>NC_055987.1:22524201-23149201 GCF_018446385.1 Zingiber officinale | reverse complement strand
ATCGTACGGTCTATGATGAGTCACACAGATCTTCCTATGTCTTTTTGGGGATATGCTCTAGACACAATAACCTTCACACTTAACCGTGTTCCATCCAAAGCTGTGATAAAGACACAATATAGGATATGGACTGGGAGAGATGTCCAGGTGTCTTTTATGAGGATTTGGGATTGTGAGGCTTACGTTCGACGTCAAGTCTCGGACAAACTGGGACTCAAATCTGATAAGTGTTATTCTATAGGATATCCCAAGGAAACGAAGGGATATTGCTTCTACATTCCCAGTCAGCACAAAGTGTTTATGGCTAAGACTGGAGTATTTCTAGAAAGGGACTTTGTTTCTAGAAAAACTAGTGGGAGTACGTTCAATCTTGAAGAAGTTCAAGATATGGATCATAGCACTAAAGCCTTGATGGAAGTTGAACTGGAACCACAAAGTGTTGTGGATGATGAGATTATTCCACAAGGAGTTGAGGAACAATAACTAGTTCAAATAGACCTACCTCTTCGCTGGTCTGATAGGGTGCGTCGTCAACCTGAGAGATACTCATTTCTCTTGTTTGACCATGATGACGTTATGCTCGTTGAGAATGAGCCTACCTCCTATCAAGAAGCTGTGATAAGACCAGATTCTGAGTCATGGCTAGAGGTCATGAGATCCGAGATAGAATCCATGTACACCAACCAAGTATGGACTTTGGTTGATCCACCTGAAGGAGTCAAACCCATTGGGTGTAAGTGGGTCTTTAAGAGAAAGACTGACATGGATGAACTTATTACCTATAAGGGCCACTTAGTAGCTAAAGGTTTCAAGCAAATTCATGGTATTGACTATGATGAAACTTTTTCTCCAATAGCGATGTTTAAGTCCATTCGGATCATGCTTGTTATTGCAGTATACCACGATTATGAGATCTGGCAGATGGATGTCAAAACCGCATTTCTGAATGGAAACTTGCTCGAGGATGTATACATGACACAACCTGAGGATTTTGTAGATCCACAACATACTGGCAGAGTATGCAAGCTGCATAAGTCCATTTATGGACTAAAGCAAGCTTCTCGGAGTTGGAATCTTCGATTCGATGGTGCGATCAAACAGTTTAGTTTCATCAAGAATGAAGATGAACCGTGTGTCTACAAGAAGGTTGTTGGGGACACAGTTGTCTTCCTTATATTGTATGTGGATGACATACTACTCATTGGAAATGACATCCCTTTGCTGGAGTCTGTAAAGACTTGGCTAGGGAATTGTTTCTCAATGAAGGACTTAGGTGAAGCAGCCTGTATTCTAGGCATAAAGATCTATAGAGATAGATCTAAGAGATTGCTTGGCCTATGTCAAAGTACATATATTGACATGGTATTGCTATGGTTTACCATGCAGAATTCCAAGAAAGGATTTCTGCCAATGTCACATGGTGTGAGTCTTTTGAAGACTCAAAGTCCCTCTTCTAGAGAGGAGAGAGACCGCATGGATAAGATCCCTTATGCTTTAGCCATAGGGTCTATCATGTATGCCATGCTATGTACTCGTCCTGATGTTTCGTATGCTTTGAGCATGACGAGCAGATACCAGTCAGATCCAGGTGAGCGTCACTGGATAGCGGTCAAGAATATTCTTAAGTACTTGAGAAGGTCTAAAAAATATTTCTTGATATTTGGAGATGATGGCGAGCTAGCTGTAAAGGGTTACAATGATGCCAGCTTCCAAACTGACTAGGATGATTATAGATCACAGTCTGGGTTCATGTTTTGCTTGAATGGTGGTGTTGTGAGCTGGAAGAGTTCGAAGCAGGACACAGTTGTTGATTCTACAACAGAGGCCGAGTATATTGCTGCATTAGAAGCAGCAAAGGAGGCAGTTTGGATCCGCAAGTTCATTACTAAGCTTGGGGTGGTTCCTAGCATAGCCTTTCCAATAGAGCTCTATTGTGACAACAATGGAGCAATTGCACAGGCTAAGGAACCTCGCTCACACCAGCGGACCAAACATATACTACAGCGCTTCCATCTCATTCGAGAGATCATCGATAGAGGAGATGTGAAGATTTGCAGAGTACCCACAGAGGCTAACGTCGCTGATCCCTTGACCAAGGCTTTGGCATAGAGAAAGCATGATGATCACACTAGGTCATTAGGCCTTAGAGCCTACATTGATTGGCACTAGTGCTAGTGGGAGATTGTTAGTTAGAGCCCTAGAGCCAATCATATGGTGATTGTTTTATGGACTCGATGTATCATATTCCTATATACTAATAAAGATATTTCTTTATGGTTATTATACTTACTTGTATTGGTGCCAAATAACTAAGTATAATAGCGCCTTTGAGTAGAAGGTTCTCATCTATATCAATCGATTGGTTGAGTCGATAGTGAGATGATATAGAGAACACTACTCTTAATCATTCTTAGTCAAGTATTAACATTCAGGGATAATGTTAATGCGCTGAAACTAGCATGTAGGTCAACTCGATGACTTGATCTCACAAGGCATGGATATAGAGATATCAAGTTGACACATGGGCATGCATTGGAGAATGTATACTAAATGACCCGCCATGAGAAAGTATCTTGGATCGTTATATGAGTGGCATATACTTTCTCATGTGACTATTAGTATGACTATCAGTTCTTAGACCTGAAGTCACCATGGTTCCCTACATAAGGAGTTGTATACTTTGGCTTCATCAAACGTCACCCGTAACTGGGTGGACTATAAAGGTGATTACTGGGTGTGTAACAAATTATGCGGAGGGATGTAAGCGATGTAGATGGGATCTATCCCTCCTATATGACGGGTGTGACATCATGATTCTTGATAGAGTGAGACCACTAAGTGCATGACCATGCCCAAATGAGTCAATATGAGATATTGAGCTCATTTGAATAGAGTGAGTCTACTTGGAGTTCAAGATATAGATTGATTAGAGGATGACACGGTCTATGCCTCAATTGATCAATCTAGATGTCAAGGATAGAAGGACATTATCACATATTATAAGAGTCACAATTAGTAGTTACAAGGTGATGTTGGATCTCAACATTCTTGTAACTTGGGTAGTAATAATGTGTTGCTAGATACCACTCATTACTTATGCCTCTAAATGGGTTTAGGATCATTGCCAATGTTACAAGAACCTATCGGGTCACACACAAAGTGCAATTAGATGGAGAATAGGTTTATATGATGAACCAAGAGGATTAGGTTCATATGATGAACCAAATTGGATTAAGAGTAATCCAAATTAGACTAATTGAGTTGGACTCAATTTGATTCATGCGTTGAATGAGTCTAATTTAGATTATGACTCATTGAATCAATTTAATTCAATGAATAGAGATTCATTAAATCAAATTGACTTGAATCAATGGTTAGATTTGATCAACCATGGGAGATAAATGGGTCAAGTTTGACTTGACTTAAGAGGGAAGATGAAGGGTCAAGTTTGACTTGACCAATTGCCACCTCATTGTGACTTGCCAATGATGATGGTCCACATTATCAAGGCTACATCAAGTGTGTGCCACCTCATGAGGGATACCGAGAGTCATAACTCTTGGTATTACATGGAGGTATATAACCTCTCATAAGGTGGCCGACCACTTAATGGTGATGTGAAGCAATTGTGTGCTCATTGAAGTCTTCTTCTTCCTCCTCTCATTCTCTTGTTCTCTCCCTATCCTCCTTTGCCGAGTCTACCAAGAGTGCTAGCACACTCTAAGTGTTTTTTCTCCACCTTTTTGTTGGTGCGGGTAGCACTAACGGACTAACCTAGGTTTTGATGAATGACAAATAGGTCAAGTTAGTTTTGTTGTTGTCTGACACTTTGATCGAGTGTGCAGGAGAAGTCCAGACAGGTCGACGGGCTGACCGGATGTTTGGCACGAAGTCCAGCTAGGTCGACGGGCTGACCGGATAGCTGGTGAGAAGTCCAAGCGGGTCGACGGGCTGACCGGACGCTTGGCAAGAAGTCCAGCTAGGTTGATGGGCTGACCAGATAGCTGGCGAAAGGTCCAGACGGGTCGAAGGGCTGACCGGACGTCTGGCAGGTAAGTAAGGTAAGTCACTGGAGGGGAGTGACTGCGAGGACACGTTCTCGGGAAGAGAACATTAGGCGTCGATCCGGCTTAGATCCATTTTGGAAATCTAAGTCAAGATCGTGACTAGATTCCGGTCTCGGAAAGACGGAATCTAAGTCATACTTTTTCTGTTAATTCATACTTTATAAATTGTGCTAACAATCTGTGTTGCAGAGTATATTTTGCCTCGGACTAACCTTGTTTTGCATGAGAAGGAATCTCTGGAAAAAGGTGATCCGGGAGCCCGGAGGGGATCCGAGCGCCCGGAGGTCCGGGTGCCCGGAAGGGATCCGGGCGCCCGGAGGCAACTTTTATCCTCTGCGTCGCCTCACTACGTGGAGCATCCTGACTGGACTTGCCACGTCGCACCAAGGCGCCCGGAAGGGATCCAGGCGCCCGGAGCAGCATATAAAAGAAGCCCCAGGGGTGGAGCTTCAATCACAACTGAGAACTCTTTGACTGCTTGCCCTGCTGCTCTACGCTCCTGCGACGCTAACAAAGCTCCGACAAAGTGCTCCTTCTTCTTTGGTTAATTTCCTTGTCGGTATCACTTTGTTTCATTAGCATTTCTTGTACTCTTTCTGTAATCATATTCGAATTGCTAGTGATTGCCCAACGAAAGTGGTCAAGGACCACGGGCCTTCGAGTAGGAGTCGTCACAGGCTCCGAACGAAGTAAAATCAATTGTGTTCATTTACTTTTCCGCTGTGTACTTTACACTCGAGTTTTCGAATCGATATTCACCCCCCCTCTATCGAACGATCACGGTCCTACAAGTGGTATCAGAGCAGGTACCGCTCTGATTTGGTGCAACCACCAATCAGACAGGGGGTGAAAAATTAATTTTTTTTCGGTTTTCAGTTTTACGAATTTTTTTTCCATTGCAATTAAATCTAAATTGGTGTAACACCAATTTAGATACTTCTATAATTTTTTCCTTCCGCACTACTAATCCAAGACCAAGTCTTGGGATTTTTGTTTTTCTTTTCTTTCTTCTGTGCGCAGGACTAAAATGTCTCAGATAGAAGGATTCAGCACAGTACGACCTCCACTCTTCAACGGGGACGAAGCGCATGGAGGTCTACCTCAAAACAGACTTCGACCAGTGGATGAGCGTTACGAGACCCTATAAAATTCCAGCGGACAACTTCGAGAATATACTGGATCCTGAAGACTGGACAGCAGATTTGAAGAAAAAGGCGTCAACAGAAAATAAAGCGATCAACACTCTACAGTGCGGATTAACAAGAGAAGAACTGAACAGAGTCGGTCCACACAAAAACGCTAAAGAGCTGTGGGACATGCAAACGCCAAGGTAACAAAACGAGACCGCTTTTGAATAAAATTCTTAATATAAAATGCAGGAAAGTGAATCAACGTCACGCGAGGATCAAGGACATCCTCAACGGGCTTCATGCGATAGGCCACCAAATGGAAAATAGAGACTTAATAAGGTACGCATTAAATGCTTTTCCACGTAATAGTTTGTGGGCATCAATCGTAGATGCCTACAAAATTTCTAAAAATCTTTCTAAGTTAAAATTAGACGAGCTTTTCTATGAATTAGAATTACATGAACAAACTAATACTGGAGCCAAGAAAGGTATAGCTTTATTTGTAGGTTCCTCCAAAGAAAAGAAAAGCAAGCCTGAATTTGAAGAAGATTCCGACCAAGACTCCGAAGATGAAGAACACCTAGTGAACTTGGTAAGAAAAATGTTCACCAGGAGAAAAAGGAGCTTCAGCAAAAAGGACCTTCAAAAGATCAGTTCTCCCTCAGAACAAAGGAACGTGACTTGCTTCGGCTGCAATAAAAAGGGACACTACAAGAACGAATGCCCAAAACTGAAGTTCGACAAACCGAAGCCAATCAAAAAGAAGGCACTCAAAGCAACGTGGGACGACTCCTCGGACGAATCGGAGGAAGAAGAGCAGAAACATCAGAGCCATCTCGCACAGTCGGAAGATGAAGACGGGTCTGAACCCGAAACAAGCCACGAGTCCGTACTCGTTTCCGAAGGCCCGAATGAGGTATATTTTAATTTAAACAAAAATTTTTTTAGAATTATTTCCTGTTTAAATAGTAAATTAATTAAAATAGAAAATGAAAACAAATCACTTCTTGAGGAAAATCAAAACCTCAAGGAACAAATCAAAAATTCAAATCCAACTCAAGATCTAACACTTGAGGAGGAGAATTTATCATTAAAATTTGAGATTAACAATTTAAAAGAAATGTTAGAAAAATTCACAACAAGATCAAAAAATCTAGACTTGATCCTAAATAATCAAAAGGCATGCTATAATAAAACCGGACTAGGATATAAGTCGAATTCAAATAAAACCTTCAAATCATTAATAACCCAATACAAATCAACCAATCTAACTTGGGTTCTGAAAGCGTGCTTAACCACGCAAATAGGACTTAATCAATATTATATACCTAAAGAAAAAAATACATTATATAAAATCGAATAAACCAAACCAAAATCCAAAATACAAACCTAAATCAAATTCAAAATCTAAACACTTTAAAAATCAACAAAATTATCACCAAGTTAACCATAACTATAAAAGGAATCGACACAAACCTAAAACCAAAATTTAAATTAATGACCAATAATTCAGGGGGAGGCTCCAGAATAGCTGGCACCTCCAAAACTAACTTACCCGACAGGGTAACCTAAAACAAACTAACCCGGTAGGGTAATTAGGATTAGAGACCAAGTTTAACTTGAATCATGGTACTGGTGAAGTTTTTGGATGATAGTACGTTAGGGAAACTTGGGCATCGCATGTCTAGAAAGATATGGTTTCGATCTGGTGCATTTAGCCAAGTGGAACTGACCAAAGCTACCCTTAAATGAATCCTAACCAGTTAGACCAGGATTTAGTACTAAGCTCCGTGGATAGGACTATTCGGAAAACCTCGAAAGGTTGGTTACTTCTAATGACGTCCATGTGACTCACCAAGCTTAGAAGTTTATCCGAAGATTGCCTATTTGTGGAAACCAAAGCTAAATCTGAATCTAACACAAGTTAAACCAAAACTTCATAATTAACAATCCAATTTCATCTCACAAAATCATAGGATTCCCTGATTGATAATATAGATCGGGTGAGATGAATAAGGCTTAAATTTTAAATTTAAAAATTAATTTCAAAATTTTAATTTTAAACTTAAAAAAATAATTTCAAAATTCTAATTTCAAACTTAAAAATTAATTTCAAAATTTTAAGTTTAAACTTAAAAATTAATTTCAAAATTTTTTCAAATTTAAAAATTTCAAACATAAAAATTAATTTCAAAATTTTAATTTCAAACTTAAAAAATTAATTTCAAAATTCTAATTTCAAACTTCAAAATTAATTTTAAAATTTTAATTTTAAACTTAAAAATTAATTTCAAAATTTTAAATTAATTTCAAAATTTTTAATTTCAAACTTAAAAATTAATTTCAAAATTTTAATTTTAAACTTAAAAATTAATTTCAAAATTTTAATTTTAAACTTAAAAATTAATTTCAAATTTTTAATTTTAAACTTAAAAATTAATTTCAAAATTTTAATTTTAAACTTAAAAATTAATTTCAAAATTTTAATTTTAAACTTAAAAAATTAATTTCAAAATTTTAATTTTAAACTTAAAAATTAATTTCAAAATTTTAATTTTAAACTTAAAAAATTAATTTCAAAATTTTAATTTTAAACTTAAAAATTATTTCAAAATTTTAATTCCAACTTAAAAATTAATTTCAAAATTTTAATTTCAAACTTAAAAATTAATTTCAAAATTTTAATTTTAAACTTAAAAATTAATTTCAAAATTTTAATTTTAAACTTAAAAAATTAATTTCAAAATTTTAATTTTAAACTTAATTTCAAAATTTTTAATTTCAAACTTAAAAATTAATTTGAAAATTTTAATTTCAAACTTAAAAAGAAATTTCAAACTTAAAAATTAATGTCAACTTTAATTTTTAAAACTTAAAATTAACTTAAATAATGTCTGCTAAAAAATAAAAAGACTAACTTTAAATCCTACTTACTTTAGGAAACCAAGTGGATTTTGGACAGTGGTTGCTCCAAACATATGACTGGAGATCACACCAAGTTCACTCAACTCACTTACAAAAGCTTAGGAACAGTTGCCTTTGGAAACAACGGCAAACTCAAGGTAATTGGTATAGGTAATATTGAATTAAAAATAGACTTTATAATTACAAATGTTTTACTTGTTGAAAATTTTAAATATAATCTTCTGAGTATAAGTCAATTATGTGATACTAGGTATAAGGTCAAATTTCTATCCACAGAGTGTTTAATTAAACATCTAGATAATCCTACCATAAGCCTAAAAGGTTTTAGAAAAGACAACATCTATGCCATCAACTTAACCACTTCTTCCATTAAGTGTTATTTAACACAAAAAGAAGAAACATGGTTATGGCATAGAAGAATGTCTCACACCAACTTTAGAAATATAAGCAAATTAAATGGACTAGTGAGAGGCTTACCAAAATTACCTAACATAGATTCAACCATATATAATGCTTGTCAACAAGGTAAACAAACTAAATCCACTCACAAACCAATAAATCAGCCACAAACCAACTCAATATTAGAACTTCTACACTTAGATCTTTTTGACTCCCATGGAGTCAAATCCATAAATGGAAACTTATATTGTTTAGTCATAATAGATGATTATTCTAGGTTTACTTGGGTAAAATTCTTAAAACATAAAGACGAAACTTTTGAAATCTTTACAAACTTTTGCAAACAAATTGAAAATGAAAAAGGTCTTAAAATTTAAAGAATTAGGAGTGACAATGGGGGAGAATTTAAAAATCATAATTTTAACAAATTCTGTCTTGAAAATGGCTATCATCACGAATTCTCATGTCCTAAAACCCCCCAACAAAATGGAATTGTAGAAAGAAAAAATAGAACCTTACTAGAAGCCTCTAGAACTATGTTAAATGAATATAACCTACCTAAATATTTCTGGGCAGAAGCTGTTAGCACATCCTGCTATGTGCAAAATAGAACAACATTAAATAAAAGACATAATAAAACCTTCTTTGAAATATTTTATAACAAACAACCTAACATAAAATATTTTAAAGTATTTGGGTGTCCAGCCTTCATCCTAAATACTAGAGAATATTTAGGAAAATTCGCCTCTAAGATAGAAAATGGAATTTTTGTAGGATATTCTCTAAACAGTAGGGGTTATAGAATATATAATAAAATTACGCTAAAAATCGAGGAAACCACAAATGTAAAATTTGAAGAAACCCAAGGATAAACTCAACTTCAACCTACTGAAATTAATAATTCTGAAGAAACCAATCAAACCCTAGACTATGAAGAAGAGGAACAACATCAAGAGAGTCAACCCCCTAGAACAATAAGGGTTAACCCAAATCACCCAACTGATCAAGTAATTGGTGACCCAGACTTGAGAGTTCAAACCAGATCATCCTTTAGAAACCTAAGTCAAATTTCTCTAATTTCAAAAATTGAACCCAAAACTGTGGATGAATCCCTACTAGACCCAGATTGGATTATAGCTATGCAAGAAGAACTAGCCCAATTTGAGCGTAATGAAGTTTGGGACCTAGTACCACCACCTAAGAATAAGAAAATAATAGAAACAAAATGGGTATTCAGAAACAAATTAAGTGAAACTGGGGAAATTACTAGAAATAAGGCTAGGCTAGTTGCCAAAGGGTTTAGTCAGGTTGAAGGACTTGACTATGATGAGACCTATGCCCCAGTAGCCAGATTAGAATCCATTAGAATGTTACTAAGTTATGCAGCCCATAAGGGATTCAAACTATACCAAATGGATGTTAAGTCTGCCTTTCTTAATGGACTAATTAAAGAAGAAGTTTATGTAGGTCAGCCTCCTGGGTTTGAAAGTCTAGAACACCCTGATTATGTTTTTAAGTTAAAGAAAGCATTATATGGACTTAAACAAGCACCCAGGGCATGGTATGAAAGGCTAACATCTTACTTAACATCTAAAGGATTCAACCAAGGTCAAATTGACCCAACCTTGTTTGTTAAATCATTAAATACAGACATATTTATTGCACAAATATATGTAGATGATATAATATTTGGTTCAACAAATTTAGATTTTTTAGAAGAATTTATTAATCTAATGGAAAAAGAATTTGAAATGAGCTTAGTAGGAAAATTAACTTATTTCTTAGGATTACAAATCAAACAAACAAATGAAGGAAATTATATTTATCAACACAAATACACTAAAGAATTACTTAAAAAATTCGGAATGGAAAATACAAAAGAAATAAAAACACCTATGGCAGTAAACACAATCTTAGATAATGACCCAAATGGAAAACCAGTTAATTTAAAATATTATAGGAGTGCAATAGGTAGCCTACTGTACTTAACTGCAAGCCGACCTAATATTTTATTTGCAGTTAGTATGTGTTCTAGATACCAAACTTGTGCTAAGGAATCCCATTTGACACAAGTTAAAGAATTTTTAGATATCTTAAGGGAACAACAAATGTAGGAATTTGGTATCCTAGGACAAATAATTTTGAACTAATAGGGTATTCTGACTCAGATTATGCTGGATGTAAATTAGACCGCAAAAGCACAAGTGGTAGATGCCAATTATTAGGTTCATCACTTGTTAGCTGGTTTAGTAGAAAGCAATATTGTGTTTCTCTATCTACAACTGAGTCAGAATACATAGCTATAGGCGAATGTGTTGCACAATTATTATGGATGATGCATACTCTAAAAGATTTCAACTTAAATATCACAAATGTAAAAGTATTAATTGACAATATAAGTTCAATTAACTTAACCAAGAACCCTGTGCATCATTCAAGAACCAAACATATTGAAATTAGACACCACTTTAATAGGGATCATGTTACTAAAGGTAATATTGAACTCAAATACATTGAGTCTAAATCAAATTTAGCTGACAATTTCACAAAACCACTCCCTGAAAGTGAATTTAGCAACTTACGTCGAAAATTAGGGATGTGCTTAATAGACTAGGATTTTTCAAAATTATTTTCAAAAATGGTTCTCTCAAATTATAAGTTAAACTTGTGTGTTTTCAAAACTTTCCTTTTTTAGATTTTCAAAAATAGTTTTGGCCTTAGACTAGTTTTGAATCCTTAGAAAGCATGTACCCATAGGACTAGTTTTTTGAGCATCTCACCAACACCTTAGGTTTACCTTGCTTGTGTTTGACAAACATAGAAAGGGGTGAGATGCATAGGCCAACTGTCTGGACTTAAGATGCTTATTTCAGTGCATCGACATAAGTCTGGACGATAAATACAAATCAGACATTAATCAGATTAAGTTCATCAGTCAAGTCAAACACTGACTGCTTATAATCAACTTAATCTGACTAACTAAGTGAAAGCTACTATCTTCTGATAGTTAGTTAATACCTAATTGGTTAGACAGCTGTTTAATTTTAAATGTCAAGTTCAGGGGGAGAAATTAATTAAAATTTTGTATATTTTTGTACATCTATTTTAAAACTAACTTATTTTTGAACACTAGTTCTCAAAAAGTTAAAATTAACTGAGTGTTTGAAAAATTAGAAGTCTAAAAATCCCACCAAAATTTTAAACTTGATTTTAAAGTTGAGAATCATTACAAACTTAAACTTATTCAGTTTTGTAACATATGCTTGAAAATTAAACTTTCCAAAACTTAGCTTTTTAGCCTTAACAAATTTATTTTGGCTAAAACTTTACTTGTTTTTGAAAATATTTTTTGCTTTGTTTTGAAAAATCAAATTTGAAAACTAGATTAACTTTAAACTTGAATAACTTTAAACGTATACTTTTTTAATTCAACTTAAATTCCCCAAGTCAAATTAACTATCTTTTTAACTTGGTTTTAAAATTGTACTTTTATCAGTATCTTTGAATTTTGAATCAAACTTAATTTAGCTGTTTCTTAACAGTAACTCTATGCTATGCTTGTTTACCCTTGCCTATTTTTGCTGAATGCCAAAGGGGGAGGGTTAGGTGGTTAAGTTAGCTAAACCAAATTCGCTAAACCAAATTGAAAACACTAAAACTAACTTTAAAAACCATGTACCTGTTTTATTTATTTTTTGCGTCTTTTCACTAACTTAACCAGGTTGTCATTCCATCAAAAAGGGGGAGATTGTTGGTGCGGGTAGCACTAACGGTCTAACCTAGGTTTTGATAAATGACAAATAGGTCAAGTTAGTTTTGTTGTTGTCTGACACTTTGATCGAGTGTGCAGGAGAAGTCCAGACAGGTCGACGGGCTGACCGGATGTCTAGCACGAAGTCCAACTAGGTCGACGGGCTGACCGGATAGCTGGTGAGAAGTCCAAGCAGGTCGACGGGTTGACCGGACGCTTGGCAAGAAGTCCAGCTAGGTCGACGGGCTGACCAGATAGCTGGCGAAAGGTCCAGACGGGTCGAAGGGCTGACCGGACGTCTGGCAGGTAAGTAAGTGACTGCGAGGACGCGTTCCCGGGAAGGGAACATTAGGCGTCGATCTGGCTTAGATCCATTTCGGAAATCTAAGTCGAGATCGTGACTAGATTCCGGTCTCGGAAAGACGGAATCTAAGTCATACTTTTTCTGCTAATTCATACTTTATAAATTGTGCTAACAATCTGTGTTGCAGGGTATATTTTGCCTCGGACTAACCTTCTTTTGCAGGAGAAGGAATCTCTGGAAAAAGGTGGTCCGGGAGCCCGGAGGGGATCCGAGCGCCCGGAAGGGATCCGGGCGCCCGGAGGTAACTTTTATCCTCTACGTCGCCTCACTACGTGGAGCATCCTGATTGGACTTGCCACGTCGCACCAAGGCGCCCGGAAGGGATCCAGGCGCCCGGAGCAGCATATAAAAGAAGCACCAGGGGTGGAGCTTCAACCACAACTGAGAACTCTTCGACTGCTTGCCCTGCTGCTCTACGCTCCTGCGACGCTAACAAAGCTCCAACAAAGTGCTCCTTCTTCTTTGGTTAATTTCCTTGTCGGTATCACTTTGTTTCATTAGCATTTCTTGTACTCTTTCTGTAATCATATTCGAATTGCTAGTGATTGCCCAACGAAAGTGGTCAAGGACCACGGGCCTTCGAGTAGGAGTCGTCACAGGCTCCGAACGAAGTAAAATCAATTGTGTTCATTTACTTTTCCGCTGCGTACTTTATGTAACGACCCAATTTTCCTTATTTCAAGTTCCAAATGTCCATAAAAATATTTGGAAATACTTTTAAAATATTCTAGAGATTTTTAGAAATTTTTAGAGTATTTTTATACAATTTTTGGAGTTCATTTGGTATTTTTACCAAGAGGAAGAAGTTTAAAAAAAAAATAAATAAATATGTTGAAGCTAGGTCTTGAACCCGAACCCGTGACCTCGGGTAAGACACGACCCAACCGGACGCAGCTCGACCAGCTGAGCCAGCGAGTTTTTGTTAATTATATATGGAGTAATATGTATATAAGTAGTAGTTAGGAATAAGAATAGATAGGAAGGAAAATAGTGGCAGCCGAGACTCGAATCCGCGAGCCCTGACTTAGTCAAAGCGCAGCCAACCAACCGGTCTATGAAAGCTTTGTTAATTACATAGGAGGTGGAATATATTTAAGCTATAGTTAGAGCGTTTTGAATAAAAGGGGAATAAAAGTGCGCGGCTGGGATTCGAACCCATGAGCTGGGCTTTAAGCAAAACCAGCCCAAACCAGCTGAGCTACAAGATTCTTATTAACCATATAAGGGAAGAATTAAGTTATAACATAGTTTTGGATTTAACCCTAATATATTAAAGGGAATTAGGTTTTGATTTTTCCAAAAACCAAACATTTTCTCCCGAATCTCCTCTCCTCTCACGCGCGGCGCGGCGATTTGCTCCTGCTCGGGCGACGGCGAAGAAAAGTCTGGGTTTCAATTTCCAGCGCCGGCGAAGCTTCCTCCCGGCTAGTTTTCATCCGCGGGTGGTTGTCTCGACAGAGGAGAACTTGGGAGCACGAAGGGATCGTCGGGAAAAGTAGCTACCCGAACCCTAGAAGCTTCCTTTCCTTCTTTCCGGTTGTAAGTGCAAGAAAAAACCTAGGTAAGTACTACTCACCTGCGGTAGGAGTTGCTCCGAGCTTCGATTTGCTTTCTTGGCTTTCGGATGGTTGTGTACAGCATGCGTTTTTGGTTTTCTTCTTCCTAAGTGTTGTTGTAACAAGATCTTAGATCCTGTTGTGTCGTAAAGTATAAGTATTGTAGTGTATTTTAGCTTGTTTTTTGTGATTCTGTGAAGGTATAGTTTGAATAAGTTACATGTGAATTGATTGTGTTATTAGGGATTAATAGAATAGATTCAAGATTGTGTTTTCCTTTCTTGCAAATCTGTGGAAGCAAGTTTAGAGATTTTTGGTTGCCTACAAGGGTTTTAACTGTGAATTGGTGTATATAGGTCTTTCTATAAAATTTACAGCAAGTTTAACTTGAGTTAGGCAAAGAAAAGGGGCACGGGTAGTTTCTTTAGGGTTGCTGTGCAATTCGGTTATTTAGTTGACCATGAGAAAGCATATGCTTGTTGATTGACATGTAGTTCCCTTCATGTTGTTACCTTGTTAGAGGATTTAAATGGATTCTTGTTAAGAATTTGTTAAGAGTTTATTAGGAGTCTTTCTTTTAATTGCTAGAGAAATTAGAGATTTCACATGCTATTTGTAATGCTAGATTTGAGTCAGTTGCTTTTTCTTTAAGCAAGTGCAGATTCATTTATGTTTTAATTTAGTTTCGAATAGAGGAGCATGCTGTAAGAAGTTTTAATTCTGAGCCTATAGTATCAACTTGAACAGTATCAACCCTCCAGTTTCCTTTTTGCTGCCTTACCTTGGTTAACTCCCTTTTTACTGCCATGAGTTTGATATAGAAGAGGAGAAGGAACTTTAAGGGTTTTAGCATGTGTTTAAGTATTTCATCTTATGTTAACTTTGCAGATTTTAGTTTATGTGCACATAACTGGGCATGAACAGCATGTATAGGAAGCTCAAAGTTGCATTCTTTTGCCCTATTTTTATAGCATGATTAGTAAGCTTAAAGTAGTTCTCTTTTGCTCCATTTTGTAGCATGATTAGCAAGATCAAATTAGTTTTCTTTTGCTCCATTTTGTAGCATGATTAGCAAGATCAAATTAGTTTTCTTTTGCTCTATTTGGTGGCATGATTAGTAGGATCAAATTAGTCTTCCTTTGCTCTACTTTGTAGCATGATTAGTAAGATTAGATTAGCTTTCTTTTGCTCTTATCACAGCATGTTTAGTAAGTCCAAGTTCGCTTTCTTTTGCTCTATTTTATAGCATGTTTAGTAAGTCCAAGTTAGCTTTCTTTTGCTCTATTTTACAGCATGATTAGCAAGTTTGAATTAGTTTTCTTTTGCTCTATTCTAGAGCATGATTAGTAAGTTCAGATGTGCTTTCTTTTCCTTTGTTTTATAGCATGTTTAGGAAGTTCAGATTTGCTTTTCTGTTGCTTTGTTTTATAACATGCTTAGAGAGAGTCTAGATTTGTTTCCCTTGTATTGTTTTTATATAGCATGCTTAGTTAATTGTAATCCTACACTTGTTAGGTATATCTAAAGGATTCCAATAAACTCTAATAAAGGATTATGAGAAAACTGAGTAAAAAGAAAAAGGACTAAAGTCTAGTTAAAAAGAGATAACAAGTAAATTAAAGTAAGAGGCTAGTACCCGACTTCCGAGGTTGTCGTTAAACAAATCCAGGTGACCAATTCCGAGGTCTTGGCCCTGGTGAGGACCGAGGTCTTTATCCTCATAGGGCTGGAGGCTCGCTACCCCAGTCACTATTAGAGAGCGCGCAAAACAAAAATGGTACTAAGCCTGGGCCCAAAGAAGAAAAGAAAAAGAAGAAGAAGAAAAGAAAAGTTAAGAAAAAAGAAGAAAGAAAGAAGAAGAAAGTAAAAGATAGAAATTAAAAGATTAATTTCTATTACAAGGATATATATAAGAAAATATAATAAGTTTTATGCTTAGAATAAATAAAAAGTTAGTTTCTTTAATTCTAAGCTTACAATGTTAATTTCTTATTATCCTGTTAGATAGTGAGCATGTTTAGTATCCAGTTTCATTTTCTGTATACCATGAGCACATGCAGATTTGCTTTTAGCATTCCAGTTTTAGTATTGTTGCATTCTTTTTATGCACTTCGAGTTTTTGTGAGATAGATTAGTACTTACTAAGTGTTTCGCTTATAGATCTATTTTCTTTCCTCCTACTGCAGATAAAGGAAAAGCTAAGATATGAAGGGAGGCGACAGGGTGGTGGTGATGATGAATGTGTGTGGTGATTGGACTATGGAGAGATCCAGAGAGTGCTAGCAAACTTGCAGGACCTAATAATTAGAGTTTATGCTTTAGTTCTTTTCTTTAAATACTGTTATGAAGTTTATGTGATTGTGATTGAGTTTGATTCGTATTGTAGCTTATTTATGTCCTATTCTGGGAGTTGTGTTTAGTTCTTGTTGCTAGTCTAGTCTTTTGGTCATAGTATGAATTTATTACTGCGTGGTTGTGAATAAAATGTGTTCCAGCCGCATGTGGCTGCGTATATATCTTGTGTATTATAGATTTGGTCACCGGTACAGGGGAGACTCTGTCGAAATTTTTCGGTAAGATTTCCATGTGATATTTAATCATACCGGTTAAGTAGAGTTAGTAGTTAAGTAACGGTCATCCTTAGAGAGTAGTAGTAGTAAGAAGGGTGGTCGTTACACTTTACACTCGAGTTTTCGAATTGATATTCACCCCCCCCCCTCTATCGAACGATCACGGTCCTACACTTTTGTCCGTGTGGATACTTGTAGAGGAGTGTTCACTTGACACTCTACGAGATCCGACAACTTTTGGACGAGTGGGATAAGCGAAGGGCTTCACAACAAAGGAATAATCTCTACCATGTAGATCTAGGAGAAAACTATGTATATGTAAATTTTTATCTTTTCACGGATCCGTGGCAAGAACTTCGAGGTTTTTGTAATGAAAAAAGCGGTTTTGCGGCTCGAAAGTCCTAACACAACGCTCCACCGACATCAGGCCATCAAGTTTTACTTAGTTTTCTTTGTTGTCGGTAAACTTTCATATATAGTTCTTGTACTTCATTATTGTATCTTTTTGAACTATTAGTGGATTTCCCAACGAAACAATCAACTAGTGTAGGCCCTGGAGTAGGAGTTGTCGAAGGCTCCGAACAAAGTAAAAAATTACTTATATTAGTACGTACTTATCTTCTTCCTTCTAGTTTCCTTTTTTATTCTGCTCATAATTCATTTTAACTCTTGATTTTTGAAGAATACTATTCACCCCCTCTAGCATATTTACGGTCTTACAAGTGGTATTAGAGTAAATACCGCTCTGAATTAGTTCAACCACTAATTAGGTAAGAGGGTGATTTTCAAAATCTCTTTTAATATTTCTTTTCAACTTTTAAGCTTTTTGATATAGTCCAAATTGGTGTAATTACTTCATTGGAAAAGTTTTCTCATTGTAAAATACTCTGAATTGGTACAACATCAATCAAGTTTTATTATTTTTATTATCTCCCACACTGCTAATCCATGACCTAGTCTTGGAATTTCTTTCTTCCTCTTCCTTGTGTGCAAGGTTCCATCCCTTTAAATGACCCAAATCGAAGGATACACCACTGTTCGTCCCCCACTCTTCAATAGGGATGACTTTCCATATTGAAAGAAGCAGATGGAGGTGTACTTGAAGACTGACATCGACCAATGATTCACCATCCAACGAGGATACAGGGCGCCAGCCGACGAAGTAATAAAAGTATCGATTGACCCAGAAGATGGAATTTGGATGACAAGAAAAAAGGCACAGATCAACTCAAAGGCAACAAATACAATCTAGTGCGGTCTTATTAAGGAAAAATTGAACCGCGTCGGCCCATTCGAGAACACCAAGGAGCTCTAGGACAAACTGATTGAACTACACGAAGACACAAGCGATGCAAAGGTAATGAAGCGTGACTTATTATTAAATAATTTATTTAATATTAAAATATAAGATGGATAAACGACTGCTTAGCTACATGCAAGAGTAAAAGATATTCTGAACAGGCTCCACCTAATCGATCATCAACTAGAGAATAGGGATGTAATCAAGTATGCCTTGACCTCTTTTCCTCGAAATGCACTGTGGGCATCTATAGTAGATGCCTATAAAATCTCAAGGAACTTAAATAAATTAAAACTAGATGAGTTATTTTTTGAACTTGAACTCCTCGAATAGACTGACTCAAAGCCAGTCAAGAAAGATATTGCACTTTTTGCAGGTTCCTTAAAAGAAACCAAGAACAAGAACAAATTGGAGCTAGAATCTGAATTTGACTTAGAAGCCGACGAAGAACAACTATTGAATATGATCAAAAAAGTATTCATTAGAAGAAAGAATAACTTCACGAAGGACCTACAAAAGGTGATCAAATCAATGACACGAAGGCAAAGTTCACATGCTATCGGTGTAACAAGAAAGGACACTACAAGCACGAGTGTCCAAAAATGAAAGAGGGCAAACCCAAGACAACCGAAAGAAAGAAGGCACTCAAGGCGACGTGGAACAAGTAATCTTTGGAAGAATTGGACATCGAAGATAAGAAGCATCACAACTACCTCGTGCTGATAGCATCTGGACCGGAATCATAAAGTGAGTTGGAACAAGACGATGAATCCGAAGATGAATCAAGCCACGAGTCTGCACTCGTTTTTGAAGGTTTGAACGAGGTATCTTCTATCCTAACCACTAATTTTTTTTAGAATAATTGCATGTCTAAATAAAAAAATTAATAAAATCTAAAAATAAAATAACTCACTCCTTAAGGAAAACTAACACCTTAAGGAACAATTAAACTCCCAAACAGAAAACACTAACCCAACTCAAGTCGAAAGACTTGAGGAAAAAAATGCTAACCTGAAAATTGAAATCAATCTAAGAGATTTATTAGAAAAATTTACAACTAGATATAAATACCTAGACATGATATTTGGATCTCAATGAGTTGTATATAATAAATTCGGGCTCAGATACAAGTCCATCTCAACTAAAAAAACCTTTATATCTCTAGTCACTCAAACGAAGAATCAAACCAAAGCATGAGTTCCGAAAGCATGCCTAACCACACAAGTAGGACTCAATCAATTTTATATGCCTAAAAATAAAATTCATCACCTTAAAACAAATCAAATTAAACCAACTAATATAAACCTAAAATATACAAATAAAACAAACAAATCAAATTCAAATCAAAAAACTAAATTTAAATCAAATAACTACAAAGTTAATTTAAATTCAAATTACAATCAAGTTTATTATAAGTATAAAAATAATCGACATAAACCTAAAACTTAAACCCAAATTCAATTCAGGGGGAGACACCAAATTAGTTGACACCTCTAAAAATAATAGTTTTCTCAGCTAGATAATTAGGACTAGGTTAAAAAGGGATAAAAGTTTAACTTAAAAAACATCACTAGAAAAGATTTGGATGATAGTAAGCTAGAGAAATTCTGTCTATGCATGTTTAGGAAGGTGTGGTTACTCTAATGATGTCTAGGTGACTCACCACAGCTTAGAAGTTTATCCAAAGAATATCTGTTTGTTGAACCCAAAATTAAACTTGAATCTAACACAAGTTATACCAAACCCTGAAATTCAACTTAACTCATCTCACAAAATCATAGGATTCCTTTGTCTGAAAACTTAGACTGGTGAGATGAATAAGGTTAAATTAATTCAAAATAAATAAAATTAAAATGAGTGAAATAAAATTAAATTATGATTAATTCTAATTAATTAATTAATTAATCTAAAATTCAATAATTAATTTGTTTAAACTCCTTTTTTCTTAGCATTTCAAAATTATTTCGGCCTTAGCCTAGATCGAAATCATAGAAAGCATGATCCTATAGATTTAGGAATCAAGTATCTCATAAATACACTAGGTCTACCTTAATTGTGTATGCAAAAATATAGAATGACGTGAGATGCATAGACCTTTTGTCTGGACTTCAGATGCTTATATCAGTGCATCAACAAAAGTTTGGGCGAAAAATATAATAGTGCATTGATCAAGTTAAGTAGTACTTTTTCAGCAAATATCTAACTGGACAATATTACTTAACTTGACTAACTAAGTGAAAATTGTTATCTTCTGTATAACTAGCCAGTAACTAAAGGTTAAACATTTAAGGATCAATTTTAGATGAGTATTTTTAAAACTAAGTTTTTTTATTAAATAACTTAATTATTTTTTATTAAATTAATTACATAACTTTTAAATAACTTAATTAATTTTTAACTTAAATTAATTATTAAACAACTTAATTAATTTTTTACTTAAATTAATTACTTAACTTAAATTAACTTTTAAACAACTTAATTAATTACTTAAATTAATCACTTAATTTTTAAATAACTTAATTAATTTTTTACTTAAATTAATTACTTAACTTAAATTAAATTTTAAACAACTTAATCAATTACTTAAATTAATTACTTAACTTTTAAACAACTTAATTAATTTTTAACTTAAATTAATTATTAAACAACTTAATATTTTTTACTTAAATTAATTACTTAACTTAAATTAAATTTTAAACAACTTAATTAATTAATCTTTATCTTAATTTTTAAACAACTTAATTTTTAACTTAAATTAATCTTTAATTCTTAACTTAAATAAATTTTTAACAACTTAATTAATTTTTAACTTAAATCAATTTCTTAAATAAATTTTTAACTTAAATTAATTTCTTAACTTAAATTAACCTTTAACAACTTAATTAATTCTTAATCATTAAAAAAACGTTGAAACTCGAACCCGCCCCTGGTTTTGCTGGGGAGCCCCCAAGATAAGGGTTCGGGCACCCCACTCCGCCGCACTCTCCTGGCGCTAGAACACAATCCGAGCACTCGAACCGTCCTATAAAAGAACCCGAGCGTGCACCCCTCTCTTGCCCATCTCCACTTTTTCTTTTCACAAGAGTTCACCAAACTCTTAAAAGCAAAGGAAAATTAAACTTTTTCCCTACAACTCTTAAAATTTTCCCCTTTTGGTTCTCATTTTCAAGCCACGCTACTGCAGGTCAACTAAGGTCATCATTTCTTCATAAATATTCATGATGCATCAAATATATTTTTATTTTTATCTATTTAATTTAGTATTTTATTTTTAAAATTTTTTATTATTAATTAGGAAAAATTAAAATACTGGTGTTGGTTCCTCAACTTCTTGTATGGACCCTAGGTTTCCAACTAATAAACTTAGGATTAGATCTTCTTCTATTACATATGTTCCATTGCTTTCTAGATATCTAGATAGGCATTTCTTCATACGATCATGCATTTCATGTATAGATGTCATTGACTATTATAGGTTGCAATGTTTAATATATTGCTTTAGTTTCATAAACATAGGTCTCTATGCTGAACTGTATAATAACTTAGTTAGAGTTAATGATGTTACCGACTCCACTAGTGTCATCGCTATAGACATTATGTTATCTCCTACTATCATTAGAGACTTTTTAGGATTATGATTCTCTGCATGCCCTTTCCTGTGCTACCTCTAGGGATCCACCATTTGGTGATCCCTATTCGCATATCACACACGATACGATATATTTATATTTTTTTTATGGATCAACGTGTACTGACTGTGACCTAGTTCAGATATGTCACTCTTAGGGTCTAGGACTATGTCCTTTATAAGGTCTTAGTCACATGCATTCTGCCTCTGACTACCTGCCACGTAGCCATGATGTGCCCATTTCATTCATTCATGCTCTATGCATTATGTCAAAGGTTAGATATAAATATCAGTTTACATATCTTTCATACCATCATTTATTCAGCAGGTATTACTACTAAAAGGCGGGTTCATATGCCTTACTGTCATATTTTGACCACCTACTTAGCATCATTGGATATTGATGTCACCACGGGTGATGTCAGAGTCCTAAATGAGTTTAACATAGTATGTGTTAGAAACCCATTCTTAGCTAGTGTCCACATAGATGATCAGGGTGTCCTATCCTAAAGGAGAGAGACCCAGCACCAACCTGACCCCGTAGCCCAGCCGCCACCTGAGCCCACAGCTCATCCTCAGCCTAACCCAGCTCTAGGAGAGGAGGTAGGGATACATGATCTCATGGATGATCTTTTTGGGATGCCCCGCCTCCAGTCCCTCATACTTTAGATGATAGAGTTACTGGACTTGAGGTGTCCATGACAAGTCTTTAATAGGAGGTCTTTGGTCTTCGACAGGATATTTCTAGTCTTTAAGAGGAGAGACAAACTCGTCATACTAAGTTGATGGACATGTTATGCACTTGGGATTCCAACCCCTCTTCCTCATCTTCTCAGTAGTTTAATTTCTTATTGATGTTATTTGGCTTTCACTTTAGATGTTTTATTTCACTTATCACATTATCCTGACTATTTCAGTAGTTCATATTGACTTGATGCTATTTGATTCTCACTTTAGTCACTAGATGTTTTAGTTCATTTATCACATAATGTTTGCTATTTCTTATCTTGCACTTCAGCTATTATGTGCTCAAATTTAGGGGGAGGATCTAATTGCAAACCAATTGTCAAAATTTTTCTTAATTTTTTTAAAAAATAATTCCTTAGAAAATGTTTCCATAAAATTTCCTTTGAAATTATTACTTAAAAAATTTCCCTTTTTTTTTTTTTTGAAAATCTTACTTAGAGATTTTTTTTTCTTAAATTGTTTTTCTTAATTTTTTTTTTAAATCTTGCTTCAAAAATTTCTCCTTAAAACTGCTTTAAAAATTTATCTTAGAATAGTTTTTTTAATAAATTACTTTGAAAATTTCTTTACAAAGATTTACTTAGATATTTTCTTATTCATTTTTTTTAAAAGACAATTTTGAAAAAAAAAATACTTAAAAAGTTTTTAAAGTTCTACTTGGAAAATAAATTTTCCAAAAATTTTACTTACAAAATGCTTTTAAAAATTATTTTATCGATTGATCAATTAGGGCAGCTGAATTAATCAGCTGATCAATCCGCCTAGCTTCTGTGGTCACGCGAGAGACCCAGAATTGATTAGGAGCCTTCCCAATCCCCATACAATATTCACTGTGCTTCATGAGAGAGCCTTCCTTAATCGATAAATTGATTGATTGGAGTAGCCCAAATTGATTGAGAATCACTCTATGCTTGCAAGAATGACTACCAATTGATCAGTTGATCGATTAGAGTAGCCCCAATCGATCAACTGATCGATTGGGCCACCTTTAGAGGTGAGCATTTGGTTAATTTAGTCTTAATTCTGTATAAATTCTTTTTATTATTTTTTAAACAAATTTGGTTAATTCGGTGTTAACTGAAATAACTAAATTTTGAATTTGATTCGGTTAATTCAATTTTAATAAAACTTTGATTCGATTCGATTAGCCAATATTAAATTAGTTTTTGATTAATTCGATTAATTTATGGAATGAATTAACCGAATGCTCACTCCTAGCCGCCTTTGCTCATAACACTCTCCCAATTGGGACTCTGGCTTAATTGATTTCCTAACTGATTAGCCAACCTTAACTTGTCTAACCAAGTCTAAGGTTCCCTTGCCCAAAATCCGATCAACTGTGACATATTGGGACTTCCTCGTTGCCTACCATCCAGTCAACCTTGACCTGCTAGGACTTCATTACCAAGTGTCCAATTAATCCTTTGACCCACTTAGACTTTTCTCCTCATGCTAAGTGTCTGGTCAACCTTGACCCACTTGGATTTACTGTCTCGTGCCAAGTGTCCGATCCTTTGTGACCCACTTGGACTTCCACAAACTAGGTGCCCGGTCAACCTTGGCCCACCTAGATTTCCACATGCCTAGCTTCACTCACCAGGGCTTTTCACCTATCTTCACTCACCAAGATTTTCTCACTGCCTAACTTCACTCACTGAGGCTTTTTACTTAGCTTCACTGACTAGGATTTTCTCACTGTCTAGCTTCACTTACTAGGGCTTTTCAACTATTTGACTTCACTCACCAAAACTTTCTCAACTGCCCGCCTTCACCCACTGAGACTTTCTAATCTGCCTAGCTTCACTCACCATAACATTCACACCAAGATTCCAGTCAACACTAACCCACTTGGATTTTCATCTTCTACCAATCTTCCCATTGGACTTGCCCCTTGCCTAACCTCCAGTTAAGACTTTTCTAGTTAAGTATCCAGTTAACCTTGACTTACTTGACTTTTGGTCAAATTTTGACTATAAATATCTCATATGGATAATTTCACCAGTAATCTCCATATATTGTCAAACATCAAAACTCAAATATCAAGACTCAAGTTTGAGCCAACTCAAGCTTAGTCAACTTGGTCAACCTTGACCCAGGGAAAATTACACCAATAATCTTTCGCTTTTTGGTGTTTGACAATATGTTTAAGTTAAGCTAAACCACTAGCCTTAACTTCTTCTCATGCCAAAGTATGAATGAAGATTTTCTTCATTCTTCCCCTTTATGTGAGGACTTTTTCCCCTTTGGGTAATCTCTCCCTTTGGGTAACTGATGGTTTCCTAACTTAAATCCTACATTCTTCCCTTTTGGCACACATCAAAAACTCTCCCCTTAAAAAGGTATTCACATGTTGTTCACAACTTCACTTGTTGTTCACAACATCACAATGAAGGTCTCATACCCTTCATTGTGCTTAATGCTCACCCTTGAGCATCCATTCATCATCCAATGCTCATCCTAGAGCATTCACAACAATGAAGGTTTCCATCCTTCCATTGTTTCCTTGTTCACAGAAAAAAAATCTAAATCATGTCTTTAAGGAGTAGCTCCCCTTCAAACATGCTCTAAACTTCTGTCATTACACCAACAAGGACTTGGAGTTCCTAAACCTTTAGGAAATCCAAAATTTAAAGTTTGAAGGTTCAAGAATCAATATCAAATGTAAACCTCTATCTAAACTCCAACTTAATCTTCCTTAACCATTCCTTTCTTATTTTCATCAATAAAACCACCCTTAAATGTTCATAAATGAATTTCTTAGGGTTAAGAATGGTTAACACGACTAAACGTTGCTTAATAGACTAAAATCAGACCACTTAAACTAAAAATAGCCTTTCTAATCGATTATTTTCAATTACCAATCGATTTCGACATGTTTTAATCGATTGAAGTTGGATTTCAATTGATTACTGTCACCTTAATCGATCAGCTGATCGATCTAGAGGGCTCCTATTCATTAAAATCCCATTATCAATCGATCACCCGATAGATTAACATATCCCAATTGATCACCTGATCGATCACTTGATCGATTGGAGTTTCTGATTTCTAAATTTCAATTTTAGGTTCAATTTCAGAAACTCATAAATAATTCTCTAATTATCAAAAAATCATGAAATTTTATGTAGACATTACTTATGTTTTATAATATCATGGAAAATTTATTTTTTATGAAAATAATTCCCATTTTCAAAGTTTGATATAGAATTAAAAACTATTGAAAAACTTTAATGTTTCACTCTACTTTGTATCCAATTAATCAATGGTGATTCCTATCAAAGATAGACTTGACCAAGGTTTTTCAAAATAATTTTAAAACATAATTTTCAATTATATTCCTTATGCTAAATGCACATGACTTGTACACTAGTTTTCCCAATGATTGGGTAACACATAATCTATGTGTTTTGATGAAACTAAAACTCAAAAAGATGTACTAAATCAACATCTTGAGTTTTATTCATCCTCCTAGCATCTCACTTATATCTAATGTGTATCGAAACACATACAAGTCAACTTATAGTTCTTGTGAGATGTAGATATTTATTTTCCCTAATCTAAGGAATCATGCATTTCTAACTAGGCATTTTAAGTTTTGATCGTCCACCTAGGATATCACTAGATAATCAATGTCATTGTCCTTAATTACAAGGAATTAAAATAGTGCATGATAATGATCATGACATATACCACATATATATTTCTAAAATAAATTCTAAGAATAAATCCTAGATCTATCATAAATGACATGATGCATGTGTCATAATATCATGGCAAGATGCATGTGTCATATGATGACATATCATGTAATAGGGCATACAAAGCATGGCGACTTTAGCAAAATAATCATAGATTACCCTATCTCCCAAGAAAATGCCAAAAATTCTAACTTGATATTTCTTTGATTTATCCTATTTGTGTCAATTTTGATTAAGTCCAAATCTTCAAATTTGGCACATTTTACTCTTCCAAAGAGTAAACATTAACTTCTCATTTTCAAGGTGTAACAATACCTTGAAAATTCCCTAAAAGTGTCTACTTCATCAATAGTTGGGTTAACTACCTTTCCAATTAAAGTTGATACTCCCTAAACCCATCTAGGGTGTAGAGAACGTACTCTTAGGAACTCAAAATCTATTGGTGCTCCTTGGATGTGCTAGGTATTTACTAGAGATAACTTCCCTAGTTACCTTCCTAATGACCTTCCTAAACTTCTTAGAAGCCTTGGTCGCACTAGTCTCCTTAAGGTCAACTCAAGGGATAACTTTCCTTGTAGCATTCTTAGTAACTTTCTTAAGCTTCTTAAAAGCCTTAGTCACATTGGTCTTTTCAAGGTTACTTCTAGGGATAACTTCCCTTATCACATTGATTTGACTCCTAGACCTAGGATTGGTTCCATAACTATATTGAACTCTATGGTATAAAGTCACATCCTTCTTAGCTTTAGGTTTGTATCCCAAACCTCTATATCCATTGAATGTCTCTTGCTTATCTCTTCCTAGATTTTGTCCATTTGACCCCTTAAAGACATTTTCCATTATGTTAAGGGTCTTTCTAATTTATCAAGCCTTGACCTCAAGACTTGATTTTTATCCTTAAATCATTATATTTGGGGTTTTCTTGATTGCATTGGATACTTTTATTTCTAGTCCTATGTCTAAAGTCTTTAGAATTTTTGCCTAGATTATTTTCTACCTTCCTATCCTTAGGTGAGGTAGTCTTAGCATGATATACATATTTTTCCTTAATTCTATTATACTTCCTATTTTTATGATAAATAGAATTAAAATGATAAAAATTATTTCTAACATACTTCTTATCATGATTAACATAAGTACCATTAACTAGTGGTACCTTAATTTTGTTCTTGGAAGCTCCCCCTTGATTTAAGCTTTCTTCTTGATTCTTGACTAAAATCTTCTTCCTTGGGCATTGATTTCGGTAATGTCCCTTTTGATTGCAAAGGAAATATATAATATGCTCCTTGGCTTTGCGCACCAAGGCTTGTGTCATATTTGACTTCTCCTTAGCCTTGGGTACCACTTGATCCTTCTTCTTAGTCAACTTTGGACACTTACTCTTGTAGTGTCCATTTTCCTAACGTTCAAAGCAAATGATATTATTTTTATTTTTACAAATTGAAATCTTTATACCTTTGTTTGTAGGGGAGGGACTTGGTTCTTCATCAATCAATCAGGAAATTGAAGTTTATTCTTATTCCTGTGTTGATGATCAATGCTCCCCCTCAATCCTTGAGGTGGAAGCCTCTTCAATTTCTTCCTTGAATGTTGATAATTCCTCAACATCCAAATCCTCATACACATGAAACAAAGAGTATCCCCCTTTGCCTTTGTCTTTGCACTCTCTCGAGGATGAATCTTCTTTAGTTTCTTTTTTTTTTCAGAAGTTGAATATCTCTCAACCTCCAAATCTTCTTCTTCTTGATCCAATGAGTCTCCCTCTTTGGATTTGTCTTGATTTGGTATAGTGGAGGGATCTTCATGAACCTTTGCCAATTTTCTCCAAAGCTCCTTGACATCTTCATACTCTCCAATTTTGCTCAAGATGTTGCTTGACAATAGATTGACCAATAATTCAATGACTTTGTCATTTGTCTCATATCTTTGGATTTATTCCTCACTTCATTTGCTCTTCTTAAGAATATTTCCTTTGTCATTTATTGGAGCTTAAAAACCTTTCATTAGAGTAAATCATTGCTCTATATCCATCATTAAAAAATTTTCAATCCTTGATTTTCAAAGATCAAAGCTTGCCGATATGAATGGTGGAGGTGCTCTAGTATCATATCCGAGTCCATCTCGGAATCCATCTTGAAGTTGAGCTCTCTAGATGAAATCTTTGACTTGTTGACTTTAGGGCTTCAACTTCTTCTTCTTTCTCTAGCTTGTTACTCTTTCCGACGATGAGTCCGGTGAAGAGCGGCCTCGCTCTGATACCACTTGTTGGGTCACTCCGGAGCTAGAGGGGGTGAATGGCTTGCTCGCTTCATCGATAATGATCTTGCAGTAGAAAATTGAAGTGAATACTCCACTAATGCTAACAAATGAATTTACTTGGTATCCACCTCAAGATGAGGTAACTAATCCAAGGATCCACATACGAGTACAATCTCCACTATAAAAATACTCCTTTTTGCAACAATCCGAAGGTGGAGAAATCTAGTACAACTTAAGAACACAAATACAACTCAAAATAAGAAGTAAACTATACAAAACAAATGAAAACCTTCTTGCTTAATCTCTTGTTACTTGTGGATGACTCTTGTAAGCTTGGAAATGGAGCAGCACTTCAACCCTAAGCTCTCAAGAATCTAGCGGTGAGTTGATGTGAAGAAGAGTTACTTCCATTTGAAGCATTGAAGCACTTTTATCTGCTTACCTACGCTAACGGTCATATCCCAATTGATCAGTTAGAGCAGCTGGATCGATCAGTTGATCGATCTGGTAGGCTTCTGTGGTCGCATGAGAGACCTAGAATCGATTGGGAGCCTTCCCAATCGATTTCGCATAGTATTCACTATGCTTTATGAGAGAGCCTTCCCCAATCGGTCAACTAATCGATTGGAGTAGCCCAAATCGATTGGGAATCCCTCTGTTCTCGAGAGAACAGTTACCAATCGATCAACTGATCGATTGGCGAATTCTCAATCGATCAACTAATTGATTGGGTTCCTTTACTCACAATACTCTCCCAATCAATCAATTGGGACTCTGGCTTAATCGATTTCCCAACTAATTGGCCAACCTTGACTTTCCTAACTAAGTCTAAGGTTCCATTGCCTAACATCCGATCAACCGTGATTTATTGGGACTTCCTCATTGCCTAGCATCTAGTCAACCATGACCCACTAGGACTTCGTCACCAAGTGTCTAGTCAATCCTTTGAACTCACTTAGACTTTTCTCCTCGTACCAAGTATTCGATCAACCTTGACCCACTTAGACTTACCATCTCATGCCAAGTGTTCGATCCTCCATGACCCCATTTGGACTTCCACACACCAGGTGTCTGGTCAACCTTGACCCACCTAGATTTCCACATGCCTGGCTTCACTCACCAGGGTTTTTCACCTGGCTTCACTCACAAGGATTTTTTCAATGCCTAACTTCACTCACTTGGACTTTTCACCTATCTTCACTTACTAGGATTTTCTCACAGCCTAACTTCACTCATTAGGGCTTTCCAACTGTCTGACTTCACTCACCAAGATTTTCTTAACTATCCGGCTTCACCAACCGGGACTTCCCAATCCGTTTAGCTTCACTCACAAGGACTTTCAGACCAAGTGTATGGTCAACACTAATCCATTTGGAATTTCATCTTCTGCCAACCTTTCCATTGGACTTGCCCTTGCCTAATCTCCAGTTAGGACTTTCTTAGCTAAGTATGCGGTCAACCTTGACCTACTTGACTTCTAGTCAAACTTCAACCATCAATCTCCAAATGGACCATTAGACTTGTAACGCCGCGCCTCCTACTGACTAGGCTGTGAGACCGGGGGTTACATTATGCTAAACTGTTTTGTGTGGAAAACTGAACTAATTAAATATTCTCTGCTATTTGCTATAAAGTCTAGAGTTTATATTCAAAAAACACTCCTGAAATTGTACATATGTTAAAGAAGGGAACCTAAACTTTCTATTTGATCAAAAAGCTGAAATCAGACACTTCTAGCTGAAATCAGACTTTCCAATCGATCGGCTGATCGATTGGGGTTATTTGATCGATCCACTAATCGATTCAACGTGCTACTATGCACGGGGTCAATTCTGGATCGATCGGAGGATCGATTCAGCCTGGCTAATCGATCCACTAATCGACTCAGAGGCTCTCTGTTCGTGGAATTAAATTCCCGATCGATCGGCTGATCGATCCATGGCCAATCGATCAGCTGATCAACTCATCAGCTCTCTGTACGCGGCAGATTACCTCCCAATCGATCGGCTGATCGATTGGTGACCCTCCAATCGATCGGCTGATCGATTGGAGCTCTGATTTCTGCTGCATTTTAGTAATTTCGTGTACCACACGAATGTATCACCCAATAAACACTGGAATATTACTAAACATGTCATGACTCATAATTTACTGACTAACATCAAGATAACTAGAAGTCTAGGCATAACATTTAGAATCTAAAAAGGTGCGGAAAATAAAATATAAGGAGTTCTAATCCTTTAAGCTTGCTTGTCTCCAAGATTCTTTATTCCAAATTCCTTCCCACACACATCTTGTCGCATTGCTCTCCAGCCTCCGCTAATCCATCTTCCCTTTACCTTTATCTGTAGTATAAGGGAAATGAAACTATAAGCTTGGGAGCTTAGTAAGAACCACCTACCTCACAAAATCATGCATTCGAAGAAATCATGCTTTCAAGGGATGCTATTTGAAATACATGCTAATGATCATGCTAAAAATGCTAAAACATGGTATATGGACATACAAGACATGACAATCAAAGACTGAACAGAAAACTATTTGTTATATCAATAAGAAAGCTAAACTGATACATAATCTATGCTAACATTAATGTTATGTTCATGCTGAAACTATACCATATTCACATATCCGGTTGTGAAGTTTTGAAAACTATTTTTCATAATAGATAAAAATACTAATCATGCTACTGATGGGCATGACAACTGTACTTGCTATGCGCGCTTCCCTAACTAGGCCCGAGGTAGCAAGTCCCGAATCTAGTAGAGTTACTAGGTTATCTAAACCTAGGGACGACTATGAGCGCCACTAACAAAGTAAAATACTGATTCATAAGCTAAGTTATCTTATCTTGTTCTATCTAGGTTATCTGAACCTAGAGCTAGGTTATCTGAACCTAGAGCTAGGTTATCTAGACCTAGAGGCGACTATGGGAGCCCACCCATTGGACCGTAGTCCCATTTAAACTGAAGTAAGACTAAGTGTGAATTGCCAGCAAATAAAAGTTACCCTCCTCAAAGCTTTTCAACTCTTAAAATAAAGCAACAATATAAAATTAATTGCAGAAATAAAAGGAGACATAAATCTTTAACCTGGTTACAACCAAGAGGGTTGTTAATCCATGGCGATGGAAAGCGCAGTAAGAAACTCCTTCGTTGAAGGCGGAGAAGCCTTTTACACTTTAAGAGCACAGAGGTTGCTTAAACAGAGATTACAAGAGTTGAGTTTCGTTCTAAAATCGTTGTGCTGAATAGCTACCCGAGACCCCCTTTATATAGGGGTTCTAGAACTTATCAGTTAACTTGAACCTTCGGGATCAGGTTTGACTCAAGAGGGATCGGTCGACCGATCCCCAGGTTCGGTCAGCCGAACCTACTGTACCTGCCCAGCTTTCCGTCCAGGTGCAGTCTCTGTGGATCGAGCTCAGGTTCGGTCGACCGATCATTATGTTCGGTCGACCGATCGGCCAACGGTCTTCCTTTGTGTTGGCCCGATCAAAACGCTCGACTGAGTCTCTGGATAAACGTTGGTTCGGTCGACCGATCAAGAGGTTCGGTCAACCGATCAGTCCTCCAACGGCTGGCTTGCTGACGTGGCTTCTGACGTGTCACCAGCGGTTGGTCTTCTGAGGATTGGGGTTCGGTCGACCGATCATGGGGTTCGGTCGACCGAACCGTTGACAAGTCAACTTTCAGTTGACTTGCTCCGGTTCGGCTCCTTGGGCTCACCCGAACCCAATTCCCGGCCTTCTCCTCGAGCAGGCTTCCGTCCGGCTTCTCATCCCTCGAACACTGCGCACGTTCTTCTCGCTCCACCGGAGTACTCTTCCGCAGCTCTTTCGTCCTTCGGACGCACCGATTCCGTCGGCTCCCTTCCCGTGCCGTCTTTCTCACTAGCTGCGTCTTCCGCTCGACTTCCTGTGCTCCTAAGTTCCTGCACACTCAGACACAGGGGTCAGACAAAATGCAGGACCTAACCAACTTGGTTGATCACATCAAAACTACCACGGGGTCCAACAATCTCCCCTTTTTTGATTTGCATCAACCTAAGTTCAAGTTAGGGTTAACAAACAGATAGTAATTTAAGGAAATTACTAAACTAACAATTCAGGAATGAATTTGCAACTTTGAAATAAATTGCAATAAGAAAGTTTATATTTTAAAAAAAAAATTTAACTAATTCCCCCTAACTGAATTTTTCTTTATTCTCCCCATTTGATCACAGCAAAAACGGGGTGCAAACAAATTACCAAAATTGGGTTAGGTTTAATTTCAAAAATTTCTAAGTTTTGAAAAATTTTCTAAGTTAAAATTTCATGAAACAATTTTTCTAGAGAAAAAGGTTTAAAGAATATCTCAGGAAATGTTTAAAATCTTTTCAAAGCATTGTTTAATTCAAATATTCAAATATTAACTCCCCCTAAAAGTTAATTAAACATTTTTATTTCGATATTTCAGCTTCCAGATCGTGGCGAGGCACTAGGCCTTCTTGGTTATTAGAGCAACAACCACTTCTTTAGACAAAGCTTCCATAAAGAATTTCAATGTTTAATTTTCTCATTGTAAGCTTTTAACTAAACGAAAAAATTAAACTAGCAAAGATTTTGGAACCCAATAAAGATTCCTTCCTACAGGGTTGGTCAAAAACTTAGGGGGTACATAGTTTCTCGGTATTTTTCTAAGTTGACCCTGATGTTTCCTTATGTACCAATTTAATTTTCCATATAACTTTATTTTTTATTTTGGAAAATGATTTAAGCATGCAGCAGATTTCAATTTTTCAATTTCTGATTTTAAACTTTTATTTTCTGATTTAAATTTATCTAAGATATTATTTAATTCAGCATTTTCTTTTTCTAATTGATCTAATTCTTTGGACAGAGATTTGATAAATTTAAAAGACTGAGTCAAGGTTAGATTGCGTACCTTACTTACCTGATCTGGTGACGCTCCCCCTTCATTGCTGCTTTCTTCTTCTGATGATCCTCCCCTTCATTGATGCTCATCTCTGATCTTGACTCTTCTTCTGGCTGATGGTTAGCTAGTAGAGCTAATCCTGCGAATTTTTCGACTTCTGACTCGGAGGATGAAGAGTCGTCCCATGTTGCCTTCAGATTTTTGAGCTTGGGTCGAGTTGGCTTCTTGCTTCTTTCCTTATCTTTCTGTTTGCTCTTCAATTTTTGGCAATCATCCTTGATGTGCCCTTCTTCGTTACAATTATAGCACTGGACTGTCATTCCTTTTTGATGACGTTTACTTGACTGCGATCTAAGCTTGTTAGATTTAAAAAACTTATTAAAATGGCTTACCATTAACGCAGCTTCGTTTTCGTCGATTGACGCTTCAGAGTCGGGATCGTCCTTTTCAGCTCGTAGGGCAATGTTGAGGTTTGACTTCTCTACTGGTTTTTCTGCAACTCGAGACTCATGAAGTTTGAAAGTTGAAAATAAGTTTTCTAAACTACTTACCTCAAAGTCCTTAGAGATGTAGTAAGCATCTACTAAGGACGCCCATTCTGAAGTCCTCGGGAAGACATTGAGCGCGTATCGGATGGAATCCCGGTTGGTTACTTCTTCTCCAAGGTTCATTAGTTGCGTTATCAGCTCCTTGATTCTTGCTTGGAGTTGCGCTACCTTCTCGCCGTTGTTCATCCGGAGGTTTGTTAGTTGTGTCCGGAGGATGTCGCGCCGCGCCAACTTCGCTTAAGAGGTACCTTCGTGGAGCTCCAGGAATTTCTCCCAGAGATCTTTCGCGGAGTCGTAACTTCCGATCTGATTTACCTCCTGAGGTGGCAGTACGCTGAGTAGATGGAACTTAGCCTTTCAGTTGGCGACGAAGTTGGCTTGCTCCTTCTTGCTCCATGTGTTTTCTTCTTTATCTTTCGGCGCTGCAAAACCATATTTCATTGTAATAAGAATATCAAAATCTGTTTTAAAAAATACCTCCATTTTGCGCTTCCATGTGGCGAAGTCTCCATCGAACTTTGGGGGATAGATGTTCGCTCCGGCCATCGTCTTGATCGTAGTGCTTCAGTTGACGGTTAGTCCTTCTGAGGTGATCAGGCTCTGATACCACTTGTTGGTGCAGCGGAGGCCGGCAAGAGGGGGGTGAATTGCCTGCAAATAAAAGTTACCCTCCTCAAAGCTTTTCAACTCTTAAAATAAAGCAACAATATAAAATTAATTACAGAAATAAAAGGAGACAGAAATCTTTAACCTGGTTACAACCAAGAGGGCTGTTAATCCAGGGCGATGGAAAGCGCAGTAAGAAACTCCTTCGTTGAAGGCAGAAAAGCCTTTTACACTTTGAGAGCACAGAGGTTACTTAAACAGAGATTACAAGAGTTGAGTTTCGTTCTAAAATCGTTGTGCTGAATAGCTACCCGAGACCCCCTTTATATAGGGGTTCTAGAACTTATCAGTTAACCTGAACCTCGAGATCAGGTTTGACTGACGGCGAATGATCGATCCCCGTGTCGGATCACACGTTACCATTACCAACTCCAACTTTCCGCTCTTGCAGTTATGGATCGAGCTCAGTTCACCAGTCAGTCATTGTATTAACGAATCGGTCTTCCTCTCGCTACCGCAGATCAACGCTCGATTAAGTCTCGGATAGCGTTGGTTCGATCGATCAAGAGGTTCGATCGATCGATCCCCAACTAGTGGCTTCTGACGTGTCACCAATGGTTGGTCTTCGAGGATTGGGGTTCGATCGATGGGGCTAGGAATTCAAGACAAGTCAACTTTCATTGACTTGCTCCGGTTCGGCTCCTTGGGTGATTGTGGCCCACGGAATAGGGCTCACCAACCCAACCGCCTTCTCCTCGGCGGGCTTGCGGCTTCTCATCCCCGAACGTCGCGCGACGTTCTTCTCGCTCCGAGTACTACTCTCGTCTTCGCACCGAGCCAGATCAACTCCCTTCCGATTCGTCCTTCATGCGTCTTCCGCTTGACTTCCTGTGCTCCTAAGTTCCTGCACACTCAGACATAGGGGTCAGACAAAACGCAGGACCTAACCAACTTGGTTGATCACATCAAAACTACCACGGGGTCCAACAAGTGTGCTATTTAAAATGCTTCTATGGCATTTAACCGAGCTCTTAAAATGCCCACTGTAGCATATAATTATACTAGTTATTTTATCGAGCACTTGGTGTGCTCTAATTCTGCATATGGCTACACAAGATCATAAAAGCGAACTAGGACCATAAAAGCATACGATTAGCTACTTATACTGCAGGTGAGGGGTTACTTACATCCTGCGCTAAGTTTTCTTACGATCCAAATCGCTAAATTTCCGGAGAAGAAGGTCTCCTCAGCGATCCTCTTACGTTTACACGTTCTTCTCGTAGAGAGGAGCGTTCTCGTATCGGAGTTGCCACCGGAAGGTGCTCCTATGACCCCTAGAGATGGAACTCTAGGTCTCCTTGGGCTTGTGCGCCGAGAGGGTGAGGAGGAGAGGGGGCGGCATCGGGTTATGGTGAGGAATAAGAGAAATTGTCGTTCCAAAAATAATAATCCCCACTTAACTTTCCTATTTATATTAAGTGATTAATACCATCCAACTAAATCTTAAATATAATTGTTCTCCCCTTCTTTTAGTACACCCCTGCTGGGGCCCCCTGCTTACTAAGTCACCCTATATGTCATAGAGTCTATAGGTCGCGGGTTCAATCCCCGCTTAGGCTATTTTACATTTTTATTTAATTTTGCTACTTCGGCTATTCTAAAAAATTTCCATAAAAATATCCTAAAATTTAAAAAAAATAATAGAATATTTCTAAAAATTAATTTGAGAATTTTCGGGCGTTACAATCCCCCATACCTTATAAAAAGTTCGTCCTCGAACTTAGAATAACTCTAGGTACTTCTGTCTCATACTAGCTTCTGTCTCCCAAGTTGCCTCTTCTATTGTGTGATTTTGCCAAATAACTTTTACTAATGGTACCTCCTTATTCCGCAATTTCTTAAATGCTCAGTCTATTATCTGAATAGGCCGACTGTCATAGCGGCTCAATCACCTGGGTGGCATCTGGGATATGCTTTTTCAGCATAGAGACATGAAATACGTTATGGATAGCTGACATCTCCTGGGGTAGCTCTAGCTCATATGCTACCTTGCCAACTCTTCTAATGATAAGGTATGGTCCCACATATCTGGGACTTAATTTGCCCTTCTTCCCAAAACGCATTACTCCCTTTATGGGAGCCACTATGAGAAACTGCAAACTCTAAAGGTCGACGCTGTATCAAGATAGCTTTTCAAGGCGGAGCTATCTCTATCCTCTGGCGGATCTGTTGATAGCCTACTGGTATTTGCTACTAGATCTGTCTGGAGTTTTAGTTCTTTCTGTTCACCACTTTCATACCATCAGATTAGAGATCTACACCTCTGCCCATAGAGAGCCTCGTAGGGTGCCATGCCGATAGTGGTCTGATAGCTATTGTTGTATGCAAATTTTGCTAAACATAGATATTTGCACCAACTTCCCTTGAAGTCTAGGGCGCATGCTCGGAGCATATCTTCGAGTATCTGATTTACTCGCTCCATCTGACCATCTGTCTGAGGATGGAAAGCTGTGCTAAACTTTAACTTGGTGCCCAATGCTGACTGTATACACTCCCAGAAGTCGGACAATCTCCTTGAGATACAACTGAGCTAGCTGCTCCATGGAGTAGGATATCCTGATAGCTAAGAAGTGGGCTGATTTAGTGAATTTGTCGACTATTTCCCAGATGGCATCAAAACCATTCGTGGTTCTGGGTAGTCCCACTATGAAATCCATAGAAATATCCTCCCACTTCCATTCTGGAATCTGAATAGGCTACAGAACTCCTCCTGGTCGCTGGTGTTCTGCCTTGACCCTCTGGCAGGTTAAACAGGTACTGACATATCTAGCGATGTCTCTTTTCATCCTAGGCCACCAAAAACGTCTCTTTAGGTCTTGGTACATCTTGGTGGAGTAAGGATGTATCGCATAAGGAGTCCTGTGAGCCTCATCTAGGATTTTCCTCCGTAGTTCCTCCTGATCCGGAACGCATAGTCTGTCACTAAAATACAATACCCCACTATCAGATACTCTGAACTCTCTACTTTCTGGATGTCACCAAGCAGGGTAGATGCTAATGTCATAGTAGAGAGCTCTCCAACTATAAGTTTGAGACCGAAATCTGTAATTTCCATTTTTAGGGGCGGTGACATGGCTGCTAGGGATAGTAAGGTGGCACTGGATTTCCTGCTGAGTGCATCTGCCACCTTATTGGCTTTTTCTGGATGGTAGAGGATGTCTATGTCATAGTCTTTGACCAGCTCGAGCCATCTGCGCTATCGCATATTCAGATCCTTCTGAGTGAAGTCTGCACTGAGCTCCATATAAGTAATGTCTCCAAATTTTGAGGGCGAAGACAACTGCTGCAAGCTCAAGGTCATGAGTAGGGTAGTTCCTCTCATAGTCCTTGAGTTGTCTGGAGGCATAGGCGATCACCTTGCCATTTTGCATCAGTACTGCTCCTAGTCCCAATTTAGAGGCATCACTGTAAATATCAAAGCTATCTGTGTTTTCTGGTAGAGTCAGAATAGGTGCACTGGTCAATCTTCTTTTGAGCTCCATGAAGTTGTTCTCACAGCCCTCTGTCCACTGAAATTTTCTGTTCTTCCTGGTAATAGCTGTCAGTGGGGAGGCTATCCTGGAGAAGTCCTCTACAAATTTTCTGTAATAGCCTGCTAGTCCTCTACAAAGCTTCTGATTTCACTGGCGTTCTTAGGTCTTTTCCAGTTACTCACAGCTTCTATCTTACTGGGGTCTACCATGATACCATCCGTGGAGATGATGTTACCCAGAAAGGATACCTAATCGAGCCAGAATTCACATTTCGTGAACTTGGCGTACAGCTGGTTCTCTTGAAGGGTCTGCAGTACTATCTTCAGGTGCTCTGCATGTTCTTCCTGAGTTTTGAAATAAATAAGAATGTTGTCGATGAATACGATAACAAAATTATCTAAGTATTCTCTGAATACTCTATTCATGAGGTCCATGAAGGTAGCTGGAGCATTCGTCACACCAAAGGGCATGACTATGAACTCATAATGCCCGTATCTGGTCCTAAAAGCCGTCTTGGGTATATCACCTTCTTTAACTCTCACCTGGTGATATCCCGATCTGAGGTCTATTTTAGAGAACACTGCTGCTCCCTTTAGCTGATCGAATAGGTCATCTATCCTGGGAAGAGGATACCTGTTCTTAATCGTGACTTGGTTTAGTACTCGGTAGTCTATACACAGGCGCATGCTCACGTCCTTCTTCTTCATGAACAATATAGGTGCTCCCCATGGTGAATGACTAGAGCGTATGAAGCCCTTGTCGAGCATCTCCTGTAGTTGCTCCTGAAGTTCCTTCAATTCTGCTGGAGCTATGCGGTAGGGTGCTTTAGAGATGGGATTTGTACCGGGGATAAGTTCTATCTCAAATTCAATCCCCCTGTCTGGTGCTAGGAAGACTGCTAGGTAGTCACATACAACTCGGACCTCCTCTAGTACTGACTACATATGCTAGGAATCCAGTACATCCTGAATCAAGTAGTTTCTGTGCTTTCAGAGCTAAGAAAAACTTCTTGGCTTTCCTCTTTGGTTCTCCGATGTACCCGAACTGCACTCTTGCTTCGGGTTGGAATACAACTCTCTGTTTACGACACTCTATGGAGGCACCGTACTTGATCAGAAATTCCATTCCCAAGATAACATCGTAGTCAGCCATATCTAGTACTATCAGATCACCAAAAAGCTCTCTGTCTGCTATAATGACTGGCACTACTCAGAGCCAGTGCGTGGATGCCATGATTTCTCCTGAAGGTAGTGTCGTCAAAAACTGACCACTGAGTACCTCTGGAGATATTGCTAACTTTTCGACGAATGTCCTCGATATATAAGAATGGGTTGCCCCAGTATCGAATAAGAAAGTTGCACTATGTTGTAAAATACTGATCTGACTTGTAACAACTGTCGAGGCGTTCGCTACGTCTTCTCTGGTGAGTGAGTAGATCCTCGCGTTCGTCGTGGCTGAGGGGCCTTCTATTCGGCCCTGACTAATGTGTGGACCATCTATAGCAGCCTGCCTTTGATGTAACTGTGTCGGGTTATCTCCGTATTGAATCGGCTATGGTGGAGGGAAACTAGTCTTGTTCGGGCATTGTTTAGTCATATGCCCTTCCTGGCTACATTTGAAGCATCCTCGTGTGCCCTTGCGACAAACTCCTAGGTGGAATTTCCCACAAGTAGAGCACTTGGGATAACTAGGCTGTTTACTAGCTGGTCCTCCTTTTGGGTAACTCCCTGGTTTACGTTTGTTACTGGAGTTTCCTTTCTAGTTAGAGCTGTGGCCCTGGTGTTTCTGAGTACCTGAGCCTCCTTGGTCTTTTGACTCTGAGAGGGCTTGCTTCTGCTACTTGATGTTGTTCTGGTAATGCTCAGTGATCAGAGCACTACTCACCAGTTCTTCAGTGGTTTGTGGCCTACGGATGCTACTGGCTACATTCAGTGCTATTTCCGGCCTTAGCATTTTGAGCATCAACCGGACTCGTTCTCTTCCAGTGCTGACTAGTTCGGGACATAGACGAGCCAGTTTGTTGAATTTCTTCACGACCTTCTCAACTGAAAGGTTGTCCTGACGAAACTCAGTGAACTCGTCGTAGTGGCGATTTGTGACCCGCATGTGAAAGAACTCCTCAAAGAATTCCCTTTCAAAGTCGACCCATGTCATCTGGTTCACTGGGCACTTCACTTTAATCTTCTCCCACCACATTCGTGCGTCTCCTGCCAGGCAGAAAGAGGCGCATTTCACCTTTTCATGTTCTGGCCAGTCCAGAAGTTCCATCGTGCTCTCCAGTGTTTTGAACCAGGCTTGAGCATCCCATGGTTCACTGGTGCCTGAGAAGTTCTCGGGCTTGATCTTCTGCCACTGGATCAGATAGGCTTCCCTCCTTGCCCTTGTTGCTGGGGCTTCTGGTGCTGCAGGTTAGACTGGTGGAACCTCTATCACTACCTGCCTCATGCTGGGGCTCAGTAGCTGGTGTCTTTCTAGCTGGGCGTCCTCGTACCATTTTCTAGAGAGATAGAGGATATACATAACTAATACAATCATATTTGCATAACTATTATTATCATGTTAGATGCTATCATATATATATATATACATACTTTAGTTATCTATAAACGTGAAAGCAAGAAACATAAATAAAGTGAGAGATAGTCTTACTTGGAAGTTGCAGGTTCAATGCTGATGTCTGTGTGGAGGAAATATGGAACTTGCTCTGATACCACTCTAATACGGCCCGCCTCCTACTAACTAGGCTGTGAGACCAGGGGTTACATTATGCTAAACTGTTTTGTGCAGAAAACTGAACTAATTAAAAATTCTCTACTATTTGCTATAAAGTCTGGAGTTTATATTCAAAATACATTCCTGAAATTGTACATATGTTAAAGAAGAGAACCTAAACTTTCTATTTGATCAAAAAGCTGAAATCATACACTTCTAGCTGAAATCAAACTTTCCAATCGATCGGCTGATTGATTGGGATTATTTGATCGATCCACTGATCGATTCAACGTGCTACTGTGGATGGGGCTAATTCTGGATCGATCGGAGGATCGATTCAGCCTGTCCAATCGATCCGCTAATCGACTCAGAGGCTCTCTGTTCGCGGAATTAAATTCCCGATCGATCGGCTGATCGATCCATGGCCAATCGATAAGCTGATCGACTCATCAGCTCTCTGTACGCGGCAGATTACCTCCCAATCGATCGGCTGATCGATTGGGGACCCTCCAATTGATCGGCTGATCGATCGTAGCTCTGATTTCTGCTGCATTTCAGTAATTTCGTGTACCACATGAATGTATCACCCAATAAACACTGGAATATTACTAAACATGTCATGACTCATAATTTACTGACTAACATCAAGATAACTAGAAGTCTAGGCATAACATTTAGAATCTAAAAAGGTGCGGAAAATAAAATATAAGGAGTTCTAATCCTTTAAGCTTGCTCGTCTTCAAGAGTCTTTATTCCAAGTTCTTTCCCACACACATCTTGTCGCATTGCCCTCCAGCCTCCGTTAATCCATCTTCCCTTTACCTTTATCTGCAGTACAAGGGAAATGAAACTATAAGCTTGGGAGCTTAGTAAAAACCATCTACCTCACAAAATCATGCATTCGAAGAAATCATGCTTTCAAGGGATGCTATTTGAAATACATGCTGATGATCATGCTGAAAATGCTAAAATATGGTATATGGACATACAAGTCTTGACAATCAAAGACTGAACAGAAAAATATTTGTTATATCAATAAGAAAGCTAAACTGATACATAATCTACGCTAACATTAATGTTAGGTTCATGCTGAAACTATACCATATTCACATATCCGGTTGTGAAGTTTTGAAAACTATTTTCCATAATAGATAAAAATACTAATCATGCTGCTGATGGGCCCGGCAACTGTACTTACTATGTGCGCATCCCTAACTAGGCCTGAGGGAGCAAGTCCCGAATCTAGTAGGGTTACTAGGTTATCTAAACCTAGGGACGACTATGGGAGCCCAACCCAAGGACAACTGAGAGTCCAGTACAGCGCCACTAACAAAGTAAAACACTGATTCATTAGCTAAGTTATCTTATCTTGTTCTGTCTAGGTTATCTGAACCTAGAGCTAGGTTATCTAAACCTAGAGGCGACTATGGGAGCCCACCCATTGGACCGTAGTCCCATATAAACTGAAGTAAGACTAAGTGTGTTATTTAAAATGCTTCTATGGCATTTAACTGAGCTCTTAAAATGCCCACTGTAGCATATAATTATACTAGTCATTTTATCGAGCACTTGGTGTGCTCTAATTCTGCATATGTCTACACAAGATCATAAAAGCGAACTAGGACCATAAAAGCATACGATTAGCTACTTATACTGCGGTGAGAGGTTACTTACATCCTCCGCTAAGTTTTCTTACGATCCAAATCACTAGATTTTCGGAGAAGAAGGTCTCCTCGGCGATCCTCTTACGTTTACACGTTCTTCTCGTGGAGAGGAGCATCCTCGTATCGGAGTTGTCGCCGGAAGGTGCTCCTACGACCCTAGAGATGGAAGTCTAGGTCTCCTTGGGCTTGTGCGCCGAGAGGGTGAGGAGGAGAGGGGGCGGCGTCGGGTGATGGTGAGGAATAAGAGAAATTGTCATTCCAAAAATAGTAATCCCCACTTAACTTCCCTATTTATATTAAGTGATTAATACCACCCAACTAAATCTTAAATATAATTGTTCTCCCTTTCTTTCAGCACACCCCTATTAGGGCCCCCTGGTTACTAAGTCACCCTATATGTCATAGAGTCTATAGGTCGCGGGTTCAATCCCCGCTTAGGCTATTTTACGTTTTTATTTAATTTTGCTACTTCGGCTATTCTAAAAAAATCCATAAAAATATCCTAAAATTCCAAAAAAATAATAGAATATTTCTAAAAATTAATTTGAGAATTTTAGGGCATTACAAGACCAGCAATCTTCATATTTTTGCAAATATCAAAACTCAAACATCAAGACTCATGCTTGAGCTAACTCAAGCTTACTCAACCTAGTCAACTTTGACCCAAGGAAAATTGTACCAACACCATCTACTGAGCATTCTACCACCACAAGAAGTCAACTAGATCAGAGCCTACAAGTCAACCAATGAGCTTTGAGAGAAGTTCCTGGAGTTGCATGAAGGGACATCAGAGGCCAAACTCGTAAGACGAGATTGATCCAGAACCAACTTAGTAACCTCCAGATAGAAAAAAGAAGAAACAGTCGCTCATCTGCACGCAAGAATCAAGGAACTGATTACCAGACTCACAAATCTTAAAGAACTGGTAATAAATCAAGATTCACTAAAGTTCTCTTCAAATGTTTTTCCAAGAACCCTCCAGTGGGCGTCAATAGTAGACTCGTTCTATATCTCCAAAGACCACAAGATAACCACATTAGAAAATTTATTTTTCACTTTCAAATTGCATGAGTTGAGATATGCATGTCTAAAAAGGGAAACAAATTCAAAACTTAGCACTAAAAGCTAACCAGAAAGATGACCCAGATTCTGATACATCACTCGATGAAGATGAAGCAACCTTTATGGTAAGAAAGTTTAGTAAGTTCCTTAAGACTAACAAGTTTAACAAGTCGTAGGCTAAAAAGCTTATACGAAGTAAATGAAAAGTGTTATGTTATAACTATCAAGAAGAAGAACACATTAAATATAACTACCCAAAACTGAAGACCAAAGAAAAAGACAAAGACAAAGGACTAAGACAAATGAAACATAAAAACCTAAGGGTGACTTGGGACGAGATTTCATCCGAATCCCAAAAGGAGCAATACGCCGAACTTATGCTAATAGCAAGTTACCAAGAGAATCACTAGATCTTATCAGAGATAAGTATCGATGAAGGAGAAGACACATCAGAAGAAAGTAATGATGAAGGGGGAGTGTCGAATCACGAGACAGGCACGATAAGTGAAGTATGTTATCTACCTCCCGATAAGTTTTACAAATTTGTCAAAATACTTTCTAGAAACTCATGTAAATTAGAATAAAAAATTGAACACTTAAGAAAAAAATAGAATTATGAGTAACCTTAGCAAAGTCATGTCTATTAGAAGCTTTCGATAAACTGAAGGTTGAAAATAAAAAGTTGAATGAGCAAGTAGAAAATTTTAAAAACTCTGCATATTCAGATTCTGTTGTTCCAAATCTAAGGAATTATCAAGAGCTAAATTGGTTTGATAGAATTCACAAGGGCCAAATTAGAAAATTTTATAGAAAATATATACCACATAAATTTTTGATAAATTTAGTAGGTAAGGACTTATTTTGAATTCTTAAATCTTGCTTAGTTTAAATATTTATGCATGTTTTAATTTTAATTTACCTTAATTTCTTGCATACTTAAAATTATCTTATAGTAAAATTTATCAAATAAATTTTCTGTAAACCATATGTTTGAAATTAATTAGATTTTAATTTTTCTTGTGAAAAAGAAATTTGTTATTTATCATTAGAAAATATTTCATAATTTTGAAAATTAAATAATTTTTTATAAATTTCTTAATGAAAATTATATTTTAAAAATTAAAAATGTTTCATGAGTTATTTTTGTAAATATTTATTTTTCTATGATAAAATAACATGTTCTCTATTATAAGAAAATTTTTTGAGTTTTTTTTTATAGTTATCTAATTTATTTTTAATTATTTATCAAAAATAATATTATGACAATTAAAAATTATCTAGACATTATTTTTGAAAACTTTAATTTTTTTTTGGATAAACACTAAAATTTACATATTTAAAAAATTATCATGATTTCTATATATCAAATTATATTTTTAATGTATCTACCTTCAAAAATTATTATTTTTTATTAAATAATTTATACCGATCAAAATAACTATTTGTTTGTCATTAAATTTTTTAACTAATATTTCTATTTTTTTTTATGACCAGGAAAATTTTCAGTATATTTCAAAACTTAAAAATAATTTTAAAATAATTTTTTTTTCCAAATCTAGTTGTTCAAATTTTAAAAGTTTGGATATTCAAAAAAATATTCTTCAAAAATTTTCTTCAAACTAGTCAATGTTTCATAAATCCATAGAAAAATTTAGAGATTTTTTTTATATGGCCCTATTTTTTTTTTTTTTTAATGTGATCAAATGGAGAGAGAATTATGTTTAGGGGAGGTCTATTAAATTTGCAAAATTGCTTACTTAAATTGCAAAATTTGTGTAGTAAATTGCAAAATCAAAATTTACTTATGTTGGTTCATTTTTATTATCCTAACTTAACTTGAGATGGGTGTACATCAAAAAAGAGAAAATTGTAAGTACTCCGGATTGGTTTTGATATGATCAACCAAGTTAAGTTAAGTCCTGTTGTATTTAATCCTTGTCTCTAAGTGTGCAAGAATTTATGAACACAAGAAATCGAGCGGAAGACACAGCTAACGAGAAGGATGACATAAGAAGTGAGTTGATGGGATTGGTGCATTTGAGGAATGAAATGCTGCGGAAGAGTACGCCGACAGATGAGAAGGACGTGTGCGGCGTTTCCGAGGGACGATAAGGCAGAGTGGAAGACTGCTCGAGGAGAAGGTCGAAATTGAGTTCAAGTGAGCTCAATTCCGGACGGTCGGAAGATCACCTAGGCGCATGAAAACAGATGATCAACAAGGATGTTGACCATTGGACCAGTTGCCTCAAGTCTAAGGCACAAAGGCGCCTCAAAAGGACCAAGGTGCCTTTGCGCATCACTACGAAACATTATGACACTGGGAATAGAGGTGCCTCGGTGCTAATGGAGGCGCCTCCCCTCTAGAAGGCCCATTACGGCAAAGCAGCATTCGAGATGTTGCAAGAGATAGGATTTGCTGACATGTAGGCACCTCTATGCCAACTAAGGTGCCTTGGTTGTCACTTCAGCAAACAGTAAAAAGTTTTTTGAGCACTATAAATAGAGGACTTGTCTTCTAGCTTAAGCACAACTCTTGTATTCACTTCCTTACTCTTTTTCTAAGCTTTAATTTGTATAAGAGGCTACTCCACCTTCAACGAAAGAGTTCTTTTTAGTGAGTTTTTCAACCTCTTTGGATTGACAACCATCTAGGTCGTAACTAAATAATTCTCTGCCTCTTTTATTTTTATGAGTTGTTATTCTTATTTGACAAACTAACTGTGTATCCTTGCATAAGTTGAATAGCAAAAGATTTTTCCTAACTCTAATTGTAGGCAATTCACCCCTCTTGCTAGCCACATCGGGCCCAACAAATCTCTACTGATTACAAAGTCAGATTGTTGGGTCTGTCATATAATGTCGAGCCAATAGCTGTTGCGATGTGGAGCGAGCAACGAAAGCAGTGTTGATAGAATGACGGTAGTGATGTTGAGTGAGTGGCGAAAAAAATTGCTGACTGAATGTCGAGTAGGCAATCAGGTGAATGCTGAGAGGGGTACCGGGTGAATGCTGAGTGGGCGATCGGGTGAATGCAGAGTGGGTGATGGGGTGAATGTTGATCGGATGGCCTAGTAGAGGCCTAGCGGATGCCAAACAAAGCAATTGAGCGAATGTTGACTGATCTATCAGGTGAATGCCGAGTGGATGGTCTAGATAATGTCAAGCAAGCAACTGAACCGATGCAGAGAGGATGCCAAGCAGATGACTAAGCCGATGCTAAGTGGGCAACCAAGAGAATGTAGAGTAGGCAGTCGAGTGGTGTCAAGAGGACAACTGGATGGTGCTGACCGGATGGCCAGATAGTGTCGAGCGGATGGTTGGACGGTGCCAAGCGGGCGGCTAGGCAGTGCAGAGCGGACAACCAAGTGGTATGGAGAGGATGCCGAGCAATTGACTGAGCTAATACCAAGCAGGCAAACGAGAGAATGTCGAGCAGACGGTCGAGTAGTGTGTTGGGCAACGTCGAGTGGGTGGCCGAGCAGTGCTGAGTGGGCGGTTGGGAGGTGTGGAAATGATGTCGTGTAGTTGACTAAGCTGATGTCGAATGGGCAACCGAGACAATGCCGAGCGGGCAGCCTAGCGGTGTCGAGTGGAGGACCGGTAGTGTTGAGTGGGCGGCCGAGCAATGCTGAGTGGACGGCTAGGCATGTGGAGAGGAGTGAGAGAGATATCGAAGGGAATGGAGCCCATGTGTCGAGTCAGTGCGGAGCTATGAGATGAGTGGGGGCAGAGCCAATGAGATCGAAAGCAAATGAGAGCGGAGCCCGTGACCCAAGTGGGTCCGGAGCCCGAGAGATCGAAGGGCATAGACCCCATGCTTTGAGTGGGCGCGGAGCCCCTAAGATTGAAGGGCCTGTAGCCAATATGATACTCTCATCCAAGACCAGTGATGATACTCCGGTCTGAGACTAGTGGAGATACTCTGACTCAAGATCGATGACGATATTCTAGTTTGAGACTGATAGCGATACTTTGGTCTAAGACCAGTGGTGATACTCTGGTCTGAGACCAATGGCGATACTCTGGTCTGAGACTAGTGGTGATACTCTGGTCCTATACTAGTGGAGATAGCTCAACCTTGAATGGGGGAGGTTGAGCCCTAAAGAGGACATACTGATAGTGATATTCTAGTCCAAGACCAATGGCAATACTCCGGTCCGAGACCGGTAGCGATACTCTGATTCGAGACTAATGGCGTGTAGGATCATTGTGCTAGGGAGGGTGAATGGCTCACGCAGCTTTTTCACACTTTTCGGAAAACACAGAATAAACACAGTGAAAATAGAAAGCAAGATAAAACAAAATCTAACAAGTGTTGGTTTTACTTGGTTCAGAGCCTGTGACAACTCCTACTTCAACGTTCGCGATCAATAATCATTCTCATTGGGTAATTCACTATCAATTCGAAAATCTTTATAAAATCGAGTATAGATATTTAAGTACAAGTAATTTAAGTTCTTACAAAAGAATTATGTCGACAACTTATAAGGATTTGGAGGATCGTGCTTTTAGTCATCGGAGTTGCGTCACTTGGTCGTTAGAGTCACATCGTGGAGTAGCAGTATCGTCCTTGAAGCAGCGCGCAAGAAAGTAATCGTAATTTTTAAGTTCTGTTCTTGCATCTGCTCGAGGATTTGTTTTATAGAGTTGTAAGGGTGCCTTCAACCTCATTGAAGGAGCCTCTAGTGGTGCAACTTATCCTCATCGCGTCGGAGATGATAACTTTCACAATCTATGAACTTTATCCCTTCGAAGGTACCATGAGATAGGTTCCTTCCATCCACTATCTAAGGCACCTCCGCGCCTCTCCTCTTGCGCGAGCCTCGGCCAAGCCACCCGAGGTGCCTCCAACCGCCTCGGAGGTGCCTTGAACACTGTTCATCCGAGATTATTTTGTGCATTTCACTCCCTACAAGCGATGTTAATATAAAATACAAAATATACCCTGCAAGAGAAAGTTAACATAATAAAATATGATTAATAAAATATTTGAGAGTCTCTGGACTATCCGGTTTTGACTTTCAAATTTCTTGAAAACCTTAAGTCGAATTGATGCCTACTGTTTCCTCAATGAGGAACGCGTCCTCACTTATTCCTCTCAGGAGAAATTATCTTTTGTCAGACCAGTCCTCCAGACCGTCTGGACTTTTGTTCAATGTCCGAGACTTCAAGACTATTGGTCCCTTGGTGGCCGACAAGAGGGGAGGGGTGAATTGTCCTGCACAAACAAACTTAACCCTTTCTTGACTTATAACTTAATTAAGAATACTTGTAATAAAAGTTAAGAGACTAATTAAACAAACAAAGACACAAAGAGAATTACTTGGTTTGTAATCAGAAGATTGCTAATCCAAGAAAAATGAAGCGCACTTTATGAAGATCTCCTTCGGACGGAGTAGCCTCTTACAACGTTAACAACTCACAATTAATAATAGAACAGAAAGAAAAGAATTACAAGTTGTTATCTGAACTACTAAAATTATGGCTATATTTATAGCTCTGTTCCAGACGCCTGGAAGGGTTCCGAGCGCTTGGAGCGGGATAGAATTCTATCCACAATGCGTCAGTCAACGTACACGTCGATGTTGATAAAAGTTGAGTTCTAGGCGCCCGGACTCTGGGCACCCAAAATGGATCCAGGCACTCGAACAACTAAAGTCAACATGGCTGACTTTTTCGATTTAGGCCCTCTGCTCCAGCTCGAACAACTAAAGTCAACTAGAGTTCTGGGTAGTCCTCTTTTATATGTCCTTCCTTTTGACACTGGTAGCATCAAACCATTCTTCTATTTCTTGGATTTTTCCTGATCTACATTTCTTTAAATTTGTTAGATCTAATGGATTTTTTGAATTTTCTTACCATGTAAGCTTCTTGATCTCCTTCTGAGTCTAACTCGAGTTCATCCTTCTTGGTTGCATTTAGTGTCAGACTCTGGCTTGACTCTTTTATTGTACTTGCACATCTGGTTTCATGTAATTCTAAAGTAGAAAAAATTCCTCTTGGGTACTTACCTCCAGGTCCTTTGAGATATAGTAGGCGTCGATTGTCGAGGTCCATTCTGGAGTCCTGGGAAAGGAATTGAGTGCGTAGCGTATCGAGTCCTGGTTGGTTACCATTTCACCAAGGTTTTCGAGTCCGGTGATTAGTTCTTTGACCTTCGCATGTAGATCGGCTACCTTCTCACATCTTTCCAAACATATATTCATTAATTTGTTCTGAAGTATGTCTCCTCTTGTGAGCTTGGCTTCGGATGTGAGTTCCAGGAATTTTTCCCAAAGTTCTTTGGCCGACAAGTAGCTTCCGATGCGATTGACTTCTTGAGGCAGTAGTACACTCAATAAGTGATATTCTGCTGTGTAATTTGCTACGGAATCATTTTGTTCTTTCTTTATCCAAAGACTCTCCTCCTTCTCCTCTCCATTTAGATTCATAAGAACTACAAAACCATAATTGATTATTAAACGAATCTCAAAGTCAGTTTTTAGAAATACCTCCATTCAACGTTTCCAGTGTGTGAATTCTCCCTCGAATTTTAGTGGAACAATGCTTGGTTCGAGCATTGGTTTCAATGCTTCGGTCAGCAGTTAGTCCTGCTGAAGCGTCCTCGCTCTGATACCACTTGTTGGTCTCTTGGTGGCCAGCAAGAGGGGAGGGGTGAATTGTCCTGCACAAACAAACTCAACCCTTTCTGACTTATAACTTAATTAAGAACACTTTTAATAAAAGTTAACTGACTAATTAAACAGACAAAGACACAAAGAGAATTACTTGGTTTACAATCAGAAGATTGCTAATCCAAGGAAAATGAAGTGCACTTTTTGAAGATCTCCTTCGAGCGGAGTAGCCTCTTACAACGTTAACAGCTCACAATTAATAGTAGAACAGAAAGAAAGAAATTACAAGTTGTTATTTGAACTACTGAAATCATGGTTATATTTATAGCTCTATTCCAAATGCCTGGAAGGATTCTGGGCACCTGGAGTGGGATAAAATTCTATCCCCGACGCGTCGGTCAATGTACATGTCAATGTTGATAAAAGTTGAGTTCCATGCGCTTGGAAGGGTTCTGGGCACCCGGACTCCAAGCGCTAGGAATGGATCCAAGCGCTCGAACCATCAAAGTCAACCAAAAGTCAACATAGTTGACTTTTTTCAAGCCATGCCCTCTGCTTTGGTTCTGCTCACCTCGGTCCGGGTCTTTCGCTCCGGCTTTGCTCGCTTGGGTTATTTCGGCCACCGAAATAAGGCTTACCCGAACCTAATTTTTGACCTTCTCCTCGAGCAGGCTTCTGCTCTGGCTTCTTGTCCCTCGAATGTCGTGTACATTTTTCTCATCCACTGGTGTACTCTTCTGCGACACCTCATCCCTCGGACGGACCGAGCCAGTCGGCTCTCTCCCGTGTCGTCCTTCTCGCTAGCCGTGTTTTTCACTCAACTTCCTGTGCTCCTAAGCTCTTGCACACTTAGACACAGGGATCAAACCAAAAAAGGACCTAACCTAACTTGGTTGATCACACCAAAAATGACCTTGGGATTCCAACAAAGACTTCATGCTGAACGTCCGATCCACGACTCGTCCAGTCTTCCACTAGTATCTATGACCCCCAGGATTTTCCACTAGAGTCCTCAACTCTAGAATATCTCTCAAAGTTCTTGACCCACCAAGACTTCGCTCAGTCCCCCAGACTAGGACTTCACTGTATAACCATAGCTAGGAGTTTTCTGTGCACTCAGTCATACTTGTTAGATTACAAGATAGCTTAACTTTGAACCCTTTGCTATAATCAAAACTTAGGTTCAATCATCTGGTATTTTTTACACAAACATGATGATACTTCAGTCCTAGACTGATGGCAATACTCTGGTCCAAGACCAGTGACGATACTTTGGTCCAAAACTGATGGAGATACTCCGGTCCAAGACTAATGGTGATAGAAACTGGGGAGGTGGAACCCTGATGTCAGTGGAAGTAGAGCCCATAGCAATGTGAGGGAGTAGAACCCATAGCACACTTGATCGGGGAGCTGAGCCCCTAATCCCTAATGGGAGAGCAAGGCCTGTAGTCCGTGATCGAAGATCTATGCCCCTAGATCCTGATCAGGGAGTTGTATTGTTAATCTTTGATCGGGGAGCTGTGCCCCTAGTGTCTGATCAGGGAGTTGTTCCCCTAGTCTTTAATGGGGAGCTATGCCCCTAGTGTCTGATCAGGGAGCTATGCCCCTAGTTTCTGATATGGGAGCTGTGCCCCTAGCCTTTGATCGAGGACGTAGGGCCCTAGTCTCTGATCATGGAGCTAATCCCTTACTCTCTGATCGGGGAGTTATAACAGATCCTATGACAGGAAGAGGGAATATAATAGAAAACTAACATACTGATCTACTAAGGATCTGACTCGGCCCTTGACTCCTGAATGTTGGAGTAATCTGGGTACCCTAGGTTTTGATATTTGGGCAAAGGTTTAAATTAGGTTTATTGTTGTATTTGATATGTATTGTGAGTGTGCAGGATACAGGTACAACAAGGAAAGGCCAAGGGTGATCTTGGCAAAGGAGGAAAGTCCAAGGATGAGTCTTGGCGGTGTCAGTCCAAGCATGTAATCTTGGCAACATAAGTCCAAGTATGACTTGGCAATGGATGAAGTCCCGGAGGCGTGACCTCTTGGCAAAGGAAGACCCAACAATAATGACAAGGCCGATGGAAGCTCTAGAAGGTAAAACGTAAAGGATGGGAAGGCATTCGAGGGACGCAAGGCTGATGGAGGAGGCTAGAAGGCTAGGTCTAGGTTGGTCGGGCGAGGACGAGTACTAAGTGAATGTACTCGGAGGTTAAATACTAGGATTAGGGTTTTATTACAACGTTACTATAGCAGTACTGTAGCGTTACTGTAGCAGTCGACTGGTGTTTTCATCAGTCGACTGGTACGGTCGACCAGGCAATCGACTGGGAGCAAACAGAATGCTTCTGTTCATTCAGTTAGTATGGAGTAATCAACTGATGGAAGTATCAATCGACTGGTATCGAGCCGTTGGGTTGTAACTGTCAAATCTCCACAGTGGGTAGTCGACTGATGGTTTTGCCAGTCGACTGGCAAGCGGGGTTTTCGAACTCGTGGCCTATATAACCAAGCATTTAAAGCTTGGTTAAGGTTGATAAAAATAGAGGTGGGTAACCCCTATTAGAGTCTCCAAGGTCTTCTTGAGTGATAAAGAGCTTGTGCGAGTTTGTGGCGAGGTTTTTCCACCCACAAGGAGCTACTCGAGCTAGCCGGAGATTTTCGAGGAGTCATCCACCGACGGATCGGGATCGTCCGCCTTAAGGACAACAGTCGAGTAGGAGTAAGTGATCTCCGAAACACGTTACATAAACATGTTAGAAGCTTGATTGTCTTGGTTATTGCCTCTAGGTTTAGCTTTCTATTTGTTAGATTTTTTTTGTATTTTTGCTGTGCAAAAACAAGCATAGGAAGCAATGATTTGGGTGAGACGCTATTCAACCCTCCCCCTCTAGCGGGTGTCAAGGTCCCAACAAGTGGTATCAGAGCTAGGTGAGCTCTTGTTGGACTATCGCCAAGAGAGCGGCTAGAGGAAGCAGATGGAGTTGGAGGGACCTCTCGAATGGGACATTTGAATCCCACCTCCATATGAGCGCGAGGACTTCGACTATTGAAGGAAGCGCATGGAGATGTGGTTCCAAATGAATTGGAACCAATGGATTATGTTGGAGGAACCGTTTAAAGCTCCAATGGACAAGAAGGGAAAGCGTCTCCGACCTCGATATTGGAACGAGGAGCAATCGGAGACAGACAAGGAGGTAACTAAAATTTTAATTAATTTATTACCTCCTAATGCGATATTGAATGTAGGCGAATACGAGAACGCAAGTGACCTTTGGAAAAAGGTAATTGCGCTTCATGAGAGTCCTACACAAATCCAAGAAGAGAATGAGTCCAAGGAGAAGGGCTCATTGGTCTAAGAAGAGAAGAACCAATCGAATGTTGACATGGGTTCAACATCCGAGGAGGAGAAGGAAGATGAGGAGGTATCATCCACATCATCAAGGGAGGAAGAAGTGGAATCGTCCACATCTTCAAGTGAAGAGGAAGAAGAGCAATCTAAGGAAGAGGAGATCTTGGAAGCTCAACCCTCCACCTCAACTACCAAGAAGAGCATAAAGGACCACATCAACTGCTTTGAGTGTGGTAAGATGGGACACTACAAGAGTAGGTGTCCAATGCTCCAAAAGATAAGGGAGAAAAAGCCTAAACTCAACAAGGTTGATTTAACTAATGTAAGCTGTAGGAAGGAGATGAAGCATATTAGGTGTTTCACATGTGGTGAGTGGGGACACTACCACACAAAGTTCCCAAGGAGAGGAGAGCTCAAGAAATTGGCGCACTTGAAGAAGTGGGAGAAGAAGATAGCGTCAATGGTAAGGGAGGTAAACCCTAAAATGAATTTAAGTTCAAATTTAAATTCTTCCATGCATTCTAGAAATAATTTTTATTATTTACCCAAGCATAATCATGGATTTAGATATAATTATAGGAATATGGTAATGTAGGAGATAACCCTAGGAGACCTATTCATGCTAAATCTGGTAAGAGTAAACCTAATAAGACCCAAACCACTTTGCCAAAGGGAAAGAAAGTAGGTGAAAACCTAAGCATTAATCCCAAGAAAGGGAGGCATATGCCTAGGAAGGTGGGTAGGTCTAGGGATGCCCAAGGTGGACATGTTGACTCTAGGGTTAGAACCCTAGAGTTGGAAAATCAAGCCTTGAAGGTAAAGCTTGAGGAAATGGAGAAAGTCCTAGAGAGGTTCATTATTGGGCCTAAAAGACTTGACATGTATTTGGGAGGTCAAAGACCCAAAAATATCAAATTAAGTCCCTCCAAGACCAAAAGGAGGGCAAGTGTTAAGGTAGCACATGACATTGGTAAGGGAGGTGTGACCAAGGACAAGAGAGAGTCATCCAAGGCAAATAAGAATAAATATGCTAGGGTGTCATATAATTATGGCAAGGATGAGGTGTCCAAGGTGAAGGACAAGAAGAAACTAACCAAAGACAAGGTGTCTAAAGTTAAGAAGGTGAGTTTTGTAGGTCAAGTGTCACCCGAGATGCACCAAAGTGGCTTAGCCATAGTAAATGAGTCACCTAGGGAGGTGGATAAGATTAAGAGCTCAAGGGGGAGCTCAAAGAGTATTTGGGACATATGATAAATGATCTCAAGTGAACCAATATGTGTCAAAGGGATTAGAGATGGATTTGAGTCTCTATTGCAGTTGGTTGGCACAATTGGGTTAAGTTTCATGCATGAAAATATGACATTGGGGTCATATTACAAGAAAATTAGTTTTTGATATATATATGCCATATAAAATGATACTATGGATGCATTATGGTTTAGTATGGGCATATACATAAAGAGGAAGCCAAAACTAGGACTTTAGGTCAAGGTTCAATTAAACTATTTAGCAAGTTTTAAATTTTATGTCAATCTTAGGATTTATGATCAATATATTTATATATATATATATATATATATATATATATATATATATATATATATATATATATATATATATATATATATATTTCCTAAATATACATGGATAAAATAGACCTTTCCACAAAATTTGAGATTTTTTGGATGTCTGTGAAATTTCTGGTGCATTTCTGAAGTTGAGTCAGAAAGGATGATTTTTACAGAAATAGAGTACCAGTCGACTGGTAACAATGTTTTTGAGCACAGAAGGTTTCTGTGAGCTCATTTTGATGAGGGCAGATGACTGGGGTTTATACCAGTCGACTAGTAACACTATTCATGAGCACAAAATATCTCTGTAAACTCATTTTGACGATGACAGTCGACTAGGACTTATAGCAGTCGACTGATACGGTCTGAAAATGTTTTCAGCATTATAAAATGACCAAACGAGTGGTATTTATGGGGGATTAATACATGATATTTATGGTCATTAGATGTCAAAAAGTCAAATAATTAGGATATTGTTGGAGCTCTTTTTGATGATGGCAAAGGGGGGAGGGATTTAGATTTAAATGGGAAACCTACACACCTTTGCAAGAAAAACTAGCTCAAGGGGAAGCTTAGGTGAAGGGGGAGCGATTGCTCATTTATTAACAAACGAGGAGAAGTTTACCTTTGTAAGAAATCCTAGCTCAAGAGGGAGCTTAGGTGAAGGGGGAGCCTAGGATTAGGTTCCATGATTTATGCATGTGTAGATTGCATGTTTATTTGCATTATTATTGCTATATTATTTCCCTAACTTAAATGAGTTGTCAAACATCAAAAAGGGAGAGATTGTTGGAGCAATCTGGGTACCCTAGGTTTTGATGTTTGGGCAAAGGTTTAAGTTAGTTTTATTGTTCTATTTGATATGTATTGTGAGTGTGCAGGATACAGGTACAACAAGGAAAGTCCAAGGGTGATCTTGGTAAAGGAGGAAAGTCCAAGGATGAGTCTTGGCAGTGTAAGTCCAAGCATGTAATCTTAGCAATGTAAGTCCAAGTGTGACTTGGCAATGGATGAAGTCCCGGAGGCACGACCTCTTGGCAAAGGAAGATCCAATAATAATGACAAGGCCGATGGAATCTCCAGAAGATAAGACATGAAGGATGGAGAGGCATCCGAGGGACGCATAACTGATGGAGGAGGCTAGAAGGCTAGGTCTAGGTTAGTCGGGTGAGGACGAGTGCTAAGTGAATGTACTCGGAGGTTAAATACTAGGACTAGGGTTTTACTGTAACAGTACTATAGCCGTCGACTGGTGTTTTCATCAGTCGACTGGTGCGGTCGACCGGGCAGCCGACTGGGAGTGAACAGAATAATTCTATTTGTTCGATTAGTATGGAGTAGTCGACTGATGGAAGTATCAGTCGACTGGTATCGAGCTGTTGGGTTGTAATGGTCAAATCTCCACAGAAGGCAGTCAACTGAAGGTTTTGGCAGTCGACTAACAAGCGGGGTTTTCCAACTCGTGGCCTATATAACCAAGCATTGGAAGCTTGGTTAAGGTTGAAGAAAATAGAGGTGGTTAACCCCTATTAGAGTCTTCAAGGTCTTCTTGAGTGATCAAGAGCTTGTGCGAGTTTGTGGCGAGGTTTCTTCACCCACAAGGAGCTACTTGATGTGCGCAAATATTATGATCATTTATGCATATTTTAGCGCATATCCACGTACTTTATTCATATATTCGTTGCATGATTACCTTTTTCATCTTGTATTCATTATATATATTCTTTTGTTCGGATATCTGCTGTTTGTTTAGTTTTATGTTGACAGGGATGATTTTCGGAGCAAAAACAGAGATTATCTACGCACCAAAACAAGCCAAAGAACACGGCCGTGCAACACATGGTCGTGTGACCAGACAAAAGGGAGCACTGCACGGTCGTGCACCCTTGCACGGCCGTGCGGCCATGGCAGAGGCCGAGCAGTGCACGGTCGTGCACCCTTGCACGACCGTGTGGCCATGGCAGAGGCAAAGCAGCACAAGGTCGTGTATCATTGCACGGTCGTGCCACCCCAAGCTGAGACAAAGGAATGCCCGGTCGTGCATCCTTACATGGTCGTGCCTTAGGGAGCAGAAGCCAGAGACCACACGACCGTGCCAATCGGCAAGGCCGTGCAGCTTCACTAGAGGAGAGGATGGGTGTGGTCGTGACAACCTTCCACGGCCGAGCCACGGGTCGTGCGACGCCCATACCATAGCTTATAAAAGGGTCAAGAAACCTATTTTTAGGGGACATCTTTGGTTCGGGACTTCCTCCCTCCCCTCGGGGAAAGACGTTGATCTTCATCCACCGTCGTCTCCTCACGATCCGTCCATCTCTGGAGCAAGGAAGCATCCCCAAGATATCGAAATCATCAAGCATCTCTTCTTTCTTTCCTTCTAGGGTTGTAAGTATGCTTTTCTTTATGTTCTGGGGTTGTTCTTCCCCCACAATGGAGTAGACATCCTCTTCTAAGATTAGGAAGTATTTGTAATACGATGGAGATGTAGAACTATGTTGATTCACCTTATTTCTATTCAATGAATTGTTTATGCCTTGTTCATACTTGATGAAGTTGTGTGTGTGACGTAGTTATGTTTCTTGCACGCTTTGTTGTTTGATATGGAGGATTGTTGATCACGCAAAGGGGATGCCCTAGAGCATATTGACCAAGGTACCCTCGTGACAAGGGTAACCCTTTCCGGACGTCTAAGACGTTCCCTTAAAAGGAGAAACAATCCCATAGGAATTACTGCTCTCGTAGAGAGAGTGCTCTAGATCGTATACCCGAGGGCCCTAGTGAAAAGGGTAACCCGTTCACGGACGTCTAGGACATTTTCTTGAAGGGAGAGGTAATTCGTCCATAAGGAGGTAGGTAACCCTTATCCTTATTGTTATTTACTAGATGTGTATCCCAGTGATCTACCGAGGCGCCCTCGTGACAAGGGGGTTAACCGTTATAGGATTTCATAGGGATAGTCTCTATTCGATACTTAGGGATTTTGACCAATCTAACTTCCTACATGAGCATGGACATAGAGGGTAGAAACTAAGAAATCTATGTTGTATCTCCTAGTATTACAATGAAATTGAAATCCTAGAATCCATCTCCCGAAGCTCATTCCCTCCAAGATCTCTTCTCTCTCTCTCAACCTTCTTTCTCTCTTCAATCACTCTCGTTAGTTTGCAAGCGCCAAAGCTAACTTTCAGCCGTCTAGATAACCTACTTGTGACATCTCTAGTGCTTAATCAACAGTCCCTGTGGATTCGACAAACTTTTATATTACTGATAATGAAACCGTACACTTGCGATTGTGTAACAAGTTTTTGGCGTCGTTGCTAGGGACTGTTTACATTAACATTAGTATATTAGCAATTTAGTTAACCTAGACTTGTGAATAGTTCGTATTTTTCCATTTTATATTGCAATTTGTTTTCCATATACATAATCCAAAAAAAACACTGTATTTTTTTTTCTTGCAATTTAAATTCTGCATTGTCTTTCTTGTTCTTCATATAGCGTTTTATTTCTTGTCTTTAATTCTTCATTTTTATTTTTTTTTTCTCATATTTTTTTTATATATCCATGAGCACTAACATGGCAAGCAAGGCCTTAAGAGGTTTCTCTGCACCCATTTCTACAAGATTTTTATCTCCTATTGTGCAGCCTCATATTGAAGCAGAAAGTTTCCAACTAGACCCAGAGTTAATTTCCATGATACAAGGTCACAAATTTGGAGGAGAAGCATCAGAAAGTCCTTATCTACACCTTGAGACATTTCTAGAGCTTTGTGATATGGTGAATTGTGAAGGAGTATCAGCAGATGCAGTTCGGTTGATGGCATTTCCTTTTAGCATCAAGGATAAAGGAAAGACTTGGTTATATTCTCTTCATCCTCAAAGCATCACAAGTTGGGAACAATTAGAGTAGCAATTTTTGAATCATTTTTTTCCTCTAAGCAGAACAATCTACATGAGGAGTTGCATCATAAATTTTGCTCAGGCATATAAAGAATCAATATTTGAAGCATAGGACAGATTCAAGAGTCTACAAAGACAGTGCCCTCATCATGGTTTAGAGAAACGACTAATTCTACACATATTCTATAGGGAGATTTGTTTTTCAGATAAGTGTTTGTTAGATTCATCAGCTAGAGGGTCTTTTATGGACAAGAGTATAGAAGAAGCTTATACATTAATTGATCAAGTGGCATTGAACCTCTAAGGATGGTTGAGCAAAAGTTGGATGGAATCTCCCTCAGAAATTCAAGAAGTACAAGCCATATATATAAGAGAGCCTATCAAACAAAATGCAGTTCAACCACCCAAGAATGTCGAAATTCAGATGTCACAGAATGAGGAGTTCAAACATTTGGGGGAAAAGATTAATAGCATAGTTGCAAAATGGTTCAAGGAAGACCTTCCTCCTACACAGACAAGATCTAGTGTAACTAATAATGATATTAAGTTGAGAAGTGGCAAGAATCATGAAGAAATTCTGAAGAAAGATTTGTTTAAGATTGAGGACAAGAACAATAGAAGACCTCAAGAACTCAGTTCCATTACTCCAAGAAGTTCCCAAAGGCCACAAGTACCTTTTCCTCAATGGTTGATGACACCAACACTAGATAAGTAAGTTGGACCTCCTCTACAAGCTCAAAGGGAGTATGGAAAAAAGGAAGTACCTTTCCCAAGACCTGCACTAAAGGTTCCTTTTCCACAAAGGCTCGTGAGGGTCAATGAAAATGAAGACTTTGGAAGATTCTGTGACACCAATATGGTTGAGTGTAGATTTCTGGACGTATATGAAGATGAGGACTCTTCAGATGAGGATTGTGATGATAATGCAGTGGATAACAAATTTTTAGATCTACCTTCTGGGTTTACAAGATGTTATGATGAAATTGGATTTTCAGATGATGAATGTATTGAGGTAGATCAACTTAAAAATGCAAATGAAGTCAATGATCCTCCTATAGTTGATTCTCCTGTTAAAGATATAGACGTTGGTTTATTTTTCAATGCTTGTGTTGATGATGATGATTTGGAAGAATGTGTAGGGAGCTGCGTTGTGGAAGCGTCATCTCAAGGATCACCTCCTTCGTCCACACAACCCTTAAAGGTAAGAATTGCAAGGGTTGAACATGTTGTGGACCAATGTGTAGGGACTCATGTAGATATGGGTGAGTCCGAAGAATCACCATCTATTGTATCACCAACACCTGAGCTAGAGCCAGGCCCATCAATTGATTCACAAGAGGTCACATCGACATGTTTAGAAATTTCAGGTATCTCTCAGTAAAATAAGGTTAGTATTTCTTGTGATCTTTTAGAAAATTTTATAGACTAGTATCTATCATTGACTTTGTTAGATGTGATTCAGTTTTTATTTCTTATCCTGCTTATCTTAATATGGTTATGACTCTATCTTATCTAATACGTTTGTGGGAGATTTGTATTTTCTTTGCATGCGCAGATTTTCATAGGGCCTATAATTGGAAGCTCGATCTGAACCGTCTTCGACCACCTAAAAGAACTTCAAAGAAGACGAAGATGGTATTAGCTAGAGCCCTAGAGCCAATCATTTGATGATTGTATTTTGGACTTGTTGTATCATATTCTATATAAATAAAGGCATTTGGTTTTTGGTTATTATACTTACTTGTATTGGTGCTAAATAAACTAAGTATAATAACGTCCTTGAGTAGAAGGTTCTTACATATATCAATCGATTGGTTGAATTGATAGTGAGATGATATAGGGAACACTACTTTTAATCATTCCTAGTCGAGTATTAACATTCAGGGACAATGTTAATGCAATAAGACTAGCATGTAGGTCAACTCGATGACTTGATCTCACAAGTCATGGATATAAAGATATCAAGTTGACACATGGGTATGCATTAGAGAATGTATACTGAATGACCCGCCATGAGAAAGTATCATGGATCGTTATATGAGTGTCATATACTTTCTCATGTGGCTATTAGTATGACTACTAGTCCTTAGACCTGAAGTCACCATGGTTCCCTACATAAGGAGTTATGTACTTTGGTTTCATCAAACATCACCCATAACTGGGTGGACTATAAAGGCGATTACTGGGTATGTAACAAATTATGTGGAGGGATGTGAGTGATGTATATGGGATCTATCCCTCCTATATGACGGGAGAGACATCGGTATTCTTGATAGAGTGAGACCACGAAGTGCATGGTCATGCCCAAATGAGTCAATATGAGATATTGAGCTCATTTGATTTAGTGAGTCTACTTGGAGTTCAGGATTTAGATTGATCAGAGGATGACACGGTCTATGCCTCACATTGATCAATCTAGATGTCTAGGATAGAAGGACACTTGTCATATATTGTGAGGAGTCACAATTAGTAGTCACAAGGTAATGTTGGATCTCAACATTCTTGTAACATTGGGTAGTAATGATGTGTTGTTAGATACCGCTCATTACTTATGCTCCTAAATGGGTTTAGGGGCATTGCCAACGTTACAAGAACCTATAGGGTCACACACTAAGGACAATTAGATGGAGATTAGGTTCATATGATGAACCAAGAGGATTAGATTATATTCATTTAATGAATCAAATTGGATTAAGAGTAATCCTAATTGGGCTAATTGAGTTGGACTCAAGTTAATTCATGTGTTCAATGAGTCTAATTTAGATTATGACTCATTGAATCAATTTAATTAAATGAATTAGATTCATTATATTAAATTGGCTTCAATTAAATGGTTGGATTAGATCAACCATGAGAGAGATTAAGTCAAGTTTGACTTGACTTGAGAGGAAGATGAAGAGTCAAGTTTGACTTGACTTTATGCCATCTCATTGGTGAGTTGGCAAGACGTGGACCAATGATATGTTGGTTGCTACTCGGAAAACCTAGAGGTTCCACTGTACAAAAATTTTGTACAAAGGTTTGAACCTTTTCCTATCTACCATGTGTTCTTTTAAATTAAATTTTGGATCGCCTGCGGAACTTAACACGTTTGATCCAAAACTTAATCTATTTGTTCTTTTAGGTTTTGACTTGGATCTCCTGCGGAACTTAACACGTTTGATCCAAATCACCTAAGTTATTAATTCCATTAAATATTAATTTCCAAAATTGGTTCCCAGTACTGACGTGGCGAGGCACATGACCTTCTTGGATTGGGAGCAACCACCACCGACTAGACAAAACCTTTTAAGGAAAGCTAATATTTAATTTCCTAAAATAACTTTAGGTCAACCGAAAAGAACAATCAAATCACAAGGAAAAGAAAAACAAAAGAACACAATATCGAAAACAAATTCGAAACACTAGAATCGTATACCTCTTGTATTTAGTATTATTTCCAAAAATAACTAGTATGATGCGGAAAGAAAAATACTAGTTATACCTTTTAGAAAAACCTCTTGATCTTCTACCGTATTCCTCTTCTAACCTCGGACGTTGTGTGGGCAACAATTTTCTGAGATGAGAACCACCAAGCACCTTCTTCTTCCTTGCAAGTTTCGGCCATCAAAACTTCTTCTAGGATGAAGAGGTTCGGTCACCACCATCATGCTCCAAGGGATACTAGAAACGAGGCTTGTTTTCTCTCCTTCTTCTCCTTCCTTGATCCGGTCACAACCAAAAGCTTCCACCAAGAGATAAGTTTCGGCCAACAAGAGGAGAGGAGAGAAATAGGGCCGGCCACCAAAACCAAAGAGGAGAGGAAGGAAAAGAATAGAGATTATTAACCATGAAGCCTTCTCTACCCCCTCTTTTATAATCCTTGGTCTTGGCAAATAAGGAAAATTTAATAAAAATTTCCTTAATTCTTTTTCATTGAAAAGGAATAATTATTTATTTAAAAATAATTTTCTTTTTCAAATACAATGGCCGGCCACCTCAAGCCCCAAATCAAGGAAAGTTTTAATTAAAACAAGAATTAAAACTTCCTAATTTGTTTCCGGAAATTTATAAAAATTTCACCAATAATTTAATCCCTTCATGATTGGTTTATAAAAAGAAAATTTAATAAATTAAAATCTTTCTTTTAAACATGTGGATAAAACGAAAGTTATCTCTAAAAATTAAAATCTCTTTTAATCTACAAATAAGGAAAGATATCAAATCTTTTCTTAATCTCTTGTAGAAACTTATAAAAGAGAATATTTAATTTTTAAACTTTCTTTTAAATCATGAACATGGTTAAAAAGGAAAGTTTTCTTAAAATTTAAAATCCACCTTTTAATCAACAAATAAGGAAAGATTTCAAATTTTAAACTCTCTTTTAAACATGTAGATGATTTACAAATAAGAAAAGTTTTAACCAAAAATTAAAACCATCCTTTTAATCTACAAATAAGGAAAGAGATTAATCTCTTCTCTTAATCTTTTGTAGAAGCTGTAAAAGGAAATTTTTAATTTTTAAACCATGAAATCCAAATAAGAAATAATTTTAATAAAAATCCTTTTTAATATTCTAGTACCCGCTCTTGGGACCCAAGCTTTGGTACGACCGCTCATCCACCTCATCCACTGTCTTGGCGGCTCCTAGCTTGGGCTCTCCGGCCCCATGGATGGGTAAGAATGGTATCGGTGGGTATAAATCTCTATATACTAGAGGCTACGATAGGGACCGAGAGGAGGAATTGGTTTTGGTCTCCGATGAAATTAAGCATCCCGTCGAACACACAACTTAATTTCATCAATAATAATTCATTCCACTAAAGAACTATTATTGAACTACCACACCAATCCCAAATTACATTTTGGGCTCCTTCTTATTATGAGTGTGTTAGTCTCCGTGTTTAAGATAACAATGTCCACTAATTAAGTAAATTCCGACAACTCACTTAATATCTAGCTCAAGAGTAGTACCACTCAACTTCATCATGTCGGACTAAGTCCACCTGTAGGGTTTAACATGACAATCCTTATGAGCTCCTCTTGGGGACATTCTCAACCTAGATCACTAGGACACGTTCCTCTATAATCAACAACACACACTATAAGTGATATCATTTCCCAACTTATCGGGCTTATTGATTTATCGAACTAAATCTCACCCATTGATAAATTAAAGAAATAAATATCAAATATATGTGCTTGTTATTATATTAGGATTAAGAGCACATACTTTGAGGTCTTTGTTCCTTTATAAAGTCGGTATAAAAGGGACAACCTCAAATGGTCCTACTCAATACACTAAGTGTACTAGTGTAATTATATAGTTAAGATAAACTAATACCTAATTACACTCCGACCTTCCAATGGTTTGTTCCTTTCCATCATGGTCGTAAGCTACAGCTTTATAATTTATAAATGATGGATAACACACCACCACACCATGTTATCTACAATATAAATTAATTGAACAACTACATTTATCATAAATGTAGACATTTGACCAATAATATGATTTTTATTTCTAGATAAATGTTTATACCAAAGCTAGGCTTTGAGTATACACTAACAATCTCCCACTTATACTAAAAACTAACTATATCTATTTCATACATCTTATTCCCATGCCTTTCATAAAGCTCTTGCCTTAAGGACCTTAGGTTATCATCTGATGTAATTTAGGCGGCAACAACTTCTCCTCGTTATACAATTTCTTGTATTGGGGTACTTACTCTTGCCTATTGTGTTTTTATAGAGACTCATGGTTTCTTCAAGTTTGCTATCGCACCATTATTATTACAATAAATTGTAATAATCTATGGACAAAAATTCATATCTAAGTCCATCTTGAGGTTATTGAGTCATTCAGCTTTTATGGCTACCTGAGGCTTCATATACTCAACTTCTGTGAGTCAAAACACCTATGCTTATCACTCTTCCATAGTTATGACTTTACCTCTAAAGTAAACACAAAACCCCGAGGTTGACTTATTATTGTCCCTATCCGATTGGAAGTCATCCTGCATACACGCAACAGGACCAAATTAACTGCCTTGTAAGCTAGCATATAATCTCTAGTGCCTCTAAGGTACTTTAATATATACTTTACTGCAGTTCAATGTCCTTGTCTAGGGTTACTTTGATATCTGCTAACTATGCTCTTGGCAAAACAGATTTCTGATCTCATGCATAGCATACATTAGGCTGTCTAACTGCCGAAGCATAAAGAACTGCCTACATGCCCTTAATCTCCTTTGATGTCATCGGAGACATCTCTTTAGATAAAGATACTCCATGCTTAAAAGGTAAGAAACCTTTCTAGGAGTTTTGCATGCTTTAAACGAGCAAGGATTTTTCCGATGTATCAAGCTTGGGATAAGTAAAATATTTTTTTTTCTTGCGATCCCTTATTACTTTGATCTCAAAAATATATACATTATCCCAAGTCCTTTATATCGAATTATTTGGACAACCATACCCTTACTTTTGACAACATTTTGATATTGTTTCCAACTACCAAAAATGTTATCTATGTATAGTACAAGAAATACCACCATGTTTCCATCACACCTTTTGTATACACAAGACTTATCTGTTTACTCAATAAATCCATAGGTCTGGATTACTTTGATAAACTGGATGTTCCAAGACCTTGAAGCTTTGCCTCAGTCCATAGACTGATTGAGCTTGCACACAAGATGCTCTTAGCCCTTTACAATGAACCCTTCTGGTTGCTTTATATGGATTCTTTCTTCAAGACTTCCATTAAGGAATGCTGTCTTGACATCCACTTGCCAAATAGATAAAAGAATCCGGATAGACTTAAGCATGGCTACCAGTGAAAAAGTTTCCTTTTTCATCTAGCCTTGCTTTTGAAAGTTTCTACCTTCCTATCTATCCCTCTTTTCCTATTATAGACCTTTTTACACCCAAAGGCTTTTACACCATTTGGTGGTTCTACAAGCTTCCAGATTTTATTAGAATACATATATTCTAATTCTGTTCTTCATTACTCTTTGCCAAGATGTTGCATCTTTATCTTGGAGTGTTTCTTCATATGTCCGGAGATCAGGTTCATGTCCTCCAGGGATCGAGTCCAAAAACTCTCCCAAAACATGAATCCTTTTAGGTTGCCTAACAACCCTCCCACTACGACGAGTCACTTTCTGCAATTGTGTATCATTTGTGATACGTGTTGCAGTTTCCTTGTGGTATCTCATCTTGTACAGTTGGTACTAGATTAGACATGTCTTTTATTATTTCCTTAAGAACAAATTTTCTTATGGGCACATGGTTTATTACATAGTCCTTTTCTAAAAATCGGTCATTGATGCTAACAATGACCTTCTGATTTTTAAGACTATAAACCTACTTTCATTTATCTAGGATAACCCACAAACAAGTGAATTCCTGTCCAACTTATCATTGTCTCTCTTCTGCATATGTGCTGGACTACCCGAATCCGAATATGCTTCGAAATAGGCTTACGCCTATTCAGCAATTGTATATGAGTAGCGAGTTCTGTCTTTGGAAGGTACTATATTCACTTCCGTTTCCAGAGTATATCCTAAAAATGATTTTGGTAATAACTCATCAATCTACTTATTTCCATAAGAGTCCTATACCTTCCTTTTTCTACACCATTCTGTTGGGGTGTACCAGGTGCAGTTAGTTGGGATTGAATCCCTACTTCTGATAAGTGACTCCTAAATTCTCCCAAGAGGTACTTGCCACTACGATTTTACCATAGTGACTTTTACTTTAACATTTCTCCGCATTAGCCTTGTACTCTTTGAACTAATCAAAGTACTTAGTCTTGCGGTATATTAAGTAAATTTATTTGTATCTTGAATAGTTATCTATAAAATAGACGAAATATTCAATACTACCTCTTGTCTGGATAGTCATAGGATCACACAAATCAGAATGAACCAATTTTAACATATCTTTGACTCCATACCCCTTAGACTTAAAAGCTTCTTAGTTATTTTTCCTTCCAAGTAAGACTCGCAGGTTGGAAATATTTCCACTACTAATGAACCCAAAAGTTCATCAACTACCAATGAATCCTACTCAAGTTAATATAACCTAGCCTTAGATGCCAAAGATATAATTGGTTCATTTCCGAAGGTTACTTTCTCTTAAAGTTAGAAGATGTGTTACTAATTTCCTTTTGTTGCATCATGAGAGTTATTGGATTTATAAATTGCCAACCAACGTACCAAAACAGATAACTTTCCAACTTTGTTATTAAAAGAGACAGAATATCAAGTTCTTTGAATAGTTTAGAAACTGAAAACTAGTTCTTTCTAAACTTGGTGTGTAAAGACAATTACTCAAAAATCCATGTTTTATTCTTATCAAAAGATAAACATCTCCCACTGCAACAGCTACCAATTTTTACAGTAGTACCCATGTGGATGGTGTTTTAATTTTCTTTTAGTTGCCGGGTTTCCTGGAACCCTGCAATGAATTGCGGACATGATTAATGGCATCTGTATCTACACTCCAGGTTCTGGTAGATAACACCACTAAACATGTTTCAACTAATGAATTAAATACACCTATATTGTTCTTAATTCTAAGAAGACAGTCTACCTTAATATCCAAGTCCTATTTCCAATCATTACAATTGGGACTACTAAGTCTTTTCTATAGTATGACTACTAGGGGATTGACAAACATTTTAAATCCTAAGAATCACAAAAATATTTGGTCAAGATCAACTCCTTAAAATCCCCATGAATTTTATATGCCACGATAGTGTGAACGTATACAAAATCGAAGAGGAGATTTTATTCATTAATTTTATTATCTCGTCAACTTTACTTTATGACGAATAAAATTAATAGTTGATCTATCTTTGATCTAATATTTGGTCAAAACTTTTTGAATTTAAAATAACATTGATTCCTCAAACAATATTATTTAAATTCACCAACACCTCAAACACCGTGAATTTTGCATGCCACGATAGTGTGGACGTATACAAAATTAAACATTTGTAAGAGGAGGGGTTTACCCATTAATTATCTTGTCAATAAATCTTTATGACAAATAAAATTACCTCAAACACCGTGAATTTTGTATGCCTCGATAGTGTGGACGTATACAAAATCAAACATTTGTAAGAGGGGTTTTTAATTTTATTATCTTGTCAACCTATTTATTTGACAAATTAATAGTTGGTTTTCTTCGATCACACAAATAATAGCAATGACTCCGATGGGAAGGATACTATTAGACGTGCCTAAGTGTATACCATTACTTAACACTAAGTCCATTAATAAGATTATGCCCCTTCCGATGGGGAAGATCACACGCTCTTAATTAACTTCCTATAGTCATCCAAAATGAAAGTTTAATCTAGTGATCTGCAAACAAGCTCATCCGATATGGAGGAAGGCACTCAGAGCCAACGCGCAAGCTTGTTGCATCACTTATAAACCAGTAATGGAGACCGTGGAATTTATTTAAAAATAAATCCCTCTCCCACTTAGTTATTTAGAGTGAGGAATTTTGCCTATGCTAGTCTACCTAACATGCATACTAACAAGCACACACAACACAGCATAAAAAGCAATAAATAGAAAAACTAATTTTCAACTATTATGGCTTTTATCTATTGCTGTCCTCTGTGTGTCGCCAATCCTAGCTGCTGCCATCTTTGGCCACCGCCACCGGGTCTAGTTGTCGCATCCATCTTGCTCCTTGTTCCGCTGCGCCTCTGGTCCTCAAAAAGTTCCACGCCTTGATCCTATATTTCTCAAAGGAATGTACATGTATCTAGATCAAAAAATAAAATCCTAATAAAACTAAATACAGCTCCTGTTGTATTTTATAATACAATCATGCACACACAATAAAATGCCCTTAACATGTCCAAGGGTCCAATCACACACATAATAACTATAAGCCATAATAGTTGGATCCTGCATCCACAAAGTTAGCACATCCTACTATTAACCTGCCTAAATTATGTATGACATGTGCATAATTAAACAAATACCAAATACACGGAGGCAAAACCCTAGCTCTAATACCAATTGTTGGTTGCTACTCGAAAAACCTAGAGGTTCCACTGTACAAAAATTTTGTACAAAGGTCTGAACCTTTTCCTAGCTACCATGTGTTCTTTTAAATTAAACTTAATCTATTTGTTCTTTTAGGTTTTGACTTGGATCTCCTGCGGAACTTAACACGTTTGATCCAAATCACCTAAGTTATTAATTCCATTAAATATTAATTTCTAAAATTGGTTCCCAGTACTGACGTGGCGAGGCACATGACCTTCTTGGATATGGAAGCAACCACCACCGACTAGACAAAACCTTTTAAGGAAAGCTAATATTTAATTTCCTAAAATAACTTTAGGTCAACCGAAAAGAACAATCAAATCACAAGGAAAAGAAAAATAAAAGAACACTATATCGAAAACAAATTCGAAACACTAGAATCGTATGCCTCTTGTATTTAGTATTATTTCCAAAAATAACTAGTATGATGCGGAAAGAAAAATACTAGTTAAACCTTTTAGAAAAACCTCTTGATCTTCTACCGTATTCCTCTTCTAACCTTGGACGTTGTGTGGGCAACGATCTTCCGAGATGAGAACCACCAAGCACCTTCTTCTTCCTTGCAAGTTTCGGCCATCAAAACTTCTTCTAGAGAAGAGGAGACCACCATCATGCTCCAAGGGATACTAGAAACGAGGCTTGCTTTCTCTCCTTCTTCTCCTTCCTTGATCCGGCCACAAACAAAAGCTTCCACCAAGAGATAAGTTTCAGTCAACAAGAGGAGAGGAGAGAAATAGGGCCGGCCATCAAAACCAAAGAGGAGAGGAAGGAAAAGAATAGAGATTATTAACCATGAAGCCTTCTCTACCCCCTCTTTTATAATCCTTGGTCTTGGCAAATAAGAAAAATTTAATAAAAATTTCCTTAATTCCTTTTCATTGAAAAGGAATAATTATTTAATTAAAAATAATTTTCTTTTTCAAATACAATGGCCGGCCACCTCAAGCCTCAAATCAAGGAAAGTTTTAATTAAAACAAAAATTAAAACTTCCTAATTTGTTTCCGGAAATTTATAAAAATTTCTCCAATAATTTAATCCCTTCATGATTGGTTTATAAAAAGGAAATTTAATAAATTAAAATCTTTCTTTTAAACATGTGGATAAAATGAAAGTTATCTCTAAAAATTAAAATCTCTTTTAATCTACAAATAAGGAAAGATATCAAATCTTTTCTTAATCTCTTGTAGAAACTTATAAAAGAGAATATTTAATTTTTAAACTTTCTTTTAAATCATGAACATGGTTAAAAAGGAAAGTTTTCTTAAAATTTAAAATCCACCATTTAGTCAACAAATAAGGAAAGATTTCAAATTTTAAACTCTCTTTTAAACATGTAGATGATTTACAAATAAGAAAAGTTTTAACCAAAAATTAAAACCATCCTTTTAATCTACAAATAAGGAAAGAGATTAATCTCTTCTCTTAATCTTTTGTAGAAGCTGAAAATTTTAATTTTTAAACCATGAAAAAAAAATAATTTTAATAATAAATCCTTTTTTTTCTATTTAGTGGCCACCCAAGCTTGGGACCCAAGCTTTTACCCTACATGGCTTCATCCACTTGTGGCTTGGCCGCCCTGCTTCGTTCTGGCTTGGCACCCCATTGGGGTAAGAATGGGTAAGAATGGGTGGGTATGTATAAATCTCTATATACTAGAGGCTACGATAGGGACCGAGAGGAGAGGAGAAATTGGTTTTGGTCTCCTATGAAATTACATCCCGTGTTCGCCCAACACACAACTTTTCATCAATAATAATTCATTCCACTAAAGAACTATTATTGAACTACCACACCAATCCCAAATTACATTTTGGGCTCCTTCTTATGAGTGTGTTAGTTAGTCTCCTGTTAAGATAACAATGTCCACCAATTAAGTAAAGTACCGACAACTCACTAATTAATATCTAGCTCCAAGAGTAGTACCACTCATCATCGTCCATGTCGGACTAAGTCCACCTGCAGGGTTTAACATGACAATCCTTATGAGCTCCTCTTGGGGACATTCTCAACCTAGATCACTAGGACACAGTTTCCTTCTATAATCAACAACACACACTATAAGTGATATCATTTCCCAACTTATCGGGCTTATTGATTTATCGAACTAAATCTCACCCATTGATAAATTAAAGAAATAAATATCAAATATATGTGCTTGTTATTATATTAGGATTAAGAGGACACACTTCCATAATAATTGAGGTCTTTGTTCCTTCATAAAGTCAATATAAAAGGGACGACCTCAAATGGTCCTACTCAATACACTCTAAGTATACTAGTGTAATTATATAGTTAAGATAAACTAATACCTAATTACACTACGACCTTCCAATGGTTTGTTCCTTTCCATCATGGTCGTGAGCTACTGTTTATAATTTATAAGGTACTGATAACATGATCCTCTGTGTGCGACACCACACACCATGTTATCTACAATATAAATTAATTGAACAACTAAATTTATCATAAATGTAGACATTTGACCAATGTGATTCTTATTTCTAGATAAATGTTTATACCAAAGCTAGGCTTTTAGTATACACTCTAACATGATGATGCTCCACATCATCATGGTTACTTAGGTGTGTGCCACATCATGGAGGTTACAAGCCTCCTTTCCATTTAATGTGGTCGGCCACATTAATTGTAGAGCAGTTACAATTGTGGCCGGCCACACATAGTGAAGAAAATATTGATTTTTCTTCATTCAAGGCAATTCACTTCATCTCCTTCCTCTAGCTCTCCCTCTCCCTCTCCTCCTCAACTTGGCCGAATCATCAAAAGGTGCTAGCACACCTTTTGTGTGATTTTCCATCTACGTGTTCGTGTGGATACGTATAGAGAGTTGTCTACGTTGATAACTTCGAGATCGGGCACCATTTGGACGAGCGGGATACGCGAAGGGCGCGCATCAAGGGTAATAAATCTCTTCATGTAGATCTAGGAGTAGATCTAGGTAGAAACTCGTACTCGTATGTTTTTCAAATTTTTCTTCACACGGATCCGTTGGCTAGGGGGTTTCGGGGTTTCTGTGACGCGAAAAAGCAATTTTCGCGGCCCGAAAAACCCAACAGTGGTATCAGAGCCATGTGCGAAGGGGTGTACGAGTTTATTTTGGTTTTTATGAAAAATAAACATTCTGTGAATTTCTGTAATTTCATGATTTTTATAGTTTTAAAGGTTATTTTTCTTGTAGAAGCGAAGCACAAGTGTTTAGACACTTGTAGGCTTCGACTACCGAGAAGATTTTTTCGTTACGGCGATGTTTCGACCCAAAACCTTTTGGGACAGCGGGCTAAGGCGCTGTAGGATCGCTTAGGAGCAACTCGCGATGGTTAGATCGCGGGTAGGGGTACTGCCCCTAACCCCGCAAGGGGATTTGCTCCGCGATTGCGCCCGAAATCGCTAATCGGGACCGCCGGGAAAAATTTACTCATAAAATTGTAAAACATTGTGAAAAAATTATAGAAAATTATGAAAATATATAATTTAGAATTATATATTATTTTTATGATAGTCATGGCCCAAAAAGACCCAATATGATTGGATTTGTGTTGTAATTTATAATACGGCCTACGTGTCGTCATGTGTTTGTGTGTGATGTTTTTGATACGCGACCTGCGCGTCATGCCTCCCTATTTATATTATGGTTGTAAATTAGATTTAGACTCGAATGTAACTCGAGTTTCAAAATTGTAATGTAAATTTTGAAGCGGTGGAAGGTCCACTCAAGACGAAGTTACGAGGAAGGCGCGAGCAACACAAGGTGGTCAAAAGGAAGGAGCTTGGGAAGCTGTTGATCTTAGGTTGACCATCCAATCTTCTCATTGGCTTGAGAAGATCGTAGTAGGGCCATGACATAATCACAAAATTTAGTTAATTACTTGTGTATGTGATGCATGCTTAATTAAGTAATTAATTAGTGTCTAACGAATTAGATTAGATCTAAATCGTGCACAAGATGCACCCTTACGATTAGATTAGATTTACATCGTGTACAAGATGCACTCTATCAATTAGATTAGATCTATATCGAGTATATGATACAACATCGACATTTAGATTAGATCTAAATCACGACAACTCAAAATGTCTACCGTGCCTTGATACCTACTACTACCTCGATCACATGTTGTTGTTGAATCTGCCAAAGTAGAGCAACACATATTATCTTGGTAGGGTACGGAGGGACAATATTGGTCCCGCCTATCAACACATGGGTGAGTACAACTCAATTAGATTGAGTAACTAGTTAACTCAATTGGATCGAGTACAACTATAGGCATTCTTCCAATGGTTGGAAAGGTAGGACAAAATCACGTTTATATTAATTCTCGGGCATATTAGCCAAAGCTAACTCGAGTTTTAATATCAATGCAGATCTTGATCCTATAAACAAGAGTTGCATAGGGATGTAATTAGTAATCGTTACCTACAGATCATACTAAGTTTTGGGCGTATTAGCCAAAGCTAACTCAAGGGTTAGTATGATGTGGATCTTGTCCCACATAAATTATAGAATTCAGTGGGAGCATCATTTAGTTAAAAGCCTAATTAAATGATTAAGAATATGATATTTACTTCTGCATTTATTTCTGTTGTAGATTACCATGACGTCGAATACGAACACCTTCTCCCTGCGATCTGTCCTCGAGAAGGACAAGCTCAACGGAGCAAACTTCCTGGACTGGTACAGGAACCTGAGAATAGTTCTCACTCAGGAACGTAAACTGTACATTCTGGAGCAGGCCATTCCGGAGGCTCCTCCTACCAATGCCCCGCGAGCTGACCGAGATGCTTTCAAGAAGCATCAAGATGACGCATTAGATGTGTCTTGTCTAATGCTCGCGACCATAAACTCTGAGCTTCAGAAGCAACATGAGTTGATGAGCGCTTACGATATGGTTGAACATCTTCGTCAACTATATCAAGGTCAAGTGAGGCATGAGAGATTTGAGATCTCAAGGGCACTGTTTCAGTGCAAGATGTCAGACAGGGCTCCTGTAGGCCCATATGTACTCAAAATGATTGGGTACATAGAGAACCTACAAAGGTTGGGGTTCCCACTTGGCCAAGAGCTGGCCACTGACCTGATCTTGCAATCCTTGCCAAATAGCTATAGTCATTTCGTTCTGAACTACAATATGAACGAAATTGACAAGCCACTGCCCAAGCTGCTTAGCATGTTAAGAACTGCTGAGCTGAACCTTAAGAAGGCAAAGCCCCACTCTGTTCTGATGGTTCAGAAACACAAGGGCAAGGGCAAGCCCAAAGGCAAAGGAAAGTCCCAAGCCAAGGGCAAAGGCAAGGCACTGAAGCCTAAAGGAGGGGTCGCCAAGGATGCTACCTACTTCTACTGCGGTCAGACCGGGCACTGAAAGAGGAACTGCAAGGTATACTTGGAGGATCTTAAGAAGAAGCGAAGTGAGACTTCCACTTCAGGTATATATGTTATAGAAGTCAATCTATCGATTTCTACATCATGGGTATTAGATACTGGATGTGCTTCTCACATTTGTACTGATGTGCAAGCGCTGAGAAATAGCAGGGCATTGACAAAGGGCGAGGTGGACCTACGAGTAGGCAATGGAGTACGGGTTGCTGCTGTTGCTGTAGGAACTTACTTTCTATCTCTTCCCTCTGGGCTTGTACTAGAGTTAGTCGATTGTTGTTATGTGTCTGCATTAACTAAGAACATTATATCAGTTTCTTGTTTGGACAAGAAAGGTTTCTCGTTTACAATAAAGAACAAATGTTGTTCCGTTTATTTAAATGATATGTTCTATTGTAGTGCACCTCTGATAAACGGACTCTATATTCTAGACCTTGAAAGCCCTATCTATAACATAAATACCAAGAGGTTCAAGTCAAATGACCTGAACCAAACCTATCTCTGGCACTGTCGCTTAGGTCATATAAATGACAAGCGCTTATCCCAACTCCATAAGGATGGTTTACTGGACTTATTTGATTTTGAATCTTATGAGACGTGCGAGTCATACCTACTAGGCAAGATGACCAAGACTCCCTTTAGTGGGCACAGCGAAAGAGTGACTGATTTGTTAGGACTCATACATAGTGATGTATGAGGCCCTTTTAATGTCGCTGCTAGAGGTGGTTATAGGTACTTCATCACATTTACTGATAATTTCAGTAGATATGGTTATGTGTACTTGATGACACATAAGTCAGAATCCTTTGAAAAGTTCAAAGAATTCAAGAATGAAGTACAGAACCAGCTTGGCAAGAGTATTAAGATACTTCGATCAGATCGAGGTGGGGAATACCTTAGCCATGAGTTTCGTGACTACCTAGCTGAGTATGGGATTCTATCCCAACTCACTCCTCCTAGAACACCACAGTGGAATGGTGTATCCGAAAGGAGGAATCGTACCCTATTAGATATGGTACGATCTATGATGAGTCACACAGATCTTCCGACATATCTTTGGGGCTATGCTCTAGACACGACAGCTTTTATACTCAACCGAGTTCCATCCAAGGCCGTGATAAAGACACCATATAGGATATGGACTGGGAGAGATGTCCAGGTGTCTTTCATGAGGATTTGGTATTGTGAGGCTTACGTTCGACGTCAAGTCTCAGACAAGTTATGACCCAAATCCGACAAGTGCTACTTTATTGGATATCCCAAGGAAACTAAGGGATATTACTTCTATATTCCCAGTCAGCACAAGGTAGTTGTGGTAAAGACTGGGGTCTTTCTAGAAAGGGACTTTGTTTCTAGAAAGACTAGTGGGAGCACGTTCGATCTTGAAGAAGTTCAAGATGCGAACAATAGCACTGATGCCTCAATGGAAGTTGAACTGGAACCACAAAGTGTTGTGGATGATGTTGTTCCACAAAGAGTTGAGGAACAACAACCAGTTCAAGTAGACTTACCTCTTCGCAGGTCTGATAGGGTACGTCATCAGCCTGAGAGATACTTATTTCTCTTGTCTGACCATGATGACGTTGTGCTCATAGATGATGAGCCTACCACCTATCAGGAAGCTGTGATGACACCAGATTCCGAGAAATGGCTAGAGGCCATGAGATCCGAGATGGAATCCATGTACACCAACCAAGTATGGACTTTGGTTGATCCACCTGAAGGGGTAAAACCTATTGGGTGTAAGTGGGTCTTTAAGAGAAAGACTGACATGGATGGACTTATCTATAAGGGTCGCTTGGTAGCTAAAGGTTTCAAGCAGATTCATGGTATTTACTATGATGAAACCTTTTCTCCAGTAGCGATGTTTAAGTCCATTCGGATCATGCTTGCTATTGCAGCTTACCATGACTATGAGATATGGCAAATGGATGTCAAAACCGCATTTCTGAATGGAAACCTACTTGAGGATCTGTACATGACACAACCTGAGGATTTTGTAGATCCACAGCATACTAGCAGAGCATGCAAGCTGCATAGGTCCATTTATGGACTGAAGCAAGCTTCTCGGAGATAGAATCTTCGATTCGATAATGCAATCAAACAGTTTGGTTTCATCAAGAACGAAGATGAGCCTTGTGTCTACAAGAAGATTGTAGGGGATATAGTTGTCTTCCTCATATTGTATGTGGATGACATACTACTCATTGGAAAGGACATCCTTATGCTTCAGTCTATCAAGACCTGGCTAGGGAGTTGCTTCTCAATGAAGGACTTAGGTGAGGCATCCCGCATTCTAGTGATACAGATCTATAGAGATAGATCTAAGAGATTGCTTGGCCTAAGTCAGAGTACATATATTGACAAGGTACTCATTCGGTTTGCCATGCAGAACTCCAAGAAGGGATTTCGGCCGATGTCATATGGCGTGAGTCTTTCGAAGACCCAAGGTCCCTCTTCTAGAGAGGAGAGAGACCGCATGGATCAGATCCCTTATGTTTCAGCTATAGGATCGATCATGTACGCCATGTTATGTACTCGACCTGATGTCTCGTATGCTTTGAGCATGATGAGCAGATACCAGTCAGATCCAGGTGAAAGTCACTGGATAGCGGTCAAGAATATTCTTAAGTACTTAAGAAGGACTAAAGAATATTTCTTGATATATGGAGGTAATGATGAGCTAGTCGTAAGGGTTACGTTGATGTTAGCTTCACCAAGATGACTATAGATCGCAATCGGGGTTCGTGTTTTGCATTAATGGTGGTCGTGTGAGTGGAAGAGTTCAAGCAGGATACGAGTCGATTCTAACGAGAGGCGGCGAGTATATTGTTGCATCGTAGGCGAGGAGGGCTTGGATTCGCAAGTTCATCACTGAACTTGGGGTGGTTCCTAGCATTGCTGACCCTATTGAGCTCTATTGTGACAAAAATGGAGCTATAGCATAGGCGAAGGAACCTTGCTCACACCAGCGGACCAAACACATACTACGATGCTTCCATCTCATTCGAGAGATCATCGAGAGAGGAGATGTGAAGATTTGCAGAGTACCTACAGAGGCTAACATCATAGATCCCTTGACCAAGGATTTGGCACAGAGGAAGCATGATGGTCACACTAGGTCATTGGGGCTTAGAGCCTACACTGATTGGCACTAGTGCTAGTGGGAGATTGTTAGCTAGAGCCCTAGAGCCAATCATTTGATGATTGTATTTTGGACTTGTTGTATCATATTCTATATAAATAAAGGCATTTGGTTTTTGGTTATTATACTTACTTATATTGGTGCCAAATAAACTAAGTATAATGATGTCCTTGAGTAGAAGGTTCTTACCTATATCAATCGATTGGTTGAATCGATAGTGAGATGATATAGGGAACACTACTCTTAATCATTCCTAGTCGAGTATTAACATTAAGGGATAATGTTAATGCAATAAGACTAGCATGTAGGTCAACTCGATGACTTGATCTCACAAGTCATGGATATAGAGATATCAAGTTGACACATGGGTATGCATTAGAGAATGTATACTGAATGACCCGCCATGAGAAAGTATCATGGATCGTTATATGAGTGTCATATACTTTCTCATATGGCTATTAGTATGACTACTAGTCCTTAGACCTGAAGTCACCATGGTTCCCTACATAAGGAGTTATGTACTTTGGTTTCGTCAAACGTCACCCGTAACTGGGTGGACTATAAAGGCGATTACTGGGTATGTAACAAATTATGCGGAGGGATGTGAGTGATGTAGATGGGATCTATCCCTCCTATATGACGGGAGAGACATCGGTATTCTTGATAGAGTGAGACCACGAAGTGCATGGCCATGCCCAAATGAGTCAATATGAGATATTGAGTTCATTTGATTTAGTGAGTCTACTTGAAGTTCAGGATTTAGATTAATCAGAGGATGACACGGTCTATGCCTCACATTGATTAATCTAGATGTCTAGGATAGAAGGACACTTGTCATATATTGTGAGGAGTCACAATTAGTAGTCACAAGATGATGTTTGATCTCAACATTCTTGTAACATTGGGTAGTAATGATGTGTTGCTAGATACCGCTCATTATTTATGCTCTTAAATGGGTTTAGGGGCATTGCCAACGTTACAAGAACCTATAGGGTCACACACTAAGGACAATTAGATGGAGATTAGGTTCATATAATGAACCAAGAGGATTAGATTATATTCATTTGATGAATCAAATTGGATTAAGAGTAGTCCTAATTGGGCTAATTGAGTTGGACTCAAGTTAATTCATGTGTTCAATGAGTCTAATTTAGATTATGACTCATTGAATCAATTTAATTAAATGAATTAGATTCATTATATTAAATTGGCTTGAATTAAATGGTTGGATTAGATCAACCATGAGAGAGATTAAGTCAAGTTTGACTTGACTTGAGAGGAAGATGAAGAGTCAAGTTTGACTTGACTTTATGCCATCTCATTGGTGAGTTGGCAAGATGTGGACCAATGATGATGCTCCACATCATCATGGTTACTTAGGTGTGTGCCACATCATGGAGGTTACAAGCCTCCTTTCCATTTAATGTGGCCGGCCACATTAATTGTAGAGGAGTTACAATTGTGGCCAGCCACACATAGTGAAGAAAATATTGATTTTTCTTCATTCAAGGCGATTCACTTCATCTCCTTCCTCTAGCTCTCCCTCTCCCTCTCCTCCTCAACTTGGCCGAATCATCAAAAGGTGCTAGCACACCTTTTGTGTGATTTTCCATCTACGTGTTCGTGTGGATACGTATAGAGAGTTGTCTACGTTGACAACTTCGAGATCCGGCACCATTTGGACGAGCGGGATACGCGAAGGGCGCGCATCAAGGGTAATAAATATCTTCATGTAGATCTTGGAGTAGATCTAGGTAGAAACTCGTACTCGTATGTTTTTCAAATTTTTCTTCGCACGGAACCGTTGGCTAGGGGGTTTCGGGGTTTCCGCGACGTGAAAAAGCTATTTTCGTGGCCCGAAAATCCCAACAGATGGAGAGGGCGATTCTTCACTCTTTGATGAAAGCTCCTTCCATAATAAGAGCCCTTGGTAAGAGGGTTCTAAAATATCTTACCCCTCCAAGAGCGAGATTTCGATGAATCTAATGAGGTGTCGAGCTAATGACCTTAAACAAGCGCTTCTTGGGAGGCAACCCAAGTTCATTTTCCTTGTTTTCTTTTTAGTTTCTTTTTACTTCATTGATAATAAATCATACCCTCTGCTTAATTTTTCTTGCCTATCTTATTTTTGTAGAATTCAAAGTTGTGGAGGAATGTGAGCATCGGATAGAGGAGTATCTTGAAGCACATGCATGTCAACCATTTGAAGCTCATCACTTGGTAACTTCTCTAAACTTCATAAATTTCCTTCACTTTACATTTCTAGTTTTCATCGGGATGATGAAAAGTTTAAGTCTAGGGGGATATTTGGGTTTAGTTTAATGTTTGTCATACTTCTTAGTTTTTGCACATTTCAAATAAAATTTTTACTAGTTACATCCTACATCAAATTATGATTGTTTGTTCCTTAATGTAAAATACTAGTTATTCTAGATTTTATGTGGTTCATGTGTTACTTATGTTTAGTGATCTATCTTTTTCTATCTATGATAGCATTAAGTGAGCAATGTTTTACTATAATAGTTTAAGTATTAATCTTGTTTTAGGATCTCTATACACTATGCCTATTTTTGATGGTTGATAACTCTAAAATAGTCATGATTCATAGGATTGGACTAGTAATTGTGTTTCTATGGTCACCTCTCAACTACATTTTGGCTACTGGATAAACTCAGATCATGTAAGCTCATTTGGAAAAAAATTAATCCCATAAAAAAAATGAAAAAATGAAGGTTTGTTCAAGTTTGATACTTTGCAAATATTCAAAGAGAAAAAAATAAAAATAAGGGATAAAAAAAATTGTTGTCGTGAGTGGAAACTAGCAATTCATCCATTTAAGACCGAGTTTGGTTACTGGGGAAATGAATGCTATGTTTCTCTTGATATTGAGTATTCCTTTGAGACCTTGTGTAGACGATGCATAGCATTTTTGAGGGGAACGAACCTTGCGTGTGGCATGTAAGTGCCTATTGCCGGATGTATAAGGAACACAATTTATGACGACTTGACTAGACTTAGGGATTGAAACTTGATAAATTTAGGTCACCTTCGCATTGAGCACGGATGACTACTACTTAGGTCATACTTAAACTACTTTTGTATCTTACTCACTAATGAAATCATTTGATAGAATTAGATTGACTTGCTAGAGATTATGATGCACTATCTAACCACGTGAATCTAGATTGCGGGTTTTACTTGAGGACAAGCAAAGGTTTAAATCTGGGGGTGTGATGTGCACAAATATTATGATCATTTATGCATGTTTTAGCGCACATCCACGTACTTTATTCATATATTCGTCGCATGATTACCTCTTTCGTCTTATATTCATTATATATATTCTTTTGTTCGGATATCTGCTCTTTGTTTGGTTTTGTGTTGATAGGGATGATTTTCAGAGCAAAAATGGCGATTATCTACGCACCGAAACAAGCCAAAGAACACGGCCGTGCAACACACGGTCGTGTGACCAGAAAAAAGGGAGCAATGCACGGAAGTGCACCCTTGCATGGTCGTGTGGCCATGGAAGAGGCGGAGCAGTGCACGGCCGTGCACCCTTGCACGACCGTGTGGCCATGGTAGAGGCAAAGCAGCACACGGTCGTGACACCCCAGGCCGAGACAAAGGAATGCCCGGCCGTGCATCCTTGCACGGCCGTGCCTCAAGGAGCAGAAGCCAGAGACCACACGACTGTGCCAATCGGCACGGCCGTGTAGCTTCGCCAGAAGAGAGGATGGGTGTCGCCGTGCCAACCTTGCACGGTCGTGCGGCGCCCATACCCTAGCTTATAAAAGGGTCAAGAAACCTATTTTTGGGGGACATCTTTGGTTCGGGACTTCCTCCCTCCCCTTGGGGAAAGCCGTCGATCTTCATCCACCGTCATCTCCTCACGATCCGTCCATCTCCAGAGCAAGGAAGCATCCCCAAGATATCGGAATCATCAAGCATCTCTTCTTCCTTTCCTTCTAGAGTTGTAAGTATGCTTTTCTTTATGTTCTGGGGTTGTTCTTCCCTCACAATGGAGTAGACATCCTCTTCTAGGATTAGGAAGTATTTGTAATATGATGGAGATGTAGAACTATGTTGATTCACCTTATTTCTATTCAATGAATTGTTTATGCCTTGTTCATACTTGATGAAGTTGTGTGTGTGACGTAGTTATGTTTCTTGCACGCTTTGTTGATTGATGTGGAGGATTGTTGATCACGCAAAGGGGATGCCCTAGAGCGTATTGACCAAGGTACCCTTGTGACAAGGGTGGACGTCTAAGACGTTCCTTTAAAAGGAGAAACAATCTCATAGGAATTGCTTCTTTCGTAGAGAAAGTGCTCTAAATCGTATACCCGAGGGGCCCTAGTGACAAGGGTAACCCGTTCACGGACGTCTAGGACATTTTCTTGAAGGAAGAGGTAATTCGTCCATAAGGAGGTAGGTAACCCTTATCCTTATTGTTATTTACTAGATGTGTATCCCAGTGATCTACCGAGACGCCCTCGTGACAAGGGGGTTAACCGTTATAGGATTTCATAGGGATCGTCTCTATTCGATACTTAGGGATATTGACCAATCTAACTTCCTACATGAGCATGGACATAGAGGGTAGAAACTAAGAAATCTATGTAGTATCTCCTAGTATTCCAATGAAATTGAAATCCTAGAATCCATCTCCCGAAGCTCATTCCCTCCAAGATCTCTTCTCTCTCTCTCAACCTTCTTTCTCTCTTCAATCACTCATTAGTTTGCAAGCGCCAAAGCTAACTTTCGACCGTCTAGATAACCTACTTGCGACATCTCTAGTGCTTAATCAACAGTCCCTGTGGATTCGACATATCTTTTATATTACTGACGACGAAACCGTACACTTGCGGTTGCGTAACACTACTCGAGCTAGCTGGAGATTTTCCGAGGAGTCATCCACCGATGGATCAGGATCGCCCGTCTTATGGACAGTTGTGGAGTAGGAGTAAGTGATCTCTAAACCACGTTATATAAACGTGTTAGAGGTTTGATTGTCTTGGTTATTGCCTCTAGGTTTAGTTTTCTATTTGTTAGATTTGTTTTGTATTTCCGTTATGCACTAACAAGTGTAGGAAGCGACGATTTGGGTGAGACGCTATTCACCCCCCCCCCCAACTAGCGGGTCTCAAGGTCCCAACATCGATTACCCATCGAGTGAGGGGGAATATAATATAAAAACTAACTTGTTGATCGATTGAGGATCTAACTCGATCCTTTAACACTCGAATACCCTTGAAGTGATGGATGAATATAATGTGTTTGTCGAAATCCTTCGAGACTATGACGATGGCAGAGAGTTTTCCAGTGTCATCCATCTTCAGTGCCATATCAGGCGGAGAGATTCTCACAAACGACACCAAATTTGATCCTGCTTAAAATTGATGGAGATGAAATGTTGGATGCATGGCTTTGATGTGAACTAAATGAATACTCCTCACTATATCCAAGTGACTCCCAAGCGCTCCTACGTGCAAGAAGAGCGCTAGTGATCGGGCCAAGGAAGGGGTCCACAGTATTGACCCTTCGACACTCAAGTCAGTGATCAGTTTCCAGAAAATGAATAGTGGACTAAAAAGTAACGATGGGTGTGTGAAATTATATAGTGTCGCGTATCTCTACCTATAAATGGAGACCTCTTTTTATAGTGTCTGATGTGGTGGTAAGGAGGGGCCCCACCCCGCGGACGATAGTTGCCATGGTGGAGTTCAAAATCAAGGTGATCAGGTCAACACTCCAATATCATCGGCCGATTTCAAAGTGTTTCTGATCTGGTGATGAGGAGGGCCCTGGTTAGCAGGGTAGTCAAAGACACGGTGGAGGTCAAAGTCAAGCTAATCAACGCCTCGATATTATTGTCTGATCAGGTAACCCCCTTTCCTGACCGAGAGGAAGAATCACCGAGCCTACATGAAGCAGATGTTACCATAGCTTGGTCATGTACCGAGCTTCCGGCGCTCAAACAGACAAGGTATATGACCGAGCTATGTTAACATCTGTTTCATGTAGGCCCGGTACATGACCCGAACTCACATCTGCAAAACAGTGACGACCGAGCAGACTACATTCAGACACAGCTCCTCCATTTTGTATAACAGTGGAGCCCAGACCGTGGGATCTTGGCTGAGCGGCCATTCCACTCGGCCCGAGGACATGATCGCCCGGACGACTGATGGCTGGCCGAGCGGCTCTTCCGCTCGGCCTGTAACCGACAAAAGGAGGATTGGAGAATATCCTTCTGAGAACCCGTGCCACCGACAGACGACATACTTGGTAGTATGGTCAAGCAGAAGATTGTACGACGAAAGCTTCCATTGTCTTGCCAGAGATATACTCGAGTCGTTAAGGTATGGTGTCAGAGACACTTTTCTGACACGTCTTTTTAGGGTATGCTTTGAGGAACATGCGTCCTCGGGAAGCATGCACGTGCTCCCCAGGAGTCCTATATAAAAACCCTCAAGCTTCGACAGAGGTATGCATAATCTCTACTATAGCTATAGTTACCCTACCATTTTGCTTCCTCGTTTCTTCTACATCGCCGGTGGTTGAATTGAGCGTCGGAGGGCCATTGCCAGGGAACCCCTCCTTGGCTCGGCACTGACGTTGCTATAGTTGTAGGTTTCACTAACGAGAAGCCCACCAACAATTAACAGGAGTGCCACGCCCCCAGCATCCATCGCCTCGACTCTCGGACAGGATCAAATTTGGCACCGTCTGTGGGAACAGGACAATAACAGTCATGTAGGGTGGTCAATGACACGGTGGAGGTTAAAGTCAAGCTGGTCAACGTCGCGATATTATCATCCGATCGGGCAACCCCCTTTCCCGACTGAGAGTAAGAATTACCGAGCCTACATGAAGCAAATGTTTGTTGGTTGCTACTCGGAATATCGTACTGGTTCCCCTGTACAAAAATTTTGTACAAGTCATGAACCATTCCTAACAACCTATTGTGTTCTTTAGAAATTAAATTTGGAATCATAAACAGAACTTAACATTATTGATTCCAAATTCAACTTATCTATTCTTAGTGGTTAAGACTTGGATCGTAAATGATACTTAACATTATTGATCCAAATCCACCTATGTTACAAATTCAATTAAATGTTCCTCTGTACAAAAATTTTGTACAAGTCCTGAACCATTCTTAACAACCTATTGTGTTCTTTAGAAATTAAATTTGGAATCGTAAACAGAACTTAACATTATTGATTCCAAATTCAACTTATCTATTCTTAGTGGTTAAGACTTCGATCGTAAACGATACGTAACATTATTGATCCAAATCCACCCATGTTACAAATTCAATTAAATTTTAATTTCAGAGATCGCCTTCCAGGTTAAACATGGCGAGGCACTAGGCATTCTTGGGTATGGGAGCATCCACCACTTCCTAGACAAAGCCTTTCAACGAAATTTAATATTTAATTTCCTAATAATAACCCTAGGTTTAACCAAAAAGAACAATCGAATCACAAGTTCGAAAAACAAAAGAAACACAAAATCGAAAACATAAATTCGATAACCTAGATTCATTAGCCTCTTGTGTTTGGTATTTCAAGATCTAAATAAAAGGATGAACTAGTTATGATGCGGAAACTAATAACTAGTTATACCTTTTATAGCTTATAGACCTCACGATCTTCTGTCATATTCCTCTTCTTATCTCGGGCATCGTGTGAGAGACGATCTACCGAGACGAGAATTCACTCAAGCTTCCTTCTTCTCCTTGCAAATTTCGGCCACCAAGAATCTCCTAGAGATGAAGGTCTTCGGCCACCAACCAAGCTCCAAGGGATGCTAGGAAATAATGCCTCCTATCTCTTCTTCTTCTCCAAGCAAAATCTGGACACCAAGATCTCTCCAAGATGATGATGCTACCAGCCACTTAAGAAGAAGAATAGGGGAAGAGGAATAAGAGAGGGTTGGCCACCACAAGGAAAAAAGGAATAATAGAAGATAGATTATTATGAGGTGAGACACCTCTACCCTCTCTTTTATATTTCTTGGTCTTGGAAAATAAGGAAAGTTTTAATAAAAACTTCCTTATTTTCCTTGTCAATGAAAGGAAAATTTAATTGATAAAAAAAATTCCTTTTCTCTTTGATATGGGTTAGGTTTCATGGATCCCCAATAAGGAAGGGAAAGGAGATAACCAAATGGAGAAGATAGATCAATATCGGTCGGGATATATTTCAAAGGAGGTAGGCCAATATCGGCCGGGATATACCTCCAAATAAACAGGCCAGTACCGATCAAGATATACCTCGAAGGAGGTAGACCAATATCGAGCGAGACATACCTTCAGGACGGAAGGCCAATATCGGCCGGGATATGCCTCCAAGGAGGCAGACCCATCTCAATCAGCCTATACCTCAAAGGAGGTAGACCAATATTGAGCGAGATATACCTTCAGGAAGGAAAGCCAATATCGGCCGGGATATGCCTCCAAGGAGGCAGACCCATCTCGATCAGCCTATACCTCAAAGGAGATAGACCAATATCGAGCGATACATACCTTCAGGAAGGAAGGCCAATATCGGCCGGGATATGCCTCCAAGGAGGCAGACCCATATCGATCAGCATATACCTCAAAGGAGGTAGACCAATATCGATCGAGACATACCTTCAGGAAGGAAGGCCAATATCGGCCGGGATATGCCTCCAAGGAGGCAGACCCATCTCGATCAGCCTATACCTCAAAGGAGGTAGACCAATATCGAGCGAGACATACCTTCAGGAAGGAAGGCCAATATCAGCCGGGATATGCCTCCAAGGAGGCAGACCCATATCGATCAGCATATACTTCAAAGGAGATAGACCAATATCGAGCGAGACATACCTTCAGGAAGGAAGGCCAATATCGGCCGAGATATACCTCCAAGGAGGCAGACCCATATCGATCAGCATATACCTCAAAGGAGGTAGACCAATATCGAGTGAGACATACCTTCAGGGAAAAAGGCCAAACATAGGTCAGGCTGAATAATACCTTGAAAAGATACTTGATAAAAATTACATACTTAATAAGATATAGCTCAGTGCCAACTGGGATAATAAACATAAAGAAGCACGAACGGGCATTGCCCAAGGAGCCTCATGAGAAGTAATAATAATTGATCAAACCTAATTAAGCGCAGCCCCGATTAATACAAGGAACATTAGTATATTAAGTTATCTATGATGTAGTAAAATCAGAAGGGGCGAGTAGGAAAGGTAGAAATACTTTAAAAGAACTTGTTAAACAAAAGGGAAGTAATATTTCAAATAAAACAGTGCAGGAAGATATTCGCAGTATGTGATTGTATAACAGGTGTTATATATTTGGCGGGAAATGTGCCTTTAGACCATTTTGCAGGTACTAGACGACAAATAAGGTACATCTGGAGTACAAAAAAGATTTCTTAAAAGTCATTTACCGCTAGTACGCAGCTTACGTCATCTCATAACAAAGTCTAACAAACCGGGGTCCACTTCATGACTACGGAGGTTATATGAAGTGGTATAAAAAGGGGAATCCTCTCCGTTGGCAAGGTAAGTTCACATCATTGCGCACACTCAGAACCCTAATTTCCAGTTACTGTTCATCTTCTTCTTCCTTCTGACACACTAAGAGAGATCACTGACTTGAGCGTCGGAGGGCCTAGCTAGGGATTCCCGCCCCGGTCTTAGGTCGCTGACGATAGTGTTGGTTGGTCTCTTGTGCGCAGGAAGTCTTGGAAGCTCCGAATCTGGGTTCTCTTCGGTCAGATTCCTCTCTAGTCATTGGATCTTCGCGCAAGGAGGGTATTCGGTGACTCTATTCTTCCCGATCCGCTTTGGGTTTCTCGGATCGGTGTTCTACAGGTATTATTCTTCACCAGCAGTAGGTTTTTTCTCCCGGCTCTCTGTCTTGTCAAGCTTCTCAGACAGGATCAAATTTGGTGCCGTCTGTGGGAAATTCACTTGAATCTGAGACTACAAAATGGAAGAGGCCGGAAAATCAAATCTACTCACCATTAGCCGTGAGGATCTATATTTCCTCATTAATTCTCATGTACAAAAAGCCTTGCAACAACAACAACAACAACTTCAAGCGCATACTGGAGCTACCCTGCCAACAGCTCTTAATCCAGGGATTTCAACTACTGAGCACCGGAAGGGAAAAGAACCAGAAGAAGAAGAACATGCGTATTTTCCTCCAGTTGCAGTTTTTCCGACAAGACGTCCACGAGCCTTTCTTCGCACTCCCATGGAGCAGGGGGGTTGGAGGCCCGTGTTCCAAGAATCTTCTAGCGAAGCACCAGACAAAGAAAAGCGTAAGATTAAAATGATAACTAGTGATAGCTCACCAGAAAAAGTCATCTCCCCATTCTCTCAAAGTGTACTGGATGATCCGCTTCCTAAGCGGTATCAAAATCTTCAGATCGGCGAGTACACTGGAATCACAGATCCAGAGGATCATCTATTGAAATTTGAGAATGTAGCATTATTACAACAATTCTCTGATGGGGTGAAATGTCGGATGTTTCTTACTACCCTCGGAGGAGCCACACAGCGCTGGTTCAAGAGACTGCTAGAAAAGTCTATCCAAAAATTCAAGGACTTCAAGAAAGTTTTTCTACATCACTTTTCTAGCAACAAAAGGTATCATAAGACTCCTTGGAGTCTATTTTCAATTAAGCAAGCATCCAAAGAGTCCATCTGAGCCTACATCAAAAGGTTCAATCAGGTAGTTATCGATGTACCTAATGCTACCACTGAAATCTTAGTGAGCGCTTTCTCTCAGGGTTTAAATGATAATGATTTCTTTAAAGATCTGGTAAGAAATCCTCCTGCCAATTTTTACTCCTTAATTGAACGAGCCACTAAGGATGGGTCTTCATGGGAGGAACCGAAGACTTTAAACTATCACAGAACATAGTCGATCGGGAAATCTCATGAAGTAACTCGGACGGGTCTTCATGGGAGGAACCGGAGACTTTAAACTATCACAGAATATAGTCGATCAGGAAATCTCATGAAGTAACTCGGACGGGTCTTCATGGAAGGAACCAGAGACTTTAAACTATCACAGAACATAGTCGATCGGGAAATCTCATGAAGTAACTCGGACGGGTCTTCATGGGAGGAACCGGAGACTTTAAACTATCACAGAACATAGTCGATCGGGAAATCTCATGAAGTAACTCAGACGAGCCTTCATGGGAGGAACTGGAGACTGTAAACTATCACATAACATAGTCGATCGGGAAACCTCAGGAAGTAACTCAGATGGGCCTTCATGGGAGGAACCAGAGACTTTAAACTATCACAAAGCCTAATCGACCGGGATTATATTGTCAAGGTAAATTCAAAGTTATACAGATTTATTCACAAAAATCGGTTGACATTCTACACTGAATCAGAAGCCAAGGTTCGAGGGGGATTCTATGCACATATACATATGTTACATTTCCTATCTGGAGGCCCGTTCACATGGAACTCTTTATTTAAAATCGCCCAGAGTATTATACCCAGCTCGAAGCTCAGGAGTTTTATACAGTTCCTTATATAAAATCGCTCGGGATTATTCATTCTTTTGAAGTATGAAGCATACTTGACACACACCTATCTGAGTGAAACTTAAGGAGATTATGGAAATTGTTACTGATTAAAGTTATATGGTTGTGGAAGATGTTCTCAGCAAAGAGTTTATTAAGACAAGGTTTAAACTCAAAATTCAAGCAAGGAATTCTTGAATAAAATGGCACTTATACTCAACATTTGGAAACACTTCAAAGGGAGTCATCTCAAGCTAACATGGGTTGGAAAAGGAAACAGGTAAGTATTAAAACTTTCCTCTATGTTGCAATTACTTAATTACAAAGTTTTCAATTACAATTCTTTTCGTCACCAATCTTTTCAGTGCAAGTTTTTTCATTACCAATCTTTTTGAATACACAGCCATGCTTACTTAAAATGACTTGTCAAATCTGCGGGTAGTTCTTTATTAAGTCTGCGACGGCTTATGAAGGAAGAAGGAGGTTCCTTAGGTAGATAACCACCCTCTCTCAGTTGTTGAAGAATTCCTGACACAGAATGATTTAAAGCACCCACCATTCGATGGACATATTCTTGAACAAACGCCGGAGACTTTAGATAAGCTAGGCGCCACTCTTCCCATCGGTTCTTCTCCTGCTCCTTATAACTCTGAAAATCAGCTTGTAGTTTAGTGTTTTGATCTTTTAAAGCATCTTTCTCCAATTTGAGTTGTTCCAATTCCTTCTGGAGCAGTGATAGCTCGGCATCTTGAGTCTTTCTTTGCTCTTGTTCCTGTAGGATAGCGAAATCATGAGAGGCTAGGTCTTGAGCTTGTTCAGAAAGACAGACATTATGAAGCTTCTCTACTTTCTCTAAAACAAGGCTTTTATGAGAAGCGTCTAAGAGAGCTTTCTCCTTTAAAGCAATTTCCAGTCGAAGATCGGAGTGTAATCGGTCCACCTGTAGCTCCAAAGTTCTCCTTGCAAGCTCTTTGTCTTGCAATAATTGTTGTGATTCCTGTAATTCCTGCCTTAATACACTTAGTTGTTGATCTCGCAAGACCACTCTCTCTTGCAATTGAGTCAGGTCATCATGAGAAGGAGGTAGAGTAGCTTTCAATGTCTTTATCTGAGCTTTTAGTTTATCGTTCTCCCGGTCCCGAGTCATGAGTAGCTGGTTTATGTGAAGACTTGAGGCAAGGAACTAAACAAAATAATGATATAGTTAGAGATAGTGATAAAAAGTTAACAACATATAACTAAGAGTACTTACAGCAACCGCTTGAAGACTGTGATGGTCGACCCGATTGGAAAGACTAAGGCCCCTTAATTTTTCTTGGTCATGTAGCCAAGATTCAGCCAATAGGCCTTGTAATTGAAGGAAGCCATAATTAAGTGAATCAGAGGTCTGTCCTAACTGAGAAGGTAGACCCATAGCCTGTTTGAATAAAGGCGGGGGAACGGGGGAAGAAGGAGGTAGGGAGGAAGAAGACGCAGTAGAAGGGAAAGAAGTAGTAGAAACAAGAGCAGCAGAAGAAGAACTAGATGGGATAGAAGGTGGCAATGCGAGGGGTGCTGACTCAATCGCTGAAACACGAACTGCTGAGGGCCCGGTACCGGGAGATGATCTCCGGCAAGGTGTTCGTTTCGCTCGTGGCCCAGAAGCCAAAGGAGGCAAGGCCAATGCAAGAGGTTGAGAAGACATAGAAGGAATAACAGCCATCTCAGAAGTAGAAGCAGAAGGAGCTGAAACAATAGCAGAAGAAGAGGGGATGAGCAGAGCAGGTCTCATCATCCTAAGAGTAGGATTGGAGATAATATGGGTAGGGGGCATTGGTGTCTTACTTCTCTCAAGAGAAATAGGCACCGGAACAAGAGGAGCTTGCACAAAAGTACCAAAAAGATCACCAAAGGGTACATTCTCAGTAAGCTTTGGCTTTTTTATTAAGGCAACGAAAGGTTGTTCTTCTTCCTCTTCCATGGCTGCAACAGCTTCTACTTGTTACTCTTCTTTATACAGCAGGCCCAGGGTAGAGGAATTAGGATTAGCTCGTCGAGTTCGCAGCCACTCTTCTCCGAGATTATTCACAAAGGACTTTCTTGTACATGAAAGTCGGGAGAAGAGCATCAGCTGAAACACAGGAATTAAGCACCATTATAAAGAAGATATACCAATCAGTAGACGTAGGGTAAAATGTTTATACGTACCGAAAGAGCCATCACTACTAAAAAACTAGGCTTTTAAGACAAATATTTTAAGACAGCCACAAAATTCGTCTCAAATACTAAGTAATTAAGATAGTAATAATAGATGTCTCAAAATTTTACATGGAGACATTAATTTTAAGACAGTATTTAAGATTTTGTCTCAAATTCAACTAAATAAGACACATAATTAAGATGGTTAAAAATATAATTATATAAAACATTCAAATAAGACGGTAAAAAAGTATTTGTCTCAAATTTCTTGAATATGGTTCGTGGAACGGTCACGATAATCGTTACAGACTCTACCGTTCTAGTTCCAATATCTTTTCACGGAACGGTCACGACGCGGATCGAATATATATATATATATATATATATATATTAATAACATAGAAAAATACATCAACAAATTTAACTTAATAAAAAATTTTTAATTTATAATTTGTGTTTAGATTATTTAGTTTATTGATAATTTAAAAATTATAAAAAAAATATATTAAATATTTAATAATATACTATCAAAACCTAGGATATATATTGAAATAAATAATAAGTTTATTATATATATACGTTAATATAGTTAAAGGTTTTAAGTTTTTATTTTAACATTAAATTTACATTAAAGGGGTTAGGTTTATTTTATCGACGTTAAATTACATTATATATCTACGTTATTAAATTTATATTAAATTTACATTAAAGGGGTTAGGTTTATTTTAAGGTTTGATAGACATATTAAATTTACATTATATATCTACGTTATTTATCTACGTTAATATAGTTAATGGGGTTTAAAGGGGTTAGGTTTGTTTTGTTTCTCTCGTGCGACAAAAGAAAACACGGCGAGCAAAGAGGGCGACGGAGGCAACGACGATCTCCACGGCAAATCTCAGGTACTTCTTTAGTTTTTCTCTTCTCTCCTTACAACCTATTGAGATTTCCTCTCTTACCGCATCCATCGGCGTCGTGCGGTTGCTGCCGCTCGCGCGACCAACTCGCACGCCCTGCTTCTGCCCTACCACTATGCCGCACGATGCTTTGGTCGCGACTCCTGTTGTGCACATGGCCATGAGAGACTCCTGCTTTTCCAAGATCACTGCGCGGCTACTGCCGTGGCCAAAACATCGCACAACAGGAGCCAAGTGTGGGCAGCTACCCACACTGGTCCCATAAAAAATAATAGCCTAGCAAGATACTCACCTTTATAACAATGCATCCCACATAGAATAGGAGATATGGAATCGAAGAATGAGTTGGAGATTAATCTTGCGCCTGTATTATTTTGCTAGCTATTGTTTTTATGATGAAGACAAGCTTTGGAATAAAAAATCTTTGTAATAACTTTCTTTTGTCAATTGCTATTATTTTTATTTAATCAAGTCATTCAAATTATTTCAATACAACTTACAATTTTTTTTTCAAATTGTTGCTAATTCTAGATAGAGTGTTTGATGTCAATTTAGTTAACTGGTTTGGTAATAAGTAATAACATCGAATGTTTTTGTGCTTGCTTTTTTAATCTATTTTTATCCTCTTTTCTACTTGTAACTATTTTACAATTATATCTGTTTAGTTTTTATATCAGTTGTATCAGAAAAATGTAGGAAAGTTGGCACAATTTATAAGTGTTGATATCGTGAAGTGTTGATTAGAAGAAATACTATGAAGCTATTAGCTATACCTCATGTTTTCAAGTCGTCAACAAGAAGAACTACAATGTGCATTTTTTTTTAACATACTTCTCATGATTTCTAGAATTTATAAGAAGTATATTCTTCAATTGTTCGGCAAATGAACTGAAGACCCTTCAAATTTGTTACCAGATGCTATCAATTTTTTAATTGTACTCGACGAAAAATGGACATGCTACCGAAAGAAAAATAAAAGCTAAATTGAAATTATTACTATGTCTTATTATCCACTTGAATTTTTGTTTATTGCACTCACTTTTGTCTCTTGCACTCTAGATTTAAAATTGTGAACACAAGTCAAGCCTCTCCAAACTCTGATTCCTGGATCTATCCCTGAGTAAATCAATTTACATGGTATATCTCTTATTGCTTGTGATTTGATTTTAGTAGTTTGCCTGATGTGACGGAGAGAAAAGAAATTTAGTTCCCCATCCTATTACAATTAAGATGTTCGATAAATGGTCAATATAATTAATTTTGAGAACTAAGCAATTTTAAGATTACTACTAACTATATATCAAACAAAGCAAGCATACTTTTAAGAGATAATGAGAACCATTAAGTGAATCTACCTGATATGGACCCCAAATGTTAGCATGAAATAGTTGAAAGTAAATAGTAGTTTTAGTATTTCTCTTAGGAATGGAAAGCTTGTGTTGTTTTACTATAGGAAAATTTCACAGACACAAGAAGTTGGAAAAGAAATAGATCTAGTGATGATTTTTTGCATTGCAATTGAAGATGGGTGGTCAATCCTTTGATGTCATGATGCACTTTTAATTTCTTACAATTTCATTTGTAGGAATTGAATACTGACAGTTCTGAAGTTAGACTTTATCACATTGGAGAGAACTTCTAGAAAAGGTACTATTCTTTCATTAGTTAAATTTAATTGTACTTGTAAGTGCTATTTGTGTAGTAAATATTTAGTTGTGATCCAAGAAGTAACTTTTATTCGGTCATATAATGATTCAATTGTCATAAATGTATAAATCTGACAAACTATTTTTTTTTATAAATGATTATTTTTATCAGTAGTGACTCCTATTCTAAATCAAATGAAATCTCAAATAGATGCACCTCAATCAAAGTTAGAGAATCATGAATCCCCATTGACTCATTTTCGTATGGAATCCAGTGAATTTAGAAATCAAAAGGTATCTTTACTTTATTTTAAATAACTAACTTTTATAATGAATTTTGATAGTTTTGTGATATGTACATTATTTTTATTTAGGTTGCAGATAATATTATTTCACATGAATAAGGATTGGATAACCAACAAGTACATTGGTAGTTTTTTCATAAGATTTTTTTATTTAGTTTTATTAACAATTTTGGTGATGTAGTAGTGTACATATTTTTAAGCTGTAGATAAATTTATTTTACAGGTGCAACAACTTGAAAGGCATAAAGATATTGACAAACACATAAACTATAATTTCTTATTACGAGATGAAGAGGTTTGTTTAACTTGGGGTTGTTTATGTTGTATGTATATATAGTTGCAAGAAAGATGATTATGTGTTAGATGATAAGATTTCTTATTGAAATGTTCTATTTATTGATTTTTTTTTAACATTATATATTATAAATCATCTTTACCTCTAATAAGAGTTTTTTTTTTTATGTTCAGGATTCTGGTGAAGAAGGATTATAGAAGTTATCTCTAGATCACGAGGAGTTATTCTTTAGACTTTCTTTTATGTAACTTTCATGGGAATAGTTGTTTTTTTATTGGATGAATGTTGGATGAATGTTGGATGCACTTCAATTAATGATTATAGAATTTTATATTGTGGATATCATTTTTAATTTATAAAAAGAGAATTTTTCCTTTTGTTTTGAAATGACAATTTAATAGATTTAATCTAGATTAATTTGTATAATAAATGTTCTTTAAAGATTATTAATTTTTGTCATAATTGTTGCATCTAACAAGTTAAAATATTAGGGACAGTAATTTACTGTCTTCACTTCTATTTGAGACAGCACATTACCATCTCAATTTAGTGTCTTTAGCTTTTTCACAGAATAAGACATAACATTTGAGACAAAACAATAACTGTCTTAAATACTTTTGAGACAATTGAATAACTGTCTCATCACCGTCTTAAATAGCATTTGAGATAGTACAACTGTCTCAATATTTTTTTGAGACGCTTGTATTAGGGACGACTACATTACGGTCTCATCATCGTCTCAAAAATATTTTGAGACACTAAATTTATAATTTAAGACACATTTTGTTGTGTCTCAAAAGCCTAGTTTTCTAGTGCATCCAAGGGTGTGTCAATATTGCTTATCCCAAAAGGAAACATTAAACTCTCCACAATTAAATGTGGCAAGCTGAATTTTGCCCCCCTCAGTTTAGATAAAGCAAAGGTAACAGAGGGATCACTGGGGATATTATGGGTACTAGGAACCGGAGGTAAATCATATATCTATTGGATAGGAAAAGGAGGAGGAGAAAGGAGACGCATACTGAAAAATTTATGGCGCCATTTCCCTTGAGGGGGAATGCGGTTAAACAAAATAGCCTTAGGGCGAGACTGAAACTTGAAGACACCCATGTCTATCTGACGCAGAACGAAGAAGTGATGAAAAAGACGAGGGGATAAAGGAAACTCTAGCAGTTTAGATACTCCAATGAAACTCATGAGAATTGAAAAAGACTGAGGGATAAGCTGGTTGAGGGGAATATTAAAGTATACACTAACATCAGATAAAAAGGGATGAAGTGGGAATAGAAAACCTTATAGAACTTGTTCTCGGAAGATAAATATACACCATAAAGGAGGAAGATGTGGACTATCTAGTGGAGTAGGGCGAACTATATAATAAGGAAAACCATAAGTCGCCTTCAAATCCACCTCCTCTGTCTCCGTAAGATCAGAAGCACATGAAAGGAACCATGCAGGAGGGGAAGTTGTAACGCCCGCCCTCCCTGCTAACCCTAAGGGACGGGGCTATGATACTCAACGTACATATTACAGCGAAAGACTTAAAATCATTTTTCTTGGTTTAATAAAAACCGAACCACACTAATATGGTTTCCATAACATGATAACAAGTTAAATAAAAACATAACATCAAGTCAACCATGTAGTACTACAATTTATGAAACCAAAGTGTAATTCCTAAAAGTTCTTAAAGTAGGTTCTTATTTGGTTGCCTAGCCACCGCCACACACATCTCTTTGCCTCTCCTGATGCTCCTTTAGCTCATCCAGCTTTTTCCTTTATCTGTGGTACAAGGAAAGTAAGCTATGAGCACTCATGGCTCAGTAAGTTCCTTTCCAACTCACTAAAACCAAAAAATCATTACATAATCAAAGAATATTGCAACATAACATGATCTCAACTAGTCATGGCATAACATATCATACTCTTTAAGCATATCATGCAACATAACAAAATCATAATTAGTCATGGCATATCATCTCTTAAAGCATAGCATGAAATATAGCATAATCATATCTAATCATGACATCTCATCTCTTAAAGCATAGCATGAAACATATCATAGTCATATCTAATCATGGCATATCATAAATCATGGCATTATCATAACATGATCATAGAGTATATGTAATATGATTTTGAAAACATGTATCCGAAAAACATGTGTATGTCTCATGATCTTTAAAACCATTTCTTCTTACATATATACTTGAACATAATATCAACATATTCAGGGCCCCGGCTTCTACCATACATACATAACATAAATGCGCGCGTCCTAAGTATATCCAAGGTAGCAAGTCTTGAATCATACTAGGAACTAGGTCAAGATCACAAAGCATGGCCTAGGGGCATACTTAAAGAGTCCGTCCCTCATCAGCCTAGATCACAAAGCAAGGCCTAGGGACGTACTAAGGAGCCCATCCCTTATTAGCCTAGATCACAAAGCAAGGCTTAGGGGCGTACTAAGGAGCCATCCCTTATTAGCCTAGATCACAAAGCAAGGCCTATAGACTGATTAGGAGTCCACCCTTGGTACAAGCCTTACAAAGTAAAGTAGCATGTATAAAAATGCATCATTTAGTCACATAGCATAGCATAAAAGTATGCATCACTTAGGCATACATTATGTCATAAAAGTATGCATCACTTAGGCATACATTATGTCATAAAAGTATGCATCACTTAGGCATACATCATATCATAAAAAGTATGCATCACTTAGGCATACATCATGTCTTGAGAAAGTATGCATCACTTAGGCATACATCATATCATAAAAAGTATGCATCACTTAGGCATACATCATGTCTTGAGAAAGTATGCATCACTTAGGCATACATCATATCATAAAAAGTATGCATCACTTAGGCATACATCATGTCTTAAGAAAGCATGCATATTTCTATCCACATAGCATATCATAAAAACAAGCATATTCCAAGCACATAGCATATCATTAAAGCATGCATATTTCTACTCACATAGCATATCATAAAAGTATGCATATTCTAAGCACATAGCATATCATTAAAGCATGCATATTTCTAAGCACATAACATATCATTAAAACATGCATATCTCTATCCACATATCATATCATAAAAAAGGTATAAATCACAAGCATACATGGTTAAGCATAAGGGTGTATCATGTGATTATACTATCATAAGAAACATGGTAACATAGTTAACTTGGGTTCTAAGCTTCCTAAACCCTTGGGTTCCTATCATGGCCGAACCCCCTTAGGTCTCAATTTAGGTAAAAACAACCTCCAAGCATGTGAAACCTAAATTATCATCACATGAATTTCATAGGAAGCATTATAAGTATGATTTACTTGGTTTCTAAGTTCTCCAAGTCCTTAAACTAATGTGGCCAAACCCTATCAGTATATAAACAAGGTCCCAAATGTCATGAAAGCATGGAAACCTTAAACCATATTTATAGCATTTTTTTCAAGTAACATAGTAAGCATATTGAGCTAGTTCCTAAGTCCTTCAAGCCCTTAACATATGTCATAGTCAAACTTTTAACAAGTGTTCATTAGGGCTAAAAACAAACATACAAGCATGTGAACTTGAACTAACATCATGTATAAATTCATAACAAGACATTATACAACATGTATGGCCGAAACTTACCCTAGCCTCAATTAGGTCATTAAACAACATATAGCATGGGAACTTTGTCTTTCTACTTATCATATTCCATGTAAAGTGACATAAGCATATTTAATTCTTATTCTAGGGTTTCTAGGGCATCTATTCCTTCATGGCCGAAACATACAATGGTCCATTTAGGTCATGGAAAAATTATACAAGCATGTGACACAATCAACACATTATCCTATTTTCATAAGAAGCACTTTTAACACATTTGGTTTCATTTCTAAGGCCTCTAGGTCTTTTAAACCCTACTTGGCCGAAACTCAACAGTATATAAACTTGCTTCAAATAGCCTAAAAGCATAAGAAATCATACAAGTTTCATAGCATGTATAAAGACAAGCATAATAAACATACATGTGAATTGTGTCTTAGGCTTCCTAGGTTTCTTTCCCTTTTTCTTTTATTTTTCCTCATGGCCGAAACCTACCAATCTTTAAACTAGGTTTTAAGTAGCCTAAAGCATGGAAAACCTAAGTAAGTTTCATGGCAAAAATTACTAAGAACAGCATATACACAGTTGGTTCATAAACAAGCTAGGACCCTTATGATCTTACATGTCATATATCATGTAACTAATTTTTCTATACTCAATTTAAACCTAAGAATATTAAACAACTTTCATATCATAATATCACAGAGGTCTTGAGCATATTAGAATTTTGTTTAAGCTTTTCTAAACTATCCATCTTATCATGGCCGAAAATCTAAAATAAGAGTTCATGAATTTCTAGCAATGTTCAACATGCAATTCTTTAAGAAAACTCTATATTCTATCATACAAACATGGTTACTTAAATTTAAAGGTCTTCCTAACCCTAAGCCCTTTTCTTGGCCGAAACATATAAATGGATTTATTTTGGTTCCAAGTAACTTTTAAGCAAGAAAACCAATAAAAGATCCTTAATAGTTCATGGAGAGAATCTTGCACTAGCTTGGTTACACAATATTTTCCCTAACCTCTTTAAAATATTTTTGGCCGAAATTCTAGGGTTAGGTACTCCTCTGATCAAGCATCATTTAGGTATAAAAACATGAAGAAAATCCTTCCTACATAGCATAGAAAAAAATATCATGAAATAAGGATTTGTTTAAACCTTCCTAGATTTGAAAACCCTTTCTTAGGCCGAATTTTTCTTAAATTCTTTCCTAGGTTTTTCTAATCCTTATAAAATCCGAAAATCACATAAAAAGCCTTGTACCATAGGTGAGGGGAAGCTTACATCCTTTTCGCTTGTGGATCTAAGGTATGGTGATGAAAGAAGTAGCCTCTCCTTCTAGTTCCTTTCCCTTGATTCCCTTGCTAAGTCCTCCTTGTATCTTAGGCTTCTTAGGGGAAAAACCTTGGTTTTGGGGCCGAAGATGGAGGAGAGGGGACTGATGGTTTCGGTGAGGGAGAGGAAGAATGAGAGAAAAATAAACTTCTCTTTACTTGCTCCCTTTTATGTTAAGGGGGAAGAGGTAGCAAAATTGATTTTTGCTTTCCTTCTCCCTTAGCCTTTTTTTTTCTATTTCCTATTTATTTTATTTATTCATTTATTCTTACCATTCATGATGAAATAAGGGGGATTGAATCCTCTTAATTCCCTCTTTAAATTTTTGGCAAAAACAAAGAGGAAGAAGGAGAGAAAGGGAGGAAGGCAAGTTGCCTTTCTCTTACTCCTTTCTTATTTTCTTTTGGCTAGCTTTTACTCTTACCTTTATCATGAGTTTCCCTCCTTTGTTATCAACATCTTCTCTCTATCCCAATTGGTTTCTACTAATTAATTCTATGAAATATAATATAAGAGGTTCATGGTTCAATCCTTGACCTCCTCTTCTTTTTATTTCATTTTATTTCTTTTTGCTTCAACTCACTTCCTATTATTTTTCTAAGGAAAAATCCCACATTCATATATTTATCTTACAAGCTTAGTGGGTATTACAGAAGTAGCCATGGTGGAACAGTAGAAGGAAGATGAATCGAGGGAGATGAAGAGAAAAGTTGGAAAGCGGAAAAGAACTTCTTAAAACCCTTGTTTTCCTTCGGTCCTGTACTAAAACCCCCAAATAAAGATAGCAGAAGAAATAGGAAAAGAAAAAGTACTCGGAATTCCAATCGTCATAAATGGGTAATTACATTAAAGGATAAAATCAAATTCCAAAAAGGGGAATGAATCCCAAGAAAGTGAGGTTGAGTTGAGTAATCTTCCTCGAAAAATACGACTAAGTTTCCCTAGATATAGTTTTAGTTCCTAAGAGAGTCCGACGAATATAAGAAAAATCGATCAGATACTATGAGTTCAGATTATTTGTTTAATAAAACAACAAACCCAAATGGGTATAATAGACTAGGCAAAAGTTGGGTATGAGGCATTAGTCGATAGACGGGACTTGGTTAAAAGATACCGGACGAGATCCATAAATGTGATTATGAATCGCTCGGTCATAGTAGATCGGCCGAGATAAATACTATTCAAATATGTCAACCAAAGGTTTATAATGGTAAGTCAGGTGACATCCACTATGATAAAACCATATGAAATTTGGTTAAGTATAATACATAAGATGGTATGCATAAATACAAGTATAAATCAATCGAGTAGAACAAATCGACCGATATTGAAAATAGTGCAATAAGACTATACTAGACCGAACGGGATCACTGTACTCATGCTCACAAGATAGTTGTACACAAAATTTATAAGGTCACGTCAGTACCTGTGACAAAGTCACGGGTAGGGAAAAAACAAAATCAGACTTGTGTCTAGTCAGTCGTCTACACATCCTTCGACTAGACTTAAAGGGGAGGCTAGTGATATGGGTTAGGTTTCATGGATCCCCAATAAGGAAGGGAAAGGAGATAACCAAACGGAGAAGATAGATCAATATCGGTCGGGATATATCTCAAAGGAGGTAGGCCAATATTGGCCGGGCTATACCTCCAAATAAACATGCCAATACCGATCAAGATATACCTCGAAGGAGGTAGACCAATATCGAGCAAGACAAACCTTCAGGACGGAAGGCCAATATTGGCCGGGATATGCCTCCAAGGAGGCAAACCCATCTCGATCAGCCTATACCTCAAAGGAGGTAGACCAATATCGAGCGAGACATACCTTCAGGAAGGAAAGCCAATATCAGCCGGGATATGCCTCCAAGGAGGCAGACCCATCTCGATCAGCCTATACCTCAAAGGAGGTAGACCAATATCGAGCGAGACATACCTTCAGGAAGGAAGGCCAATATCGGCTGGGATATGCCTCCAAGGAGGCAGACCCATATCGATCAGCATATACCTCAAAGGAGGTAGACTAATATCGAGCGAGACATACCTTCAGGAAGGAAGGCCAATATTGGCCGGGATATGCCTCCAAGGAGGCAGACCCATCTCGATCAGCCTATACCTCAAAGGAGGTAGACCAATATCGAGCGAGACATACCTTCAGGAAGGAAGGCCAATATCAGCCGGGATATGCCTACAAGGAGGCAGACCCATATCGATCAGCATATACCTCAAAGGATGTAGACCAATATCGAGCAAGACATACCTTCAGGAAGGAAGGCCAATATCGGTCGAGATATGCCTCCAAGGAGGCAGACCCACATCGATCAGCATATACCTTAAAGGAGGTAGACAATATCGAGCGAGACATACCTTCAGGGAAAAAGGCCAAACATAGGTCAGGCTGAATAATACCTTGAAAAGATACTTGATAAAAATTACATACTTAATAAGATATAGCTCAGTGTCAACTGGGATAATAAACATAGAGAAGCACGAACGGGCATTGCCCAAGGAGCCTCATGAGAAGTAATAATAATTGATCAAACCTAATTAAGCGCAGCCCCGATTAATACAAGGAACATTAGTATATTAAGTTATCTATGATGTAGTAAAACCAGAAGGGACGAGTAGGAAAGGTAGAAATACTTTAAAAGAACTTGTTAAACAAAAGGGAAGTAATATTTCAAATAAAACAGTGCAGGAAGATATTCGCAGTATGTGATTGTATAACAGGTGTTATATATTTGGCAGGAAATGTTCCTTTAGACCATTTTGTAGGTACTAGACGACAAAGAAGGTACATCTGGGGTACAAAAAAGATTCCTTAATAGGCATTTACCGCAATTACGCAGCTTACATCATCTCATAACAAACTCTAACAAACCGGGGTCCACTTCATGACTACGGAGGTTATATGAAGTGGTATAAAAAGGGGAATCCTCTCCGTTGGCAAGGTAAGTTCACATCATTGCGCACACTCAGAACCCTAATTTCCAGTTACTGTTCATCTTCTTCTTCCTTCTGACACACTAAGAGAGATCACTGACTTGAGCGTCGGAGGGCCTAGCCAGGGATTCCCGCTCTGATCTTAGGTCGCTGACGATAGTGTTGGTTGGTCTCTTGTGTGCAGGAAGTCTTGGAAGCTCTGAATCTGGGTTCTCTTCGGTCGGATTCCTCTCTAGTCATCGGATCTTCGCGCAAGGAGGGTATTCGGTGACTCTATTCTTCCCGATCCGCTTTGGGTTTCTCAGATCGGTGTTCTACAAGTATTATTCTTCACCAGCGGTAGGTTTTTTCTCCCAGCTCTCCATCTTGTCAAGCTTCTCAGACAGGATCACTCTTAATAATGTGGTCGGCCATATCAAATCCTCCAAGGAAGGAAAGTTTTAAACAAAAAATTAAAACTTCCTAATTTGTTTCCGGAAATAAAAATTTTTCTTTTAAAAATTCCCTTTATGATTGGTTATAAAAGGAAACTTTTATAAATTAAAATCTCTCTATTAAAACATGTGGATGATTTACAAAAAGGAAATTTTTATCTAAAATTAAATCTTCTGTTTAACTACAAATAAGGAAAGATATCAAATCTTTCTCTTAATCTTTTGTAGAAAGGTATAAAAGGAAAGATTTAATTTTAAAACTCTCTTTTAAAATCATGAGGATGGTTACAAAAAAGGAAAGTTTTATAAAAAATTAAAATCTTCCTTTTAACTACAAATAATGAAAGATATCAAACCTTTCTCTTAATCTTTTTTAGAAAACTATAAAAGGAAATATTTAAATTTTAAACTCTCTTTTTATTTTATTGTGGTCAGCCACCTAAGTTTGGGTTCAACCTAGGGTTGGCCACAACTTGACCCATCATGCCTTTGTTTGGCAGGCCCTATCTTGGGCTCCAAGCTAGGCTTGGCCAACCACCTTAAGGTGGGTAAAAAGTTGGGTATAGGTGGGTATAAGACTTTATAAATAAAAGGCTACGGCAGAGACCGAGAGGAGGAATTGGTTTTGGTCTCCTGATGAACTTGAGCTTCCCGTGTTCGCCCTGAATACCCATCTCGAATTCATCAATAATATCTCATTCCACTAAAGAGTTATTTTTGCACTACCGCACCAATCCCATATTACTATATGGACTCCTTCTTATCATGAGTATGTTAGTCTCCCTATGTTTAAGATATAAAATGTCCACTAATTAAATGAGTTACTGATAACTCACTTAATTAATATCTAGCTCCAAGAGTAGTATCACTCAACTTCATTGTCATGTCGGCTAAGTCCACTTGCAGGGTTTACATGACAATCCTTATGAGCTCTTCTTGGGGGCATCATCAACCTAGATTACTAGGACACAATTTCATTCTATAATCAATAACACACTATAAATAAATTCATTTCCCAACTTATCGGGTCTATTGATTTATCGAACTAAATCACACCCCTTGATAAATTAAAGAAATGAATATTGAGTATATGTGCTTATTATTATATCATGATTAAGAGCACACACTTCCATAATAACAAAGGTCTTGTTCTTTTATGCAATCAGTATAAAAAGAACTTACCTTAAATGGTCCTGCTCAATACACTCAGAGTGTACTAGTGTAATTTTACAATCAAGATAAACTAATACCAAATTACACTACGACTATTCAAATGGTTTGTTCCTATCCATCTTAGTTGTGAGCTACTGTTTATAATTTATAAGGACTGATAACATGATCTTCTGTATGTGACATCACACACCATGTTATCTACAATATAAATTAATTGAACAACTACACTTAGCATATAAATGTAGACATTTGACCAATGTGATTCTTTATTTCAAAATAAATGTTTAGAAAAAGCTAGGCTTTTAGTATACACTCTAATAATCTCCCACTTATACTAAAAGACTATGCTGCCATAAATACGGCCATACATCTGATTCTCATTCCTTCATCATGCCCATCAAAAGCTCTTGCCTTAAGGGCCTTAGTGAAAGGATCTCCCAGGTTATCATCTGATGCAATCTAGGCGGCAACAACTTCTCCTCGTTATACGATGTCTCGTATTGGGTGGTACTTGCGCTCTATGTGTTTACTTACCTTATGGGCTCGTGGTTCCTTCAAGTTTACTACTGCACCACTTATTATCACAATAAAGTGTAATAATTTTTGGGCAAACCAAGAATCACATCTAAGTCCATCATGAAGTTTTTGAGCCATACAGCTTTTATGACTGCCTCAGAGGCTGTCACATACTTAGCTTCCATGGTGGAGTCCGAAAAGCATCTATGCTTATCACTCCTCCATTGTTTTGGTTTTACCTCCTAAAGTAAACACAAACCCCCGAGGTTGACTTACTATTGTCTCTATCTGATTGGAAGTCAAAATTCGTGTAACCCATATGAAGCAAATCATCTGCTTGGTAAATCAGCATATAATCTCTAGTCATTCTTAGGTACTTCAATATATGCTTTACTACAGTCCAATGTCCTTGTCCAGGGTTACTTTGATATCTGTTAACCATGCCCACGGTAAAACAGATATCAGGTCTTGTGCATAGCATACATTGGGCTTCCTATAGCATAAGGAACTACCTTCATTTCTTCTATCTCTTTTGATGTCTTCGGAAACATCTCTTTAGATAAAGCTACTTCATGCCTAAAAGGTAGAAAACCTTTCTTGGAGTCTTGCATGCTAAAACGAGCTAGGATAGTATCGATATATGAAGCTCGGGATAAGCACGACATTCTTTTCTTGTGATCCCTTATTACTTTGATCCCGAGAATATGTGTGCATTCACCCAAGTCCTTCATATTGAATTGCTTGGACAACCATACCCTTACTTCTGACAATACTTTGATATTGTTTCCAACTATCAAAAATGTCATCTACGTATAGTACAAGAAATACCACCACGTTTCCATTACACTTCTTGTATACATAAGACCCATCCAGACACTGAATAAATCCATATTACTGGATTACTTCATTAAATTGGATGTTCCAAGATCTTGAAGCTTGCTTTAGTCCATAAATCGATCGATTGAGCTTACAAACTAGATGCTCTTTGCACTTTGCTATAAACCCCTCTAGTTGCTTCATATGAATGTTCTCTTCAAGACTTCCGTTAAGGAAAGCTATCTTGAAATCCATTTGCAAAACCTCATAATCCATATGAGCGACAATAGATAAGAGCATCTGGTTAGACTTAAGCATGGCCACTGGTGAAAAAGTTTCCTCATAATCGATTCCCTCTTTCTGAGTATACTCCTTCTCAACAAGCCTTGCTTTAAAGGTTTCCACCTTCCCATCTGTCCCTCTTTTCCTTTTGTAGATCCATTTACATCCAACAGCTTTTACACCATTTGGTGGTTCTACAAGATCTCATACCTTATTAGAATACATAGATTCTATTTCAGAATTCATCACTCTTTGCCAATATACTGCATCTTTATCTTGGAGTACTTTGTCCTATGTTCGGGGATCAGGTTCATGTTCACCAGGGATCAAGTACGATGACTCTCCCAAAAACATGAATCTCTCAGGTTGCCTCACAACCCTCCCACTACAATGAGGCACTGTCTATAATTGTGTATCATTTGTGACACGTGTTGCAGTTTCTTGTGATATTTCATCTTGTACTGTTGGTACTAAACTAGACATGTCCTCTCTAATTTCTTCTAGAACAATTTCACTCATGGGCTTATGGTTCATTACATAATCTTCCTCTAAAAATCGAGCATTGGTTCCAACAATGATCTTCTGATTTTTAGGACTATAAAACAAACCTCCTTTTGTTCCCTTAAGATATCCTACAAACATACAAACTTCTATACGTGATTCCAACTTGTCAGTATCTCCCTTCAGCATATGTGTTGGACTACCCTATATCCAAATATGACTTAGACTAGGCTTACACCTATTCCACAATTCCATGGGAGTAAAGGGTATTGATTTAGAAGGTACCATATTCAGAATGTACACTGTTATTTCCAGAGCATATCCCCAAAATGAATTTGGTAATTCTGAATAACTCATTATCAATCTAACCATTTCCATAAGAGTCATATTCCTTCGTTTTGCAACACCATTCTATTGGGGTGTACCAGATGCAGACAATTGGGATTGAATCCCAGCCTCTGATAAGTAATTTATAAACTCTCCAAAAAGGTATTCGCCACCACGATCAGACCGTAGTGTCTTGATACTTTTACCATGACGTTTCTCCACATCAACCTTGTACTCTTTGAACTTATCAAAGCATTCAGACTTGCGACACATCAAGTAAATGTATCCATATCTCGAATAGTCATCTATAAAAGAGATAAAATATTCGAAGCCTCCTCTTGCCTGGATAGACATAGGACCACACAAATCAGAATGAACCAGTTCCAACACATCTTTGGCTTTATACCCCTTGGCCTTAAAAGGTCTCTTGGTCATTTTTCCTTCCAAGCAAGATTCGCAAGTTGGAAAGTTTTCCAACACTAATGAACCCAAGAGTCCTTTGAATCCTACTCAAGTTAATATGACCAAGCCTTAGATGCCAAAGATATGTTTGGTTCATTTCCGAATGTTCCTTTCTCTTATTAGAATCAGAAGATGCACTATTAATTTCCATTTATTGCATCGTGGGAGTTATTGGATTTAGAGTATACAAATTACCAACGAACATACCAGAACAGATAACTTCCCTATTTATCTTGATAACACCTTTGCTATCATAAATAGACAGAATATCCATCCTTGTATTGTTTAGAAACTGAAATCAAGTTCTTTCTAAAACTTGGTACGTAAAGATAATTTCTTAAAACTAATATTTTATTTCTATAAACATCTCCCACTGCAACAGCTGCTACTTCTGTAGCATTGCCTATGTAAATAGTGATTTCTCCTTCGTGTAGTTGTCGGGTTTCCTGGAACCCCTGTAATGATTTGTAGACATGATCAGTGGTTATCATATCTACACACCAGGTACCGGTAGATAACACCACTAAACATGTTCCAACTACTATACCTATATTGTTCTCTTCCTACGAGGACAGCCCGCCTACAAATGTCCAGACTGCTTGCAAATGAAGCACTTGCCTTTCGGCTTCTTCATTCCTACTTTTAGTCCAGTACCTAGAGATTATACAGTCTTACCTGTTAACCCGATTCTAGTGTCCGAAGAGTTTCTTGAGATTCTACATCATGTCATGGCCAGTAGGCATGGTCTGATGCTGATGTTGCAGCACAATTGATATAAAAGTCAAATGTAACTCCGTGCCATCTCATCTGCCTTGACCCATTTCTTATGATACTCAATCTCCTCTTCACTAGAATCACTATTAAGCACATTAAGGCAGACCTCTAACAGTATAAACTTATAGCCTTCAGCAGTTAGGACAATGTCCAGGTTTCTTTTCCAATCTATGTAATTTGGACCAGTAAGTTTGTTCTCTTTCAGTATAATAGCCAGTAGGTTGAAAGTCATCCTAAGAATCACAAAATAAACTTTTAGTCAAGACTCTAAATTTAGAATGATATTGATTCCTCAAACAATATTATTTAAATTTACCAACACCTCAAAACACCGTGAATTTTGCATTCCACGTTAGTGTGGACGTATACAAAATCAAGCATTTGTAAGAGGAGGGTCTTACCCATTAATTTTATTATCTTGTCATCCTAACTTTATGACAAATAAAATTAATAGTTGGTATTCCTTTGGTCACACAAATAATAGCAGTGACTCCATTAGGGAGGATACTATTAAATCTGCCTAAGTGTATACCATTACTTGATACTTAGTCCATTAAATAGGATTGTGCCCCTTCAGTTGGAGAAGATCACATGCTCATAAATAATTTCCTATAACCATCAATAAAGAAAGTTTGACCTAGTGATCCGCAAACAAACTCATCCGTTGTGGAAGGAGACACTCAAAGCCAACACGCAAGTTTGTTGCATCACTTACAAACCAGTAATAGAGACCGTGGAATTTATTTACTAATCCCTCTTCCACTTAGTTATTTAAGGTGAGGAATTTTAACCATGCACACACACATCACGGCAAATAAAGCAATAAATATGGAAAAATAGTTTTCCAACTATTATGGTCTTTTCTATAACTGCCCTCCCTATGCTGCCAACCCTAGTTGCTGCCATCGTTAGCCACCGCAATCAGGTCTAGTCGCCACATCTATCTTGCTTCTTTTTCCGCTGCGCCTCTGGTCCACAAATAGTACCACGCCTTGCAAGGATACGATCCCCGACAAAAATAGAACTTTACATTTATCGATCCTATATTCCTCAAAGGAATGTACATGTAATCTAGATCGAAACAAAAATGTAAAATCCTTAAACTAAGACAGCTCCTGCTGTATTTAATACATACAATCATGCACACACATAAAATGCCCTTGACATGTCCAAGGGTCCAATCACACACAATCTCTATAAGTCATAATAGTTGGAGCCTGCAACCACAGAGTTAGCATATCCTACTATTATCCTGCCTAAATTATGTATGACATGTGCATAATTAAACTAAAAACCAAACACACAGAGGCAAACTCTAGCTCTGATACCAATTGTTGGTTGCTACTCTGAATAGCGTACCGGTTCCCCTATACAAAAATTTTGTACAAGTCCTGAACCATTCCTAACAACCTATTGTGTTCTTTAGAAATTAAATTTGGAATCACAAACAGAACTTAACATTAATGATTCCAAAATTCAACTTATCTGTTCTTAGTGGTTAAAACTTGGATCGCAAACGATACTTAACATTATTGATCCAAATCCACCCATGTTACAAATTCAATTAAATATTAATTTCAGAGATCGGCTTCCAGGTTAAACATGGTGAGGCACTAGGCCTTCTTGGGTATGGGAGCATCCACCACTTCCTAGACAAAGCCTTTCAATGAAATTTAATATTTAATTTCCTTATAGTAACCCTAGGTTTAACCAAAAAGAACAATTGAATCACAAGTTTGAAAAACAAAAGAAACACAAAATCGAAAACATAAATTCGATAACCTAGATTCATTAGCCTCTTGTTTTGGTATTTCAAGATCTAAATAAAAGGATGAACTAGTTATGATGCGGAAACTAATAATTAGTTATACCTATTTTAGCTTATAGACCTCACGATCTTCTGTCATATTCCTCTTTTTATCTCGGACGTCGTGTGAGCGACAATCTACTGAGACGAGAATCCACCCAAGCTTCCTTCTTCTCCTTGCAAATTTCGTCCACCAAGAATCTGTTGGGGTTGCAAGGTTGCAAACATAGTCCCACATTGAAAACATATGGGAAAGATCATGGGTTTATAAGAGAAAGATATCTGTATTGGTATGAGGCCTTTTGGATAGAGCCCAAGAGCAAAACCATGAGGGCTTAGGCCCAAGGTGGACAATATTATACCATTGTGGAGATATCTAAATTCTTTTCGATCCTACAATTGGTATCAGAGCTCGGATTGCCAGAAGGTTTAACTGCCGACTATGCACAGGAGCTATGGTCTAATTGAGCCATGTGGTACAATATTGACCTCGGACAAAGAAAGTGGGGGCTCCTATGTTCGGATCAAGAGGACCAGACACCAGGCAGGAAGTCCTAGTTGTGGCTAGGCAAGGAAGTCCTAGTAGGTTGGGTGGACCGAGGGGCAAGAAGACCTGGTGGGTCGAGGATCGAACATGGGAAGTCTGTTGTCCTTTATTTGAGGAGGGGATTGTTGGGGTTGCAAGGTTGCAAACATAGTCCCACATTGAAAACACATGGGAAAGATCATGGGTTTATAAGAGAAAGATATCTCCATTGGTATGAGGCCTTTTGGGTAGAGCCCAAGAGCAAAACCATGAGGGCATAGGCCCAAAGTGGAAAATATCGTACCATTATAGAGATATCTAATTCTTTTCGATCCTACAGAATCTCCTAGAGATGAAGGTCTTCAGCCACCAACCAAGCTCCAAGGGATGCTAGGAAACAATGCCTCCTATCTCTTCTTCTTCTCCAAGCAAAATCTGGCTACCAAGATCACTCCAAGATGATGATGCCGCCGGCCACTTAAGAAGAAGAATAGAGGAAGAGGCCACCAAAAGGAAGAGAGGAATAATAGAAGATAGATTGTTATGAGGTAAGGCACCTCTACCCTCTCTTTTATATTCCTTGGTCTTGGTAAATAAGGAAAGTTTTAATAAAAACTTCCTTATTTTCCTTGCCAATGAAAGGAAAATTTAATTGATAAAAAAAATTTTCCTTTTCTCTTATTAATGTGGTTGGTCATCTCAAATCCTCCAAGGAAGGAAAGTTTTAAATACAAAATTAAAACTTCCTAATTTGTTTCTGGAAATAAAAATTTCTCTTTTAAAAATTCCCTTCATGGTTGGTTATAAAAGGAAACTTTTATAAATTAAAATATCTCTATTAAAACATATGGTTGATTTACAAAAAGAAAAGTTTTATCTAAAATTAAAATCTTCCTTTTAACTACAAAAAAGGAAAGATATCAAATCTTTCTCTTAATCTTTTGTAGAAAGCTATAAAAGGAAAGATTTAATTTTAAAAGTCTCTTTTAAAATCATGAGGATGGTTACAAAAAGGAAAGTTTTATCAAAAATTAAAATCTTCCTTTTAACTACAAATAAAGAAAGATATCAAACATTTCTCTTAATCTTTTGTAGAAAACTATAAAAGGAAATATTTAAATTTTAAACTCTCTTTTTATTTTATTTTGGCCGACCACCTAAGCTTGGGTTCAAGCTAGGGTCGGCCACAACTTAACCCATCATGCCTTTGTTTGGTCGGCCCTAGCTTGGGCTCCAAGCTAGGCTTGGCCGACCACCTTAAGGTGGGTAAGAAGTTGGGTATAGGTGGGTATATGATTTTATAAATAAGAGGGTACGGCAGGGACCGAGAGGAGGAATTGGTTTTGGTCTCCCGATGAACTTGAGCATCCCATGTTCGCCCCGAACACCCATCTCGAGTTCATCAATAATATCTCATTCCACTAAAGAGTTATTATTGCACTATCGCACCAATCTCATATTACTATATGGGCTCCTTCTTATCATGAGTGCGTTAGTCTCCCTTGTTTAAGATATAGAATGACCACTAATTAAATGAGTTACTGACAACTCACTTAATTAATATCTAGCTTCAAGAGTAGTACCACTCTACTTTATCGTCATGTCGGACTAAGTCCACCTGCAAGGTTTACATGACAATCCTTATGAGCTCCTCTTGGGGACATCATCAACCGAGATTACTAGGACACAGTTTCATTCTATAATATGTTGGACCCCGCGGGTGTTTTTGTAACGCCCGCCCTCCCTGCTAACCCTAAGGGACCGGGCTACGATACTCTATGTATAAATTTTTCTTTTAAAAACAGCGGAAGACTTAAAATAATTTTCTTAGTTTAATAAAAACTTTTCTTTTGTTTTTCTTTTCATCAAATCTGAACTACACTATCATGGCATCAGTAACATGATATCAAAATTAGTAGAAATATAACATCAAGTCACACATACGGTACTACAATTCATGATACCAAAGCATAGTTCTTCAAAAGTTTTTAAAGCAGGTTCTTATTTGGTTGCCTAGCCACTGCCACACACATCTCCTTGCCTCTCCTGCTACTCCTTTAGCTCATCCAGCTTTTTCCTTTATCTGTGGTACAAGGAAAGTAAGCTATGAGCACTGATGGCTCAGTAAGTTCCTTTCCTACTCACTAAAACCGAAAATCATCACATGATCAAAGAATGTCTCAACATAACATGATCTCAACTAGTCATGGCATAGCATATCATACTCTTTAAGCATATCATGCAACATAACAAAATCATAACTAGTCATGGCATATCATCTCTTAAAGCATAGCATGAAACATAACATAATCATATCTAATCATGGCATATCATAGTATCATCATAAGGTGGCATGGCATATCAAGCTCTTAAAGCATAGCATGAAACATAACATAATCATATCTAATCATGGCATATCATAAATCATAGCATCATCACAACATGATCATAAGGTATATGCAATATGATTTGAAAACATGTATCCGAAAAACATGTGTATGTCTCATGATCTTTAAAATCATTTCTTCTTACATATATACTTGAACATAATATCAACATAATCAGGGCCCCAGCTTGTACCACACATAGATAAATCACGTAGATATGCGCGCTTCCTAAGTATATCCAAGGTAGCAAGTCTTGAATCATACTAGGAACTAGGTCAGGATCACACAGCCATAGACCTAGGGGCGTACTAAGGAGCCCATCCCTTTGTTTTTACTAGCCTGGATCACACAGCCAAAGGCCTAGAGGCTGATTAGGAGCCCACCCTTGGTACAAGCCTTACAAAGTAAAGTAGCATGTATAAAAATGCATCACTTAGTCACATAGCATATCATAGAAGTATGCATTACTTAGGTATACATTATGTCATAAAAGTATGCATCACTTAGGCATACATCATGTCATAAATAGTATGCATCACTTAGGCATACATCATGTCATAAAAAGTATGCATCACTTAGGCATACATCATGTCATAAAAAGTATGCATCACTTAGGCATACATCATATCCTAAATAGTATGCATCACTTAGGCATACATCATGTCATAAAAGCATGCATATTTTCACCACATAGCATATCATGAGAGCATGCATATTTTAGGCACATAGCATATCATCAAAGCATGCATATTTCTATCCACATAGCATATCATGAAAGCATGCATATTTTTAGCACATAGCATATCATCAAAGCATGCATATTTCTATCCACATAGCATATCATGAAAGCATGCATATTTTCTATCCACATATCATATCATGGAAAGTATAAATCACAAGCATACATGTTTAAGCATAAGGGTGTATCATGTGATTATACTATCATAAGAAACATGGTAACATAGTTAGCTTGGGTTCTAAGCTTCCTAATCCCTTGGGTTCTTATCATGGCCGAACCCCCTTAGATCTCAATTTAGGTAAAACAACCTCCAAGCATGTGGAACCTAAATTATCATCACATCAATTTCATAGGAAGCATTATAAGCATGATTAACTTGGTTTCTAAGTTCTCCAAGTCCCTAAACTTCATGTGGCCGAACCCTATCAGGTGTGAAACAAGGTACCAAATGTCATGAAAGCATGGAAACCTTAAACCATATTTATAGCATTTTTTCCAAGTAGCATAGTAAGCATATTTGAGCTAGTTCCTAAGTTCTTCAAGCCCTTAACATATGTCATGGCCGAAATTTAACAAGTATTCATTAGGGCCAAAAGCAAGCATACAAGCATGTGAACTTGAACTAACATCATGTATAAATTCATAATAAGGCATCATACAATGGGTATGGCCGAAACTTACCCTAGCCTCATTTAGGTCATTAAACAACATATAGCATGAGAACTTTGGCTTTCTACTTATCATATTTCATGTTGAGTGACATGAGCATATTTAATTTTTGTTCTAGGGTTTCTAGGGCATCTATCCCTTCATGGCCGAAACATACAATGGTCCATTTAGGTCATGGAAAAATTATACAAGCATGTGACTCAATCAACATATTAACATATTTCCATAAGAAGCATTTTTAACACAATTGGTTTCAATTCTAAGGCCTTTAGGTCATTTAAACCCTACTTGGCCGAGACTCATCAGTGTTTAACTTTGCTTCAAATAGCCTAAAAGCATAGGAAGTCATACAAGTTTCATAGCATGTATAAAGACAAGCATAATAAACATATATGTGAATTGTGTCTTAGGCTTCCTAAGTTTCTTTCCTTTTTCTTTTATTTTTCCTCATGGCCGAAACCTACCAATCTCTAAACTAGGTTTTAAGTGGCCTAAAGTATGGAAAACCTAAGTAAGTTTCATGGCAAAAATTACTAAGAACATCATATACAAATTTGGTTCATAAACAAGCTAGGACCCTTGTGATCTTACATGTCATATATCATGTAACTAAATTCTCTATACCCTAATTAAGCATGAGAGCATTAAACAACTTTCATATCTTAATATCACAGAGGTCTTGAGCATGTTAAAATTTTGTTTAAGCTTTTCTAAGCTATTCATCTTATCATAGCCGAAAATCTTAATGAAGAGTTCATGAATTTCTAGCAATATTCAACATGCAATTCTTTAAGAGAACTCTATATTCTATCATATAAACATGGTTACTTAAATTTAAAAATCTTCCTAACCCTAAGCTCTTTTCTTGGCCGAAACATATGAGTGGATTTCTTTTGGTTCCAAGTAACCTTTAAGCAAGAATAACCAACAAAAGACCCTTAGTAATTCATGGAGGGAATCTTGTACTAGTTTGGTTAAACAATTATTTCCCTAACCTCTTTAAAATATTTTTGGCCGAAATTCTAGGGTTAGGTACTCCTCTAACCAAGCATCATATAGGTATAAAAACATGAAGGAAAACCTTCCTACATAGCATAGAAAAATTATCATGAAATGAGGACTTGTTTAAACCTTCCTAGATTTGAAAACTCTTCTTTGGCCGAATTTTTCTTAAATTTCATTCTAGATTTTCTAATCCTCATAAAATATGAAAAGCACATAAAACACCTTGTACCACAGGTGAGGGGAAGCTTACATCCTTTTCTCTTGTGGATCTAAGGTGTGGTGATGGAAGAAGTAGCCTCTTCTTCTAGTTCCCTTCCCTTGATTCCCTTGCTAAGTCCTCCTTGTATCTTAGGCTTTCTTAGGAGAAAACCTTGGCTTGGGGCCGAAGATGGAGGAGAGGGGACTGAGGGTTCGGTGAGGGAGAGGAGAGAATGAGAGAAATGAGAGAAAAAAATAAAATCTCCTCTTTACATACTCTCTTTTATGTTAAGGGGAAAGAGGTAGAAAAATGAGTTTTTGCTTTCCTTCTCCCTTAGCCTTTTTTTTTTCTATTTTATTTTATTTATTTTATTTTATAATTTATTCTCATCATTCATGATGAAACAAGGGGGAATGAATCCCCTTAATTCTCCTCTTGATGTCACGGCAAGAGAGGGAAAAGAGAAAGAAAGGGAGGAAGGTAAGTTGCCTTTCTCTTGCTCTTTTCTTGCTTCCTCTTCTTAGATCTTTACTCCTATCTTTATCATGCATTCCCTTTCCTTGCTATCAATATCTTCTCTCTATCCCAATTGGTTTCTACTAATTAATTCTATAAATTATAATATAAGAGGTTCAAGGTTCAATCCTTGACCTCCTCTTCTTTTTATTTCATTTTATTTCTTTTTGCTTCAACTCACTTCTTATTATTTTTCTAAGGCAAAATTCGTCATTCTCTTATTTATCTTAAAAGCTTAGTGGGTGTTACAGTTTTGATGTGATCAACCAAGTTGGTTAGTCCTGCTGTTTGTTTGATCCCTGTGTATGAGTGTACAGGAGCTTAGGAGCACAGGAAGTCGAGTGGAATACGCAGCTAGCGAGAAGGATGGCACGGGAAGGGAGCCGACGTGCTCGGTGCATCCGAAGGACAAGAGAGCTGCGGAAGAGTACATCGGTGGGCAAGAAGAACGTGTGCGGCGTTTGAGGGACGTTAACCCGAGAGGAAGACTGCTCGAGCAGAAGGCCAGGAATTGGGTTCGAGTGAGCCCTATTCCGGTTGGCCGTAATCACCCAAAAGATCGGAGCATCGGAAGTCAAAGCAAAGCAGAAAGTGGGCTGAAAATAAAGCTCAAGGTGCCTTAAACCAGTGCTGGAGGTGCCTCCACCTTGGAGGCGCCTCAAACAACATTAGAGGTGCCTTCAATCTGGTTTGAGGCACCTCCGACTGGTCAAAATGACCGTTTACGCTGCGGATAAAGTTTTATCCACTGACCGAGCTGGAGGCGCCTTGAACCTTGTTGGAGGCACCTTGGACCCTCGGGATAGACTTTCCAGGAGCTATATAAAGGCCCCTGGAGCTAGGAAATATTCAACAACTCAAGCAATCAACTGTGTAGTCTTTCCTAGCAATAGTTCTAAGCTTCCAAAGTGTAAAACGCTTCTCTGCTTTCACAGAAGGAGATTTTTCTAGTGAGCACTTTTCATCGCCCTGGATTAACAATCTTCTTGGTTGTAACCAGGTTAACTCCTGAGTCTCTAGCTTTATTGTTTTAGTTCTTTTATTATTATTGCTATTGCTTTTATTTTGAGTTGAAAACATCCGAGGAGGGTATACTTTATTTTTTTCAGAAGCAATTCACCCCCCTCTTGTCGGCCTCCGCTGGACCTACAATTGGTATCAAAGCAAGACCGCCTCAGAAGGACTAACTGCCGACTGAAGCACAATGATCAAGATGATGGCCGAAGTGAATATTCATCCCCCAAAGTTCGACGGAGACTTCGCGACGTGGAAACGCCGGATGGAGGTATTTTTCAAGACAGAATTTGACATTTGCTTAATTATGAAATATGACTATGCAGTTCCAAAAGATAAAGAAGAGAACACGTGGAGCAAGAAGGAGCAAGCCGACTTCATCACCAACGGAAAGACTGAGTTTCACCTGCTCAGCGTGCTGCCACCACAAGAGGTAAGTCAAATCGGAAGCTACAACTCCGTGAAAGACCTCTGGGAAAAATTCCTGGAGCTTCACGAAGGTACCTCAGAAGCTAAGCTAGCGAGGCGATACATCCTCCGGACCCAATTTACGAACCTCCGGATGAACCAAGGCGAGAAGGTAGCGCAACTCCAAACAAGGATCAAATAGCTGATCACGCAACTAACCAATCTTGGAGAAGAAGTAACGAACCGGAACTCAATCAGGTACGTGCTCAATGCCTTCCCCAGAACTCCAGAGTGGGCCTCCTTAGTAGATGCGTACTACATCTCTAAGGACTTCGAGGTAAGTACTTTAGAAAAATTTGTTTTCTACATTTAAACTTCATGAATCTCGAGTTCCAGAGCCCAATGGAGTAGAGAAGACTAGTCAGAACATTGCCTTAAAGGCAAAAACAAACGCTTCTGACTCTGACGCATCGATTGATGAAAATGAAGCTGCACTAATGGTAAGACATTTTAATAAGTTTTTCAAATCTAACAAATTTAGATCGCAGTCGAGTAAACGTCATCAAAAGACAAGGACAGTCTGTTGCTACAATTGCAACGAAGAAGGGCACATCAAGGATGACTGACCAAAGTTAAAGAAAAAGGAGAAAGAGAAGGTAAAGACAAAGTACAAGAAACCAGAATCCTCTAAGCACAAGAACCTGAAGGCCACTTGGTCAAATTCGTCATCCTCTGAGTCAGACCTCGAAGAATTCTCGGGATTAGCGCTAATGGCAATCCATCAGCTAGAAGAAGAGTCAACCTCAGAAATGAGCATAGATGAAGGGGGAGGAACATCAGAAGAGGAAAGTTGCAGTGAAGGGGGAGCATCACCAAGTCAGGTAAGTAAGGTATGTGCTCTAACCCATACTCAGTCATTTAAATTTATCAAATCTCTTTCTAAAGATTTGTTTAAATTAGAAAAAGAAAATACTGAATTGAAAATGAAATTAGCAAAAGCATGTCCACTTGAGAAGTACGATAATCTAAAATCAGAAAATTAAAAATTAAAAATTGAAGTTGAAAAATTAAAAAATAATGCATGTTTAAATAAATTCCCAAAATAAAAAATTAGAAGTTATGGAAAATTGAGTTGGTACATTAGAAACCATCAGGGTTAACTTAGAAGAGTGACCAAGAATTATGTACCCCCTAAATTTTTGAATAATCCTGTAGGAAGGAACCTCTATTGGGTTTCAAAATCTGTGCTAAATTAATTTATTTAATTAAGGCTTTCAAGAGAGAAAATTAAACAAATAATTTCTTTATAAAGCTTTGTCTAAGGAAGTGATTGTTGCTCCAATAACCAAGAAGGCCTAGTGCCTCGCCGCGACCTGGAAGATGAAATATTGAAATAAAATATTTAATTAACTTTCTGAAAAAGCATTAAACTAGAATTAAATAATGATTTGAAAGTTTTTTTACATTTTTTAAAAATTCCAAAAAGTTCAATTTACTTAGAAATTCTTTTTTCTAAAAATTAATTTTGACTTAGAAATTATTTTGAAAATTTTCATTCTGTTTAGAAAATTTTGGAAAATTCATCTTATTCAAAATTCTTGTAAGTTAAAAATCTGCTAAATATTTTTAAAATCAAACTCTTACCCCGTTTTGCTGTGATCAAAGGGGGAGAGATTAGTACAAGTCTAGGGGGAGATAATTTTTTCAAATTTTTTTTTTAAAATTTTATTTAGTTGCAATTTTACTTATTACAAATTTATGCTTAAAATGTTAGTTTAGTAATTCTCTTTAAAATTACTATGTGTCTATTTTTTACCCTAACTTGAACTTGGATTGATGCACATCAAAAAGGGGGAGATTGTTGGACCCCGCGGGTGTTTTGATGTGATCAACCAAGTTGGTTAGGTCCTGCTGTGTGTTTGATTCCTGTGTCTGAGTGTGCAAGAGCTTAGGAGCGTAGGAAGTCGAGCAGAAGACACAGCTAGCGAGAAGGACGACACGGGAAGGGAGCCGACGGGCTTGGTGCGTCTGAAGGACAAGAGAGCTACGGAAGAGTACAACGGTGGGCGAGAAGAACGTGCGCAGCATTCAAGGGACGTTAAGCCGGGAGGAAGACTGCTTGAGGAGAAGGCAGGGAATTGGGTTCGGGTGAGCCCTATTCCGGTTGGCCGTAATCACCCAAAAGATCAGAGCGTCGGAAGTCAAAGCAAAGGAGAAAGTGGGCTGAAAATAAAGCTCAAGGCGCCTTAAACCAGTGCTGGAGGCGCCTCCACCTTAGAGGCGCCTCAAACAGCATTGGAGGCACCTCCACATTGGAGGCGCTTTCAATCTGGTTTGAGGCACCTCCGACTGGTCAAAATGACCGTTTACGCTGCGGATAAAGTTTTATCCACTGACCGAGCTGGAGGCGCCTTAAACCTTGTTAGAGGCACCTTGGACCCTCGGGATAGACTTTCCAGGAGCTATATAAAGGCCCCTGGAGCTAGGAAATATTCAACAACTCAAGCAATCAACTGTGTAGTCTTTCCTAGCAATAGTTCTAAGCTTCCAAAGTGTAAAAGGCTTCTCCACCTTCAGAGAAGGAGATTTTTCTAGTGAGCGCTTTTCATCGCCCTGGATTAACAACCTTCTTGGTTGTAATCAGGTTAACTCCCGAGTCTCTAGCTTTATTATTTTAGTTAGTTTATTATTATTGCTATTGCTTTTATTTTGAGTTGAAAAGATCCGAGGCTATACTTTATTTTTTCAGAAGCAATTCTGATGTGCGTAGATTATATACTCTTTTATTCATGTTTTTACGCACATTTACATACATTGAGCATGCTTGATCTATACATTTTTATACCTCTAGCTTTCCTTTTAGCGTATTTACTCTTTTGGTTCGGAGATCTGCTTTTTGTGCATTTTCTGTACACAGGAGTCGAAATTGGTGAAGATTATGCGTCCTCGGGCAAGCTTGGAAGGAATTGAAGGGAGAGAGCATCAGGCCGTGTACCACACACGGCCGTGTAGTTTTAACAGGAAGGGAAGAGGAAATGGCCGTGTGAATCTCACACGGCCGTGTCTTGATTTGAAGAAATCGGAGCAGATGCCTTACATGGATGTGTAGATCTACACGGCCGTGTGAGGTTTCCCGAGGCCAAGCAGGTGGTGGTCGTGTGCACCACACGGCCGTGTAGCATTTCCAGAGAACAGAAGGGTCTTGGTCGTGTGAGTCACACGGCCGTGTCATGGGGCCGTGTGGCGCCCGATTTCCTCCTCTATTTAAACCCTCCTTCATGAATTGAAAGGGGATCTCTTCCCCTTTGTGAGAAGGCAAGATTTGGTGGTTTCCTCCCACTCTTAGGAGGATTTCTAGGCGATTCGAGGGGAGTTCTTGACGATTTCGACTCCGGAGCGAGGATTGGATCCGAAGACGAGGCTTCTTCGTAGATAAGTTTTCTCTTTCCCCCTTTTCTTGGTTTCTTGGATTGGGGATTTAAGAAATGCTTGTAATCTTTATTTCTTCTGGTATTCTTCCTCGATTCATGGAGTAGATCTTGTATTCTAGGATTAAGGGAGTATTTGTATGATGGATTGATGTAATCTCTTATGGATTTGCCATTTTCTTGTTTCAATGACATTGTCTTGCTTGTATCAATTAGATCTTGAATGATTAATGGTGATTTGTGCTTAATTCTCATTCTTGATTGATTGTTTGGATTTCTTGTGGACTTTGTAAAGATAAACTCTCACTCGATCATCCGAGGGATCCACGTGACAGGTGCAAGCCCGTGTAAGGACGTTTGAGAGATAATCTTGAAGAGGAAATAGGAATATTCAAGAGAGTAGGATGGATCTTGTGATTAGTTTCTTGTATCTTGATAGATTAATAAGTTGTGGGCTTCTATGTTGATATCCGAGGAAGGCATAGTAATAGGTGCGCTTCTGTGTAAGGACAACGTAGGTTCACGTCTAATTGATCATATTTAGATACATTTCTCAGTCCTTAGCCGGTTATCTATTGCAAGAGAGAACCGGTAACTTTCTACAAGTGTTTGGCAATTGAGGGATAAGAATTGGTGAACCATTTACATTCAAGAAATCTTACAAAGAAATCGAAACTCCTAGAATCTCCCTTTATCATAACCCAAAACACTAAACTCTTGTTTGTTGATCTTTAATATTAGATTTGTTTACCTTCACTTTGCATTTGAAACAATTGGATAATTGTTTAGCTAATTCGCATTGAGACATTTCTAGTGCTTATTCCAGTCCCTGTGGATACGATAATCTTTTATATTACTTGCGACATTTCCGTACACTTGCGGAGCGTAACAAGTTTTTGGCGCCGTTGCCGGGGACTGCGCTATAACATTAGGAATTATCAATTGAGTTAGACTAAACATAACATTTGTTTTCCTTTCATATTGCATAGTTGTAACTAATCATTAGATTTCTGTTTTTACTTTCTTGTATAACTTTTACTTCTTGTTAATTCTTTTTGTACAAATTCAATTCTGCATTTTTGATTCTTTTATTATTTTTTCTTTTTCTGTTGAATTGTCATTTGCTATCTTGTTCTTGTGTATGCGAAGATCTAACTTTGCAGGGGGATTCTTTCCTTTTGACCCTGAGATTGACAGAACTTTTCATAAAAGAAGAATTCTGCAAAGGCAAATAGAAGAACAAGAATATCTAAACATGGTGTGCAAGTCACTAGGAGATTATGGAGCTCCGAAGTCTGCAAAACAAATGGGAGCAATTGTTTACCCTAACATACAAGCAAGAAATTTTATACTCAAACCATCTTTTGTTTCCATGGTTCAGAAAACTCAGTTTGGAGGATTGGAGATTGAGAACCCTTATTCCCATTTGATGGAGTTTTATAGATATTGTTATACTTTGAAATATGAAGAAGTTTCATCTGATATTGTTCAGCTGCTTGCTTTTCCTTTTAGTCTGAAGGATGCTGCAAAAAGATGGTATAATTCTCTAAAGTCTCAAAGTATCAAAACATGGGATGAGTTAGAGCAAAAATTCCTTGACCAATATTTCCCTCCAAGGAAAACTACTTATTTGAGAAGTCAAATTTTAAATTTTAAGCAATTGGATGGAGAAAAATTATACCAAGCCTGGGAAAGATATTCTTCTCTTCTGCAGTTATGTCCACATCATGGAATTGAGAAATGGTTAATTATGCATTTGTTCTATGTTGGGCTTTCTTTCTCAAATAAGAATCAACTGGATTTAGCATCTGGAGGATCATTTTTGAAAAAAAGCCTAGAAGAAACTTTTGAGATAGTTGGTAGAATTACGCAAAATTCCAATGATTGGGCAGAGCAAGATAGCTCATTCTTAACAATGGATATCATTGGAGAAAAGGATGATGTTGAAAAAGGGCTTATCTTGAATCAAAACGATTTCCAAATATTATTTCCTTGGTGCTGTGAATCATTATCAAAAATGTTTGGTGAAAAAGCATTTTCAACAGAAAAGGGGGTATGTCTTGGTGATCATAAGGAGGATGATCTGTCTTTAGATAATGAAGAGTTTTTAGAAGAAAGCTTGGCTAAGGAGGAGACTATGTTGATAGAACAAGAGCCAGTTTTACCAGAAATAGTACCACCTCAACTTGAACTTAAACCATTACAACCAAGTCTTAAGTATGAATTTCTTGGGCCGAATTCTACTTATCCAGTTATAATTAATGCTCAGTTAAATGAGTTTGAAACAAAGAGACTGTTGGATGAGTTAAGGTTGCATAGAAAGGCCATTGGATATACAATTGATGATATAAAAGGGATTAGTCCATCTCTCTGTATGCATAGAATTTTACTTGAAGAGGGGTACAAGAACTCAATTGAGCATCAAAGGAGACTAAATCCAAATTTAAAAGAGGTAGTAAAGAAGGAAGTGATTAAACTTCTTGATGCAGGGATTATTTACCCAATTTCGGATAGTGAATGGGTGAGTCCAGTCCACGTGGTTCCAAAGAAAGGAGGAATGACTGTTATCAAGAATGAAGAAGATAAGCTAATTTCAACACGAACAGTGACGGGGTGGCGAATGTGCATTGATTATCGGAAGTTGAATAAAGAAACAAGGAAGGATCATTTCCCTTTACCATTTATTGATGAAATGCTTGAAAGATTAGCTAAACATTCCTACTTTTGTTACTTGGACGGATATTCTGGATTTTTTCAAATTCCAATTCATCCTCAAGACCAGGAGAAGACTACTTTTACTTGTCCTTATGGTACCTTTGCTTATCGTCGGATGACATTTGGGCTTTGTAATGCTCCAGCCACTTTTCAGAGATGCATGATGGCAATTTTTTCAGATTTAATAGAAAAAATTATGGAGGTTTTCATGGATGACTTCTCAGTTTATGGAAATGACTTTGATTCTTGTTTGTCAAATCTTTCTACTGTTCTAAAAAGGTGTGAAGATACAAACCTAGTGTTGAACTGGGAAAAATGTCATTTTATGCTTAAGGAAGGAATAGTTTTGGGGCATAAAATTTCAAAGCGTGGTATTGAGGTAGATCAAGCAAAAGTGGAAGTAATAGACAAATTACCCCCACCCATCAATGTAAAAGGAGTTAGGAGTTTTTTAGGACATGCTGGTTTCTATAGACGTTTTATTAAGGACTTTTCAAAGATTTCCAAGCCATTAACTAATCTGTTGATTAAAGATGTTGAGTTTTGTTTTGATAGCGAATGTATTGAAGCCTTCAATAAAATCAAGAGTGCTCTTACAACAGCTCCAGTCATTCAAGCACCTGATTGGGATCTTCCTTTTGAAATAATGTGTGATGCTAGTGATTTTGCTGTAGGAGCAGTGTTGGGACAACGAAGAAATAAGATTCTACATGTGATCCATTATGCAAGTAAAACACTTGATGCATCCCAAGTAAACTATTCTACTACAGAAAAAGAATTATTGGCAGTGGTATTTGCTATTGATAAATTTAGATCCTATCTAGTAAGATCAAGAGTAATAGTATATACTGATCATGCAGCTATTCGGTATCTACTTGGAAAGAAAGACGCTAAACCTAGGTTAATCAGGTGGATTTTACTTTTGCAAGAGTTCAACCTTGAGATTAGGGATAAGAAAGGAGCTGAAAATGTAGTAGCGGATCATTTGTCTAGAATATCTCAAAAGTCAGAAAATGAGGTGGATTTTGATTTACCTATTGATGACATATTCCCGGATGAACACTTATTAGCTTTATCAAGTGTGAAAACTCCTTAGTACGCAGATTTTGTGAATTTCCTTGCTAGTGGAGTGTTACCTCCGGATTTTTCTCATCAACAAAGGAAAAAGTTTTTTTCAGAAGTTAAGAATTATGTTTGGGATGAACCTCTCCTGTATAAGAAGTGCAATGATGTGATTTATCGAAGATGTATACCTGAAGAAGAAGTTAGAGATATCTTGTTTCATTGCCATTCTTCGTCCTATGGAGGACATTTGGGTAGTTCAAAAACGATTACGAAAATTCTTCAAGCAGGATTTTATTGGCCAACCTTATTCATGGATGCTAAGTTGTTTGTTCAGTCTTGTGATCAATGTCAGAGAACTGGGAATATAACTAAAAGAAATGAAACGATGTTAAATTACATTCTTGAGGTTGAGTTATTTGATGTTTGGGGAATTGATTTCATGGGACCTTTCCCTCTTTCATATGGGAATAGGTATATTCTTGTGGCGGTAGATTATGTGTCCAAATGGGTAGAAGCTGTGGCATCTCCTACGTGCGATGCGAAAACAGTTATCAAATTATTTAGGAGTATTATCTTTCCAAGATTTGGGGTGCCAAAGGCAGTCATTAGTGATGGAGGATCACATTTTATAGAGAAACAGTTTGAAAACTTACTTAGAAGATATGGAGTGAAGCATAAAGTAGCAACACCTTATCATCCTCAAACTAATGGGCAAGCTGAGATATCTAACCGGGAAATTAAGTCCATATTGGAAAAGACTGTATCCACTTCAAGAAAGGATTGGGCATTGAAATTAGATGATGCTTTATGGGCATATCGAACTGCTTATAAAACTCCTATTGGGATGACCCCATTTCGATTAGTTAATGGTAAGCCTTGCCATCTTCCAGTTGAACTAGAACATAAGGCTTATTGGGCAATTGCAAATTTGAATATGGATTTAAAGGAAGCAGGGGAGAAAAGGAGGCTTCAGTTGAACGAACTTGATGAATTAAGGATGGATGCATATGAGCATGCTAAATCTTACAAAGAAAGGACGAAAAAATGGCACGATCAGCACATTCTTCGTAAAGACTTTAATGTAGGAGATTTGGTTTTGTTGTTCAATTCAAAATTAAAACTTTTTCCTGGGAAGCTTAAGTCAAGGTGGACGGGTCCATATGAGGTAAAGAAGGTTTATCCTTTTGGAGCTGTAGATATTTGGAACAAAGATTTTGGGATAATTAAGGTAAATGGTCAACATTTGAAAAAATATATTCATGGTACGAAAATAGAAGAGGTACAAAGGTTGTATTTTTCTGAACCTCGCCCTCCAGATTGAATTCTTTTAGCTAGTATAAATTCATTTTGTTGGTTTTTACTTGTTTTTAATTTTGTTTTCAGGTTAAGCCATGACATTCAAGGGAGGTGTTTGGGCCGTGTCATCTAGACACGGCCGTGTAAGATATCCCGAGGAGAAAGAGGTCTAGGCCGTGTCCCAGACACGGCCGTGCGAAGAAACCCGTGAAAGAAGAGGTTTAGGTCGTGTCCCAGACACGGCCCGTGTCCGGAATCCAGAGAAGAAAGAGAAGGGGACCGTGTCACAGACACGACCGTGCGATGAGAAATGAATATGGCCGTGTGATATCACACGGCCTGATCCACATCTTTTTAGGGAATTAGGGCACGGGGTGTGGGCGGCACACGGTCGTGTACCGCCGCTCGTTCCTCTTTCCTATTTTCCCATTTCTAAAGGTTTAAACTACTTCTTCTAATTTTTCTTTCTCATTCTTCTTAAGGAGATTTGATTTTCTTCCATGGAAAACGTGATTGAGGAGATTTCGGCCACAAGAAAAGGGAAGGAGAAGGTGGTTGCAAGAAAGGAGAGGAATGTTTGCTTTAAAGGTATTTCTAATGACTTTGGTATTGTTTTCTCTAGTGATGAGCAACGGTATAGATATTCTTCTTTATGTAAACGACCTCTTTTAGGCACTAGGTTTCTTGATGTTGAAACTTTAGAAACTTTGGGGTTTAAGGATGATTTAGTTTGGTTATTTGAAAGGATAGGATGGAGTGGTTTAGTGAACATAAAATATCCTACTTATCCTAGAATTGTTTTTGAATTTTTAAGCTCACTAGAGGTTGATAATGTTCAAGGTGGGGGGAAGTTTAAATTTCGTTTTTTTAATGAAAGTTATGAATGGACGTTGGGAGATTTTAATACTTGTTATGAATTGCCAAAGAATGATGTGTGTGTGATTTTGCCCCAATTTGAGAATTCACATTTTTAGCAATGAAAATGATCATTTTTCTTCCCTGATTTTCCTGATTTTCCACCTCCTCCACCATATTGATTTCATCGGGACGATGAAAAGTTTAAGTCTGGGGGGTGTCATGTACTGTTTAGTTTGGTTTTCAGTTTTTAGTTTTTGTTAGTTTTTCATGTTGGTTCTTATTTTCATTGCTTGTTGCTTTATTTTGCTTTCATGTTGGTTCTTATTTTCATTGCTTGTTGCTTTATTTTGCTTGTTTTTGAAATAATCATGGCAAAAAAAAAAAATTGAGAACATCAAATCTTCACTTATATGCTTTCTTGGATTCAAGTGAAATGTTAGCACGATTATTGTCTTGATTCATGATGTTCGAATGATGCTAGTAGTAAACTTTGTGTAGTTCTTTTTTCTATCTTGGGAAGCATTAATAAGCTAAGAATCTTATGGTGATGAGTTTTAGTTTTGGTTCAACCTTAAGGATTTTATCTTCACTACACTTGTGCTTGATGCTTGAATAGTTGATGTCATTGAAATAGTCATGATTCATCTTGTTTGCTTAGTACTTGGTTTCCATGGTGATTTCTCAACTTTCATTTTGGTTACTGGATGAGGCTCAAATCATTAAAGCTCATTTGGAAAAATCAAAATATCCCAACATGTGTGCTAAAAGTACATTTGTGAATAAGTTTTGCACAATGCAAACACTTATAAAAAAAATAAAAAAATAAAAAAAATAAGGGATATATAAATCAGTTGTCATGAGTGGAATCTAGCAAGTCACCCCTTTGAGACCGAGTTAGGTTACTGGGGAAATGACTGCTTAGCTTCCCTTGAGATTGAGCACACCTTTGAGACCTTGGGTTAGTTGAGAAATATGAACCAAGTGAATGGTGAGTAAGTGTCTATCACTGGTTACTTGTCTTTCACTGGAAACACTAGGAATTCAAATTTGATGACGACTTGACTAGGACATGGATTGAAACTTGAAGGGTGTTGAGTTACTTTTACACTGTGCACAAGACTCTTATGCTTGAACCATACTTTACTTGTTTCCATGATCACACTTGTTAATGAAACTTTTTGATAGAGTTAGGAAAGTGCACTAGGTTTTATGAATGTGTTGTAGAACATATGTATTTAGACTGCAGCATTTTGCTTGAGGACAAGCAAAGGTTTAAGTCTGGGGGTGTGATGTGCGTAGATTATATACTCTTTTATGCATGTTTTTACGCACATTTACATACTTTGAGCATGCTTGATCTATGCATTTTTATACCTCCAGCTTTCCTTTTAGCGTATTTACTCTTTTGGTTCGGAGATCTGCTTTTTGTGCATTTTCTGTACACAGGAGTCGAAATTAGTGAAGATTATGCGTCCTCGGGCAAGCTTGGAAGGAATTGAAGGGAGAGAGCATCAGGCCGTGTACCACACATGGCCGTGTACTTTTAACAGGAAGGGAAGAGGACATGGCCGTGTGAATCTCACACAGTCGTGTCTTGATTTGAAGAAATTAGAGCAGATGCCTTACATGGCCATGTAGATCTACACGACCGTGTGAGGTTTCCCGAGGCCAAGCAGGTGGTGGCCGTGTGCACCACACGGCCGTGTAGCATTTCCAGAGAACAGAAGGGTCCTGGCCGTGTGGATCTACATGGCCGTGCTTGGTTGCTTTAAAGAGAAGAGAGCTAGGTCGTGTGAGTCACACGGCCAGGGAAGAGGACATGGCCGGGTGAATCTCACACGGCCGTGTCTGGGGCCCGATTTCCTCCTCTATTTAAACTCTCCTTCATGAATTGAAAGGGGATCTCTTCCTTTGTGAGAAGGCAAGATTTGGTGGTTTCTCCCATTCTTAGGAGGATTTCTGTTCGAGGGAGTTCTTGACGATTTCGACTCGGAGCGAGGATTGGATCACTTAATATCAAGGATAAGTTTTCTTCCCCTTCTTTGGCTTCTTGGATTGGGATTTAAGAAATGCTTGTAATCTTTATTTCTTCGGGTATTCTTCCTCGATTCATGGAGTAGATCTTGTATTCTAGGATTAAGGGAGTATTTGTATGATGGATTGATGTAATCTCTTATGGATTTGCCATTTTCTTGTTTCAATGACATTGTCTTGCTTGTATCAATTAGATCTTGAATGATTAATGGTGATTTGTGCTTAATTCTCATTCTTGATTGATTGTTTGGATTTCTTGTGGACTTTGTAAAGATAAACTCTCACTCGATCATCCGAGGGATCCACGTGACAGGTGCAAGCCCGTGTAAGGACGTTTGAAAGATAATCTTGAAGAGGAAATAGGAATATTCAAGAGAGTAGGATGTATCTTGTGATTAGTTTCTTGTATCTTGATAGATTAATAAGTTGTGGGCTTCTATGTTGATATCCGAGGAAGGCATAGTAATAGGTGCGCTTCTGTGTAAGGACAACGTAGGTTCACGTCTAATTGATCATATTTAAATACATTTCTCAGTCCTTAGCCGGTTATCTATTGCAAGAGAGAACCGGCAACTTTCTACAAGTGTTTGGCAATTGAGGGATAAGAATTGGTGAACCATTTACATTCAAGAAATCTTACAAAGAAACCGAAACTCCTAGAATCTCCCTTTATCATAACCCAAAACACTAAACTCTTGTTTGTTGATCTTTAATATTAGATTTGTTTACCTTCACTTTGCATTTGAAACAATTGGATAATTGTTTAGCTAATTCGCATTGAGACATTTCTAGTGCTTATTCCAATCCCTGTGGATACGATAATCTTTTATATTACTTGCGACATTTCCGTACACTTACGGAGCGTAACAAATTCACCCCCTCTTGTCGGCCTCCGCTGGACCTACATAATCAATAACACACACTATAAATAATATCATTTCCCAACTTATCGGGTCTATTGATTTATTAAACTAAATCGCACCCTTTGGTAAATTAAAGAAATGAATATTGAGTATATGTGCTTTTTATTATATCATGATTAAGAGCACACACTTCTATAATAACAAAGATCTTGTTCTTTTATGTAATCAGTATAAAAAGAACTTACCTTAAATGATCCTGCTCAATACACTTAGAGTGTGCTAATGTAATTTTACAGTCAAGATAAACTAATACCCAATTACACTACGACTATTCAAATGATCTGTTCCTATCCATCTTAGTCGTGAGCTACTGTTTATAATTTATAAGGAACTGATAATATAATCTTCTGTGTGTGACACCACACATCATGTTATCTATAATAAAATTAATTGAACAACTACACTTAGCATATAAATGTTGATATTTGACCAATGTGATTCTTTATTTCAAAATAAATATTTACAAAAATCTACGCTTTTAGTATACACTCTAATAATGTTAGCACAACTCGGTCATGTACTGAGCTTCTAGCGCTCAAACAAACAAGGTATGCACCGAGCGGCCAGCCGCTCGGACTCACATCGGCAAAACAGTGATGATCGAGCAGACTACATTCAGACACAACTCCTCCATTCTGCATAACAGTGGAGCCCGGACCGTGGGATGTTGGCCGAGTGGCTATTCCACTTGGCCCAAGGACAAGATCGCCTGGTCGACCGATGGCTGGTCGAGCTGCTCTTTCGCTCGGCCTGTAACTGACAAAAGGAGGATCAGAGAATATCCTTCTGGGAACCCATGCCACCGATAGACGGCATGCTTGGCGGCATGGTCAGGCAGAAGATCGTACGATGGAAGCTTCCGTTGTCTTGTCAGAAATATGCTCGAGTCGTTAAGGTATGATGTCAGAGATACTTTTCTGATATGTCTTTTCAGGGAATACTTTGAGGAGCGTGAATGCCTCGGGAATCATGCACGTGCTCCCCGGGAGTCCTATATAAAGACCCCCAAGCTTCAACGGAGGTATGCATAATCTCTACTGTAGCTACAGTTACCCTACCATTTTGCTTCCTCGTTTCTTCTACATCGTCGGTGGTTGACTTGAGCTTCGGAGGGACATCGCCGGGGAACTCCTCCCTAGCTCGGCACTGACGTTGCTATGGTTACAGGTTTCACTGATGAGAAGTCCACCAATGGTCAACAGGAGTGCCACGCCCCCAGCATCCATCGCCTCGACTTTCAAACAGGATCAAATTTGGCACCGTCTGTGGGAAGGTACCTGCATCCAAGCCGAGAAGATGGAGGACACTGGATGACTTCACATTGTGACACTCACTCAGGAGGAGCTTGACACACTAATACAAGCGCGAGCGACAAAGATAGTCGAGCAACAGCAGCAAAAGACACTAGTCGACCGATTGGTGCAACAAGCACATCGACCTCTGGAGGCCGAGCGGCTCACGACAATCGACTGAAGCAATATTCTATTTAGGGACAAAATAGACTGCTAACTGGCATGCACGGAGAAGCTCCACCCGCACCTATTCCATTCCATCGGGCTCTATTCCAAACGCTCTTAGAGATTCTGCAAGCAAATCAGGAGAGGAGATCTTCTTCAGATGAAGTGCTTGTTTGGGACACAAGGAAAAGCAAGGCGCCCCAAGTTAACGCGTATCTCGACCAGATCAACCACCAATTCTCCAAAGCAATGCTTCAAGACCCATTGTCAAGGCACTACGCTCCATTGGCAATCAGAGAATACAACAGATCGACCGATCCAGATGATCATTTGGGAAAGTTCGACAACGCTGCTACACTTTACCAATACACAGATGGGGTGAAGTGCCGAGTCTTTCTCACAACGCTGTCCGGCTCAGCCTAGTGATGGTTTAGAAGATTGTCGGATTGATCCATACGGAGCTTTAAAGAGTTCTGAACGGCATTGTTACATCATTTCGCAAGCAGCAGACGCTACTAGAAGATGAGCGTCAGCTTATTTTCCATGAAGCAAGGACCTAGGGAAGCCCTCTAAGCGTATATTCAATGCTTCAACCAGGTAGCTATGGATATCCCTTCGGTCTCATCTAAGACCATGATAAATGTGTTTACTTAGGGCCTAGTCGAAGGAGACTTCTTTCGGTCGCTCATCCGGAAGCCACCCCAAGACTATGACCACATGCTCAAAAAAGTCAATGAATACATAAATGTGGAAGAGGCCCAGGCAGTAAGAAGGAAAGGAACAAACCATCGAAATAGTCATACTGTAATTAAGTATTAGTTTATCTTGATTAATAAATTACACTGGTACACTCTAAGTGTATTGAGTAGGACCATTTTAGGTAAGTTCTTTTTATACTGACTTAATAAAAGAACTAGACCTTAGTTATTATGGAAGTGTGTGCTCTAAATTCTAATATAATAACAAGCACATATATTTAATATTTATTTCTTTAACTTATCAAAGGGTGAGGTTTAGCTCGATAAATCAATATGCCCGATAAGTTAGGAAATGATATTACTTATAGTGTGTGTTGTTGATTATAGAAGGAATCTGTGTCCTAGTTATCTAGGTTGAGAATGTCCCCAAGAGGAGCTCATAAGGATTGCCATGTTAAACCCTGCAGGTGGACTTAGTCCGACATGACAATGAAGTTGAGTGGTACACTCTTGAAGCTAGATATTAATTAAGTGAGTTGTCAGTAACTTACTTAATTAGTGGACATTCGTTATCTTAAACACAGGGAGACTAACACACTCATGATAAGAAGGAGCCCATAATGTAATTTGGGATTGGTGCGGTAGTGCGATAATAACTCTCTAGTGGAATGAGTTATTATCGATAAACTTGAGTTGTGTGTTCGGGGCGAGCACGGGATACTCAAGCTCATCGGAAGGGCAAAACCAATTTCTCCTCTAGGTCCTGTCGTAGCCTCATTAAAGCCTCAAGTTCATCCAAATATAAGCCCATCTTGGTGTCCAAGAAGGGGGCCGGTCCAATGCTTGATGACCAAGCAAGGGCTGGCTACATCCTCTTCCATGGGGGTCGGCCCTATTGCTTGGTGACCAAGCTAGTAAGGGCCGACCACAATAATTCAAACAAGGAGGGTTGTTTTGAATTTTTAAAATCTTCTCTTTGTAGAAAACTATAAGTTTTAAAAGAGAGATTTTAATTTTTAAAAATTTTCTTATTTGAATTAGGCCACATGTTTTAATAGAGAGTTTTAAAAGTTTTTAAAACTTTCCTTTTTTAACCATCCTCATGGTTTTAGGAAAAAGGAAGAGAAGTTTTAAAAATTAAAATTTTCTATTCATGTTAAAAAGGAAACTTTGAAGAGAAGTTTTAATTTTTAAAACATGGTTTTAATTTTTAAAACTTTCCTTTTTAATATCCACTTTAGGAAAGAGAGCTTGTAAAATTTTATAAGAGGTTTTCTTCTTGTAAATTTTTTTTTAAAAAAAAATTCTTTTCTTCCTATAAGTGGCTGGCCACCTTGCTTGGTGCCCAAGCAAGGGGCCGGCCAAGATTAGATTCATCAAATCATTGATTTGGTGATTGATTCAATCAAGAGGAAAGAAAAGGAAAATTAAAAGGAAAAAGGAAAATTAGAGGAAGATTTTAATTTTTATAAAAATTCTTTTCTTATTTGCCTTGGGCAACTAATATAAAAGAAGGGGTGAGGAGGCTTCATGAGACACAACTCTTATTCTCTTGCTTGGAGGATCTCTTTGTGGCTAGCCCTCTCTCTTCTCCCTTTCCCTTTGCTCTCTTCTCCTTGGTGGTGGTGGTGGTGGTCAGATTTTAGAGGAAGAGGAAGAAAGCTTTTGGGTGGTGTTCATCTTGGAGGATCATCGCCCACACGACGTCCAAGGCGAGGCAAGGAATACAACAGAAGATCTCGAGGTCATTAGCATACAAAGAGAAGGTATAATTAGCAATTATTTTCCGCATCATGCTAGTTATTTCTTTTTGTAAGAATTTCAAACACAAGAGGCATTAGATCTAGTTTTTCGAATTAGTTTTTCAAATTTGTGTTTTCTTCTTTTTTGAATTTGTGATTCGATTGTTCTTTTTAGTTAACCTAGAGTTATTTAAGGAAATTAAATATTAGCTTTCCTTAAAAGGATTTGTCTAGGCGGTGGCGGTTGCTCCCATATCCAAGAAGGCCATGTGTCTCACCATGCAGTCCTGGAAGCCAATTTTGGAAATTAATATTTAATGGAATTAATAATATAGGTGGATTTGAATCAATAGTGTTAAGTTCTGCTTGCGATTCAAATCTAAACCATTAAGAACAGATAAGTTAAATTTGGAATCAATGATGTTAAGTTCCGTCTGCGATTCCTAATTTAACTTCTAAAGAACACAATAGGTTATTTAAGAAAAGGTTCGACACTTGTACAAAAATTTTTGTACAGTGGAACTGATATGTCTTCCTAGGATTAACCAACAATTGGTATCAAAGCTAGGGTTTGCCTCTGTGTGTTTTGGTTTTCAAATTAATTATGCACATATCATACATAATTTAAGCAAGATAATAGTAGGATGTGCTAACTTTGTGGTTGCAGACTCCAACTATTATGACATTTAGATATTGTGTGTGATTGGACCCTTGGACATGTCAAGGGCATTATTTTGTATGCATGATTATATGTATCAAAAACAGCAGGAGCTGTATTATTTTTAGAATTTTATTTTTTGTTCGATCTAGAATACATGTACATTCCTTTATGGAATATAGGATCGATATATTTAAAATTCTATATTTGTCACGGATCGTATCTTTGCGAGGCATGGTGCTTTTGGAGGACCAGAGACGCAGCGAAATAAGAAGCAAGATAGATGCGACAATTCAACCCAATGGCAATGGCTATAGATGGCAGCAGCTAGGGTTGGAGTATACTAAAGATAGTAATGGAAAAAAGTCATAATAGTTTGAAAATAAATTTCCATATTTATTGCTTTTATTTACTGTGATGTGTGTGTATGCATGAGATGTATGCTAGGATAGTTTAAAATTCCTCACTTTAAATAACTAAGTGGGAGAGGGATTTATTTTAATAAATTCCACGGCCTCCATTACTGGTTTGTAAGTGATGCAAACAAACTTGCGTGTTGGCTCTGAGTGCCTTCCTCCATATCGGATGAGTTTGTTTGCGGATCACTAGATTAAACTTCCATTTTGGATGTCTAAAGGAAATTAATTTGTTGGAGTGTATACTGAAAGCCTAAGCTTTGTAAACATTCATTATGAATAAAGAATCACATTTGGTCAAATTTTCTACATTTAGTTGTAGTTGTTCAATTAATTTATATTGAAGATAATATAGTATGTGGTGTCACATACAGAAGATGATATTATCAGTACCTTATAAATTATAAACAGTAGCTCACGACCAAAATGGAAAGGAACAAACCATTAGAAGGTCGTAGTGTAATTAGGTATCAGTTTATCTTGACTGTATAATTACACTAGTACACTTAGTGTGTATTGAGTAGGACCATTTGAGGTCGTTTCTTTTATACTGACTTTATAAAGAAACAAAGACCTCGGTTATTATAGAAGTGTGTGCTCTTAATCCTGATATAATAACAAGCACATATATTTGATATTTATTTCTTTAATTTATCAATGGATGAGGTTTAGTTCGATGAATCAATAAGCCCGATAAGTTGGGAAATGGTATCACTTATAGTGTGTGTTGTTGATTATAGAAGGAAACTGTGTCCTAGAGATACTAGGTTGATAATGTCCCCAAGAGGAGCTCATAAGGATTGTCATGTTAAACCCTGCAGGTGGACTTAGTCCGACATGACGATAAAGTTGAGTGGTACTACTCTTGGACTTAGATATTAATTAAATGAGTTGTCAGTAAATCACTTAATTAGGGGACATTCGATATCTTAAACACAGGGAGACTAACACACTCATAATAAGAAGGAGCCCGAAAATGTAATTTGGGATTGGTGCGGTAGTTCAATGATAGTTCTCTAGTGGAATGAATTATCATTGATAAAATTAAGTTGTGTGTTCGGGGTGAACACGGGATGCTTAATTTTATCGGGAGACCAAAACCAATTCCTCCTCTCGGTCCCTATCGTAGCCTCTTATTTATAGAGTTCTATACCCACCTATACCCAACTCTATACCCACCAATAAGGGGCCGGCCAAGCTAGATTGGGTAGCTTGAACCCAAGCTAGTGGGGGCCGGCCAAATTAAATTAAAAAAAAAATTTAATTTTAATTTTTATTATGTGGAAGATATAATTTATTAAAGAAAATTAAAATTAAAATATCTCTCTTGTAAAAGATCTACAAAAGATTAAAGAAAGATATTAGATCTCTTTCCTTATTTGTAGATTGGTAAGATATTTTATTTTCTCTTTAAAAATTATTCACATGTTGTAAAATTAAAATTATAGAAATTTCCTTTTTATCAACCATGAAGAGATTTGAAGAGAAATTTTATTTTTTAAAATTTTCGGAAACAAATTAGGAAGTTTTAATTGTTGATTAAAACTTGTCCAATTTTGTTCTCATTGATATGGCCGGCCACTTGATTTTAATTGGGGAAATTTTATTTTATTTTTCTCAATTAAATCAAGTCAAGGAAATTAAGGAAATTTTATTGTAATTAAATTTCCTAATTTGCCTAGGCCAAGGAATATAAAAGAAGGGGTGAGGGTGCCTTCATGAGACAACCTCTATTGTTTTCCTCCTCTTTTCCTTGGTGTGGTCGGCCATCATCCTCCTCTCTTCCTCTTGTGGTGGCCGAATATCTCCCTCTCTCTTGGAGTTCTTGTGGTGGCGGATACTACTTGGAGAAGAAGAAGAAGAAGGAGAGAAAGCTAGCATCTCTTGGAGCTTGGTTAGTATTTTGTTTTTCTTCGTTCTTCCTTTGTGGCTGAACCTTGCTTGGAGGAGAAGAAGGTGGTTGGTGGTTTCTCATCTCGGTAGATCGCTGCCCACACAACGTCCGAGGTTAGAAGAGGAATACGATAGAAGATCAAGAGGTTTTCTACAAGGTATAACTAGTAATTTTATTTCCGCATCATGCTAGTTATTTATGGAAATAATACCAAATACAAGAGGCTTACGCTCTAGAATTTCGAATATGTTTTTCGATACTGTGTTTTTTGTTTTTCTTTTCCTTGTGATTTGATTGTTCTCTTTGGTTAACCTAAAGTTATTTTAGGAAATTAAATATTAGCTTTCTATAAAAGGTTTTGTCTAGTCGGTGGTGGTTGCTCCCATATCCAAGAAGGTCATGTGCCTCGCCACGTCAGTACTGGGAACCAATTATGGAAATTAATATTTAATGGAATTAATAACTTAAGGAGACTTGGGTCGAACGTGTAAAGTTCCGCAGGAGATCCAAGTCAAAACCTAAAAGAACAGATAGATTAAGTTTTGGATCAAACGTGTTAAGTTCCGCAGGCGATCCAAAATTTAATTTAAAAGAACACATGGTAGCTAGGAAAAGGTTCAGACCTTTGTACAAAATTTTTGTACAGTGGAACCTATAGGTTTTCCGAGTAGCAACCAACATAATTAAGAGCGTGTGATCTTCCCCATCGGAAGGGGCACAATCTTATTAATGGACTTAGTGTCAAGTAATGGTATATACTTAGGCATGTCTAATAGTATCCTCCCCATCAGAGTCACTGTTATTATTTATGTGACCGAGGGAAAATCAACTATTAATTTTATTTGTCATAAAGTTAGGTTGACAAGAATAAAATTAATGGGTAAAACCTCCTCTTACAAATGTTTGATTTTGTATACGTCCACACTATCGTGGCATGCAAAATTCATGGTGATTTGAGGTGTTGGTTAATTTAAAATAGTATTGTTTAAGGAATCAATATTATTCTAAATTTAGAGTCTTGACCAAAGTTTAATTTTTTGATTCTTAGGATAACTTTCAACCCACTGGCCATTATACTGAAAGAGAACAAACTTACTGGTCCCAACTATATAGATTGGAAAAGGAACCTGGGCATTGTTCTTACTGAGACTTGCCCCGATGCACCTAACGGTGACTCTACCCCGAGGAGATTGAGTATCATAAGAAATGGGTAAAAGCGATGAGATGGCGGTGTTACATTTTAGCATCAATGTCAAATGTATTGCAACATTAGCATCAAGATTTACCATTATGATATAATGAACAATCTCAAAGAACTCTTTGGGCACCAGTGATCTAGGCAAGAGGCAATGAGAAAGTTAATGACAACCACCATGTCGGAGGACACGGGATCATATCCTCAAAATGATGGCTTATCTAAATGAAATACAAGTCCTTGGAGGAGAAATCGAGGGGAAACCATGTCGATATAATTCTCCAAACGCTACCAGAAGTTTTCCGCCTAAACTATAACATGAACAAAAGAGAGTATCGTTGGCGTAATGAACGACTCTGAATATTTCATTCTCGTTTTGATTCACTATCGAAAATGGTTCTACTTCTAAGTCGAAAGGCAAGAAGAAGAAGAAACAGGTCTTTTCAGCAAAGAAGGTGAATAAACCTTAGGGTACAGGACAAAAAGCTGGAATGAAGAAATCGAAGGGCAAGTGCTTCATCTGCAAGCAATTAGGACATTAGAAGGTGGACTGTCCTCGTAGGAATCAGAACAATAAAGGTATATCTCATTCTCTAGTAGTTGAAACATGTTTAGTGGTGTTATCTACCAGCACCTGGTGTGTAGATACGGGAGCCACTGATCATGTCTACAATTCTTTACAGGGGTTCCAGGAAACCCGACGACTATTTGATGGAGAGATAACCGTCTACATAGGCAATGCTACTAAGGTGGCGGTTGTTGTAGTGAGAGACGTCTACTTATCTTTTGATAGGAATAGAAGTTTGATTTTAAGAAATTATCTTTATGTACCCAGCTTTAGAAAGAATTTAATTTCAGTTTCTAAACTGTATCTGGATGGATATTCAGTTTTCTTTAGTAACAATGTGATTATAAAGAGAAATAAGGTAATTATCTGTTCTGTTGCATTGGTTGGCAATTTATATACTTTAAATCTAATTTCTCCCATAAAGCAAAATATGGAAATTAATAACACATCTTCTAACTCTAATAAGATAAAAGAACCTTCATAAATAAACCAAACGTATCTTTGACATCTAAGGCTCGGTCATATTAACTTAAGTAGGATTCAAAGGCTTGTAGCCGATGGACTCTTGGGTTCATTAGAGTTGGAAAACTTTCCAACATGTGAATCCTGCTTGGAAGGTAAAATGACCAAGAGACCTTTTAATGCCAAGGGGTATAGAGCCAAAGAAGTGTTAGAACTTGTTCATTCTGATATGTGTGGTCCTATGTCTATCCAGGCAAGAGGTGATTTTGAATATTTTGTCTCTTTTATAGACGATTATTCAAGATATGGATACATTTACCTGATGCACCGCAAGTCTGAGTGCTTTGATAAATTCAAAGAGTACAAGGCTGATGTGGAGAAACATCTTGGTAAAAGTATCAAGACACTACGGTCTAATCGTGGTGGCGAATACCTCTTAGAAGAGTTTAGAAATTACTTATCAGAGGTCGGGATTCAATCCCAGTTATCTGCACCTGGTACACCCTAACAGAATGGTGTAGCGGAACGAAGGAATAGGACTCTTATGGAGATGGTTAGATCGATGATGAGTTATTCAGAATTACCAAATTTGTTTTGGAGATATGCTCTGGAAATGGCAACACACATTCTGGACTTAGTACCTTCTAAATCAGTATCCTCTACTCCCACAGAATTGTGGAATGGGTGAAAGCCCAGTCTAAGACATATTCGGATTTGGGGTAGTCCAGCACATGTGCTAAATCTGGATGCTGATAAGTTAGTATCTCGTACAGAAGTGCGCGTGTTTGTGGGTTATCCTAGAGGAACAAAAGGTGGTTTATTTTATAGTCCTAAAGATTAGAAGGTCATTGTTAGCACCAATGACCAGTTTTTAGAAGAAGACTATATAATAGACCACAAACCCAGTAGAAAAATGGTTCTAGAAGAACTTAGAGAGGACATGTCTACTTTAGTACCAACAGTACAAGATGACGTACCACTAGAAACTACAACACGTGTCACACATGATACACAACCAGAGACAGTGCCTCGTCATAATAGGAGGGTTGTAAGGCAACCTGAGAGATTCATGTTTTTGGGAGAGTCTTCAGACTTGATCCCGGGTAAACATGAACCTGATCCCCGAACATATGATGAAGTACTCCAAGATATAGATGCAGTATCTTGGCAAAAGGCAATGAATTTTGAAATAGAATCTATGCATTCTAATAAGGTGTGGGAGCTTGTAGAACCACCTGATGGTGTAAAAGCCGTTGGATGCAAGTGGATCTACAAAAGGAAAAGAGGGACAGGCGGGAAGGTAGAAACCTTCAAAGCAAGGCTTGTTGCCAAAGGGTACACTCAGAAAGAGGGAATCGATTATGAGGAGACTTTTTTGCCGGTAGCTATGCTTAAGTCTATCTGGATACTCTTATCCATTGCCACTCATATGGATTATGAAATTTTCAAATGGATGTCAAGACAGCATTCCTGAACAGAAGTTTTGAAGAAAACATCCATATGAAGCAACCAAAGGGATTCATTGAAAAAGGAAAAGAGCATCTAGTATGCAAGCTCAATCGGTCCATTTATGGACTGAAGCAAGCTTCAAGATCTTGGAACATCCGGTTTAATGAAGTAATCCAATCATATGGATTTATTTAGTGTCCGGATGAGTCTTGTGTATACAAGAAGTGTAACAGAAATGTGGTGGTGTTTCTTGTATTATACATAGATGATATTTTGTTAATTGGCAACAATGTCAAGGTATTATCGGACGTAAGGGTATGGTTGTCCAAAAAATTTGATATGAAGGATCGCAAGAAAAGAATGTTGTGTCTATCCCAAGTTTTATATATAGATACAATCCTTGCTTGTTTTAGCATGTAGAACTCCAAGAAAAGTTTCTTACCATTTAGGCATGGAGTAGCCTTATCTAAAGAGATGTCTCCGAAGACATCAAAGGAGATGGAGGATATGAAGGCAGTTCCTTATGCTTCGACTGTAGGAAGCCTTATGTATCATCACAAGACCGATATCTTTGTAGGCATGGTTAGCATATCGAGTAACCGACAAGGACATTGGAAGCATATATCAAGTACTAGAGATTATATGCTAGTCTACCAAGCAGACGATTTGCTCCAAAGTCTACGTCAGGTATGTGTTTACTCCGGAGGTGGAGCCATTGCATGGAGGAGTGTCTCGGACTCAACCATGGAAGCTGAGTATGTGGCAGCTTCTAAGGCAGCCAAAGAAGTTGTGTGGCTCAGGAACTTTCTAATGGACTTAGATGTGATTCCTGGTTTGCCCAAATCATCACAATTTATTGTGATAATAGTGGTGCAGTTGCAAACTCGAAGGAACCACGAGCCCATAAGGCAAGTAAACCTATAGAGCACAAGTACCACCTGATACGAGATATCGTCAAGCGAGGAGAAGTTGTCGTCGCCAAGATTGCATCAGCAGATAACCTGGCAGATCCTTTCACTAAGGCCCTTCCGGCGAAAGCTTTTGATCGACATGTTGAGGGGATGGGAATCAGATGTATAGCAACAGATATGGCAGATTAGTCTTTTAGTATAAGTGGGAGATTAATGGAGTGTATACTAAAAGCCTAGCTTTTGTAAACATTTATTTTTGAAATAAAAGAATCACATTGGTCAATATCTGCATTTATTTGTTAAATGTAATTGTTCAATTAATTTATATAGTAGACAACATGGTGTGTGGTGTCACACTCAGAAGATCATGTTGTCGGTTCTTTATAAATTATAAACAGTTGCTCACGACTAAGATGGAAAGGAACAAACCATCAGAATAGTCGTAGTGTAATTAAGTATTAGTTTATCTTGATTAATAAATTACACTGGTACATTCTAAGTGTATTGAGTAGGACCATTTTAAGTAAGTTCTTTTTGTACTGACTTAATGAAAGAACGAGACCTTAGTTATTATGGAAGAGTGTGCTCTTAATCCAAATATAATAACAAGCACATATATTTAATATTTATTTCTTTAACTTTTCAAAGGGTGAGGTTTAGCTCGATAAATCAATATGCCCGATAAGTTGGGAAATGATATTACTTATAGTGTGTGTTGTTGATTATAGAAGGAATCTGTGTCCTAGTTATCTAGGTTGAGAATGTCCCCAAGAGGAGCTTATAAGGATTGCTATGTTAAACCCTGCAGGTGGACTTAGTCCGACATGACAATGAAGTTGAGTGGTACTACTCTTGGAGCTAGATATTAATTAAGTGAGTTGTCAGTAACTTACTTAATTAGTGGACATTCGTTATCTTAAACACAGGGAGACTAACACACTCATGATAAGAAGGAGCCCATAATGTAATTTGGGATTAGTGCGGTAGTGCGATAATAACTCTCTAGTGGAATGAGTTATTATCGATGAACTTGAGTTGTGTGTTCGGGGCGAGCACGGGATACTCAAGCTCATCGGAAGGCCAAAACCAATTTCTCCTCTAGGTCCTGTCGTAGCCTCATTAAAGCCTCAAGTCCATCCAAATATAAGTCCATCTTGGTGTCCAAGAAGGGGGCCGGTCCAATGCTTGATGACCAAGCAAGGGCAGGCCACATCCTCTTCCATGGGGGCCGACCCTATTGCTTGGTGACCAAGCTAGTAAGGGTCGGCCACAATAATTCAAACAAGGAGGGTTGTTTTGAATTTTTAAAATCTTCTCTTTGTAGAAAACTATAAGTTTTAAAAGAGAGATTTTAATTTTTAAAAATTTTCTTATTTGAATTAGGCCACATGTTTTAATAGAGAGTTTTAAAAGTTTTTAAAACTTTCCTTTTTTAACCATCCTCATGGTTTTAGGAAAACGGAAGAGAAGTTTTAAAAATTAAAATTTTCTATTCATGTTAAAAAGGAAACTTTTGAACAGAAGTTTTAATTTTTAAAACATGGTTTTAATTTTTTAAACTTTCCTTTTTAATATCCACTTTAAGAGAGCTTGTAAAATTTTATAAGAAGTTTTCTTCTTGTAAATTTTTTTTAAAAAAAAAAAATTCTTTTCTTCCTATAAGTGGTCGGCCACCTTGCTTGGTGCCCAAGCAAGGGGCCGGCCAAGATTAGATTCATCCAACCATTAATTTGGTGATTGATTCAATCAAGAGGAAAGAAAAGGAAAATTAAAATGGAAAAGAAAAATTAGAGGAAGATTTTAATTTTTATAAAAATTCTTCCCTTATTTGCCTTGGGCAACTAATATAAAAGAAGGGGTGAGGAGGCTTCATGAGACACAACTCTTATTCTCTTGCTTGGAGAACCTCTTGGTGGCCGTCCCTCTCTCTTCTCCCTTTCCCTTTGCTCTCTTCTCCTTGGTGGTGGTGGTGGCCAGATTTTAGAGGAAGAGGAAGAAAGCTTTTGGGTGGTGTTCATCTTAGTGGATCGTCGCCCACACGACATCCAAGGCGAGGCGAGGAATACGGCAGAAGATCTCGAGGTCATTAGCATACAAAGAGAATGTATAATTAGCAATTATTTTCTGCATCATGCTAGTTATTTCTTTTTGTAAGAATTTCAAACACAAGAGGCATTAGATCTAGCTTTTCGAATTTGTGATTTCTTCTTTTTTGAATTTGTGATTAGATTGTTCTTTTTGGTTAACATAGAGTTATTTAAGGAAATCAAACACAGAAGATCTCGAGGTCATTAGCATACAAAGAGAAGGTATAATTAGCAATTATTTTCTGCATCATGCTAGTTATTTCTTTTTGTAAGAATTTCAAACACAAGAGGCATTAGATCTAGCTTTTCGAATTTGTGATTTCTTCTTTTTTGAATTTGTGATTCGATTGTTCTTTTTGGTTAACATAGAGTTATTTAAGGAAATTAAATATTAGCTTTCCTTAAAAGGCTTTGTCTAGGCGGTGGTGGTTGCTCCCATATCCAAGAAGGTCATGTGCCTCGCCATGCAGTCCTGGAAGCCAATTTTGGAAATTAATATTTAATGGAATTAATAACATTGGTAGATTTGAATCAATAGTATTAAGTTTTGCTTGCGATTCAAATCTAAACCATTAAGAACAAATAAGTTAAATTTGGAATCAATGATGTTAAGTTCTGTCTGCGATTCCTAATTTAACTTCTAAATAACACAATAGGTTATTTAAGGAAAGGTTCGACACTAGTACAAAAATTTTTGGACAGTGGAATCGATATGTTTTCCTAGGAGTAACCAACACTCACCCGACCAGCGACACGGGCATCAAACTGTCCGGCGATGAGAAGATGCTAGGCGGTCACCTGAGCGGTAGCACCACCATCAACAGAGGAGCAATGACCATCCCCGAGCTTCACAAGAGCAACACAGGTCACCCGCTCGAGAGGAGGAAAACAGAAGCAATGCCACTCGGGGAAAGATAAACATCATCGCCGGTGGATCGACCAGCGGAGACTCCAACCGAGCCAGAAAATCATATGCTCGACAGCTGGAGATCCATGCCATGGGATGTAGCTAGGAGAAGGTGAGCGGGCTCGAAATCAGCTTTGGACCCAGGGATCTTGAGGGAATAGAAGTTCCTCACGACGACACCCTCATCATCTAAGCGGTGATCGCCAATTATACTATTCACCAAATTTTCATTGACACAGGCAGTTTGGTAAATATAATTTTTAAGAATGCATTCGACCAGCTCTAAATCGACCAAGGCGAGCTGCTGCTAATGACAACCCCACTATATGGCTTCATTGGCAACGAGATGCAGCCCATGGGCCAAACTAAGTTGGCCTTATCGCTCGGGGAGGAGCCACTCAGGAGGACCTGGACCATAAATTTTATCGTGGTGGATGCCCCCTCAGCCTACAACGTCATCCTGGGCTGACCGGCCCTTAATGAATTCCGAGTGGTAGTTTCAACCTACTGCCAGAAGATCAAGTTCCTGGTGGATGACCTAGTAGGAGAAGTAAAAGGGGACCAGTTGTCCGCTGAGTGCTGCTATGTTGAGATGGTCAAGACCGAGGCCAGATCTACTCGAAAGGCTCCCAGACTAGAGATAAGTGCCATCACTGAAAAATCACCTACTCTAGTTTATAAGGAGAAAGAGGAAGTGCAAATTCATCCTCTCCGAACAAAAGCAATAACTTTCATAGCATCCGACCTGGAGGCTAAACAGAAGGCAGAGTTGATCGCTTGTCTCCATCAACGGTTGGCCGGCGACCTTAAACTCGAGTCTTCATCAAATCATCAAGCGGCGACATTAAACCCCTGTCTCCATCAACGGTCGAGCGGCCACCTTAAACTCGAGTCTTCGTCAAATTGTCGAGCATCGACATTAAACCCCTGTCTCCATCAACAGTCGAGCGGCGACCTTAAACTCGAGTCTTCGTCAAATCATCAAGCGGCGATGTTAAACCTCTATCTCCATCAACGGTCGAGCGGCAATCGTAAACTCGAGTCTTCGTCAAATCGTCGAGCGGCGATGTTAAACCCCTATCTCCATTAACGATCGAGCGGCGACCTTAAACTTGAATCTTCGTCAAATCGTTGAGAGGCGATGTTAAACCCCTGTCTCCATCAATGGTCGAGCGACGACCTTAAACTAGAGTCTTCATCAAATCGTCGAGCGATGACGTTAAACCCCTGTCTCCATCAACAGTCGAGCGGCAACCTTAAACCCCTGTCTCCATCAACAGTCTAGCGGCGACCTTAAACCCAAGTATTCGTCAAATTATCGAGTGGCAATGTTAAACCCCGGTCTCCACTGACGGTCGAGCGGCGACCTTAAACTCGAGTCTTCACCAAATCGTCGAGCGAAGACGTTAAACCCCTGTCTTCACCAAACCGTCGAGCGGTGACGTTAAACCCATATCTTCATCAAATCGTTGAGAGATGACGTTAACCCCCGATCTCCACCGACGGTCGAGCAGTGACCTTAAACCTAGGAGAATGTATGAACCTTATTGAATTCGTCAATGGTCAATCGACAACCCGCAATTCGTTGGGGTAGACCGAAGATAGGCCATGATTATAGCCGAGCGGAGAAACTGGTGTCGGGCATGGAAAAAACAAATCATAAAGAAAAGCCTCGCTGAGTGGGCAAACTGTTCATTTCACAAAAGGATACTACCAAGCGGTAAGAATACATTTAGACTTTTCAACTTTTACAGGACTACCTCACTCACGATAATCGAAAACATCATCGGACATCGAATCATTCAGCTGACTTCGGTTGATGACGCCATCTGTTAGGGCTTCAGGGAGGTGGTCATTCGCCTTAAGCTGACCAAGTGTCCCGTTGATCGCTAGCTCGAACGCTCTAACGATCCACCTGACAACTTTGTCAGTGAACTGGTCCGAGCGGAGGTACTCCTATTTCATCACTGCAAATCGGCTTGCCTCATCCTGTTGATAGACCGTCAGGGCAGAACGAGAGGCCTCTAGGGCAACTTCGGCATCCTTGAGCTTCTTATTGAAAGACTTCTCTCCAGCCACTCTGCAGGCCCGCTCGGCGATCAGACAATCCTTGGTTTCTTTAAGCTTTTGGGTGAGCTACCGAGCCTCCTGGTTCTTTAGCTCCAGGTCGGCGATGGCTCGTTGTTTCCTTGTGGTGGCCAGCTCGAGCTTTTTGTCGTAGGTCTTCAACTATGTCTCGATCTAGCCCAGCCTGATAGCCTGATCGACCGACTTCTGTTGCTCAGCCATAAGTAGTTGTTGGGCCTTCTCCAGATAGGCCTTTAGCTCGGCAACCGATGGCCCCTAGGAAGAGGATGCGCCGCCTGACAGCTTGAGCTTCTTCAACTCATCCTCCACAAAGGTGAGCCATTGGCACATGGCCACGCTCTCCACCTAGTACTGCAGATCAAAAGGAAAATGTTAAGCGTCGATTAGAGGTATATTCTGAATTGATCTACGTACCCCAGTGGGCATCTGCAGGTGACTGTTCCCAAGCGCTCCTAGAGACATCGTCGCCGCTCGGGCCCTCACTTCCTCCCAAATACCAGCAAGTGTCCCGCGGATTAGAATCTTGTTCTCGAGGATGGTTAGCCGGGCGCACTGCTCAAGATAGTCCTCGGTGGGAAGATTGAGGGTTGCGGTCACCGATCGTCGCCCGCTTGGGTCCGAGGAGGAGATCGCCGGACCGGAGGGAGCAGCAGTCGACGCTGGGTCGATCCTGGATCGTAGTGGTCTCCGTTGGGTTCAGGACGGAGGCAGAGACGTGATCGATCGCATGGCAATAGGCTCCGTCAGCAGATCGGCCAAGGAGAGTGTCTGATCAGATGAAGTGGCCTCCACTATTTCAGGGACGGCCGCAGGAGACGATGTACCCCCTCACTCTGAGGGTCTCACGGTCGAGGTGGCGGAGCGGGATGGATTGTCCTAGCAGCGCCTCTTGCGCCTAAGGAGGGGCACTCCGTCGGAAGACTCGGAGCCTTCGGTCTGATCAGTAGGCTGCGCTTCGGGAGTTGGGAGCGGATAACCAACCACTTCAGCACTGGTCGTCTGGTCGGCGGCACCCTCACCCACGGCGGGCGTCTCCCCACTACCAGCAGCCGTGCCCTCCTGGGAGTCGACTGGCATCAAGCTAAGGCTCACCATCTCCTTTAGCTTGGTCAGACCGGCCGCACGTGCTTGCATCATGATTTCAGCTGCAAAAGAAAAGAAGAAATCAGTTAGATTCTAGGGAGAAGGGTAAGAAATTCCATACCTAAGCCGCTCGGGAGCCTCGCGTGGATCGGACTCAACCCAAAGATATACATAACACCCTCCAGTAATAACTTGTGGATGTCGTATTTCTAACCGACTAGCATGTTCGCTGCATGAAGATAATCCGGTCAGCTCCTATACTTCTACAGATCCGGCTGAAGGGGTAGTCCGACCTGCCAGTCGTCCAGAAGCTCGGTCGTTTGAGAAGTCACAGAATGAAGAAATACTCCTTCTAATGTTTATTGGAAGAAGGCATCTAATCAAAAAATACTAGCCCGACCCGAGACTGAAAGAGATAAGTCCCCAGCTCGGACTGCTTAGGGTAGTAGAAATAATGAAAGACTTGAGGGGTCAAAGGGATGCCGTGCAGACAGAACAGGACAACAACACTACACAACAGACGAAAAGAATTTGGTCCTAGTTGGGGGAGAGGAACGCGGAAGTAGTTACAAACTTCAAGGATGAAAGGATGGATTGGAAAGCAGAGACCAGCCACAAATTGGTCTCTGAACAGACATATTGTGTTGATCGGTGGATCATTGGGTCGGTCGGACGAAGAGGACAAAATGATTTTATAGTCAAGCGGGATTTCAAAAGCGTTTCGGAGGCTCTCGACGTTGCTCTCATCAAATCTAATCTCCATGGTGGTATACCATAGACCAGGAGCGGTGTCGGACAACTAGGAAGAGCTCGCCATCACCGGAAAACGAAAAACAGGAGGTTCGACGAAAGTTTAAGAGAGCAGTAAGCAGGAAATGCAAAACGAACACTAGGGAAATTGCGGGGAACGTAGGGGGCTGCGAGCGATTGAAAAAGGGAAGGAAGGGGAGAGCTTATAGGAGAAGGAAATGTCACTACAAAAAGGAGCGGAGCGTCGCCGGAGCACCGATTGCACAGGAACTTGCCGACAGCCTTCGCAGAAAACGCAAGTAAGAAGAAGAAGCCGGGGCTACGACTTTTATAAAGTGTTGGCTCGGCCTGACGGGGGCCGTTCGATGCAGGTCACGGAAGCTGGAGTGTAGATCCAACCGTCGAATTCAAACTGCCAAATGTCACATCAACATCTGTCACTTCGGGCTTGCGGTGACGGTGGTAGTGGCACGTGGCACACGCCTATAGGGCAACATTTAATGAACTCCATGTACAGGCGTGGCCACGTGCTCGGCTTTAACGGGGATGATTTGCATGAATTCCGAAGGGATTCGGATGATGTCAGCGTGGACTGCTCTCAGCCAAGCATAGAAACTACAAATTTCCAAAGTGCGAATATGTGAAGTACCGATCGGCCACAAGGAGCAATCTCAAGGCTGTCTAACACCCTCGGGCGGACCAAACGGGGTCCAACCAGCATCACGGCCGATTGACCAACCGATCCCCAGACTAGCTTTTCCAGTCAGTCGGACTTGCAATCTCCTTCAACTAGACTTGAGGGAGAGGCATGTGATCCGGTGATGAGGAGGGGCCCGGTCAGTAGGGTGGTCAATGACATGATAGAGGTCAAAGTCAAGCTGGTCAACACCCCGGTATTATCGTTTGATCGGGCAACCCCCTTTCCCGACCGGGAGGAAGAATCGCCGAGCCTACATGAAGCAGATGTTAGCACAGCTCGGTCATGTACCGAGCTTTCGGCGCTCAAACAGACAAGGTATGCGCCGAGCGACCAGCCCGCTCGGACTCATATCGGCAAAACTGTGACGACCGAGCAGACTACATTCAGATATAGCTCCTCCATTTTGCATAACAGCGGACCCAGACCGTGGGATGTTGGTCGAGCGACCATTCCGCTCAGCCCGAGGACAAGATCACCCGGACGACCGATGGCTAGCCGAGCGGCTCTTCCACTCGGCCTGCAACTGACAAAAGGAGGATCAGAGAATATCCTTCTGGGAACCCCATGCCGCCGACAAATGACATACTTGGCGGCATGGTCAGGCAGAAGATCGTACGACGGAAGCTTCCATTGTCTTGTTAGATATATGCTCGGGTCGTTAAGGTATGGTGTCAGGAAAACTTTTCTGACACGTCTTTTCAAGATATGCTTTGAGGAGCATGCGCATCTCGGGAAGCGTGCACGTGCTCCTCGGGAGTCCTATATAAAGACCCCCCCAGCTTTGACGGAGGTATACATAATCTCTATTGTAGCTACAGTTACCTTGCCATTTTTCTTTCTCGTTTCTTCTACATCGTCGGTGGTTGGTGTTAGGATCCTTCGTACTCGGCTAGAGAGGGGGGTGTGAATAGCCGCCCCAAATCGCTCGTTTCTTCCTACAATTCGTTAGCGCAGCGGAAAAATAAACTAGAAACGAAAGGAAGACTACAAACCTCAAACAAACCGATGTAACGAGGTTCGGAGATTAGGGCTCCTACTCCTCGGCGTGTCCGTAAGGTGGACGACTCCAGTCAATCCGTCGGTGGATGAGTCCCCGGAGAACCGGCTAATACAAACTCCTTATGGGTGGAGAAACCTCGCCACAACACACTCTTGCAACAGCAAGTAAGGAGTACAAAGAAAAAAAGAAGAAATACAAAAGAAGAAAACTCTTGCTTGCCTTCTCTTCGTGGAAGAAGCCAGCTCAAGCGCCTGTGACCAAAAGGAAGCTCACGAAAGCTTCAACGCTCAAGAACTCATCAGAGCTCAGCAGAAAGAAGAGGAAGAAGGAGAGGCAGATGCCCTTGATCCTTTATACCGCAAGAAGAAAGCGGTGAAGAAACTGGCGGGTGCGCGCGCTAGAGACTCGATCGGTCCACGCATCGATCGGAAGAAGAGGAATCGGTCCACCGATCCCCTTCTCCTTCGCGATGCTGCTCGATCGGTCCACGCATCGATCAGATCGACCGTGGACCGATCAGCCGTTTTTTTCCGATGGCAGAGCTTACGATCGGTCACCGCACCGATCGAGAAAATAGTATCACCGATCGGTCGGTGACGATCCAGCTTGGTTTTGCCCAAACCAAGTCCCAAGACTTCAAACCAATATCCGGTCAACCTTGACCTATTGGTACTTCATCCCTAGCATCCGGTCACTCCCTTGACCTGCTAGAACTCCTCGCCAAGTGTCCGGTCAATCCTTTGACCTACTTGGACTTTCTCAACACCGGATGTCCGATCATCCCCGATCCATCTGGATTTTCCTCGCCTGGCTTCACTTACCAGGACTTTCACCGGCTTCACTCACCAGGATTTCACACCGCCTAACATCCCAGTTAGGACTTTCCCACTGCCCGGCTTCACTCACCGGACTTTCACCGACTTCACTCACGGGACTTTCCCTTTCACCTAGCTTCACTCACTAGGATTTTCACCGCCTCACTCACTGGAGTCACACCGCCTAGCTTCACTCACTAGGTCTTTCCTCGCTTCACTCACCGGGACTTTCTCCAACCGCCCGCTTCACTCACCGGGACTTTCCACCGCTCGCTTCACTCACGGGACTTTCTCCCGTGCCAAACTCCCTGTTTGGACTTTCCCTGCCAAGTCTCCATACTTGGACTTTTCCCGTGAGCTACCTTGGACTTTTCCCCGTGCCAAGTCTCCGTGCTTGGACTTTTCCAGCAAGTCTCCATACTTGGACTTTTCGCGGCCAGCCCTCGCTTTTCCCTCTTCTCGCTTGTCCCAATTCGAGCTTTTCAGTCAACCAGGTCAACCTTGACCTAGGGTTGCACCAATAATCTCCCAACCATCTATTCTTGTCCCATAACAAGAATAGAACTCTCTCACAAGAGTCAAACATCAACATGCAACTCAACTAGGTCAATCTTGACCTAAAGTTGCATCAACAATCTTCCCAAGTCAAACATCAAAATACAACTCGAGTCAAGTCAACTCGAGTCGGGTCAACCTTGACCTAAGGTTGCACCAACAATCTCCCCCTTTTTGATGTTTGACAAAATCATAATCAAGTTAGGTTAACCCGATAACCTAACTTAGGTTTTCCAACCATCTTCCAATGTCCAATGTTCTTTCCTTGAACATTCTCTGGACATTTTCCCCTTAGGTTAACCCGATAACCTAACTTGGGTTCTCCAATAATTCTCCCCCTTTTTGACACACATCAAAAGGTATTCCAATGTTCTTCCTCGAACATTCCTTGACATTCTTTCCCTAGCTTAGGTTAAACCGATAACCTAACTTGGGTTCTCTAATAATTCTCCAATGAACACTCTCCCCTTTTTGACACACATCAAAAAGAAAAAGGAGGGTATCAAGGTCAAGAGTTTCTTCCTAATGAAAGTCCCATACCTTTCATTGAAACTCTTATTTTCCCTTTGATACTAAGTTCAACAATCCACTTAATGATAATCCCATATCACTAATCCTCAAGGAGTAAAAACTCCCCCTAAAAGCCAACTCCCCCTTGACCATTGCACCAACAAAACAAGAGTTTCAAACCTTTATAAATCTAAAAACCAACTGTCAGCCGAAATTTCAGACATGCAGTCGAATTTCAGCACATTGGCACGCTATCAGACCTCACTGGATCGGTCACCAGACCGATCCACAGCACTCTGGATCGGTCCAGTGACCGATCCAGCCCTCCCTGGATCGGTCCAGCGACCGATCCAGACACTGATCACAGGGATTTCTGATTTTTCTTCTCCCGAAATTCAGAAACCCCTAATAAATTCCAGAAAATTCGAAAAATTGTGAAATTTTGAGGATACATTCCTCATAACATACATTATCATGGAAAAATAGTTTTCTATGAAAATAGTTTCCATTTTCAAATCTTGATACAAAATTCGAAAACTTTGAAATAGTTCAAAGTTAAGTCATCTTTGTATCATCTTGCTCAATGAAGAATGCTATCACTAGGAAAGCTTCATCAAGGTTTTTCAAATCAATTTTAAAATGCTTTTAAAACCATTTGAATTTAGGACCATAATCTTAGGGCTAAATGTACATGACTTGTACACAAGCTTTCCCTATGATCCCTATTTTCTTGAATTAGGCTCATCTAGGTACAAAACCTATGCACCTTGATCCTAACTCATGATCCTAATATCTCACACACATCTAAAGTGTATCAAACACATCCAAGTCAATTTTGATGTGAGATATGGGTTAAGGTCAACTTAGGCTAAGTTCTCATGCATTTTCTAAACACCAATTTGATCTCAATATCAAATTATATGTTTGTCCTTAAATCAATTCAATTGATTATTAATGCAAGAGATGATGACATGGCATAAAATGGTATCATAAATGAAAACATGTGCCAATGTCATGATGTCATGGCATAAAGTTTGAAACTAAACTAACACATGACATATAGATAACCTAAGCATTATCATGACATTTCAAATGATAATAAGATAAATATGATGTCATGGCATGGCATATGGCAACCAATCATGGTAAGTTAGCATAGATAAATATACCTAGATTACCTATCTAAGTATCCTTAACCACTTTGCTAACTTAAAATCTAACCCTAGATTGCCCAAAGTGCTCCAAGAAAATGTCAAAACCCAAATTGGCATTTCTTGATCTCTTGTTTGATTTATACCATTTAAAATTCTACAAGAGTAGCACTTCTAATTTAAGGCCCGGATTGCCTTGATTACCTAAGAGAATATCAAAATCCCAATTTGATATTTCTCTAGGTTTTTCAAAATTGTGTCAACTTAAAGTGAGATTAATATATTCTCACTTTGGCACACTTTACTCTTCCAAGGAGTGAATGATAAAGATTATTCCATTTCATTTTCAAAGGTTCCCAAAAACCTTGAAAATGCTCCTTGAGTGTCAATTTCCTCAAAGTTGGGTTAACTACCCTTCTTATTGGAGTTGACACTCTCTAACCCATCTATGGGGTAGAGAAAATGCTCCTAGGAACCCAATACCTACTTGAGCTCATTGGGTTCACTAAAAATTCACTAGGGATAACTTCCCTAGCAACCCTCCTAATGACCCTCTTAGGCTTTGAAGCCTTGGTCATTTGGGTCTCATCAAGGTCAACTATAGGGGTGACTCCCCTTGTAACCTTGGTAATGGTCTTCCTAGCCCTAGGTTTTGTTCCATAATCGAATGGAACATTATGATAGGTGGGCTTGACCATTTGGGACTTAGGTTTGTGACCCAAACCTTTCTTGTCCTTGGACTTGGGTTTTTGACCCCTAGACCCTAGAGTCAAATCCTTAAGAGCCTTTTCTAGAGAGTCAAGTCTTGACCTCAAGACTTGATTTTCTTTCTCTAATACCTCAAGTTTTGGTTTGTCATTCTTTCTTGAGGTGTTCCTAGGCATGTGTCTAGTTGATTTAGGGTTTCTACCTAGGTTTTCCTTAACCTTAGAAGTGTTAAACCTAGGGTTAGCATTCCTAGTAGTATCCCTATCTAGGTTGACATGTTTAGCACCTAAGCACATGTGTTGATTTCTAGTGTTAACATGCTCATCATTATTGACTAATGCAATAAAATTACTAGCATGTATCCTACTAGAATTGCACGAATGAGCCTTAAGAGATACCTTAGGGTTTGCCTTAGCTCCCCCTATCGATGTGCTCGATCTCTTGTCCTTGCGAGGTTTCCTCCCCTTCGGACATTGGCTCCTATAGTGTCCCCGTTGCTTGCATTGAAAGCACACCACGTGCTTCTTGCCTTTGCGTGTTGGGACTCCGGCTTCCTTGACCTTTGGTGCCGGTGGAGTCTTCCTAACTCTCTTTGGACATTTGCTCTTGTAATGTCCACACTCCCTACACTCAAAGCATATTATATGTAACTTATTTGAAATTGAAATGCTTGAGTTACCTAGGTTTGGGCATGGGTGTGAGCTCTCTTCCTCATCCCTTCCGGAGGTAGATGCCTCTTCTTCTTGCTCCGAACTTGAACAAGAGGAACTCTCCTCCTCTTCTTCCTTGGATGTTGAGTAGCCCTCAACTCCCAATTCGCTCCCTCCATGATGTGAGCTACTTGGCTCACTAGGCTCCTCTTCATGGCTTGAAGTGGAGCTCTCCTCATGGTATTTGGCCAAGTTATCCCATAATTCCTTGGCATTGTTGTACTTACCTATCTTACACAAAATATTAGTAGGTAATGAAAATTCAATTGTTTTAGTTACCTCATTGTTGATTGTAGATTGGTGGACTTGTTCCTTCGTCCACTTGTTCTTCTCTAGAGGCTCTCCTTCTTTATCCATTGGAGGAGTAAAACCTTCTTGTACACAAAACCAATTCAACATATTAGTCCTAAGAAAATACATCATCCTTACCTTCCAATATGCGAAGTTGTCGTTGTAGAAGGGTGGAATGGTGATGTCTTCTCCGAATTGATCCATCTCTAGCTTTGCTCCCACGGGTGTTGATCCGATGAAGAGCGACCTCGCTCTGATACCACTTGTTAGGATCCTTCGGCTAGAGAGGGGGGTGTGAATAGCCGCCCCAAATCGCTCGTTTCTTCCTACAATTCGTTAGCGCAGCGGAAAAATAAACTAGAAACGAAAGGAAGACTACAAACCTCAAACAAACCGATGTAACGAGGTTCGGAGATTAGGGCTCCTACTCCTCGGCGTGTCCGTAAGGTGGACGACTCCAGTCAATCCGTCGGTGGATGAGTCCCCGGAGAACCGGCTAATACAAACTCCTTATGGGTGGAGAAACCTCGCCACAACACACTCTTGCAACAGCAAGTAAGGAGAGTACAGAAATACAAAGAAAGACAGCAAGAAATACAACAGTAAGAAAACTCTTGCTTGCCTTCTCTTCGATTGGAAGCAGACTACACAAGCAGTTGCGGTCAAAGAAGGAAGACTCTCTCACAGCTTCACAGAACTCTGGTAACAAGCTCAAAAGTAAAAGAGAGGAAGAAGGAGAAGCACGCTGTTGGTGTGTGACAATATAATTATACACGTCGAACGGTCGAAGCAATATAAATACACACATCGATCAGGAGAGGATCGTTCGACGGCACTTTCCTCCTGTCGCGTGAGTCGTGTGCTTGTCTCCTTTGGGAGTTTATCGTGTGCAAATGAGGTCGATAATAGATGCTCGAGCGTCCCTTTATCTCCTTGTAACAACCAAATTTAGAAACCGATCATCAATTAAATCATAGATCGGTCCGGTGACCGATCCGGAGCTTGGTTTTTGCCCAAACCAAGTCCCAAGACTTCCAAACCAATATCCGGTCAACCTTGACCTATTGGTACTTCATCCCTAGCATCTGGTCACTCCTTGACCTGCTAGAACTCCTCGCCAAGTGTCCGGTCAATCCTTTGACCTACTTGGACTTTCTCAACCATGATGTCCGATCATCCCCGATCCATCTGGATTTTCCCTGCCGGCTTCACTTACGGGACTTTCACTTGCCTCACCAGGATTTCCACACCGCCTAACATCCAGTTAGGACTTTCCACTGCACGGCTTCACTCACGGGACTTTCACTGCTTCACTCACCGGGACTTTCCCTTTCACCTAGCTTCACTCACTAGGATTTTCACCGCCTAGCTTCAGGACCGTCACACCGCCTAGCTTCACTCACTAGGTCTTTCCTTGGCTTCACTCACCATTCTCCAACTGCCTAGCTTCACTCACTGGACTTTCCCACCTGGCTTCACTCACTGGACTTTCTCCGTGCAAACTCCTGTTTGGACTTTCCTGCCAAGTCTCCATACTTGGACTTTCCGCGCAGCTACCCGCTTGGACTTTTCCCCGTGCCAAGTCTCCGTACTTGGACTTTTCAAGTCTCCATACTTGGACTTTTCGCGTGCCAAGCTCCCTGCTTGGACTTTTCCGTTTGCCAAGTCTCCATACTTGGACTTTTCAGGTCAACCAGGTCAACCTTGACCTAGGGTTGCACCAATAATCTCCCAACCATCTATTCTTGTCCCATAACAAGAATAGAACTCTCTCACAAGAGTCAAACATCAACATGCAACTCAACTAGGTCAATCTTGACCTAAAGTTGCATCAACAATCTTCCCAAGTCAAACATCAAAATACAACTCGAGTCAAGTCAACTCGAGTCGGGTCAACCTTGACCTAAGGTTGCACCAACAGTTGGCTTGAGCATAGGAGGGTCATCGCCGGGAACCCCTCCTTGGCTTGGCACTGACGTTGTTGTGGTTGCAGGTTTCACTGACGAGAAGTCCACCAATGGTCAACAGGAGCGCCATATCCCCAGCATCCATCGCCTCGACTCTTGGACATGATCAAATTTGGGCCAGTCAAAGGGATGCTATGCAGACAGAACAGGACAACAACGTCGCACAACAGATGAAAAGAATTTGGTACTAGTTGGGGGAGAGGAACGCGGAAGTAGTTACAAACTTCAAGAATGAAAGGATGAATTGGGAAGCGGAGATCGGCCACAAATTGGTCTCTGAACAGACATATTGTGTCGATCGGTGGATCATTGGGTCGGTCGGACGAAGAGGCCAAAATGATTTTATGGTTAGGGGGGATTTCGAAAGCATTTCGGAGGCTCTCAACGTCGCCCTCGTCAAGCCTGGTCTCCATGGTGGTATACCATAGACTAGGAGCGGGGTCGGACGGCCGAGAAGATCTCACCATTGTCGGAAAATGAAAAATAGGAGGTTTGACGGAAGTTTAACAGAGCAATAAGCATGAAACGCAAAACGAACACTAGGGAAATTGTGGGGAACGTAGGGGGTTGCGAGCGATTGAAAAGGGGAAGGATGGGGAGAGCTTACAGGAGAAGGAACTGTTGCCGCAAAAAGGAGCGGAGCGTCGCCGGGGCACCGATTGCACAGGAACTCGCCGACAGCCTTCACTGAAAACGCAAGTAAGAAGAAGAAGCCGGGTCTACGCCCTTTATAAAGTGCGGGCTCAACCGACCGGGGCCGTTTGATCTAGGTCACGGAAGTCGGAGTGTAGATCTAGCCGTCGAATTCAAACCGCCAATATCACATCAACATCTATCACTTCGGGCATGCTGTGACGACGACAGCGGCACATGACACACGCCTACAAGGCAGCATTTAATGAATGTCATGTATAGGGATGCCTGCGTGCTCAGCTTTAATGGGGATGATTTGCATGAATTCCGAAGGGACTTGGATGACGCCAGCGTGGACTGCTCTTAGCCAAAGATAGAAACTGCAAATTTCTCAAAGTGCGATTATGTAAAGTACCGATCGGCCTCAAGGAGCAATCTCAGGGTTGTCCGACACCCTCGGGTGGATTGACCGGGGTCCAATCAGCATCAAGGTCGATCGGCCAACCGATCTCCAAACTAGTTTGTCCAGTCAGTCGGACTTGCAACCTCCTTCGACTAGACTTGAGAGGAAGGCATGTGATCCGGTGATGAGGAGGGGCCTTGTCAGCAGGGTGGTCAATGACACGATGGAGGTTAAAGTCAAGCTAATCAACGCCTCGATATTATTGTCCAATCGGGCAACCCCCTTTCCCGACCAGGAGGAAGAATAGCCGAGCCTACATGAAGCATATGTTAGCATAGCTTGGTCATGTACCGAGCTTCCGGTGCTTAAACAGACAAGGTATGCGCCGAGCAGCCAGCCAGCTCAGACTCACATCAGCAAAACAGTGATGGCCGAGCAGACTACATTCAGACACAGATCCTCCGTTCTGCATAACAGCGGAGCCCGGACCGTGGGAGGTTAGCTGAGTGGCCATTCCGCTCGGCCCGAGGACAAGATCACCCAGACGACCGATGGCTGGCCGAGCGGCTCTTCCGCTCGGCCTATAACCGACAAAAGGAGGATCAAAAAATATCCTTCTGGGAACCTATGCCGCTGACAGATGGTATGCTTGGTGTCATGGTCAGGCAGAAGATCGTACGACGGAAGCTTCCGTTGTCTTGTCAGAAATATGCTCGGATCATTAAGGTATGGTGTCAGGGATACTTTCCTAATACGTCTTTTTAGGGGATACTTTGAGGAGCGTGAATGCCTCGGGAAGCGTGCACGCGCTCCCCGGGAGTCCTATATAAAGACCCCCAAGCTTCGACGGAGGTATACATAATGTCTACTATAGCTACAGTTACCCTGCCATTTTGCTTCCTCGTTAATTTCTTCTATATCGTCGGTGGTTGACTTGAGCGTCGGAGGGTCATCGTCGGGGAACCCCTCTCTGGCTCGGCACTGACGTTGCTATGGTTGCAGGTTTGACTGACGAGAAGTCCACCAACAGTCAACAGGAGTGCCACGTCCCCAGCATCCATCGCCTCGACTCTCGGACAGGATCAGTTTCTATGAAAGGACAGACCATAAAGATGCTCAGTTACCTTTCTTAAAATGGACCCGTAATTTTTGTGTTTATCAGAGAGGAAACTTTGAATGTATAGCTTATATGTAGAATATTCTCTATTTTCCGTGACACAAAATACCAAAAAGGTAATATAATACCATTGGGTTGAGGAGCCCACTATGTGTTTAGCTGATAATCTGATTGAGCCTCCCGAATGTCCCGACCGACTTTCATTCGAAAGTACCATTCGGTTTGTAACCGAAGACTCCGCCTTTGCTCGGCCTCTTCATTGAGCTAGAGAGCTCGAACAGACCAAATATCCAACTGGTCCGATCAACTGGATCACTCTGCTAAGCTATCGGACACACTGAGAGCTAGTTAACTGTGTATTTTTGAACCAATGATAAGACTGACTTTGTGGAATACTGACTTGGCTCAAAGCCCTATCAATACTACGTGGATCCATGTCCGGTCGACACCTCAGTCCGATCAAATTAATGATCCAATCGGGCTCAAAGCCCTATCAATGTTGTATGAATCAATGTCAGGCCGACCTCTTAGCTGAAGTAATCAACTACGCTAGCTTTAAAGGTTAATCATTTCTTAACTTTAACCGCTCAGCTAGCCCCTAAATCATGATCCATCTCGGGGGGTCACCTTAACGAGATGATACAATTTTTAATACAAATCCAATGTTTATTTAATATATATACATGGTACACCAGTAATATATAAAATACAGAGATGTTTTCTAAATGCAATAACCAACCCATAAAAATTCTGGATATGAATATGAGTCTCATCTGTATAACTGACACTTGTCAGAGTTGATGCCACTGGTGTACTTGAACACGCTGGGTTCCGCCCATTCGAAAACTCCAAGTGACGACGCAATTAACTAGTCAATTGTAACAAAATATTAAGCTAGAATACAGGTCATCCCTTCGGAAGATAAACCATTAAGTCAATTTATAATCTACCGTAAAAAATAATTAGGGGTGGAAACACAATTAACTAATCAAACATGATCCATTCAGGCGCCATTCAATTCAATTATTGATTTTTGGCATCAGCTGGGCAGCCACATTGCTGTTAATTAAAGAACTGTTTGTTGATAAATACTTTGTGGCCAATCTTGGAGAAGTACGAGTTCAAGGTTACTTTATGGAACATTAGGAACATGATCAACACATGGTCTAAGAGGCCTCTACCTTATTGAATCTATCATTAACGTACAGTTTTTATCCTTCACGTTCCTACCCTTCTTCCTCACATGTGTGAATCTTGTTATCGTCGTGTCAGCCTTATCCTTTCACCAATTCTAGTCCATAGCACCCACACTGCCTAGCCGGCGTGCATTGATCGCTGCTCGCCGTCCAAGCACCGTGCAATTCGCCACTCCGCATAGCCGGGCGCCGATGATGATGTGACGAGGAAAGCAAAAGATATAATAATGGAGCATTTAAAACATTAATAATGATAAATGTACACATTTAGCATCAAATTTTTAAATTGATTATGTCAATTTTTGTTTGAAAAAAAGACTAAACCTATAACTATTTATAATTCATCAAAAATTATTAAATTGTAAAAGTTAATAAGAGCATCCAAAATCTTACACATCTCTATAAAAAAAACTCTCAACAACTCCTTTATAAATACATAATTTGTTATTATATATATTTCTCATTTCTCTTTTATATTTTGTATTATATATAATTATTTTTTAAAAAAATAAATCCATAAATTTAAATCAATAACATGAAATAACATTAAAAACTAAATTATATTTTTACATTCTATTATTTTAACAAAACTAAAAAAATCATTTTAATAAAAAATAAATGAAAGAGAGAGCTATTCCTTGCGTAAATCGAGGGAGCTCCCTCCCCAATATATTGCCAAGTCGGCAATGGGGTTCGATGCCCTAAATAGTTGCATTATTACTTTTAATATTGTTAGCACAGAATTATGTTTTGTTTTATTTTTCTTCTATCGTTTTTTTTTTAAAATTGGTGCTATGATCAAGGGTATTTTGGTAAAAAGGTATTTTTTTAAGCACTAGATGTCATTGTTTAACAATTGCCAAAAATTTTAAACTGAAAATTAGGGGTGTAAATGAATCAAGCTGCTCATGAGTTATTCATAACTTAATTCGATAAAAGCTAATTTGAGCTCATTTAATGAGGCTCGTTAAGATAAACAAATCAAGTTCAAGCTTCACAATATTTGACTCGTTAACTCGTGAACATGTTCGTTAAACTGATGAATCAACTTTTAAATAAAAATAATAATAATTTTAATATTAAATTTATAGATTTTATACTCTATTTATGAAACATATGAACAAATATATTAAATTTATTTATTAGAATAAAATTATAATTTTTAATAAATATATAATTTAATTTTTAATAAATATTTAATTTATAATTTATATTTATTAAATTCGTTTAGACTCGATAAATGTTCGAATAAGCTCATGAGTCATGAATATATTCGTTAAATAAAGTTCGAGCTCGACTCGATTATAAACGAGTCAAACTCAAATATTTAAGAGTTCAACTCGACTCAGCTCGACTCGACTTGGATCGACTCGACTCGATTACACCCTTAGTGAAAACTCAACACTCAACGTGACTGAATCTTGAGTGTCATAATCTCAAAATTTTATTTATCGTGCTGTCACCGTGAGCACTTCACCCAATTGTGTCTGCGTGTAATCGTTGGTTAATTTGGCAAATTACTGAGGTTTGAGAAAGTTGTGAAGGCATATTAATTAATGCTTGTAATTTCATTATGCAATCGTTGATCATATTTATTTCTCTTTTTAGATTACGCTACTCTGTACTCGGTGAAAGGTTTTATGGAGCGGAACACATGGTTTTGAGTTTCTCACTTGAGAATTTATTTCTATTATTCGAGGTAGAGTGAGTTGTAATTCTTTCTATTTAAACCAGTATTGTTTCTTTCACTTAAGAATTTATTTCTATTCAAGGTAGAGACGTAGCTAGAGTGACTTGTTTCTTTCTAGGTTAACCAGAATATATTATTGTTTCTTTCTTATCTGTATAGCAAAGAGTTTCAGATCTGAATGGAGGAGAGAAAGGATTAGTCGATCCATTTAGTTTATTCCCTGGCCCTATAGAGATTTTTTAGGGGGCTGATGGTGTCTTTGTTTCTCCTAATATTAATAGTTTTATCTAGCTGGAGTACTCTTCCTAGTTCATCGATCAATTTCTTTAGTAAATAAGTACTTGCATGAATCAACACATAAGCCTAGCTCGATGAGTCGGTATAATCAGGGCTAAGATTGGTAACGTAGAGCCGTAAAGGGATGCACGAATCTTTTCAGTTTCACAAAGTTCAATAATAACTCCGTTTTTATAGATAAATTTGGACATTTCAATCTCATGACTACCACATGTTAAAATTTGGCCATTTTCAATATCTCTAATTGCTAATTATGTTCTGCCTGCTTTCAGATACCTTTCATTCAAACATTAAATTTAACTTAAAGTTCAATTATGACCGACAAAATTAAAGCTAGTTAGGCATTCATTGCATCGTTTCTAACGTCCATAATTGTGGCGCGCGCTGATAATTGGTTTTTATCAGCAAGAACAGCGTTCCGGCCGCCTTTTGATTCTTTAATTTCTGTAGCGTGCATGATGTGCTACGAGCAAATTATCAACCCCTGGAAGCAACGTGACCAATTATAAACCACTGCACAGGAATTCAGCAAATTATCACACGCTCTTTGTTCAGTCTCGATCACCATTATATTGTCAAGTTAATTCATCAATCGTATACATATCTGAAATTAACCTGCATTAATTTAAGCGCCGAGAGGTTCCCCACAAGCAACAGAATACCCTGGCCTGCCCCCCTGCATGCTCCTCTATAAATAATTGAAGTCTCGAACCCACTCGGCAATTCATTCGCCAAATAGTAGATCTAATTAAGCGACCATGGAGATGAAGAAGTTGGCCGTGCTGGTGTTGTTGGCAGTGGTTGTGCTCTTGGTGGCCACCGAAGCCATTCCTTTCGAGGATAAGGACTTGGCATCGGAGGAGAGTCTGTGGAACCTGTACGAACGGTGGCGCAGCCACCACACGGTGACGCGGGACCTCGACGAGAAGAAGAAACGGTTCAATGTGTTCAAAGAGAACGTCAAGTTCATCCATGAATTCAATCAACGGAAGGAAGTGCCTTACAAGCTTCGCCTCAACAAGTTCGGCGACATGACCAACCAAGAGTTTCGTGCGGTCTATGCCGGTTCCAAGGTGGCCCACCACCGCTCTCTACGCGGCGATCGACACGAGGAAGAAGGCGGCGGGAGCTGCTCTAGCGTCTGTGGGGTTCCGACGTCGGTCGACTGGAGGCAGAAGGGTGCAGTTACTCCCATCAAGGACCAGGGCCAGTGTGGTAATTAATCGATTGCAAGGTCATTTGTTTTCGATATTTTTGTGCAAAAGATAAAATAATATGTTATAAAATATGATCAGGGAGTTGTTGGGCATTCTCTACTGTGGCTTCTGTGGAAGGCATAAACCAAATCAAGACCAACCAATTGATCTCCTTGTCGGAGCAACAACTCGTAGATTGTGATACCAAGTACAACAGTGGATGCAATGGTGGTCTCATGGACTACGCATTTGAGTACATCATGGAAAATGGAGGTCTCGCCACGGAAGAAAACTATCCTTACACGGCTGAAGATGGAACGTGCTCGAAGGTTAATTAATTATACATTTTGCAATGATTAATATGTTAATATAATCTTGGTATCTAGTTGGTGCGGATGAATAAATTAATGTAACTTTCTTCTTCGCATGCAGGAGAATTCACCGGCGGTTACAATCGATGGCTACAAGGATGTGCCGGCCAACGACGAGAAAGCTTTGATGGCGGCAGTAGCCAACCAACCGGTGTCAGTTGCCATCGATGCAGGTGGCTTCCAATTCTACTCGGAGGTTTGTCATAGCTCATTCTTATATATGTATTCTATTAGTTCGACCTCAATTTATGTCGATCAAATTAAAAACTCTTTGCCGATCCAAACGTATAGTATATTAATTCGACATCTCAGGGAGTCTTCACGGGGCCCTGTGGCACTGACTTGGATCATGGCGTCGCAATCGTTGGGTACGGCGCAACGAAGGATGGGACTAAGTACTGGATAGTGAAGAACTCATGGGGAACAGAGTGGGGCGAGAGTGGCTACGTTAGGATGAAGAGGGGAGTTTCGGCCAAGCATGGGCTGTGTGGTATCGCGATGGAGGCATCTTATCCTATCAAAACATCCCCTAACCCTAAGGAGACTGCGGGATCTTCCAAGGATGAACTCTGAGATGATGATACTTGACTGAAATTATATTCACGCCTGGAATTAAGGATGCAGATGATGGTTAAACCTGTGATGTTTCTTTAATGTGTTCTCCTAATTGTGTGTGCATTTCACTTCAGTGAAAATGGATAAATAAATAAATAAATGTATTTCTTCAACTAATTGAGATTTAATTTGCAAATAAATATTCATAGTAGTTGATACGGTACGTGTTTTGTGGGATTGATAGGATGTGATACGGTGCATATTTTGTGGGGTTGATAGCATGATGTGGCTGAAAGTCAAGACCACAGGAGGGTCAGGAATCAAGCTGACCTGTAAGGCGGGAAGGTCAGAAGTCAAGCCAGTGTGGCTGGTCAACAGGCCAGCTAACAAGGAAGTCAGCAAGGTCAAAAATCAAGCCATCGTGACTAGTCAACAGTCTAGTTGACAGGGAAGTCAGAAATCAAGCCAGCGTGGTTGGTCAACAGTCCAGCTGACGAGGAGGTCAAAAAGGTCAAAAGTCAGGCCAACATGACCGGTCAACAGTCCAGCTGACGAGGAGGTCAAGAAGGTCAAAAATCAAACCAACATGGCTGGTCAACTGTCGGGCTGATAGGAACAGCGGGGAGGTCAAAAGTCCAGCCTACATGGCTTAAGTTAAAAGAGAGAAATTATAAAAACTAGCCCTGATAGTAAGTAGTAAATGGGTTCGTGGGCCAAGTACAGTTAAAGATGGAGACTACCGGCAGGTCTGCTTACAGACCCAGCGTGCAGGTCGGAACGCTCATGCCATGGATAACAGCGGACAGATGCAGGTCAGGGAACCGACTCAGCGTGCAGGTCGGGACGTTCATACCATGGATAACAGCGGACAGATGCAGGTCAGGGAACCGACCCAGCGTGCAGGTCGGGACGTTCATACCATAGATAATAGCGGGCAGACTCAAGTCGAGGAGCCGATCCAGCATGTAGGTCGGGACGTTTATACCATGGATAGCAATAAGCAAATGCGGGTCGGGAATTAGACCCAACGTGCAGGTCAGAACATACATACCTTGGATAGCAATAAACATAGGCGGGTCGGGAATCAGCAGGTCATTGGGATGTACATGCTTCAAATGACGCAGACGAAGGTGGGTCAGGAGGCCAGACACTATATGACAAATAGGCCTGCAAGGAATCGTAACCACCTGTCAGAGAGCAATCATCACATGTCAGGGAATATTCTAACGGTGGGAGGCTCATACTCCTCTTGGTTCCTCCGCCAGCCTATGAGAGAAAGTCACGTGTCGACCACCGTCAGACAGAGCCTGACATCCGACATTCCCTGACATTCGCCAGGTTCCAGAAGCCTCAGTTGCAGTATAAAAAGGGATACTTTGTCCCTTACGCAGGTACGCTCACTCATCATTTGTTACCAGTCTTTTACTTTTCATGCTTTCTCTGTGATTTCTGGGAAAAAAATACCTGACTTGAGCGTCGAAGGGTCTGACCCAGGGACTTTTTCCCTGGTTTCTGGTCTCTAACGATCGGTGGACTCATCTGAGTGTGTGCAGATCAATAGCGTCATCATCCTGATCATTTCTCTCCGTAGAACCGCCCGTGCAAACATGTCCAGGGGGTACCTCGCTGATTCAGCAGCTCAACGACTCTCCGTCAACTTTTAGCACAACAAGGTTCATCTTCATCTGACTCAACTTCCGGACGGGATCAGTAATGGACTGGTTCTGTTCTTGCATCTAGCTCAGAGAAATTGGGAGTTGGACAAAGCAGAGCAGACTGATGCAGATATATGCTTATCAGAAGGTTGTGGTAAGCTATAAGGTCAAATGTGGTTTATGGTTGAATTATTCACAAGATATATTTTGCAGTAACAATTCATACATTAATTTTGCTATTTAAGGTAGTTGAGTAAACGCATCTTATTTCATAAAAGAAATCATTTATAGTGACAATATGTGTCAGCCAACAATTAGGATGCTTTAATGGCGACTATAACTAATCTAATTGATGTTGATGTCTTAGATTAAGTGACCTTGTTGTTTTCTTGAATATTCATGTTGGTAATGTTGCAATTAATGTTTAAGTTTCTAGTATTCCTCTAACTAATTCATGTTAGTGTGAACGCCATTTCTCCAAATATATATTTCTTTAACTGATTGAAATCTGAAAAAAAAACAATGAAACATTTAGAATTTTTGACAATTAATTGACAACCGGTCATGGCTAAACTAAGTCCGGTTAAGAAAAAAAGTTACATTAAGTTACTATCCATTATTAAAACTATGATAAATATTCAATATATAGATCTATTAAATTATTGTGCTAATGTTAGGTTGTTCCCTGGAAGAAATGCATTGCAGGATCTGACTGTAACGTCTCGGTAAGGACCAACCACTATATCTCCAGAACTCGGATGTAGTGCTAAATATATAAGAGTTTGCGTTACAAGGTCTGACTATAACGTCTTAATAAGGACCGCTACATTTTCATGAGAACTTGGATGTATTGTTTAAATAGGCAAGAGTTCTCATACCATAGGTTGGATAAGAATAAATATGATAGGAAAATTAATAATCTAAGATTTGAAATATGGAACATAGGAACTCTCACTAGTAAATTAATGGAAGTAGTAGATATAATGATTAGGAGAAGAATTAGTATTTTATATGTACAAGAGATAAACTGGATAGGTGAGAAGTAAAGATGATAGAGAACTCGAGTTTTAATTTATGGTACACTAGAAACAGTAAAGCAAAAAATAGAGTGGGTATTATTGTAAATAGTTTATTAAAGGATGAAGTTGTAGTAGTTAAAAAGGGGATACAATTATAGCTCTTAAGATAATAGTAACGAAAGAAATTATGAACATAATTAACATATATGCACCACAATAGGATTAGATGAAGTACCAAATCAAGATTTTGGGAGGACTTAGATGAAATATTACAAAATATTCCAGCAAATGAAATGATTTTAATAGGAGATGATCTAAATGGTCATGTCAGAGTGAAAAATAAGGAATATAAGATGGTACATGGGAGTTATGAGTTTGTAACGAGAAATGAGAAAGGGAAAACTATATTGGATTTTGTGATAGCATATGACCTTATATTAGCTAATACGTCTTTTAAAAAAAGAGAAGAACACTTAGTCACATTCAAAAGTGGGAATAATAAATTGCAAATTAACTTTCTTATGGTTAGGAAGAATGATAGAAAGATTTGTAAAATTTACAAAGTTATCTCTGGAGAAAGCTTAACTACCCAACATAGGTTAATAATGTTGGATATACGCCTCAAACATAGTATTAATAGAAAGAAAATATATATGATTCCTAAAATTAAGTGGTGGAAGTTAAAAGATGGGAAGCAAAATATATTTAGGGTGTCTTTGGTTCAAGTTATCATGTATAACCTTGGTTATGTGATTACCAAGTAATCCATAACCAAGGTTATGGGGAATAAAACATAACCAAATGTTATTTGGTTCAACCTAGGTAATGCAACAAAAACTTGTGATCCTGTCCGAAAGTCGAAGAGATGGAAAGCCAGGGATGTGGCGCTCCCACTGACTGCCTATAGACTTCGCTCGAACCTGCAACACAAACTACGTCAGTGCCAAGACAGGGAAGCGATCCCCGGCGTTGGCCCTTTTAACGCTCAAGTCAGTCACCCGTGATGAAGTATAAGGCCGAGCAATAAGAAGACTGTAGCGCAAACCGTGAATGTCGCATATATTGCGTATCTCCGCTAATTCTTGGACCTCCCTTTATATAGAGCTCCTATAGCGCGTGCACGCTTCTCAAAGTTTTTCCTGAAAAGATTTATTAGTAAAGTGTCTCTGACACAATACCTTAATTGGCCGAGTATATCTCTGAAGTGACAGCGGAAGCTTCCGCTGTACGATCTTCTGGCTGCCCATGCCCGGTGTCGGCGACACCAACTCCCAAAAGGATGTCGATGGATATCAGAGGGAGTGCACTGCTTGGCCGAGCGGGTGGGCCGCTCGACCAGAATCTCGCCGCTCTGGTGTCCCGTTCGGTCAACCAGAACCTTGCTACTCCTGTGCGTGTGTCCACTTGACCGAAGTTCCACTCTGCCACTGCCGAGACTTGCTGCTAGGCCGAGCAGGGTATCCGCTCGGCTGAAATTGAACTCTGTCCATATCAAGCTCTGTCGTCTGGCCAAGCGGGATAGCCGCTCGGCCCGACTTCTGCCCCTCGACGCCTCCTCTGTTCAACATCCAATAATCCATTGAGCGTCAGTCGTTTAACCCCATGTCGAAGGTGGCAGTAGATCAGGGCCTTCTCCCCTGATCGTAGCATGCTTCGCTCGACCGGCCAATGCTATATGCGCGTTAACCACCTTGACTTTGACCTCCATCATGGCCGCGGGGTGGGGCTCCTCATCATCACCGCATCAACTTATTTGTGTGAAGGTTTTAATGAATAACCTAATTTAATATTTTTACTGTATTGCCCTTAGTTACAAATCCAACCATGCATGTTATTATTATTATTATTTAAATTTTACATTTTATTTTCTATGTTTTTTTTCTTTTTCACATTTTTCCCTTTTTTTTTACGTTTCTTTTACATTTTTCAATTTTTTTTCTTCTTACGTTTTTTTTAATTTTTTTTACATTTTTCTTTTTTTTGCCCTTTTTTCCTTTTTACTTTTCTTTTTTTTTTTACTTTTTTATGTTTTTTTTTAAGATTTTTTAAATTTTTTTATGTATTTTTTTTTACGTTTATTTTTTTACATATTTTTATTTTTTTTTAGTTTTACATTTTTTTTAAATTTTTTTTTACGTCTTCTCTCTTTTTTTAGGTTTTTTTAAAAAAAAATTTCATGTTTTTTCTCTTATCGGAGGATATTTTTGGTAAAAAAAATCATTAACCCTAGAATAAAAAAAACCTCAATTTTTTGATATTTTCTAATTCTGGGTTGTATGCCCCTTTTACTGACATGTCGGGCATGGAACATTACTCAGGAATCATTGATTACCTAAACCAAATAGGGTTTTCGTTGATAACCTTGAATAGATAACCAAGATTATCAAGGATAACTCCCAACCAAATGCACCCTTAAGGAGAAGATAGAAGTACAAGCATAATTAGGTGAAATATATGATAACTCTAAACAATATGGGATAAGATGATATCAAAGTTGAAAATAGTAGCTAAAAGTGTACTTGGTGAGTCAAAGGGACATGCACCACTAAGTAAAGAATCTTGGTAGTGGAATGAAAAAGTACATGAGAAGGTGAAGGAAAAAAAATAGCTTATAAGGAATTATATATTTGTAAGAATGAGGAAAACTTAAAAAAATATACAATAGCCAAGAAATATGCTAAGAAAGTAGTGAATAAAGTAAAAAATGAAACTTTTGAATGATTATATCAAAAATTGGATACAAAAGAAGGGGAAAGAGACATTTACAAAATAGCTAAAGTGAGAAAAAGTAAAACAAGAGATCTTAGCAAAATAAAATGTATAAAGATGAATGTAATAGAGTATTAGTAATCGATGGAAAAATAAAAGAGCGGTGGAAGAGATATTTTCATCAACTTTTTAATGAAGGTTTAAATGACCAATTTAACTTATGTAATTTAAGTAGGTCAAATGAGCATAGAAATTTTAATTTTTATCGTAAAATTTAAACTTCAGAAGTAAAACAACTTTAAATGAGATGCACAATGGAAAAAGCCGTTGGACTAGATGATATTCCGATAGAGGTATAGAAGTTCTTAGGGAAACAAGATATTTAATGACTTACCAAATTATTTAACATGATATTGAAAACGAAAAAAAAGTTTGATCAATGGAGGATAAGTACTCTAGTTCCCTTATATAAGAACAAGGGAGATGTACAAAATTGTGCAAACTATAAGGGTATTAAACTAATGAGTCATACTATGAAACTTTGAGAAAAAGTAACAGAAAAAAGATTGAGGAAGGAGACCACAGTGACCGAAAATCAATTTGGGTTCATGTTTGGAAGGTCAACAATAAAAGTTATACATCTTATTAGACAATTAATTGAAAAATATTGGGAGCTAAAATAAGATCTACGCACGGTATTCATTGACTTAGAAAAAACTTATGATAGAGTTCCAAGAGAAATTATATAGAGAATTTTAGAAAATAGAGGTGTTGCCATAACATATATTTAACTAATTAAGGATATATACGAAGATGTAACAACTAGAGTAAAGACTTTAGGTGGAGTAACTGAAGCACTTCCAATAAAAAATGTGGAACCGCCACATCAGCGGCCCCCTAGAGCCGGTCCCACGGATATGGAGGGAGATAAATGCAGGTACACAGGTGGAAAGTGCATGGTAGAGACGTTAACCCCAGGCAATGACACCCCGGGGATCGACCCCTGGACCTTTCAGTCACAGAACCATGCACTCCCCATCTGTGCTACGCCCTGGGGACAAAGCATTTCCAATAAAGATATGGTACATCAATGATCAACTCTGAGTCCCTATCTTTTTACACTAATTATGGATGAACTCACTGCACACATTCAAGACACAGTACCGTGATGCATATTGTTTGCAAAAGATATTATTTTAGTAGATGAAACACGTGAAGGAGTAAATGCTAAATTAGAATCTTGGTGGGAAATACTAGAAGGGAAAAGTTTTAAGCTTAGTAGATTAAAGACAGAATATATGGAATTTAGGTTTAGCAATATTAGAAGTAATGAGACAATTGTTAAGATAGGAGAGGATGAGTTGCCCGGAACCGAAAGATTTAAATATTTAGGATCATTTTTGCAAAACGATGAAGAGATTGAGAGAGATGTTTTACATAGAATACAAGCAAGATAGTTAAAATAGAGGGCAACATCGAGTATTTTGTGTGACTGTAAATCACCTCTTAAACTTAAAGGTAAGTTCTATAAAACCACAGTTAGACCTGCTATGTTATATGAAGCTGAATGTTGGGCTATAACACGAGCACATGAATAGAAGATGAGAGTTGCAGAGATGAGGATGTTAAGATAGATGTGTGGACATACGAGGATCGACAAAATAAGAAATGAGAGCATTAGAGAGAAAGTCGGAGTTGCATCTATTGATAAAAAAATTCCAAGAGACACGTTTAAGATGATACAGACATGTACTTAGACGACAAATAAATGCTCCAGTTAGGCACTGTGAAACTATGATAAACATGCATATCAAACGAGGAAGAGGAAAACCAAAAAAGACTTGGTTAGCAATAATAAAACAAGATAAAATTTATTTAAATATAGATAATGATATAGTAGGAGATAGAGTTTAATGGCGTAAAAGGATATATATATATATATATATATATTTGAATGACAATTTGAATATCCTATCATGTGGCAAAAGGCGATTCGCTCGCCCCCAACGCCCCCGCCAACCCGTCCCTAGGCCAACACGTAGGAGGTAAATCACGGGTGGCTACTAGCCATTAGTGCAAATGGCTAAGACATGGGGGAGGTTATGCTAGGTAATGTCGAGTTTCGACCCCAAGACCTCATGTGGCAACACCTCATGTCTTAACCATCGCACCGTCCCGAGGGGACTCCTATCATGATACCATAATCAAGAACAAATTAAGGAGATATTACCAACTAAATAGAGGAAATATAATAATTTCCATTAAAGCACACCTCCCATCAAGTCACTGTCATTGAATCTTATATTAATTACCCCACACACACACACATATATATATATATATATATATATATATATATATATATATATATTAACAAATATTTTTGCCTTAATTGTGTAATCAAGAATAAAGTTAATTACCTTCTCTATTGTTTTATTCAATAATTAAAAAATATTACGCGAATGCAATAAATGAGGGTTAGAAAGTTATGAGCGATTAGTAGTTGACTATATAAAGAGTTAGATAGATAATCATGAGGATTTTAAGGGAAACGAGTCGAAGCTAATGGATCAAATAACAGGAGATAAGCAAATTTTTCAGGAAGCTAAGAGATATTGTTTTGACGTTTTAAAAAAAGTAAGGGCAGTGAGTTTGTCGAAAAGGGGTGGAAATGGCACGCTAAATAAATAGGGTTATTATTGACTAGGAAAAGACTTTGGGATGAAAACAAATTGATACTTAGTACTTCTTCGGGACATTCCTTCCTGCACACACCATAAAGAGAGAGCAAAGGAAATGTTAGAGCGAGAATCAGTGAGGGGATCCATAGCGTAGGCCCTCTGACGCTCAAGTCAGTAAGGTGGCCGAGTGAAAAGTAGAGAAAAAAATAAATAGTAGATGCGTGTGTGCAGTGTAAGACATGAGGACATTTTTGCGTACTTAACCAACGGAGAGAACTCCCTTTTATACCGTCTCTTATAACCTCCGTAATAATAAGGTGACAAGGAATATTTGGCGTCAGAATATGTTTGGTGATGGAAGATGTATAGTCATCTTCCAAGAAATCTTCCATTACCGGTATATGAATTGCTTCTTATAACTTCTACCATCAATGACACTTTTTATGAAAAGTTTGGAGAACGTGCTCATGTCTTGAGAAGTGTGCACGTCATCCACTATAACACTATATAAAGGGACATCTATGCATCGGCAGAAGTATGTTTTATTCACTATTCACATTTGTACTTTTACCGTTGCTCTGTTTTCTTTTACCGTTCCGGTGACTGACTTAAGCGTCAGAAGACCAACGCTGGGAACCCCTTCCCTGGTTTGACAATGACATTTCTGGTATTGTAGATTGAAGCAGAGTCTACACGTATTCAATCAAGAAACTGTACATCCCCAACTAGCATTCTTCAAAATTTTTAGGCAGGGTCAAAATATATTTTGCAACAATTCATACATTAATTTTTGCTATTTAAGGTAGGTGAACAAACGCATCTTATTTCAAAAAAAAGAAATCATTTATAGTAACAAAATGTGTCAGCCAACAATTAGGATATTTTGATGGCGACTATAACTAATCTAATTGATGTTGATGTCTTAGATTAAGTGACCTTGTTGTTTTCATGAATATTCATGTTTGTAATGTTGCAATTAGTGTTTAAGTTCCTTGTATTCCTCTAATTAAGTCATGATAGTGTGGACGCCATTTCTCCAAATGTATAAATGAATAAATACATATTTCTTTAACGGACTGAAATCTGAAAATAAACAATTAAACATTTCAAATTTTTGACAATTTATTTTTTTTTCATTTAGATTTATTGAATTTAGAAAGATTAACCATCATTAACTTCTAAATAATTTAGTTAATACCTTAAAAAAATAGGTCAATATTGATCAGGATAATACCTTAAGAAAGATATACCAATATCGGTCAGGATAATACCTTAAGAAAGATATGTCAATATCGGTCGGGATAATACCTTAACAAAGATAGACCAATATCGGTTGGGATAATACCTTAAAAAAGATTGGTCAATGCCGACCAGGTTTACACGTTTAAGATAGATAAATCAGGATTGTTTGAGTTAGCATATCTGGACATAGACTAGTATTAGTTGAGTGTATATGATCGCCCGAGTATGAAAAGATGCAGGGCTTTACAGAATTTATAGTATATTACTGAACGATTAGGACCTATGTTGAACAATAGTAATAACCAGCCCGGACATAACTTAGGTTCAATTTTGTCCAATACAAATCATAGTATAATATCGGGTTGTCTATAACATAGTAAAAATAGGGTAAGCCGGCATGGACGATAACTATATCTCGATATGACTTATAAGACAAGGTAAGAACAAATATTTTCGAAAATATTCATGAATAGCTTATGAAAATATCTAAAGCATGTGATTGTATAACAGGTTGACTAATTTGGCGGGAAGAATATTTCTAGACTTTTCTGCAGGTATTAGACGATAAATAGGGTACATCTAGGGTACAAAAAAGATTCCTTAAAAGCTATTTTCTACAAATACATGACTTACGTCATCTCATAACAAACTGTAACAAACCAGGGTCCACTTCATGACTACGGAGGTTATATAAAGTGGTATAAAAAGGGGAATCCTTTCTGTTGGCCATATATGCTCTTGCTCACAACACACATGGTCATCTATTGCAAACCCTAGTTTTAGCTACTGTTCATCTTCTTCCTTCCACACTAAGAGATATCACTGACTTGAGCGTCGAAGGGCCTAGCTAGGGATTCCCACCCCGGTCTTAGGTCACTGACGATAGTGTTGGCTGGTCTCTTGTGCGCAGGAAGTCGTCGGAGCTCCAGATCTTGGTATTTTTCACAGGATCCTTCCTTTTGTCCTTGGATCTTTGCACAAGGAGGTGTTCTGTGACCTTATTCTTCTGGATTCGCTTTGATTTTCTTGGATCGGAAGTCCTCAGGTATTCTTCTTCATCAGGAGTAAGTTTTCTTCTCAGCTTTTCATTTTGTTAAATTTCTCAGACAGGATCAATAATATTCATCAGCGAATTTTCGTTAAAGAACACCTCCCATCAAGTCAATGTCATTGAATTTTACATTTATTACCACATATCTTAACAAATATTATTCTTGCCATAATTGTGTAATCAAGGAAAAAGTTAATTACCTTCTCTCTTGTTTTCTTCAATAATTAAAAAAATTTTACGCGAATGCAATAAATGAGGGTTAGAAAGTTATCAGCGATTAGTAGTTGACTATATGAAGAGTTAGATAGATAATCATGAGGATTTTAAGGGAAATAAGCAAATTTTTCAGCAAGCAAAGAGATATTGTTTTGACGGTTTAAAAAGAGTAAGGACACCTTTTTGTCGATTCTCCTTTATATATATTTTTATTGATTTTAATTTCTTCCATCAAGATAAATACATGATAAAAATTTTATCTCCTAGAGGAAGGATATATTCTAAGTTTGAGCAACCATACAAAGAACAATTATAGAAGAGCCTTAAGAGAAAGGTTAATGAGAATACTCAATACCACAACGCAAAGCAACTTTCCCATAGCATGAACATTTAAAGCGCCTGAACGAGCATGCAAATTAAGCCTATTCATTTGGCACCTCAAACCATCAATCCACAAGCTCCTCTTTTTCTCTCTGACACTCAAAGTCGCTTGCTTCTTCCTTGAGATTTATGAGAAATTTAATTGATTAATTATTTTCTTAGGTCATAATCTCACTCTTCCTGTATAAAGATAACCGATAGTTCGAAAGGGAGAAGGGCATTATATTTCTATGATGATTAAATCTGAGTTCGCAGCGAGTTTAATTCTATGGACCGTGGTCCATGTCGTCGTGTTCACGAAGGTATTTCCGATGGTGGCTGCTGCTGGGCGGATCGATATCTCTGAAGATGGCTCCATCAAAAATTACTACACGCAGCGGCAGTGGGCAGTGGATGCTTTGACTCGCCGCCGCGCAGCGGAGCTAGTTTCGTCCTCCACCGACGTGAGTTCTACGCCTTCTCCTCCTCATCTTCCTTCGGTGAGTCATTGCTCTTTTTTTTTTTTAATTCCTTTTCCTTTTGCTTTGTTTCTTTCCTTCCCTGTTTTTCCTCCTCTTATTTCTTTGGAAATTTGAACGTTTTGGGTTGGACTCTCCCTTTTTCATTATTTTATTTCCAAATATTTCTAGTGAAGAAGTTTTTTTAAAAAAAAAAACATAAAAATAAATATAAAAATATATTGCAGAAATCTAAACCCCGAATATACCATGTGACCGAGTATGGCGCGGATCCGACCGGAAAAGCGGATTCTACCGAAGCAATTAGGAAAGCTGTGGCCGACGCATGCGCCGCTACGACTGGCCAATGGCTTATCGCCGGAGTTAATAATCTCGGCGGCGCCGAGGTGCACTTGGACGGCGGCTTGTACTTGATCGACGCGCCAATTACTTTACCTGCTGGCAGTGGAAATATCAAGGTACATACATATTCACTTAATATTGTGCCAAGATAATCCAAAAATGGAGATCTGGTTAAGTAATTGTTGATCGAAGCAGATTCATGGCGGCAGCCTCCGAGCGTCCGACGATTTCCCGACGGACCGTTATCTGATCGAACTCTCGGCATCTCCAAACGTCAGTAGCCAGACCAACACCACCATTGGTGACGCCGCCGCCGACTCCAGTTACAATTACGAGTACGTCACCCTGCGCGGCCTCTTGCTCGACGCCAACTACCGCGGCGGCGGTATCACCGTCGTCGACGGCCTCCGCACAGTCATTGATGACTGCTACATCGTCCACTTTGCCTCCGAGGCCGTTTCTGTCCTCTCCGGCCATGAGACACTTATCCGCGCCTCCTTCATCGGCCAACACATCACCGCAGGAGGCGACCCCGGCGAGAAGAACTTTTCTGGCACGGGCATCAGCCTCGCCGGAAACGACAATATAGTCACCGACGTGGTCATCTTCTCAGCCGGTGTCGGCATCCTCGTGTCCGGCCAGGCCAACATTTTCACCGGCGTCCACTGCTACAACAAGGCGACCGGGTTCGGCGGGACTGGGATTTATCTGAAATTGCCCGGTCTAACTCAGACCCGGATCACCAATTGCTACTTGGATTACACGGGCATCGTGGCCGAGGATCCGGTCCAACTGCTCATCTCCAGTTCGTTCTTCCTGGGCGACGCCAATGTGGTGCTCAAGTCGATAAACGGCGTGGCGAAGGGCGTCAACATTGTCGACAACATGTTCGCCGGCGGAGATAGCGGCATCGACATCGTGGCATTGGAAGGGAATTTCACCGACGTCGACCAGGTGAATGTGAACCGGAACACGGCCAAGGGGATGACGGTTCGCGGGACGGCGGCGCGGGCAGCTGTGCACGGGAACGGGACGAGGTGGGAGGTCGACTTCTCGCCCGTGCTGCTGTTCCCGGATCGGATCGGGAACGTGCAGTACGCACTGCAGTCGGACACAGCGTTCTGTAGGCACGCTTTGAGGACCGTGTCCGGGAACGCCGTGGTGATCGAGAGCGACGTCGCGGTGCAGGGTACGGTCCACGTGGAGGTGAATCAGGCTCCGGCGAATGGCGTGATCGGTGTCTAACGGCGGGCAGGCTTTGGATTTGCCCTACGAAACGTTCTTTAGATTTTAGTTTCTTCGCGGGCTTAAATTAATTACTTTTAATGAAAAAAAGGAAAAGCAGGGCAGCTGCTGATGGCAGTTAAGAAAGTGTTTTCCCCCTATTTATTAAATGATAAGTTAAGCAAAGAGGTAACACGATCAAACTTCATGCAGTTACAGTAGAAGCATTAACTCTCAATGATGAAGTTAATTGTTGCTACAACAATTAACTCTCAATGATGAAGTAGGTGTTGTCATTAAAGCAGAAGGTGAGTTGGGTGATTTGCCCACCTACATATACAGAAGGAGAAAAAGTTGGCAGGAATGAGGAATAATTAGGGTTCATGATGGACAGGCACCAAATTCGACTGACTCTGCGATGAACTAGATCAGTTACCATGTTCTTTCTTTCTTCCTTTCTGGTTTTAGTTTTTTTTAAAACATAAGTAGTTTTTTTTTGAAGAAGAAGAAGAAGATGATAATAGTTGACGAAAAATTTAAACGACAGCTCCTCTGTATGATTTAGAAAAATTAGGGGAGTGTTTGATTTTTATGGATTTAGAAATGAAGAAATATAATAATAGTAAAAAATAATATTTAGATTTTGAAATGATAAGTTGAGAATAATTTTTAAATTTATAGGAATTAACCAAACTTATATAATCAGATGAATTTTATTTTCATTTTTATTCTTATTTCTTTTTACTATTAAATCTATATCTATAGTCATCCTTATTATTTAACTAAACACCATCAAAAATATAAACCGACAAAAACGTAGAAAGAAATGTGATTTTTTTAGTCTGACAAAGAAATATATACAAATGTCACTTCATCAATTTTGGAAATATAACAAACTGATAGAGCCAAATGACCTACAAACGTATTGTTGTTGCAAATCCGCTGCCAAATATAACAGCCACTTTTTCAATTTTGGAAAATCTTTTTTCTGCTTGACAAAGAGCCAAACTATGTATGCTACGGGATTGTCGAAAGTCAAAATATATATATATATATATATATATATATATATATATATATATATATATATATATATATATATTCTGTGCAACGTAAGTAAAATTTAATATAGATATGGATGATTTGATATGGTTAAAATTTAAATTTTATGTTATTTTTTTTTTTTTGAAAAATTAATTTGAAAGTTTTTTAAAAGTTATTTAAACTTTAGAGTTAATTTGGTATATTTTAGCTTTCAAAACTTCGTATAAGTCATCTAAATTTTCCTTACATAAATTTTGATATTTTATACAAGTGTTGTGAAAATTATTTTAACATATGTTGAAAAATATTTTTTGAAAAATTCTTTTGAAAAGAGTTATAAAATTCTCTAACTCCTTCCCCCAATAATCGTGACGGTCTCTTTTTGTCAAAATTTTATTACTTTCCCTGATTGTTTTACTTAATATATTTTTTTGTTCACTCATGTTTCTATTCATGTTTTTTTTATGAATGTCAAAGGGAAAGGATTAGAATTTAAGTTAAAAACAAAAGAAGAAAATCAAGTTTAAGTTAGAAAACAAAAGAAGAAAATTAGTATAACATAAACTCTAGAAATGATCAAGAGAACAAAACTAATATTCTTATTATTATTTCTCGTAAAATCATTTTTTTTACTTATTTGTCATATATTTTTCTTAACTTAACTCAGGTTGTCATTGCATAAAAAAGGGAAAGATTGTTGGTATAGATTGCACTAACGGTATAATTCAGATTTTGATGAATAACAAGTGAGTTAAGTGTTGGTACAATTGCACTAACGATCTAACTTAGGTTTTGATGAATGACAAGTAAGTTAAGTTAGGTTCTGTTGTGATCTAACCACATGATTAAGTATGCATTACAAAGTCTAGATAGTGTTGGGACCGATATGCCCGCTAGAGGGGGGTGAATAGCGTCTCGTCGCGCGCTCATCGGTTGCATCTTGATGATGATATGCAGCGGAAATAAAATACAAGACTCACACAACGCTAACAAGTATATTTATTTGGTATCCACCTCAAGAAGACGTAACTAATCCAAGGATTCACACACGACACGCTATCTCCACTAAGAACAACTCCTTCTCGGTCGCAGCCGAAGGCGGAGAAGCCTCATACAAACTCACACAACAACACAAACAAAAATACAAGAAGAGAGTACAAGATACAAATGAAAACACTACTTCTTCTTGCTTACTTGTTGCTTGTCGTTGCCTCTTGAACCTTGAGAGAACACTCCCAAGAGCCTTCAAGAACTGGCGATGAAGATCGGAGAAAGTTGTTGAAGATCATCGAAAATTCCCAGGAAGAAGATCGCAAAAATCTGGCAAAGAAAACGTTCCGCCCAAGCTTTAAACAGTGCTCCCAATCGATTGAATTCATCCCCAATCGATTGCCACGTCAGCACCGCTCCATCGCAGTCGTCCATCACCTGCATCTTGTGCAACGGTCACTTCCCAATCGATCGATTGAGACTTCCTAAATCGATCGTCCGATCGATTCAGAACCTTTCTGTGCTCTCGCATCCGCGTGAGAGCTTCTGCTGCCCAATCAATCGATCGATCGATCGATTGGGAAAGCCTCTGTGCTCGCAATTTCACATCCCAATCGATTGACCGATCAATTGGGCCTTCCCACAATCGCAGCACAGTCCAAATCGATCGACAGATCGATTGACCAGCCTGGACTTGACTCAATCTCAAGTCCAAAGTCTCCAATCCAACTCCCAGTCAACCGTGACATGTTGGGTCTCCATGCCTACCATTTGGCTACACTCGACCAACCTCGAACTAGCCTTCTAGGCTCCTCAATTAGCCTTGCGTCCCTCGGATATCTCCCCATCCTTCACGCCTTGCCGTCAGGAGCTTCCTTCAGCCTCATCCTAGTTGTCGGGTTCTCCTTGCCAAGTTACACTAGGACTTATCTTGCCAAGACCACATGCTTGGACTTACACCCTTTGCCAAGATCACACTTGGACTTTCCAATTGTCTGGCTCCTCACCAGGACTTTCTCCTTTGCCAAGATCACACTTGGACTTTCCAATTGCCTAGCTCCTCACCAGGACTTTTCCTTTGCCAAGATCACACTTGGACTTTCCCGTTGCCTGACTCCTCACCAAAACTTTCTCCTGCCTAGCTCCACACTAGGACTTTCCCTTTGCCTGACTCCTCACCAGGACTTTCTCCTGCCTAGCTCTTCACTAGGACTTTCCCATTGTCTGGCTCCTCACTAGGACTTTCTCCTGCCTAGCTCCTCACCAGAACTTTCTCTTGCCTAGCTCCACACTAGGACTTTCCCTTTGCCTAGCTCCTCACCAGGACTTTCTCCTGCCTAGCTCCTCACTAGGACTTCCCCGTTGCCTGGCTCCTCGCCAGGACTTTCTCCTGCCTAGCTCCTCATTAGGACTTTCCAAATGTCTAACATCCAGTTAGGACTTTCCCAGTCAAGTCTCCTGTCAACCTTGACCTACTTGACTTGTATTCTCATCAACCTGGCCAACCCTTTGACCATCTCTATAACCGGACAATTGCTCCAACAATCTCCTTATATTATCAAACATCAAAACTCAAATCCTGACTCAACTCAAGTTTAGTCAAACTAGTCAACCTTGACCTAGGAAAATTGCCTCAATAATCTCCCCCTTTTTGATGTTTGACAATACCTCTAAGTTAGGCTAAATCTCATAACCTTAACCCTTTCATGACAAGGCATGAATGAAGGTTTCTTTCATCCTCTCCCTTTCCTAGAGGACAAACTCCCCCTTCTTGGGATGAAGGCCTAACTTAACCTTCCATTCTCCCCACACATCAAACCAAGAAAACATACTCTTCTCCATAAGAGTTAACTTTACGTTGTTTACAACCTCATATGTTGTTAACAACCCCACAATTAAGATCTCATATTCTTCATTGCCGCCAAAGCTCCCCCTTGAGCTCTACTTCACTTCACAATGCTCATCCTAGAGCATGCATCAACTCCCCAATGAAACTCCCATTCATTGTATTCAATATTCCCCCTTGAGCAGTAATCTTCTTCACAATGCTCATCCGAGAGCATTTTCCACTTTACCAATGAAGGTCTGATCCCCTTCATTAATCAAATGCTCCCCATTGAGCAGTAACCTACTCCACAATGCTCATCTAAGAGAATTTATCATCCTAGCAATGAAGATAACCAATGTTTCATTGTTCCCCAATACTCGACCCTAAGTATTATCCATCACGAGGATTTAACCCCCTTCCAAGGTCCTTGAAAGTAAATTTTCATGCATTCAAGGAGTAACTCCCCCTAAAAACATGGTCAAACTTCTGTCATTACACCAACAATAACTTGGAGTTCCTAAACAATTAGGAAAACCAAACCTTGAAGTTTTAAGGTTCAAAATTCAATAATGAAACTACATCTCAATCTAAACTTCACCTAAGTCTACCTTAACCAATCCATACTTGCTTTTATCATGAAAACTCCCTCCAAATGTATACAAGTGTATTTCAAAGGGTTAGGAATGGTTAATGACCCTTGAAAATCAAAACTTGAAGTTTTAAGGTTCCAAAATTCGAAATTGAAACTAAACCCTATTGGTGCAGCGGGTCCGCAAGAGGGGGGTGAATTGCCTAAAACTAAAAATAACCCTCCTCAAAACTTTTCAACTCTTAAAATTAACGCAACTAAAATAATAAGAGAAAAAGAGAAACAGAATTTAAACCTGGTTACAACCAAGAGGGTTGTTAATCCAGGGCAATGAAAAAGCGCAGTAAGAAACTCCTTCTCAAAAGGCAGAGAAGCCTTTTACACTTAAAAGCACAGAAGTTGCTAAGAGAGAATTACAGAGTTGATTTCGTTCGTTTTCGTTTTTCTTCAATAGCTACCCGAGACCTCCTTTATATAGGGGTTCTAGAGCTTATCACATAACCTGAACCTTCGGGATTAGGTTTGACTCGAGAGGGATCGGTCGACCGATCCCTAGGTTCGGTCGACCGAACCTGCTGTACCTGCCCAGTCTTCCGTCGAGGTGCAGTCTCTGAGGATCGAGCTTTGGTTCGGTCGACCGATCCTTATGTTCGGTTCGGTCGACCGATCAAGAGGTTCGGTCGACCAATCAGCTTTACCAACGGCCAGCTTCTGACGTGGCATTGACGGTTGGCTACTGATTGAGAGGGGTTCGGTCGACTGATCAGGAGGTTCGGTCGACCGAACCATTGACATGTCAACTTCCAGTTGACTTGCTCTGGTTCGGCTTCTTTGGGTGATTTCGGTCATCCGGAATAGGGCTCACCCGAACCCAGTTCCCGGTCTTCTCCTCGAGCAGTCTTCCGTCCCAGCTTTACGTTCCTTGAACACCGCGCATGTTCTTCACGCCCACCGGGTGTACTCTTCCGCAGCTCTCTCGTCCTTCGGACGCACCGAGCCCGTCGTCTCCCTTCCCGTGTCGTCCTTCTCGCTAGTTGCGTCTTCCGCTCGACTTCCTGCGCTCTTAAGCTTCTGCACACTTAGACACAGGGATCAAACACAAAGCAGGACCTAACCTGAGCTTGGTTGATCACATCAAAACTACCACGGGGTTCAACAATCTCCCCCTTTTTGATGTGCATCAACCCAAGTTCAGGTTAGGGTTAAAACAAACAGATAGTAATTTAAAGAAATTCTAAACTAACAATTCAGGCATAAATTTGCAACTTTAAATTAAATTGCAACATGAAAATTTAATTTTAACTAACTCCCCCTAACTGAACTTAGCTTTATTCTCCCCCTTTGATCACAGCAAAAACGGGGTGCAGACAAATTTGAGTTCAAGTATTAAAAAAAATCCAAAGTTAAATAATTTCTAAGGAAAGATTAATTAATTAAAAACTGAGTTAAAAAATTTCTAAGTAAAAATTTCAAGAAACACTTTTTCCAAAAAAAATTAAAGAATTTCTAAGGAAATGTTTAAGTACTTTTCAAAGCATTGTTTAATTCTAATTTTTAATGCTTTTATCAGAAAATTAATTAAACATTTTTATTTCGATATTTCTGCTTCAGGTCGTGGCGAGGCACTAGGCCTTCTTGGTTATTGGAGCAACAACCACTTCTTTAGACAAAGCTTCCATAACGAACCTCAATGTTTAATTTTCTCACTGTAAGCTTTTAATTAAAAGAGAAATTTAAGCTAGTAAAGATTTTGAAACCCAATAAAGGTTCCTACCTACAGGGTTGGTCAAAAACTTAAGGGGTACATAATTTCTTGGTATTTTCTTAAGTTGACCCTGATGCTTCCGTATATACCAATTTAATTTTCCATATAATTTTATTTTTGAATGTGAAAAAATATTTTTAAAACATGCATTAGTTTTCAATTTTTTAATTTCTAATTTTTAAAGCTTCATTTTCTGATTTCAAATATTCATTTTCCTTTTTTATTTTATCTAATTCTTTAGAAAGAGCTTTAATAAAACGAAAGGACTGTTTAGGGTTTAGGGCACGTACTTTACTTACCTCGTCTTGCGATGCTCCCTCTTTATCACAGCTTTCTTCTTCTTCTGTTGTTCCTCCCCCTTCATCTATGCTCATTTCTGAGCTAGATGTTTCTTCTAACTGATGGTTGGCCATCAGTGCTAGTCCCGAGAATTCTTCGACTTCGGATTCAGAGGACGATGAATCATCCCACGTGGCCTTCAGGTTGACTTTGGGTCGAGCTGGCTTCTTACTCTTTTCTTTACTTTTGCTCTTCAGTTTTGGGCAGTCATCTTTTATATGTCCTTCTTCATTGCAATTGTAGCAACGAACCACTCTTTTCTTTTGTTGGAACTTTTTCGACTATGATCTAAATTTATTAGATTTAAAAAATTTATTAAATCGTTTTACCAATAGTGTCACTTTCGATTCGTCGATCGAGGCTTCGGAGTCAGAACCGTTTTCTCGTGCCTTCAAAGCAATGTTTTGACTAATCTTTTCTACTCCATTGGGCTCTGCAACTCGAGATTCATGAAATTCAAAAGTAGAAAACAAATGTTCTAGAGTACTTACCTCGAAATCCTTAGAGATGCAGTACGCATCTACTAAGGAGGCCCACTCGGGAGTTCTCGGGAAGGCGTTGAGCGCGTACCGGATCGAGTCCCGGTTCCTTACTTCTTCTCCAAGATTGGTTAGTTGCGTGATCAGCTCTTTGATTCTTGCTTGGAGTTGCACTACCTTTTCGCCTTGGTTCATCCGGAGGTTCGTCAACTGGGTCCGGAGGATGTCGCGCCTTGCTAGCTTCGCCTCGGAAGTACTTTCGTGAAGCTCCAGGAATTTTTCCCAGAGATCTTTCGCAGAATCGTAGCTTCCGGTCCGATTTACCTCCTGAGGTGGCAGAACGTTGAGCAGGTAGAACTCAGTCTTTCCGTTGGCGACAAAATCGGCTTGCTCCTTCTTGCTCCACGTGTTTTCTTTTTTATCTTTCGGCGCTGCAAAACCATATTTCATTGTAATAAGAATATCAAAATCCGTTTTAAAGAATACCTCCATTTTTCGCTTCCATGTAGCGAAATCTCCGTCGAACTTTGGGGGATGAATGTTCGCGCTGGCCATTGTTCTGATCTTTGTTCTTCAGATGGCGGTTAGTCCCTCTGAGGCTGTTGGCCTCTGATACCACTTGTTGGTGCAGCGGGGACGGGCAAGAGGGAGGTGAATTACCTGAAACTAAAAATAACCTTCCTCAAAGCTTTTCAACTCTTAAAATTAATGCAACTAAAATAATAAGAGAAAAAGAGAAACAGAATTTTAACCTGGTTACAACCAAGAGGGTTGTTAATCCAGGGCGATGAAAAAGCGCAGTAAGAAACTCTTTCTCAGAAGGCGGAGAAGCCTTTTACACTTGAAAGCACAGAAGTTGCTAAGAGAGAATTACAGAGTTGATTTCGTTCGTTTTCGTTGTTCTTCAATAGCTACCCGATACCTCCTTTATATAGGGGTTCTAGAGCTTATCACATAACCTGAACCTTCGGGATCAGGTTTGACTCGAGAGGGATTGGTCGACCGATCCCCAGGTTCGGTCGACCGAACGTGTTGTACCTGCCCAGTCTTCCATCCAGGTGCAGTCTCTGAGGATCGAGCTTTGGTTCAGTCGACTGATCCTTATGTTCAGTCGACCGATCAGCCAACGGTCTCCAACTGAGTTGGCCCGATCAATTTGCTCGACTAAGTCTTTGGATTAACTTCGGTTCGGTCGACCGATCAAGAGGTTCGGTCGACCGATCAGCTTTACCAACGGTCAGCTTCTGACGTGGCATTGGCGGTTGGCTGCTGATTGAGAGGGGTTCGGTCGACCGATCAGGAGGTTCGGTCGACCGAACCATTGACAAGTCAACTTCCAGTTGACTTGCTCTGGTTCGACTTCTTTGGGTGATTTCGACCATCCGGAATAGGGCTCACCTGAACCCAGTTCCCGATCTTCTCCTCTTCCGTAGCTCTCTCTTCCTTCGGACGCACCGAGCCCGTCGGCTCCCTTCTCGTGCCGTCCTTTTCGCTAGCTGCATCTTCCGCTCGACTTCCTGCGCTCCTAAGCTTCTGCACACTTAGACACAGGGATCAAACACAAAGCAGGACCTAACCTGAGCTTGGTTGATCACATCAAAACTACCACGGGGTTCAACAAACACCATCCTAAACTTCACTTTGAGTTATCTGAACCAATCCATACCTGTTTTCATTAAGAAAACTCTCCCTAAATGTATACAAATGTATTCCAAGGGATTTGGAATGGTTATTGGAACTTGAAGTGGCTTAATATGCTGAAATCAGGCTTTTCCAGCCATAATCAGACTTCCCAATCGATTGAAGTTGGGACTCAATCGATTGATATCACTTCAATCAATCCATTGATCGATTCCGCAAGCTACTGCTCATATAAATTCCCTCTGAATCGATCGGCTGATCGATCCAGCCTGGGTCAATCGATCAGTTGATCGATCCATTGACTCTCTATTCACGGGAATTGGCTTCCCAATCAATTGACTGATCGATTAAAACCATCCCAACTGATCGGCTGATCGATTGGGTTTTTGATTTTCTAAAATTTAGTTTCAACGAAATTCAGAAACTCCCCAAAAATTCTACAAAATTATAAAAATCATGAAAATTCATGTAGATACTCTTTAGGGTATACTTTATCAAGGAAAAATAGTTTTCTATAAAAATAATTTCTATTTTCAAATATTGACACAAATTTGAAAACTTCAATGTTTTCTCCTATTTTGTGTCTAACTTTTCAATGATGAATACTATCAAAAGATAGTCTTCACCAAGGTTTTCAAAAGTATTTTTAAAATCATTTTAAAAACCAATATGGTTATGTTCTTTGGGCTCAATGCACATGACTTGTACATTAGCTTTCCTAATGATTGGAAAACACAAAACTATGTGTTTTGATAAACCTAAAACTCAACAAGATGCACTAAATCAACATCTTGAGTTTTGTTCACCATCCTAACATCTCACTTGTATCTAATGTGTACTAAAACACATACAAGGCACCTTATGATTCTTTGTGAGATGTATATTTGTTTTTGTCCTAAACTAAGGGAGCATGCATAACTATTTAGGTATTATGAAATTTGTGATCATCCACATAGGATGTCACTTGGTGTCATCCCACTTGTGTTGGACCCCATGATATTTTGATGTGATCAACCAAGTTGGTTAGGTCCTACTTTGTGTTTGATCCCTGTGTCGGAGTATGCAAGAGCTTAGGAGCACAGGAAGTCGAGCGGAAGACGTAGCTAGCGAGAAGGACGGCACGGGAAGGGAGCCGACGGGCTCGGTGCGTCCGAAGGACGAGAGAGCTGCGGAAGAGCACTCCAGTGGGCGTGAAGAGCGTGCATGACGTTCGAGGGACGTTAAGCCGGGACGGAAGGCTGCTCGAGGAGAAGGCCGAGAATTGGGTTCGAGTGAGCCCTATTCCGGTTGGCCGCAATCACCCAAAAGATCAGAGCATCGGAAGCCAAAGCCGGAAAGAAGAAGTGCTGGAATCACTGCTCAAGGTGCCTTCAACAAGATTGAAGGCGCCTCCAGCTTGAAGGCGCCTTAAATCTGGTTGAAGGCGCCTCAAGCTGGTTGAAGGCACCTTCAGCCTTGTTTAAGGCGCCTTCAACCTGGTTAAACAGACCGTTCGTGCGCAGATGGACTCTCGAGATAAATTTCTAGGATATAAAGACCCCTGGAGCTAAGAATTCAATACAACTCAAGCAATCAACTGTGTATTCTTTCCTAGCAATAGTTCTAAGCTTCCAAAGTGTAAAAGGCTTCTCCGCCTTCAGCAAAGGAGATTTTTCTACTGCCCTGGATTAACAACCTCCTTGGTTGTAACCCTGTTAAATCCTGTCTACTACTTAATTTCTATTTCCTTGTTTGTTTTAATTTTACTATTGCTTTTCTGAGTTGAAATCCGAGAAAGGTAGTTTTATTCTTATTTGCAGCAATTCACTTCCCTCTTGTCAGTCTCCGCTGCACCTACAATTGGTATCAGAGTCTGACCACCTCAGAAGGACTAACTGGAGCAAACATCCATCGCCAAAGTTTGACGGAGACTTCGCCACATGGAAGCGCAAAATGGAGGTATTTTTTAAAATTGAATTTGACATTCTTTTAATAATGAAATATGGCTATGCAGTTCCGAAAGATAAGGAGGAAAATACCTGGACGAAAAAGGAACAAGCAGATTTCATCACCAACGGAAAGGCTGAGTTCCACCTACTCAGCGTTCTGCCGTCTCAGGAGGTAAATCGGATCGGAAGCTACGACTCCGCGAAAGATCTTTGGGAAAAATCCCTGGAGCTTCACGAAGGTACCTCCGAAGCGAAGCTAGCGAGGCGCGACATCCTCCCAAACCAGTTGACGAACCTCCGGATGAACCAAGGCGAGAAGGTAGCGCAACTCAACAAACCTTGGAGAAGAGGTAACCAACTGGGATTCCATCCGATACGCGCTCAATGCCTTCCCGAGAACTCCAGAGTGGGCCTCCTTAGTAGATGCGTACTACATCTCTAAGGACCTCGAGGTAAGTACTTTAGAACAATTATTTTCCACTTTTGAACTTCACGAATCTCGAGTTTCAGAGCCCAATGGAGTAAAGAAGATCAGTCAGAACATTGCCTTAAAGGCAAAAATGACAGTTCTGACTCCGAAGCCTCAGTCGACGAATCTGAAGCGGCACTACTGGTAAGACGCTTCAATAAATTTTTCAGTACTAATAAATTTAAATCGCAGACAAAGAGACATTATCAAAGAAAAAGAAAGGAAAGAAAGGGAAAATTCAAAATACAAGAAACCAGAACCTGAAGGCTACTTGGTCAGATTCGTCATCCTCTGAGTCAGACATCGAAGAATTCTCGGGGTTAGCGCTAATGGCGAACCATCAGCCGGAAGAAGACTCAAGCTCAGACATGAGCATGGATAAAGGGGGAGGAACATCAGAAGAAGAAAGCAACAGTGAAAGGGGAGCGTCACCTGATCAGGTAAGTAAGGTATGTAATCTAACCCCGAATCAATCTTTTAAATTTATTAAAGCTCTTTCTAACGAATTAGATAAATTAGAAAATGAAAATGAAAATTTGAAACCAGAAAATGAAATTTTAAAATTGGAAATTGAAAAATTGAAATCTGATGCATGCTTAAAGATAAATGTTTTTCCAAAATCAAAACTTAAAATTTATGGAAAATTAAACTGGTATATAAGGAAGCATCAGGGTCAACTTAGGAAAATTCTCAATGATTATATACCCCCTAAGTTTTTGACTAATCCTGTAGGAAGGAACCTTTATTGGGTTCCAAAATCTTTGCTGGTTTAAATTTCTCTTTTAGTTAAAAGCTTACAGTGAGAAAATTAAACATTGAAATTCTTTATGGAAGCTTTGTCTAAGGAAGTGGTTGTTGCTCCAATAACCAAGAAGGCCTAGTGCCTTGCCACGACCTAGAAGCTAAAATATTGAAAGAAAATGTTTAATTAAATTTCTAAAAAAACATTAAACAAGAATTAAATAATGCTTTGAAAGTTTATCAAATATTTTTTAAAATAAACAAAAAAAATTACTTAGAAAATTTTCTTGAAAATTCTAACTTAAATTTTTTTTTTTTAATTTTTTTTCCTAGAAAACTTCATTTGACTTAGAATTTTTTTTTGGGAACATTCAAAAATTAAGTTTAACTTAGAAATTTTGTTGTAAAATTCTAAAAATTTACTTTTGCTTAGAAAATTTTTCTAAAAATTCAATTTAACTGAGAAATTGGTTTTCTAAAAATTCATTTCTGCTCAGAATTTTTTTTCTACCTTAATAACTTGATTAGTATTCTCTTATTGGTACCCCATTTTTGCTGTGACCAAAAGGGGAGAGAAAGGTACAAGTTTAGGGGGAGTTAGGAAAATTAAAATTTTATCTATTTTTTGAAAATGTGTTGTAATTTTATTTATTGCAAAAGTTATGCTTAACTGGTTAGTTTAGTAATTTTTCTTTAAAATTAATTTTTATGTCTATTTTTTTCCCTAACTTGAATTTGGGTTGATGCACATCAAAAAGGGAGAGATTGTTGGACCCTATGGTGTTTTGATGTGATCAACCAAGTTGGTTAGGTCCTGCTTTGTGTTTGATCCCTGTGTCTGAGTGTGTAGGAGCTTAGGAGCACAGGAAGTCAAGCGGAAGACGCAGCTAGCAAGAAGGACGGCACGGGAAGGGAGCCGACGGGCTCGGTGCGTCCGAAGGACGAGAGAGCTGCGGAAGGTTTGAGGGACGTTAAGCCAGGACGGAAGGCTGCTCGAGGAGAAGGCCGGGAATTGGGTTTGGGTGAGCCCTATTCCGGTTGGCCGCAATCACCCAAAAGATCAGAGCATCGGAAGCCAAAGCCGGAAAGAAGCAGTGCTGGAATCACTGCTCAAGGCGCCTTCAACAAGGTTGAAGGCGCCTCCAGCTTGAAGGCACCTTAAATCTGGTTGAAGGCGCCTTCAGCCTTGTTTAAGGCACCTTCAACCTGGTCAAACAGACCGTTCGTGCGCAAATAAAGTTTTATCCGCTGACCCAGCTTGGAGCCGCCTTAGACCCTCAATGGAGGCGCCCTGGAGTTTCGGGATAGAATTTTCAAGAGCTATAAAAAGACCCCTAGAGCTAGGAATTCAATACAACTCAAGCAATCAACTGTGTACTCTTTCCTAGCAATAGTTCTAAGCTTCCAAAGTGTAAAAGGCTTCTCCGCCTTCAGTAAAGGAGATTTTTCTACTGAGCTTTTTCTACTACCCTGAATTAACAACCTCCTTGGTTGTAACCAGGTTAAATCCTGTCTACTATTTAATTTATATTTCCTTGCTTGTTTTAATTTTACTATTGCTTTTCTGAGTTGAAATCCGAGGAGGGTAGTTTTATTTTTGGTTGCAGCAATTCACCCCCCCCCCCTCTTGTCGGCCTCCGCTGCACCTACAACTTGTTGAGATATTTACCATTCATGATAAATGTCTTTTGTCCTTAATTACAAGGAAATTAACATAATGCATGATGCTACATGACATACATCAAAATGAGCAATTTTCAAAACAAAAAGCAAGCTATAGCTACATGATGCATGTATGACATGACATTATATTTTTATGTTTTTCATAATAGAAATGAATGCGACACATGATGTCATGACATATGATAGGCAATCAATCATGACATTTTTAGAATAAGTAAAATATACCTAGATAATCTATCTAAGTATCCTTAATTCTTAGCTAAATCTTAAAATTAACCTAGATTGCCTATTTCTTAAGGAAATGTCAAAACCCAATTTAACATTTCTTCTACCCTTTTTATTTGTGTCAATTGAAATTAAAAATTAAATCCTTACATTTTATTTGGCACATTTTATTCTCTTTAAGGATCAAACATTTAGATTGAGACTTAGTTTTCCTTTAATCCACTAAGAATATATCAAAATCCCAACTTGGTATTCCTTATAGTTTCCTTAGATGTGCCAATTTTAGATTAAGTTCAACTTCTCAAATTTTGGCACGTTTGCTTTTTTCAAGGGGTAACACTTAATCCTTCTCATTTTCAAAGGTTAGTAAAATCTTGAAAATGCTCTCCAAGTGCCAAATTCATCAAGGTTAGGTTCACTACCCTTCCAAATAGAGTTGACACTCTCTAGACCCATGTAGGGTGTAGAGAATATGCTCCTAAGAACCCAAAATTTATTGGTGCTCCTTGGATGCTTTAGGTACTCACTAGGGATAACTTCCCTAGTCACCTTCCTAAGGACCTTTCTAGGCTTCTTAGAAGCTTTGGTCACTTCTACTAGGTCACTCCTAGAGATAACTGTTGGAACCCCAAGGTATTTTGATGTGATCAAACAAGCTAAGTTAGGTCCAAAGTTTGTTTAACCCTTGTGTTTAAGTGTGCAGGAGCTTAGGAACACAGGAAGTCGAGCGGAAGATGCGGCTAGCGAGAAGGATGGCACGGGAGAGAGCCGACAGGCTCGGTGCGTCTGAGGGACAAGGTGACCGCGGAAGAGTACACCGGTGGACGAGAAGAACGTGCGCGGCGTTCGAGGGACGAGAAACCGGGAAGGAAGGCTGCTCGAGAAGAAGGCCGGAACTTGGGTTCGGGTGAGCCCTATTCCGGATGGCCGAGATCACCTAAGCTAGCGGAGCCGGAGTTGAAGACCCGAATCGAGGAAGAAACGCGAAGACTTTGGGGCGGCTATTCACACCCCCCCTCTCTAGCCGCGACCGTCGATCCTAACGCTGTGCTTGAGGTTTGATTTCTCCATTCACGTTTCTGTTGATATTTTTCCGCTGCGCTAACTTGATTTGTATAAATATACGCCAATTTGGGATCGGCTATTCACACCCACCCTCTCTAGCCGCTTTCGAAGGTCCTTTCTCTATCAACGCTGTAAAGAGGCTACTCCGCCCGAAGGAGATAAACAGATAGTGCGCTTACTTTCCTTGGATTAGCAATCCCCTGATTGCAAACCAAGTAAATCTCTTGTGTCTGCTCTTTTCTTTTAGTCTCTTAGTTTTATTATTACAAGTGTCTTTTAAATTAGTTGAATATCCGAGAATGGTTTTTGGTTTAATTTTTGTAGGGTAATTCACCCCTCCCCTCTTGCCGGCCTCCAAAGGGACCTACAAGTGGTATCGAGGGGGACTTCGCAGACTGGAAGCGACGTATGGAGGTATTCCTAAGAACTGATTTCGAAATTCGGTTTATTATGAAATATGGTTTTGTAGCTCCGATGAATCAAGATGGAGAAGAAAAAGAAGAGAGCCACTGGACAAAGAAGGAGCAGAATGAGTATGTAGCAAACAGCTGTGCGGAATATCACCTGCTGAGCGTGTTGCCACCTCAAGAGGTCAACCGCATCGGAAGCTATTCATCTGCCAAAGAACTCTGGGAGAAGTTCCTGGAACTCCATGAAGGCAAGTCCGAAGTGAAGCTCACTAAAAGAGACATCCTCCGGAACAAGCTAATGAACATCCGACTGAAAAAAGGTGAGAAGGGAAACAATACGCTACGCACTCAACGCGTTTCCCGGAACATCGATTGACATCAATCGTCGACGCCTACTACATTTCGAAAGATCGGAGGTAAGTACTTTAGAAGAACTGTTCTCCACTCTTGAATTGCATGAAACCGGTGTGCGGACAAAGGAATCAAGCCAGATGATTGCGCTAAACGCAACCAAAAGGGATGAACCCAAGTCAGACTCAGAGGATGATCAGGAAGCGTACATGGTAAGAAACTTTAAAAAGTTTTTTAGAGCTAATAAATTTAAAGAAATGCAGAATAAAAAGAATCTAAGAAATAGAAGAAGGATGCGTTGCTACCAGTGTCAAAAGGAATGACACCTAAAAGAAGACTGCCCAGAACTAAAGAAGGACAAAGGCAAGATTCCCAAGAAGCACAAGAACCTAAAAGCTACTTGGGACGACACTTCTTCATCTGAGTCCGAGATTCAAGAATATCGGGGATTGCACTGATGGCAAGCTACGAAGGACTAAGTACATCAGAACCCAGAATCGATGAAGGGGGAGCGACCTCAGATGGAAGTAGCGAAGCAAGGGGAGATTCAGGCTTTAAGTCTGATATGGTAAGTGAGGTATGCCTCTTACCCCCTGATGAACTTTACTTTGGTATTAAGGCAATGGCTAAATCCATGTATAAATTAGAAAATAAAAATATCAAATTAGAAAATGAAATTTTAGAAACAAAAAGAATTTTGGCAAAATCATGTCTTATAGAGGATTTTGATAAATTGAAAATTGAAAATGAAAAACTAAAAGAAGAAATAGAAAGATTGAAAAAATTTAATAGTTCAAATATTTCTACTTTTAAAAATTATAGAGGTTTAAATTGGTATTATAGATTTCATCAAAGTCAAATTAGAAATATATCAAAAAACTATGTACCAGGAAATACTTGGTTAATCCTGTAGGAAACATGTTTAATTTAAAATTAAAATTAGACTTAGCATTTTCAGCAAGGAAATTAAATAACTAATTTCATTATGAGGCTTTGTCTAAGGAAGTGGTTGTTGCTCCAATAACTAAGAAGGGACCTGGAAGCCAAGTATCGAAATGAAAAGTTTAATTGACTAACTGAAAAGGCATTAATTTAAATTACTTAATGCTTTAAAAGAGTTATTCAATTTATGTTAGAAAATATTTAAATTTTTTTTTTAACTTGACTTAGAAATTTTTTTTATTATTACCTTAGAAATTTTTATGAAAATTGACTTAGAATTTTTTTTATGTAAGTTATCTTATATTTTTTATAAAAATTGCCTTAAGATTTTTTTTACCTTAGACTTGTTTATAACCCTAATTTTTATGTGATCAAAGGGGGAGAAGTATGTTAAGTCTAGGGGGAGATAATATAATTTTTCAATTGAAAAATATTTGAATTTATTTGAATATAAATTGTTTTTATTGCATATGTTTACCCTAACTTAACTTGGGTTTCTCACATCAAAAAGGGGGAGATTGTTGGAACCCCAAGGTGTTTTGATGTAACGACCCGCCTTCTACTAACTAAGCTGTAAGGCCGATCGCTACAGTTATGCTGTGCTAACTATGCGGAAAACTGATCTAATTTAAATTTTAGTTGCTAACTGCTAACTATTCTTGGTTCTACATGTGCTGAAGGGTGTAATCTAAAGGATACAAGGTGTATCCCACATCCCCTACGGACTAGAAGCTGATCTGCTAAGTTTCTTGGTTAAAACTGAACATCCCAATCGATCCAGACTGAACTGGGTCGATGGCTCTCTGTTGGATCGATCATTGGATCGATCCAAACTGCTACCGTGCTCGGGTGATAATCTGGATCGATCGGCTGATCGATCCAGGCTCACTGATCGATCCAGCGTGCTTCTGTGCACGGGACTTTATTTGGATCGATCGGCTGATCAATCCCACATAGGTCAATCGATCCAATGATCGATCGGGGACCCCAGATCGATCCATGGATCGATCGGAGTTTCTGATTTCGCACTGAAACTCTGATTTCAGCACTCTGGCGTGCCAAAACCTCACACAATAATTCTAAAACCAATTGAAATATATTCGAGCAACTATTAACCAGCATTCTAACATAATTACTAACAAACTAAATAAATCTCCCATGGTTTAAACATTCTAAGGACTAAAAATGCATGAAAGAAGAAATACTAAGAATTCAACTATTTAAGCTTGCTAAAATCCCTGAGAATCTTTTATTCCAGTTCCTACCACACACACCATCTTTGCATTGAACTCCAGCTTCCTCTGCTAGACTATTTTCCCTTTACCTTTATCTGCAGTAATCAGTAAGCTTAAAGCTTAGTAAGAAACCAACTACCTCACTAAAACATGCAACGATGCAAACATGCTTTTAAAGAATGCTATTTGAAAACATGTACTGGCATGACATACTATGGTTGCAAGCATAAACTGAAATAACTGAACATGTAAGCTGAAACATGGCATAGCAAGCTAATCACATAGAACAATAATAGAGAACTAAGCTAACTGAAGCTAACCTGAAGCTGAAATCAAACTCAACTAGCATAACTGATTTTATGAGTTTTGAAAACTAATAGCATAGTAGATCAAAATAATAATCATGTTGCTAATGGGCCCGACAACTGTACTTACTGTGCGCGCATCCCTAACTAAATAGGGACGACTGTGGGAGTTCAACCCAATGGATATCTAATCCGGTACAGTGCCAACTGAAAAGTAAAATACTGAATATAGCTAAACTGTTCTAAATTGCTGTTTCTAGGTTATCTGAACCTAGAGCTAGGTTGTCTAAACCAGAGGCGACTGTGGGAGCCCACCCATTGGACCGTAGTCCCATATAAGCTAGAATAAACTGATTTACTGATTTAGATGCTTCTAATGCACTCAACTGAACTGTTAAAATGCCTAATTTGCATTTTTACTTAACTAGCTATTTTATCGAACACTTAGTGTGTCCCAACCCTCCTCTCTATTAGGGAGACCACTTCTAGGCACCCGACAACATCTAGAAACCCCCCCACTGAAGAGGGATTATGTGTCCGGCCCATCTAGAAGTGCTCACTAAATCCCTAAACCTGCGAGGAGGATCAATTTCACGCTAAGCGTCGATAAAATCTGCGTATAGCTAAACTAATGCGTAGAAAACCCAAACGGAGCTACTTATACTGCAGGTGAGGGGTTTCTTACCTCGTGTGCTAGATTTCTTACGAATCTAAGCGCTAGTTTTCCGGTGAAGAAGATCCCTTCGACGATCTTCTCGCGTCCACGCGTTCCTCTCACGGAGGGGAGCGTCCTCGTGTCCTAGATGTCGCCGGGAGGAACCCTTAGGACCCTAGGGGTGGAACCCTAGGTATTCTGATGGTTGGCACCGAGAGAAGGAAGAGGGAAGGAGGGGCGGCGGTGAGGGTTTGAGGGAGAGGCAAAGTCACGATCCAAAGAAAATAATCCCTCACTTAATTAATTTCCTATTTATATTTAGGAATTAATTCACCCAACTTTAATATAAATTTTATTGGTTCCCTTTCCTTTCAGCACGGCCCTGCTGGGTTCACTAGTTACTAGTATTTCCCCTAAACCATAGGTCTCGGGTTCGATCCCCGCTTAGGCCGTTTTCGTTTTCTATTTATTTTTGCTACTTCGGCTACTCTAAAAATTTCGGAAAAATATCTAAAAATTCCAGAATAATTATAGAATATTTCTAATATAGTTTTGAGAATTTTCGGGCGTTACAATCCCCCATGCCTTATAAAAAGTTCATCCTCGAACTTAGAACAATTCTGGGTACCTAGCTTCTGTCTCCCAAGTTGCCTCTTCCCTGTGTGTGATTGTGCCAAATAACTTTGACTAATGGTACTTCCTTGTTCCGCACTTTCGGTCTATTATCTAAATAGGCGTAGTCATATTTGAGGTCTTCAGGATCTGACGACTTGGGGCTCAATCACCGGTGGCATCGGGGTATGCTTCTTCATAGACACATGAAATACGTTGTGGACGGTTGACATTTCTCGGGTAGCTCTAGCTCATATGCTACCTTGCCCACTCTCTTTTGATAAGGTATGGTCCCACATATCTGGGCTTGGCCTTTTTCTCAAACCGCATTACTCCTTCATGGGAGCTACTCCGAGGAACACTGAATGTCTGCGCCGTGTATCGGCATAGTTTTTCTGGGGCTCTGAGCTGTCTCTATCCTCTGGCGGATCTACTGTATAGTTGTAGATCTGTCTGAAGTTCTAGTTCTTTCTATTCACCACTCTCATACCAGCAGATTGGAGATCTACACCTCCGCCCATAGAGAGCCTCGTAAGGTGTCATACCGATAGTGGCCTGATAACTGTTGTTGTATGCAAATTCTGCTAGACTTAGATATTTGCACCAACTTCCTTTGAAATCTAGGGCACATGCTCAGAGCATATCTTTGAGTACCTGATTTACCCGCTCCGTCTGTCCATCTGTCTGAGGATGGAAAGTTGTGCTAAACTTTAACTTTGTGCCCAAAGCTGACTGTACACACTCCCAGAAGTGTGATGTGAACCTACTGTCTTCTAACGATCTCCTTGAGATACAACTGAGCTAGCTGTTCCATGGAGTAGGATATCCTGATAGCTAAGAAGTGGGCTGATTTAGTCAATCTGTCGACTATTACCCAGATGGCATCAAAACCATTCGTGGTTCTGGGTAATCCCACTATAAAATCCATAGAAATGTCTTCCCACTTCCATTCTGGTATCTGAATAGGCTGCAAAACTCCTCCTGGTCTCGATGTTCGCCTTGACCGGACAGTCAAACAGTCGACATATCTAGTGATGTCTCTCTTCATCCTGTGCCACCAAAAGCGTTTCTTCATGTCCCGTACATTTTGGTGGAGCCAGGATCGCATAAGAAGTCTTGTGAGCCTCGTCTAAAATTTTCCTCTGTAGTTCCTCCCGATCCGGAATCTATCACCAAAATACAACACCCGCTATCGGATATTCTCAACTTTTTCTATTTCGCTAATCCTTGCTTGATTTTCTGAATTTCGTGATCTGTCTGGATGTCATCAAGTAGGGTGGATGCTAGTGTCATAGTAGCGAGCTGTCCGACTATGAGTTCGAGACCAAAATCTGAGATCATAGCTGCTAGAGATAGTAAGGTAGCGCTGGACTTCCTGTGAGGGCGTCTGCCACCCTATTTGCTTTTCTGGGTGGTAGAGGATGTCTATATCGTAGTCTTTGACCAGCTCTAGCCATCTGAGCTGTCGCATTGATCCTTCGAGTGAAGAAGTACTTGAGACTCTATACACTCTGCACCGAGCTCCATACAAGTAATGTCTCCAAATTCTTAGAGCGAACACTACTGCAAGCTCAAGGTCATGGGTAGGATAATTCCTCTCATAATCCTTGAGTTGTCCGGAGGCATAGGCGATCACCTTGCCATCTTGCATCAACACCGCTCCTAGTCCCAACTTGGAGGCATCACCGTAAATGTCGAAACGGTCTGCTAGAATAGGAGCACCGGTCAATCTCCTTTGAGTTCCACTCACCCTCCCACCTGAAACTTCCTATTCTTTACGGTAAGAGCCGCTGGGGAGGCTATCCTGGAGAAGTCCTCTACAAATTTTCTATAATAGGCTGCAAATCCCAGAAAGCTTCTGATCTCACTGGCGTTCTTGGGTCTTTTCCAGTTGCTCACAGCTTCTATCTTACTAGGGTCTACCATGATACCATCCCTTGAGATGATATGACCCAGGAAGGACACCTGATCTAGCCAAAATTCACATTTTGTGAACTTGGCGTACAACTGATTCTGCTGAAGGGTCTGCAATACTGTCCTCAGGTGCTCTACGTGTTCTTCCTGAGTTCTGGAATAGATAAAAATGTCATCAATGAACATGATAACAAACTTATCTAAATATTCCTTGAATACCCTGTTCATAAGATCCATGAAAGTAGCTGGAGCATTTGTCACGCCAAAGGGCATGACTACGAACTCGTAATGTCCGTATCTAGTCCTGAATGCTGTCTTGGGTATATCCCCTTCCTTGACTTTCACCTGATAATAACCTGATCTGAGGTCTATTTTAGAGAACACTGCTGCTCCCTTTAGCTGATCAAACAGGTCATCTATTCTAGGAAGAGGATACCTGTTCTTGATCGTGACTTAGTTCAGTGCCCGGTAGTCTATACATAGGCGCATGCTCCCGTCTTTCTTCTTCACAAACAATACAGGTGCTCCCCATGGTGAGTGACTAGGGCGTATGAAGCCTTTGTCAAGTAGCTCCTGTAGTTGCTCATGAAGTTCCTTCAGTTCTGCTGGAGCCATGCGGTAAGGTGCTTTGGAGATAGGATTTGTACCGGGAATGAGCTCTATCTCAAATTCAATCTCCCTGTCTGGTGCTAATCCTGGTAACTCTTCAGGGAAGACTGCTGGGTAGTCACATACGACTCGGACCTCTACTAGCTGTTGGTCCTTGTCCTGACTGACACGTACATCCTGAATCCATCAACCTCTGTGCCTTCAGAGCTGAGAGAAACTTCTTGGCCTTTCTCCTTGGTTCCCCGATGTATTCAAACTGTGCTTCTGCTTCGGGTTGGAATATGACTTTCTGTTTACGGCACTCTATGGAAGCACCGTATCTGATCAAGAAGTCCATTCCAAAGATGACATCGTAGTCAGTCATCTCTAGCACTATCAGATCACAAAAGAGTTCTCTGTCTGCTATAATGACCGTCACTACTTTGAGCCAGTGCGTGGATGCCATAATTTCTCCCAAAGGTAAAGTCATCAGAAACTGACTACTGAGTACCTTTGGAGGTATTGCTAACTTGTTTGCGAATGCCCTGGCTATATAAGAATGGGTTGCCCCAGTATCGAATAAGACAGTCGCTATTTGCTGAAAAATACTAATCTGACCTGTAACAACTGTCGAGGCATTTGCTACGTCCTCTCTGGTGAGTGAGTAAATCCTCGCATTGGTCATAGCTGGAGGACCTGGCTGATATGTGGACCATCTAAAGCGGTCGCATCGATGTAATGGTGGCCTCCATCTTGAATCGGTTTGGCCGAGGAAGATGGGTCTTGTTTGGACCGCTTGGCCATATGCCCTTCCCGTCCACATTCAAGTATCCTCGTGTGCCCTCACGACAAACTCCGATGGAATTTCCACAAGTAGCACACTTTGGATAACTGGTCGCCCTCCCTTTGGGTAACTCTCTGGTTTGCGCTTGTTATTAGAGTTCCTTTCTAGTTAGAGCCATGGGAGCCGTGGCCCTGCTTCTTCGAGTGCTTGAGCCTCCTTGACCTTTAGCTTCGAGAGGACTTGCTTCGCTGCTTGATGCTATTCTGGTAATGCTCGGTAGTCATTCACTAGCTCTTCGGTGGTTTGTGGCCTATGAACGCCACCAGCCACGTTCATTGCTATTTGCCAAAGCATCTTGAGCATCAACCGGATTCGTTCCTTCTCTGCTAGTTCACGGCATAGACGAGCCAATCTGCTGAATTTTTCACGGCTCCACCGAGAGGTTGCCCTAGCGAAACTCGGTGAACTCGTCGTAATGGCGGTTTTGCACGTGAAAGAACTCCTCAAAGAATTCTTTCTCAAGTCCGCCCATGTCATCTGGTTCTTCGCTCTGATTCTCTCCACCACATACGTGCATCTCCTGAATGAGGCGCACTTCACCTTCTCGTGTTACGGCCAGCTCCATCGTACTTTCCAAAGTTTTGAACCAGGCTTGTGCATCCCATGGTTCACTAGTGCTCGAGAAGTTCTCGGCTTGACTCTCTGCCCAGATAGGCTTCTCTCCTTGTCTCTGTTGCTAGGGCTACTGGTGCGGGTGGACTGGTGGAACCTCTAAGACCACCGGAGTCGTCAGAGGGGTATTCTGCCGATTAGCCCCGAGGGTGGCTATCTCCTGTTCTTTGAGCTGCTGCTGTAACTGAGCCACTAACGCTGTAAGGTCTGGGGGAGGCACTGAACTGCCTGCCTCATGCTGGGGCTCAGTAGCTGGTGTCCTTCTAGCTGGGCGTCCTTGTGCCATTTCTAAAGCCATGGAGGATAGGACATGCATAACTAATACAATTATAATTGTATAACTATTGCTATCATGTTGTATACTATCACATACTAACATGCATCAATTATTTATAAACATGAGCTATAACAAGAAAGCAAGAAACATAAATAAAGCAGAGGTATTCTTACTTGGAAGCTGCAGGTTCAATGCTGATGTGTGTGTAGGAAGTATGGAACACTGCTCTGTAAGGCCGATCGCTACAGTTATGCTGTGCTAACTGTGCGAAAAACTGATCTAATTTAAATTTTAGTTGATAACTACTAACTATTCTTGGTTCTACATGTGTTGAAGGGTGTAATCTAAAGGATACAAGGTGTATCCCACATCCCCTATGGACTAGAAGCTGATCTACTAAGTTTCTTGGTCAAAACTGAACTTCCCAATCGATCCAGACTGAACTGGGTCGATGGCTCTCTGTTGGATCGATCATTGGATCGATCCAAACTGCTACCGTGCTCGGGTGATAATCTGGATCGATCGGCTGATCGATCCAGGCTCACTGATCGATCCAGTGATCGATCCAGCGTGCTTCTGTGCACGGGACTTTATTTGGATCGATCGACCGATCGATCCAGAGGCCTTCTGTTCACGACAGAATGTGACTGGATCGATCGGCTGATCGATCCAGAAGCCTTCTGTTCGCAGAATCAGCCCTCAATCGATCCATGGACCGATCGGGGACCCCAGATCGATCCGTGGATCGATCGGAGTTTCTGATTTCGCACTAAAACTCTGATTTCAGCACTCTGGCGTGCCAAAACCTCACACAACAATTCTAAAACCAATTGAAATATATTCTAGCAACTATTAACCAGCATTTTAACATAATTACTAACAAACTAAATAAATCTCCCATGGTTTAAACATTCTAAGGACTAAAAATGCATGAAAGAAGAAATACTAAGAATTCAACTATTTAAGCTTGCTAAAATCCCTGAGAATCTTTTATTCCAGTTCCTGCCACACACACCATCTTTGCATTGAACTCCAGCTTCCTCTGCTAGACTATTTTCCCTTTACCTTTATCTGCAGTATAAGGAAAGTAGAATCTGTAAGCTTAAAGCTTAGTAAGAAACCAACTACCTCACTAAAACATGCAACGATGCAAACATGCTTTTAAAGAATGCTATTTGAAAACATGTACTGGCATGGCATACTATGGTTACAAGCATAAACTGAAATAACTGAACATGTAAGCTGAAACATGGCATAGCAAGCTAATCACATAGAACAATAATAGAGAACTAAGCTAACTGAAGCTAACCTGAAGCTGAAATCAAACTCAACTAGCATAACTGATTTTATGAGTTTTGAAAACTAATAGCATAGTAGATCAAAATAATAATCATGTGCTGTTGGGCCCAGCTACTGTACTTACTGTGCGCGCATCCCTAACTAAACCCGGGTTTGCATGTCCCGAATTTAGTAGGGTTTACTAGGTTATCTGAACCTAGGGACGAATGTGGGAGTTCAACCCAATGGATATCTAATCCGGTACAGTGCCAAATGAAAAGTAAAATACTGAATATAGCTAAACTGTTCTAAATTGCTGTTTCTAGGTTATCTGAACCTAGAGCTAGGTTGTCTAAACCCAGAGGCGACTGTGGGAGCCCACCTATTGGACCGTAGTCCCATATAAGCTAGAATAAACTGATTTACTGATTTAGATGCTTCTAATGCACTCAACTGAGCTGTTAAAATGCCTAATTTGCATTTTTACTTAACTAGCTATTTTATTGAACACTTAGTGTGTCTCAACCCTCCTCTCTATTAGGGAGACCACTTCTAGGCACCCGACAACATCTAGAAACCCCCACTGAAGAGGGATTATGTGTCCGGCCCATCTAGAAGTGCTCACTAAATCCCTAAACCTGCGAGGAGGATCAATTTCACGCTAAGCGTCGATAAAATCTGCGTATACCTAAACTAATGCGTAGAAAACCCAAACGGAGCTACTTATACTGCAGGTGAGGGGTTTCTTACCTCGTGTGCTAGATTTCTTACGGGTCTAAGCGCTAGTTTTCCGGTGAAGAAGATCCCTTCGACGATCTTCTCGCGTCCACGCGTTCCTCTCGCGGAGGGGAGCGTCCTCGTGTCCTAGATGTCGCCGGGAGGAACCCTTAGGACCCTAGGGGTGGAACCCTAGGTATTCTGATGGTTGGCGCCAAGAGAAGGAAGAGGGAAGGAGGGGCGGCGGTGAGGGTTTGAGGGAGAGGCAAAGTCACGATCCAAAGAAAATAATCCCTCACTTAATTAATTTCCTATTTATATTTAGGAATTAATTCACCCAACTCTAATATAAATTTTATTGGTTCCCTTTCCTTTCAGCACGGCCCTGCTGGGTTCACTGGTTACTAGTATTTCCCCCAAACCATAGGTCTCGGGTTCGATCCCCGCTTAGGCCGTTTTCGTTTTCTATTTATTTTTGCTACTTCCGCTACTCTAAAAATTCCGGAAAAATATCTAAATATTCCAGAATAATTATAGAATATTTCTAATATAGTTTTGAGAATTTTCGGGTGTTACATTTGATGTGATCAAACAAGCTAAGTTAGGTCCTGGGTTTGTTTAACCCTTGTATCTAAGTGTGCAGGAGCTTAGGAACACAGGAAGTCGAGCGGAAGACGCGGCTAGCGAGAAGGACGGCACGGGAGAGAGCCGACAGGCTCGGTGCGTCCGAGGGACGAGGTGACCGTGGAAGAGTACACTGGTGGAAGAGAAGAACGTGCGCGGCGTTCGAGGGGTGAGAAACCGGGAAGGAAGACTGCTCGAGGAGAAGGCCGAAACTTGGGTTCGGGTGAGCCATATTCCGGATGGCCGAGATCACCCAAGCTAGCGGAGCCGGAGTTGAAGACCCGGACCGAGACGAGCTGAACCGAAGCAGAGCGACCGGACGGAAAAAGTCAACCAGAGTTGACTTTTGGGGTCCGGGGCGCCCGGAACCCTCCGGGGAGCCTGGACCGAAGTTGTTGACAAGATCGAGTCAAACTCGATCTGAACGTTGGGGGATAAAGTTTTATCCCCCTAGGGTGCCCCGACCAGTGCTATAAATATAGCACTGGTTTGCACAGATCATTCAACTCACTTGTAATTAGTTTTCTCTGTGCTTTTTATTCTGTTTCTTTTATTTGTGCTGTCAACGCTGTAAAGAGGTTACTCCGCCCAAAGGAGATAAACAGATAGTGCGCTTACTTTCCTTGGATTAGCAATCCCCTGATTGCAAACCAAGTAAATCTCTTGTGTTTGCTCTTTTCTTTTAGTCTCTTAGTTTTATTATTACAAGTGTCTTTTAAATTAGTTGAATATCCGAGAAGGGTTTTTGGTTTAATTTTTGTAGGGCAATTCACCCCTCCCCTCTTGCCGGCCTCCAAAGGGACCTACAATAACTTCCCTTGTAACCTTCTTTGTGACTTTATTAGACTTCTTAGAAGTCTTAGTCACATTGGTCTTGCCAAAAAAACCTTTAGGGATTCCGTCCCTAATATCCTTGACTTGACCTTTACACCTAGGGTTGGTCTCATAGCTATATAGAACCCTATGAAAAGAAGTCACATCCTTCTTGACTTTATGTTTGTATCCCAAACCTTTATATCCATTGGATGACTCTTGTCTAGCTTTTCCTAGGTTATGCTCAATTTGACCCCTAAGCATGTTTTCCATTCTTGCTAGAGTCCTTTCTAAATTATCAAGTCTTGTCCTCAAGCCTTGATTTTTCACTCCATAAATCTCTAAATTTTGATTTTTCCTTAAATTCTTGAGCATTTCTATTCTTAGGCATATATTTATAATCCTTAGAGTTATTGCCTAAGATACTATCTACCTTCCTAAACTTAGGTGTGGTAGTTCTAGCATGAGGAGGAATGTATTTTCCCTTAACGCTATCATGCTTCCTACTTTCATGATAATTTGCATTAAAATGATAAGGATTATTTCTAACATGCATTTTATCATGACTAAGAGGAATTACACTATTTAAATTTACCTTGGGTTTGCTCCTAAAAGCTCCCCCTTGATTTGTGCTTCCTCCTTTGACTTTAGTTGTTTTCTTCCCCTTTGGACATTGGCTTCGATAATGCCCATTTTGGTTGCACAAGAAACACACAATGTGTTCCTTGCTCTTTTTTGTTGTGGGGATTGTCTCCTTGGGCTTCTCCTTGCCCTTGAGTGCTACATGTTGGATCGAGACGTGCTAGAGGGGGGGTGAATAGCACTCGTGGCTAAATCGTTCGATTTGTAAAACACTCGAGTAATTAAGACGCAGCGGAATAAAAAGGCAAACACACAAACACAGAGGAATTTACTTCGTTCGGAGCCTAAGGCGACTCCTACTCGAAGGCCCGCGATCCTTGATCGCTTCCGGTGGGCAACAACTATAAGCTCGATTATTACAGACTAAGTATTACAAGAGATGCGATAAAAGAAATCTATACCGACGATGAAAAAGAGGAATCTTGGAGCTCTGGGTCGTCGTAGACGTGTAGCAGCACTTCCGGGAGTCTTTCGGAGCAGCACGTTGAGTAAAGAAGGCTTGAAACTTGTTGTACTGAGCTGCTGGTCGAACCCCCTTTATAAACAGTGTTCAAGGCGCCTTAAACCCTTTCAAGGTGCCTTAAGCCTGAATCTTATCCCGTTCTGCTCGCTGGGATAATTCTTTGACTGCCGCGACCTGAAGGCGCCTTAAACCCATTCAAGGCGCCTCCAAGCTGTCTAAGGCGCCTTAAACCCCTCCAAGGTGCCTTAAGCCTCCTCCTCGCGCCAGCTCAGGATTTTGAACCCGAGGTGCCTCCAAGCCTCATGGAGGCGCCTCGGACACTGTTCATCCGAGTTCTTCTTTGTGTTTTTGGTACCTGCAACTATGTTAATCCAAAAATACCTGCAACACAAAGTTAACACAAAATAATAGAATATTGACAGTCTCCGAACTGTCCGGGTCTGACTATTTCCGACCGGAAACCCTAGGTCGACCCGACACCCACTGTTCCCTCACGAGAACACGTCCTCACCTACTCCACTCGGGAGATTTACTGCTGCCAGCACGATCCTCCAGATCGACCGGACTTTTGCTCAACACTCGATACTTTCGGACTTTCTGCTGGACATCCGCTTCCAGACTAGTCCAGTCTTTGGGTTACCACCCCCTATGACCTAGGGTTACCACCCCTTAGGGTTTTTCCCTTTGCCTAACCGCAGCTAGGACTTTTCTCCACCTAGGGTTACCACCCCCTAGGACCTAGGGTTACCACCCCCTAGGGTTTTTCACCTGCCTAACCGCAGTTAGGACTTTTCCTGAAATACTCATTCAGCATGTTAGATCACAACACACCTTAACTTTGAATCCTTTTCCATTATCAAAACTTGGGTTCGATCGTCGGATGCTTCCCGCACCAACAATCTCCCACTTTTTTATTATGGCAACCCAAATTCAAAGTTAAGTAAAAACAACTGCATAAAAAGGTTTTAAGTGAGCAAGCTTAAGTATATAAAATCAAATCAACGCCTAACTTAAGCTAACACTTAAACTTTTGTGAAGCTCCCCCTTAATACAGGGTTTCCTCTTTTAAATTTTTACTTTTAACTTAGTTAAAGTTTACTTTTGAATTTTCTTATTCTCCCCCTTTGCCTTTATCAAAAAATAATCCAGTTTCAATTTTTCTTTTTGAAAAATAAATTAGACTTAAAAAACAGGCTAAGTTGAAAAGTCACTTTTCACCTAAAATTTTGAAAGCACTGAGTTAAAATTTTGTAAAACTATCTGAAAGGTAACCTAGAAAATATCTTAGCAATAATATATAACGTTAGGTTTCAAGGTTGGATAAGTTTGAAAAAATTTGAAAGTTGCTTTATGAACCACTTAGCTAAGCCTTTTGTAAACATTGAACTTTGAAAATTTAGCTTAAGTGAAAAGTGCCTTAGCTTAAAAAACTTGTTAATTTTTAAGTTGAAGAGAGAGAGTAGCTAAAAATTTGATTTAGGTTATCTATTCAGTTGGTCCTTAAGTCCAAGCATGAGTCAAGTTGAATAGCAATGTAATTGTTGTTGATCAGGTATCAGAGCCCTAAAGTATAGGCATTTTTAACTAACAGATTGAGTATCCTTTGCCAACTGTCTAACCTTGAGTTACTTGCTTAATGTCCACAGGACAATAGCTTTCACTTGGTTAGTCAAGTTAAGTTATTTGGTCCAGATAGACTTGACTAGAGCTGGAGAACTTAACTTGATTAATGTTTATTGCATATTTAATGCCCAGACTCATATAGATGCACAGATATAAGCATTCTTGAGTCCAGGCTGTACCCTATGCATCTCACGCCGTTCTATATTTTACAAACACAATCAAGGTAAACCTAGGTGTTTGTGAGATGCTCTGTATGAGTCCTAGGGGAACATGATTTCTAGGGGAAAATCCTAGGCTAAGTCCAATTTTTGAAATTTTAGAAAAGTAGGGATTTTGACAAAATCAAGATTTTACCTAGAATTTATAAAAAAATGTAAGAATATAATGTTATAGTATCTATTCTACCCAACACATACCTATTTGTCTTCTAAGAGAGCTGAACTCAAGTTCAGGTAAGGGTTTTGTGAAAATGTCAACTAGGTTTGATTTTGACTCAACATAGTTGAGTATAATATCACCCTTAACTACATGATCCCTTACAAAATGATGCTTCACCTCTATATGTTTAGTCCGTGAGTGATGAATTGGGTTTTTTGTTAGATTTATTGAACTTATATTATCAATTGAAATTTTTGTTTTATGATATTCTAGTTGATAGTCTTTAAGAGTATGCATCATCCATAGCAATTGAGATGCGCATTCACCTAAGGCTATATATTCAGCTTCAGTGGTAGATAAAGCAACACAATGTTGCTTTCTACTTGACCAACTTACAAGGCATTGCCCTATAAATTGACAACTGCTACTTGTGCTTTTTCTATCTAACTTGCATCCAGCGTAATCTGAGTCAGAATAGCCATGAAGATCAAGAGTGCAAGTTCTAGGGTACCAGAGTCCTATATTTAGAGTACCTTTAATGTACCTAAGTATTCTTTTAACATAGGTTAAGTGTGACTCTTTTGCACAGGATTGGTATCTTGCGCACATTCCTACAGCAAACAATATATCAGGTCGGCTTGCAGTTAGATACAGTAAACTACCTATTATACTTCTATAATATTTTGGGTCTACTAGTTTTCCAACTGGGTCAGAGTCAATATTGATGTTGGTTGCCATTGGAGTATTTATTATTTTTAAATTTTCCATACAGAATTTTTTAATTAACTCCTTAGCATATTTAGTTTGATAAACATAACTTCGATCTCTTAGTGTGTTTTATTTGTAAGCCTTTCTACAAACTAGGGTTAGCGCAGCGGAAACTAAATGCAGAAAGAAAACAGGAGAAGAAATCAAACCTCAACGCAAGGATGTAACGAGGTTCGGAGATGATACTCCTACTCCTCGGCGTGTCCGTAAGGTGGACGAAGCCTATCAATCCGTCGGTGGATGAGTCCCCGGGAAAACCGGCTAAATCAAACTCCTTCTGGGTGGAGAAACCTCGCCACAATGTCTTGCAACAGCAAGATAAACAGGAGTACCAGAATACAGCAAGAAACTAAGTACAATACAAGAATGTAATAACCCTAGCTTGCCTTCTTGTCGGCTGGATGAAGCAGCAACTTCAAGCGACGCCTACAACAGCAGGAACCCAGCCGGAAGCTCACGCGAAGCTTTGGAGGAGCTCAACAAAGCTCAAGCACAGCAGCACTTAGAGACAGGAAGAAGGAGAAGAAGCAGTTGCACCAAAGCCTTGATCTCCTTTTATATCCTGCGAACCTGCAAGAGACCCGTTGTGACTCAACGGTCGAATCGTGGACCGATTAGGCTCCACCCTGATCGGTGGACCGATCAGGCACTGGGCTGATCGGTCCCTAGACCGATCAGATTGCTCCACGTAGTACCCAACTTTCATTGCGTTTCTGATCGAGTGCGTGGACCGATCCACAATGATCGGTCCGGGATCCCACCTCTCTTGCGTCCTCGATCGGTCATGGAGACCAATCAGCTTCATGTGATCGGTCCCGACCGATCGAAGCTCACGTAATCGCCTTTGCTTGTTATCGATCGGTCACGGATCGATCGATACACACATTGGATCGGGCAGATCGATCCGAGCTTGGTTTTTGCCCAAACCAAGTCCCAAACCTTCCAAACCAATATCCGGTCAACCTTGACCTATTGGTACATCATACTTAGCATCCGGTCACTCCCTTGACCTGCTAAGACTCTCCACCAAGTGTCCGGTCAATCCCTTTGACCCACTTGGACTTTCCTCTTCGTGCCAAGTATCCGGTCACTCCTATGACCTACTTGGACTTCCCATCACCAGATGTCCGATCACCCTTGATCCATCTGGATTTTCCCTTGCCCGGCTTCACTCACGGGACTTTCACCTAGCTTCACTCACTAGGGTTTTCACACCTGCCTGGCTTAGGATTGCCTGGTCACACTCACCAGGACTTTCCAACTGCCTAACATCCCAGTTAGGACTTTCCCACTGCCTGGCTTCACTCACCAGGACTTTCCACACTGCCTAACATCCCAGTTAGGACTTTTCCACTGCCTGGCTTCACTCACCAGGACTTTCCACACTGCCTAACATCCCAATTAGGACTTTCCCACGTGCCAAGCTCCCTGCTTGGACTTCTCCGTGCCAAGTCTCCATACTTGGACTTTTCCCATGCCAAGTCTCCATACTTGGACTTTTCCCGTGCCAAGTCTCCACACTTAGACTTTTCGCGTGCCAAGCTCCCTGCTTGGACTTTTCCCGAATCACGGTCAACCTTGACCTAAGGTTGTACCTACAATCTCCCAAACACCTATTCTTGTCAAACATCAAGAATACAACTCTCTTCTCGTCAAACATCGTCAAACATCAAAACACAACTCGAGTCAGGTCAACTCGAGTCAGGTCAACCTTGACCTAAGATTGCATCAACAATCTCCCCCTTTTTGATGTTTGACAAAATTCAAAATCAAGTTAGGTTAACCCGATAACCTAACTTAGGTTTTCCAATGTTCTTCCTTGAACATTCTTCCAAAACCTACACTCCCCCCTTGGGACATCTCTCCCCCTTTTTGACACACATCAAAAAGAGGGAATCAAGGTCAAGAGTTTCTTCCTAATGAAAGTCCCATACCTTTCATTGAAACCCTTAATTTCCCCCTTGAAACTAAACTCAACACACAATTTAGTGACAATCCCATGTCACTAATCCTCAAAAGTCTTAAGGAGTAAGAACTCCCCCTAAGAGTCAACTCCCCTTGATAATTAGGTAAAAACTCCCCCTAAAGGTCAACTCCCCCTTGACCATTGCACCAACAATGTCTTGGAGAGTTTCAAACCTTTAGAAACCCGAAAATCACTCCCAAAAATTGAAATTTCAGACACCTGCTGAAAATCAGAAACTGGCACGCACTGATCGGTCCTCAGACCGATCAGAAGCACCCTGGATCGGTCCCCAGACCGATCCACGCTTCACTGATCGCACTGGATCGTCACTGATCGGTCACCAGACCAATGAACTTCGATTTCCCCTTCCGGAAAATCAGAAACTCCTAATAAATTCAAGAAAATTCCAAAAATTACGAAACTTTGAGGATACATTCCTCATATCATACACTATCATGGAAAATTAGTTTTCTATGAAAATAACTTCCATTTTTCAATCTTGATACAAAGTTCAAAAACTTTGAAATAGTTCAAGTTTAACTCAACTTTGTATCACAATGTTCAATGATGAATGCAATCACTAGGAAAGCTTCATCAAGGTTTTTCAAATCAATTTTGAAATGATTTTAAACCCTTTAATTTAGGATCATAATCTTAGGACTATATGTACATGACTTGTACACAAGTTTTCCCTATGATCCTCCATTTCTTGAATTAGGCTCATCTAGGTACAAGAACTATGCACCTTGATCCTAACTCATGATCCTAATATCACACACACATCTAAAGTGTATCAAACACATCCATGTCAATTTTGATGTGAGATATGGGTTTAGGTATCTTAGACTAAGGTCTCATGCATTTTCTAAACACAAATTTGATCTCAATATCAAAATGTGTTTTTCATCCTTAAATCAATTCAATTGATTACTAATGCAAGAGATGATGACATGACATAAAATGGTATCATAAATGAAAACATGTGTCAATGTCATGATGTCATGGCATAAAGTTTGAACCTTAAATAAGCATGACATAAAAAATAGCCTAAGCATTATCATGACATTTCAAATGATAATAAAATAAATATGATGTCATGGCATGGCATATGGCAACCAATCATGGCAAGTTAGCACAAATAAAATACCTAAATTCCCTATCTAAGTATCCTTAGCCTTAGCTAACTTAAAATCTAACCCTAGATTGCCCATATATCCCTAAGAGAAAATCAAAATCCCAATTATGGTATTTCTCTAGGTTTTCTTAAATTGTGCCAAATAAGATTAAAATCGATATTTTTCAAATATGGCACAATTTACTCTTCAAGGAGTAAATAATAATTCTTTTTCATTTTCAAAGGTTATCAAAACCTTGAAAATGCTCCTTGAGTGTCAATTTCCTCAAAGTTGGGTTAACTACCCTTCTAATTGGAGTTGACACTCTCTAACCCATCTATGGGATAGAGAAGATGCTCCTTGAGTGTCAATTTCCTCAAAGTTGGGTTAACTACCCTTCTAATTGGAGTTGACATTCTCTAACCCATCTATGGGATAGAGAAGATGCTCCTAGGAACCCAATATCTATGTGAGCTCATTGGGTTCACTAAATATTCACTAGGGATGACTTCCCTAGCAACCCTCATAATGACCCTCTTAGGCTTTGAAGCCTTGGTCAATTGGGACTCATCAAGATCAACTCTAGGGGTGACTCCCCTTGTGACCTTGGTGGTGGTCTTCCTAGCCCTAGGTTTTGTTCCATAATCGAATGGAACACTATGATAAGTGGGCTTGACCACTTGGGACTTAGGTTTGTGACTCAAACCTTTCTTGTCCTTGGACTTGGGTTTTTGACTCTTAAACCCTAGAGATGACTTCTCCATGTTTTTAAGAGCCTTTTCTAAATTATCAAGTCTTGACCTCAAGACTTGATTTTCCCTCTCTAATACCTCAAGTGTTAATTTGTCATTTTCTCTTGAGATATTCCTAGGCATGTGTCTAGTCTTCTTGGGATTTCTACCTAGGTTTTCCTTAACTTTAGAAGCGTTAATCCTAGGGTTGGTATTTTTAGTGTTATCCTTACCTAGGCTAACATGTTTAGCTCCTAAGCACATGTATTGGTTCCTACAGTTAACATGCTTATCATTATTAACAATTGCAACAAAACTACTAGCATGAGTTTTATTAGAATTGCAATAATGAACCTTAGAGATTACCTTAGGGTTTGCCTTAGCCCCCCCTATTGATGTGCTCGGTTTCTTGTCCTTGTGAGGTTGCCTCCCCCTCGGACATTGACTCCGATAATGTCCCCTTCGCTTGCATTGAAAGCACACCACGTGCTCTTTGCCTTTGCATATCGGGACTCCAGCTTTCTTGACCTTTGGCGCCGGTGGAGACTTCCTAACCCTCTTTGGACACTTGCTCTTGTAGTGCCCAAATTCCCTACACTCGAAGCACATTATGTGTAATTTGCTAGAAATTAAAATGCTTGAGTTACCTAGGGTTGAGGATGGATGAACGCTCTCATCTTCATCCCTTCCGGAGGTAGAAGCTTCTTCTTCTTGCTCCGATCTTGAAGAGGAATTCTCCTCCTCTTCTTCTTTAGATGTTGAGTGGCCCTCAACTTCTAAATCTTCTCCTCCATGATGTGAGCTACTTGGCTCACTTAGCTCCTCTTCATGGCTTGAATTTGAGCTTCCCTCATGGAACTTGGCCAAGTTATCCCATAATTCCTTGGCATTGTTGTAACCTATCTTACACAAGATGTTAGTAGGCAATGAAAATTCAATTATTCTCGTTACCTCTTCGTTGATTTTGGATTTGTGAATTTGTTCTCTTGTCCACTCCTTCTTCTCAAGTGGTTTTCCTTCCTTATCCACCGGAGGAGTAAAACCTTCTTGTACACAAAACCAATTCATTATGTTAGTCATAAGAAAGTACTTCATCCTTACCTTCCAATACGCGAAGTCACCGCATTCGTAGAAGGGTGGAATGGTGACATCTTCTCCGAGTAGATCCATCCTCTAGCTCGTGCTCCCCGGGTGTTAATCCGATGAAGAGCAAACCTTTGCTCTGATACCACTTGTTAGGATCTCTTCGTACGGCTAGAGAGGGGGGTGTGAATAGCCGACCCCAATTGCTCGCGTTTCTTTCTACAAACTAGGGTTAGCGCAGCGGAAACTAAATGCAGAAAGAAAACAGGAGAAGAAATCAAACCTCAACGCAAGGATGTAACGAGGTTCGGAGATGATACTCCTACTCCTCGGCGTGTCCGTAAGGTGGACGAAGCCTATCAATCCGTCGGTGGATGAGTCCCCGGGAAAACCGGCTAAATCAAACTCCTTCTGGGTGGAGAAACCTCGCCACAATGTCTTGCAACAGCAAGAAACTAAGTACAATACAAGAATGTAATAACCCTAGCTTGCCTTCTTGTCGGTTGGATGAAGCAGCAACTTCAAGCGACGCCTACAACAGCAGGAACCCAGCCGGAAGCTCACGTGAAGCTTTGGAGGAGCTCAACAAAGCTCAAGCACACAGCACTTGGAGAAGAAGAAGAAGAAGTTGCACCAAAGCCTTGATCTCCTTTTATATCCTGCGAACCCGCACAGCGAAGACAGAAGCCAGCAGGCTAGACCTGGACCGATCAGGCTCCACCTGATCGGTCCAGAACCCTTCTGATCGGTCTGGGCTGGTCGGTCCCTAGACCGATCAGATTGCTCCACGAAAGTGCCCAACTTTCTGTTCGTTTGCTGATCGGTCACCAGACCGATCACCTACAGAGAGGTGGCTGCGTCTCCGATCGGTCGTGGAGACCGATCAGCCTTACACCTGTCTTACAGAACCTTCTGTTTGTTATCCGATCGGTCACCGATCGATCGGATACACGGTCTGCAGACCGATCCAGAGCTTGGTTTTTGCCCAAACCAAGTCCCAAACCTTCCAAACCAATATCCGGTCAACCTTGACCTATTGGTACATCATACTTAGCATCCGGTCACTCCCTTGACCTGCTAAGACTCTCCACCAAGTGTCCGGTCAATCCCTTTGACCCACTTGGACTTTCCTCTTCGTGCCAAGTATCCGGTCACTCCTATGACCTACTTGGACTTTCCATCACCAGATGTCCGATCACCCTTGATCCATCTGGATTTTCCCTTGCCTGGCTTCACTCACCAGGACTTTCACCTAGCTTCACTCACTAGGGTTTTCACACTGCCTAACATCCCAGTTAGGACTTTCTCACTTCACTCACCAGGACTTTCCAACCGCCTAACATCCCAGTTAGGACTTTCCCACCTGCTTCACTCACAGGATTTCCACACTGCTGCCTAGGACTTCCACCGCTTGGCTTCACTCACGACTTTCCACACTGCCTAACATCCCAATTAGGACTTTCCCACGTGCCAAGCTCCCTGCTTGGACTTCTCCGTGCCAAGTCTCCATACTTGGACTTTTCCCATGTCAAGTCTCCATACTTGGACTTTTCCCGTGCCAAGTCTCCACACTTAGACTTTTCGCGTGCCAAGCTCCCTGCTTGGACTTTTCCCGAATCACGGTCAACCAGGTCAACCTTGACCTAAGGTTGCACCTACAATCTCCCAAACACCTATTCTTGTCAAACATCAAGAATACAACTCTCTTCTCGTCAAACATCGTCAAACATCAAAACACAACTCGAGTCAGGTCAACTCGAGTCAGGTCAACCTTGACCTAAGATTGCATCAACAATAACTTCCATCTTTAGTTTGTTTTATTTGTAAGCCTAAGAAAAAATTAAGTTCACCAACCATACTCATTTCAAATTCATTTTCCATTAGTCTAACAAATTCTTTTAGAAATTTAGAGTTAGTAGATCCAAAAATTATATCATCAACATAGATTTGGGCTATGAAGATGTCTTTGTCTATAGTTTTTACAAATAGAGTTGGATCTATTTGACCTTGGTTGAAGCCTTTGGATATAAGGTGATTGGATAACCGTTCGTACCATGCCCTAGGGGCTTGTTTAAGTCCATACAAGGCCTTTTTTAACTTAAATACATGATTAGGATTGTCTAAGTCTTCAAATCCTGGGGGTTGACTTACATAGACCTCTTCTTTGATGAAACCATTTAAAAAGGTTGACTTAACATCCATTTGGAATAATTTAAACCCTTTATTTGCTGCATAGGCTAATAGCATTCGAATGGATTCGAGTCTAGCTACTGGTGCGTAGGTTTCATCGTAGTCTAATCCTTCAACTTGACTAAACTCTTTGGCTACTAGTCTGGCTTTGTTTCTTATGATATCACCCTAATCATCCAACTTATTTCTAAAAACTCATTTGGTGTCTATTATTGATTTATCTATGGGTTTAGGTACAAGGTCCCAGACTTGGTTTCTCTCAAATTGGGCTAATTCTTCCTGCATTGCAATAATCCAGTCTGGATCAGGCAGGGCTTCTTCTATAGTTTTAGGTTCAATTTTAGAAATTAGAGCGATCTGACTAAGGTTTCTATAGGATGATCTTGTTCTGACTCCAAGGTTTGGGTCACCCAAAATTTGGTCAGGTGGGTGAGAAGTGTTTATTCTAGTTGGTCTTATCTGTGAGTCAGAACCTTGTTCTTCAGACTCATTAAGATTAGGTTGGATTTCATCATCGTCTACTGCTCTTGGATTAGTGTCAATATTTTCATTAGTTAAATTATTTTCTTCATCAAATATTACATTAGTTGTTTCTTCAACTTTCAAGGTATTTTGATTATATACTCTAAAGGCTCTACTGGTAGAGGAGTATCCTAAGAATATTCCTTCGTTAGATTTGGGTGTAAATTTTCCTAAGTAATCTTTAGTATTTAAAATGTGAACTTTACAACCAAATACTTTTAAGTAGTTTAAGTTAGGAATTTTATGATAATATAGTTCATAAGGAGTTTTCTTGTGATATTTATTGATTAAAATTCTGTTTTGAATATGATTTGCAGTATTTATGGCTTCAGCCCAAAATTGGTGATTTAAATTATATTCATTTAACATAGTTCTGGCGGCTTCTTGTAGTGTTCTATTTTTACGTTCCACCAGGCCATTTTGCTGAGGGGTTCTAGGACATGAAAATTCATGTAGATATCCATTTATTTTACAAAATTGAGTAAATCTATGATTTTCAAATTCTCCCCCGTGATCACTTCTTATTCTTTTAATTTTAGTATCTTTTTCATTTTCTATTAATTTGCAAAAATTACTAAATGTTTCATAGGTTTCATCTTTTGTTTTTAGGAATCTTACCCATGTAAACCTAGAATAGTCATCAATTATTACTAAGCAGTCCTGGTTCTTGCTTAATGACTTGGCTCCATGTGAATCAAATAGGTCAAGGTGAAGGAGCTCAAGTAATGAGTTGGTTCTTTCTAGATTTGTTGGTTTGTGTGTTGACTTAGTTTGTTTTCCTTGTTGACAAGCATTACAGATTGAGATTTCAATGAATTTTAGTTTGGGCAAACCTCTAACTAGACCGTTATGACTCATTCTTGAAATGAGTCTTGTGTGAGTGTGACCCAGTCTTCTGTGCCACAAGTCAGTCTCCTCTTCTTGTGTTATTAAACACTTTATTGAGGATGTGGGTAGATTAATTGAGTACATATTATTTTTCCTAAGTCTCTTAAGTGTAATTTCAGGATTTTCAATATTTCTGACTAAACACCTAGTTTTGTCAAAAGTGACTAAGTATCCGCTATCACATAATTGGCTTATACTTAGTAAGTTGAAATTGAAATTATCAACTAACAGAACTTTTCTAATAATAAACTCGGAGCTGAGTTCGATATTACCTCTTCCGATTACTTTAAGTTGACCATTGTTGCCGAATGCAACTAATCCTAAATTTTTTAATTTGAGCTTTGAAAACTTCAATTTATCTCCAGTCATATGTCTGGAGCATTCACTATCCAACATCCATTGATCCAACTCCTACACATGAAGTAGTTGAATTGGTTTCTTTTTAATGGATTAAAGATAGCATGATTGAAGCAGACGCTATGTTTTCTAATCCATTGTATTTAAAAAAAATTACTTTGCATTTTAAGTTTTAAATAATTTTGAAATTGATTTTTAAATAGTTTTGAAATTAATTTTGAAAAAAAGTTTTTTAAATAATTTTGAAATAAATTTTGAGTTAATTACTTTGATGATAATTCAAGATAATTAACTTGATTAATTTAAATTCAATTCAATTTTACTTTTAATTCTTAGTCATCTCACCCGATCTAAATTTTCAATCAGGGAACCCTATAATTGTTGTGAGATGAATTATGGTTGAATTTTAGGGTAGGGTTTGACTTTGTGTTAGATTCAGGTTTAGCTTTGGGTTCAACAAGTAAGCATTCTTTGGATAAACTTCTGGGCTATGGTGAGTCACAAGGAACTCATTAAAGTAACCATGCCTTCGAGGTTTTCCAAATAGTCCTACCCACTGAACTTAATACTGAACCTTGGTCTAACTAGTTAGGATCCATTTAAGGGTAGCTTCGGTCAGTTCCACTTGGCCAAATGCACCAGGTCGAAGCCATATCTTCCTAGACATGCGATGCCCAAGCTTCCCTAACGTACTATCATCTAAAAACTTCACCAGTACCGTGGGTCAAGTTAAACCTCGCCCTTTTATCTAACCTTAATTACCCTACCGGGTAGTCTATTCTTGTTTACCCATTCCGGGTAGTTTAGTTGGGGGTGCCAGCTATTCTGGATCCTTCTTCTATTGACTTTTGAATTTTTGAATTTTAATTTAATTTTAAATTTTGAATTTTGAATTTTGAATTTTTGAAGTTTAATTTAATTTCGAATTTAGAATTTGTAATTTGATTTTTGAGTTTTATTTTAATTTCGAATTTGTGATTTGAATTTTGAATTTTGAAGTTTAATTTAATTTCGAATTTAGAATTTGTAATTTGATTTTTGAATTTTATTTTAATTTCGAATTTGTAATTTGAATTTTGAATTTTGAATTTTTGAAGTTTAATTTAATTTCGAATTTAGAATTTGTAATTTGATTTTTGAGTTTTATTTTAATTTCGAATTTGTGATTTGAATTTTGAATTTTGAAGTTTAATTTAATTTCGAATTTAGAATTTGTAATTTGATTTTTGAATTTTATTTTAATTTCGAATTTTGAATTTATAATTTGAATTTTAATTTGGTTTGATTAATATCATTTTTCTTTTTGCTCCCCCTGGATCATGGCCTCGATGTGGTCTATCGAGGTAGTATATTTGATCCTTCGGGACCCAGTATTGACCAGATCCAACTTGATTGATCAATTTGGACTTGGGGACCCATGCTTGGACTGATTTACTACTTTGTTTGTTTATTAAGGATAAATAGGATTTATATTTCTTTTTACTTTTGTATCCTAGCCCAGTTCTATTGTAGACAACTCTTTGTGTCCCAAGAATTAGATCCAAATTCTTGGAACCCAGAGAGAACTTTTCTAGAGTAATTTCTAACTTGTTTAACTGATTTTTCAGATTTGAATTTTCTTTCTCAAGTCGTTGTACTTGAGTTGAATCTTCAGTTAAAGATTTTGAGTTAGTTACTCCTTTAAGAGTGGTTATTTCTCTTAAAAGTGACTTAATTTTCAAATTTGACTTAGCTAATTTGCGAAGTAAATAATTGACTAAATTATTGAGTCTAGGAATACTTACAGCGGAGTCTGGTCCTTCGGAAACGGATGTGGATCCGTGGCTTTGCTCAGAGTCGGCTTCTGACTCGCTGATCTGGTCCCGGGCCATCAATGCGAGTAAACTTGTTTGGTTGAGTTCGTCGTCTTCGTCCTCCGAAGAAGATTCGTCCCAGGTTGCCTTTAGAGCCTTCTTTCTTCTTTGCTTCTTGGCTTCCTTTTGATTGGGGCAGTTTGCCTTGATGTGGCCCTTCTGGTTGCACCCGTAACATGTGACTTCAAATTTTGTCTTTGATTGGGCCTCCTTGGATTGAACTGCCTTCTTCAGATCTTTCTTGTTGAATCCCTTCTTCTTCTTGTAGAGTTTCTTTACAAGATTTACAAATTCGCCGGCCAGTTCATCTTCTGAATCGGATTCGTCTTCTGATTCCGATTCAACTTTTCGTCGTCCTCTTGATTCCCATGTTCGACTCGTTCCTGCAACCAAAGCAATCCCTTTCTCGGATGGCCGTGCATTAGTCTGTTCATGGAGTTCGAATTCACTAAACAATTCATCTAATTTTAAGGAAGACAAATCCTTAGAGACTTTATAGGCATCTACCATTGATGCCCATAGTGTACTCCTAGGGAATGAGTTAAGGGCATACCTTATTATATCTCTGTTTTCTACCTTCTGTCTAGAGAATTCAGGATATCTTGAATTCGGGCGTGCAAAGAGCTTGCCGTCTCGCCTTCCTGCATTTTCAAATTGTATAGTTTATTTAATAACAAATCACGCTTACTTACCTTGGTTTCCGAGGTGCCCTCGTGTAGTTCGATCAGTTTCTCCCATAGTTCCTTTGCTGAGGAGAATGGACCGACTCTGTTGAGCTCTTCTTTGGTCAGACCGCATTGGATGGTGCAGGTGGCTTTGGCGTCGGCTTCCACCTTCTTGATAAATGCGGGCTCCCAGTTTTCACAGGATGTAGGCTTACCATCGGTACCAGTTGGTAGTTGTAGTCCTGTTCTGACGATCATCCAGGTGTCGAACTGGATCTTCAGATATATTTCCATTCGCCCTTTCCAATATCCGAAGTCTTCTCCGGAAAATAGTGGGGGGCGAACGGTGCTATATCCTTCTTGTTGGGCCATTTAGATCTAACAGAAAAAAACAACAAGATCTATTCCAAGACTGAGTCTTGGATTAGTAGTGTGGGAAGAGAATAGTAATAATTACGAGCTCGAGTGGTGTTGCGCCAACTTCGGGCAAAAAAATCGATTCGTAAAAAGAAATTAGAATATAGCTATGAGGCTAAATTCTAATTGACTCCGAACAAAACCACGAAAAGAAAATTGTCTTGAATAATGGTTGCACTGATTCAAGACGACCCCGCTCTGATACCAATTGTTGGATCGAGACGTGCTAGAGGGGGGGGGTGAATAGCACTCGTGGCTAAATCGTTCGATTTGTAAAACACTCGAGTAATTAAGACGCAGCGGAATAAAAAGGTAAACACACAAACACAGAGGAATTTACTTCGTTCGGAGCCTAAGGCGACTCCTACTCGAAGGCCCGCGATCCTTGATCGCTTCCGGTGGGCAACAACTATAAGCTCGATTATTACAGACTAAGTATTACAAGAGATGCGATAAAAGAAATCTATACCGACGACGAAAAAGAGGAATCTTGGAGCTCTGGGTCGTCGTAGACGTGTAGCGGAGCAGCACGTTGAGTAAAGAAGGCTTGGAACTTGTTGTACTGAGCTGCTGGTCGAACCCCCTTTATAAACAGTGTTCAAGGCGCCTTAAACCCTTTCAAGGCGCCTTAAGCCTGAATCTTATCCCGTTCTGCTCGCTGGGATAATTCTTTGACTGTCGCGACCTGAAGGCGCCTTAAACCCATTCAAGGCGCCTCCAAGCTATCTAAGGCGCCTTAAACCCCTCCAAGGCGCCTTAAGCCTCCTCCTCGCGCCAGCTCAGGATTTTGAACCCGAGGCGCCTCCAAGCCTCATGGAGGCGCCTCGGACACTGTTCATCCGAGTTCTTCTTTGTGTTTTTGGTACCTGCAACTATGTTAATCCAAAAATACCTGCAACACAAAGTTAACACAAAATAATAGTGTGAATATGAAATTATGACAGTCTCCGGACTGTCCGGGTCCCTAGGTCGACCCGACGCCTTGTCACGGAACACGTCCTCACCTACTCCACTCAGGAGATTTACCTGCTGCCAGTGCGATCCTCCAGATCGACTGGACTTTTGCTCAGCACTCGATACTTTCAGACTTTCTGCTGGACATCCGCTTCCCGGCTAGTCCAGTCCTTCACCTGGTTCGCGACACCAGGACTTTCCACCTAGGGTTACCACCCCCTAGGACTTTTTCCTGAAGTCATCAACCTGCCAAGACTTTCCGCATAGGGTTACCACCCCCTATGACCTAGGGTTACCACCCCCTAGGGTTTTTCCCTTTGCCTAACCGCAGCTAGGACTTTTCTCCACCTAGGGTTACCACCCCCTAGGACCTAGGGTTACCACCCCCTAGGGTTTTTCACCTGCCTAACCGCAGTTAGGACTTTTCCTGAAATACTCATTTAGCATGTTAGATCACAACACACCTTAACTTTGAATCCTTTGTCATTATCAAAACTTGGGTTCGATCGTCGGATGCTTCCCGCACCAACACTACTTGGCTCTTCTTCTTGGCCAACTTGGGACACTTGCTCTTGTAGTGCCTATGCTCCCTACACTCAAAGCAAATGATATGGTTTTTATCTTTTACAATTGAAGTTTATATACCTTTGCTTGTAGGGATGATGTTTGATTCTCTATTTGATGTAGCTTGAATTGTGGAGGTTGCATCATCTTCTTCTTCTCCTCCTTTTGAGGATAGAGATGCTTCCACTTCTTCCTCTCTTGAAGATGTAGACGATCTCTCCTCATCTTCCTTCTCCTCCTCTTCCTTCTTCTCCTCGAATGTTGACCTTATGTCAACATCGAATTGATCCTTCTCTTCTTAGACCAATGAGCTCTTCTCCTTAGGCTCATTCACTCCTTGAAATTGAGTGGGGTTCTCATGATAGGCAAAGACCTTTTTCCAAAGATCACTTGCACTCGTGCATTCACCTACACTCAAAATTATGTTAGAGGGTAATAGATTTAACAAAGTTTTTGTTACCTCCTTATCCGCCTCCGCTTGCTCCCTTTGTTCCTTGGTCCACTGTCGAGGTTGGAGGTGCTTACCTTTCTTGTCTGTTGGAGCTTCAAATGGGTCCTCCAAAACAACTCATTGGTTTCAATCCATTTAAAATCATGTCTCTAACCGAGTTCTCCAAAAATTGAAATCCTCTTTGTCATACGGGGGTGGAATCCGGATGTCCCATCCGAGCGGTCCTTCGAACTCCATTTTCTTCTTCCTCTAGCTTCTTGCTCTCCTGGCTGTTAGTCCGTAGAAGAGCGACATCGATCTGATACCAATTGTTGGGACCGATGTACCCGCTAGAGGGGGGATGAATAACGTCTCGTCGAGCACTCATCGGTTGCATCTTGATGATGATATGCAGCGGAAATAAAATATAAGACTCACACAACGCTAACAAGTAGATTTACTTGGTATCCACCTCAAGAAGAGGTGACTAATCCAAGGATCTTCACACGACATGCTATCTCCACTAAGAACAACTCCTTCTCGGTCGCAGTCGGAGGCGGAGAAGCCTCGTACAAACTCACACAACAACACAAACAAAAATACAAGAAGAGAGTATAAGATACAAATGAAAACACTACTTCTTCTTGCTTACTTGTTGCTTGTCGTTGCCTCTTGAACCTTGAGAGAACACTCCCAAGAGCCTTCAAAAACTGGCGGTGAAGATCGAAGAAAGTCGTTGAAGATTGCTGAAAAATCACAGGAAGAAGATCGCAAAAATCTGGCGAAGAAAATGCTCTGCCCAAGCTTTAAACAGTGCTCTCAATCGATTGAATTCATCCATAATCGATTGTCACGTCAGCATCGCTCCATCGCAGCCGTCCATCACCTGCATCCGGTGCAACGATCACTTCCCAATTGATCGATCGATCGATTGGGACTTCCTGAATCGATCGCCTGATCGATTCAGAACCTTTCTGTGCTCTCGCATCCGTGTGAGAGCTTCTGCTGCCCAATCGATCGACTGATCAATTGGCAACTCCCAATCGATCGCCTGATTGATTGGGAAAGTCTCTGTGCTCGTGATTTCACATCCCAATCGATCAACTGATCGATTGGACCTTCCCACAATCGCAGCACAGTCCAAATCGATCGATCGATCGATTTGGACCTTGTTCAATTGATCGCCCAATCGATTGACTAGCCTGAACTTGACTCAATCTCAAGTCCAAAGTCTCCAACCCAACTCCCAATCAACTGTGACATGTTGGGTCTCCATGCGTAGCATTTGGCCACACACGACCAACCTCGAACTAGCCTTCTAGCCTCCTCCATCAACCTTGCGTCCCTCGAATATCTCCCTATCCTTCACGCCTTGCCTTCAGGAGCTTCGTTCTGCCTCATCCTAGTTGTCGGGTTCTCCTTGCCAAGTTACACTAGGACTTATCTTGCCAAGACCACATGCTTGGACTTACACCCTTTGCCAAGATCACACTTGGACTTTCCAATTGCCTGGCTCCTCACCAGGACTTTCTCCTTTGCCAAGATCACACTTGGACTTTTCAATTGTCTGGTTCCTCACCAAAACTTTTCCTTTGCCAAGATCACACTTGAACTTTCTCGTTGCCTGACTCCTCACCAGGACTTTCTCCTGCCTAGCTCCACACTAGGACTTTCCCTTTGCCTGGCTCACTAGGACTTTCCAAATGCCAAACATCCAGTTAGGACTTTCTCAGTCAAGTCTCTTGTTAACCTTGACCTACTTGACTTGTATTCTCATCAACCTGGTCAACCCTTTGACCATCTCCATAACCGGACGATTGCTCCAGTAATCTCCTTATATTGTTAAATATCAAAACTCAAATCATGACTCAAGCTTGACTCAACTAAAGCTTAGTCAAACTGGTCAACCTTAACCTAGGAAAATTACCCCAACAGATAGGTCATAGCAGGAAATCCAGCTAAGTCAACGGGTCGACCAGATAGCTGGTACAAAGTCCAGATAGGTCGACGGACTGACTGCATATCTGGTGAGAAGTCCATCTAGGTCAATAGGCTGACCAGATAGCTGGCATGAAGTCTAAACAGGTCGATGGGCTGACCGGATGTCTGGTGAGTTGGTAAGTTAAGATAAGTCACTGGAGGAAGGTGACCTTATAAGGATGCGTCTCTGTTAAAGGGACAGTAGGCATCGGTCCAGGTTAGGTCGATTTCAGATCCCTAATCTAAGACCTTGACTAGTTCCTGGTCCTGAGAGGATAGAAACTAATTAATACTGCTCATTATTATTGTGCTAAGATTTGTCTTGCAGGTTATCATCTTTGGTTATTTGAACTAACATTATTTTGTAGGACAGAGGAGAAAATTTACCTTCAAATGAACAGTGTCCAAAGGTGCCTTCAAGCAGTGAAGGCGCCTTCGTAATGTTCATAAAAGGCATCTTCCCCATGGTAAAATTTGACCTGTTCGGCGATAAGCTCCAGCGAAGTTCGGGATAGATTTTGACTCATTGAAGGTGCCTTCTACTCCTATAGAAGGCGCCTTCCACAGCCTATATAAGGCAGGCTCGACCAAGCAACCTTCAATAACACTTATATAAGCTAATATGCGTCCATTTGAAGTTTCGACTGCTCCGGATTCTTGCTACGACTCTGCTGAGAAGCTTCTACACCCTATGACTATTCCGAGGACTTTTGATCGCGATCGGTAGAGCGACATCAATACATGAATAAGTCAGTTTGATCCTAAGTGTCGATAACACTTTTATTGTACTTAAATTTTGCAAATGGGAAGTGCAGTCTGTTGCACTTCACCGGTTTTCTTTGTACTCGATTCTCTCTTCCGGAGGTATCAGAAGAAATTTTTAGGGGATTACCCATCGATAGGTCCGCGGGACCTGGGGTCTTGGAGTAGGAGTCGCCGAAAGTTCCGAACCAAGTAAAACCTCCCGTGTTTTCTTGTGTTCTTATTCCACTTTAATTTTGCTCTACGTACTTAATTTTTGAAAATTTTTTAAGACACATGATTTACCCCCCCCCCCTCCCTCTCACGTGCATCTCGATCCAATATTAAGTTAGGTGTTTTGTAATCTAATTGCGTTACCAAGTGTGTAAGAATTGACGAGCCCGAAGGACCCAACACAGGATGAAATCCAGCTAGGTCCGTGGGACCAGATAGCTAGTGTGAAGTCTAGATAGGTCAATAGGTCAACTAGACATCTAGCAGAAAGTCCGGTTAGGTCTGCGGGACCAGACAACCGACAGAAGTTCAGTTGAGTCTGCGGACTCGACAATTGGCATGAAAACCTGGTGGGTCAAAAGGTTAGTCAACCGACTCTAAGATGGTAAGTAAAGTTAAGTAACTGGAGGAGAGTGACTTTGTGAGGACGCATCCTGGTTGAAGAACAGTGGGCGTCAGTCCACGTTAAGTCCATTTTTGATCCCTAATCTGAGACTTTGACTAGTTCTTGATCCCGGGCGAACAGGAGTTAATTACTACTTCTTATTTTCATTATGCTAACCTTGTTTTGCAGGTTAAATATTTTAGTTTTGGACTAACATAACTTGCAGGGTAAAAGGAACAAAAAACCTTCAAATAAGCAATACCCGAAGGCGCCTTCGCACTGTTCATGGAAGGCGCCTTCAATGGCTTGAAGGTGCCTTCCAGAGGATAAAAGTTCACAGATTCAACGATAAGCTTCAGCAGATTTTGGGATCAGATTTGACCCATTGGAGGCGCCTTCAACGCCTATGGAAGGTGCCTTCCATGCCCTATATAAGACAGTCTCAACCAACCTTCTTTCAACAACTACCATACAAGCTACTACGCGTCAATTCTAGGTTCCGACTGCTCCGACTTCCTGTTACGACTCTGCTGTGAAGCTGCTGCGCTCGACAACTACTCCGAGGACTTCCGATCGCGGCTGGCAGACCGACACTGACACACGAGCGCTTTCACTTTAATCCCTACGTGTCGGTAACGAAGTTATTTTTTTGTATTTAATTATTGAAAAAGAGAAGTGTACTTTGTTACACCTGTCCTACATTCTTTGTACTCGATTCCCTCTTCCAGAGGTATCAAAAGAGGTATTTTAGTGAATTGCTCATCGATAAATTCACGAAACTTGGGTCTTGAAGTAGGAGTCACCGAACACTCCGAACTAAGTAAAACCGACCGTGTTTTCTAGTGTTCTGTTTCTTACTTAATTTCTGCCGCACACTTATCTTTTAAAATATGAAAAAAAAATGAGATTTTCAAAATCACGTGATTCACCCCCCCCCCCCCCCCCTCACTCGCACGTGCAACTCGATCCAACAAAATCTTCGGGGCTTAACTCCCTATTTCTCATGGGCACGACTCTTAACATACAATCAATCGCCCTCAGGCCCGGTCGGGCCTCCGGGGCCGAACTTCCCACTCATGGATAAGGCTCCCAATATAGACTCGACCGGTCCTAGATCTAGTCCAACCTCTAGGACTCAGCTCCTCGCTCCTCATGGCCATGACTCCTAGTATACATCTGGTTAGCCCCAAAACCAGTTGGACCTTCGGAGCTCAGCTCCTCATAGGCACGACTCCTAGCATACAGTTAGTCAACCCCAGAGCTGGTCGGAGCTTCGGGGCGTAACTCCCACTCCTCATGGGCACGACTTCCAGCATACATCCGGTCGGCTCCGGAGCCGGTCAGACTTCAGGGTTCTACTCTCCACTTCTCATGGGCACGACTTCTAGCATACATCCGATCGACCCAAGAGTAGGTCGGACATTCGGAGCTCAACTCCTCATTCCTCATGGGCATGACTCTTAGTATATATCCGATTAGCCCCAAATCTGGTGGGACCTTTGGAGCTCAACTCCCCACTTCTCATGGGCACGACTCCTAGTATACAACCGATCGACCTTAGAGCCTGTCGGACCTTCGGGGCGTAGCTCCCCACTCTTTATGGGCATAGTCGGTCAGACTAGTTGGATCGTGAAAGTCGATAGAAGGGGGGGTGAATATCGATCGAAAAATTATCGTAGTGGAGTGCACAGCGGAAAAGTAAAAGAACAATCCTAACAAGAACTAATTTACTTGGTTCGGAGCCTTGGTCGACTCCTACTCCAAGGTCCGCATTCGTCGAGTGCTTTCGTTGGGCAATCACTAATAGTTCGTAAAAGATTTGCAAATTTGAGTACACGAACTTTAGATAAGAAATACCGACAACAATAGAGAAAAGGAAAAAGAGCACGTTGTCAGAGAAGCTTTGCAGTGTCGCAGGGGCACAGCATAGTAGAGCAGATGTCGTTGTTGTTCTTTGCTCCAGGACTCACCCTCCTTATATAGGAGGCTCTGGCGCTTGGATCCCTTCCAGGTGCCCAGACCACTTTTCTCCAGAAAGTCCTTCTCTTGTAAGAAAATGTTAGTCCGAGGTATAATAAAAGTTATACTACCCTGCAAGACGAAAGTTAGCGCAATAAAAGACTAGTAGTAATTAGATTCCGTCTCACTGAGACTGGAATCTAGTCAAGATCTCAACTTGGAGTTCTGAAATGGTTCTAAATTGGATCAGCGCCTAAGTTCCCTAACCGAGAATGCGTCCTCACCAAGTCACTCTCCTCCAGTGACTTACCTTAACTTATCTACCAGACGTCCCGTCAGCCCGTCGACCTAACTGGACTTCATGCCATCTATCAAATCAGCCTGTCGACCTAGTTGGACTTCGTGCCAAACATTCGGTCAGCCCGTCGACCAGTCTGGGCTTCGTGCCAACTATCAAGTCAACCCCGTCGACATAGCTGGGCTTCGTGCCAACTATCCGATCGGGTCGTCGATTTAGTTGGGCTTCATGCCAGATATCTGGTTAGCCCGTCGACCAGTCTGAGATTCTCCTGCACACTTAGTTAAAGTGTTAGATCATAATGAAACTAACTTAACTTACTTTGTCATTCATCAAAATCTAGATTAGACCGTTAGTGTTAACCGCACCAACAATCTCCCCCTTTTTGATGCAATAACAACTTGGGTTAAGTTAGTAAAAATATATGCAAAAAGTAAACAGACACTTAAGATGATTTTTAGGTTAGAGTTTAAGGTTTGATATTTTATATTTTATTTGTTAACTAACTAAACTTAAACTCACTTAACCCTCCCTTTTGACATTCATCAATTATTGAAGCTATCATTAACAGTTTTTATCCTTCACGTTTGTACCCTTCTTCCTCACATGTGAATCTTGTTATCGTCGTGTCGGCCTTATTCTTTCCTCCATTTTAGTCCATAACACGGGCACTGCTCAGCGTCCAACTACCGTGCAATTCGCCACTCCGCATGGCTGGGCGCTAACACGCATCTACAACTAGATGATGATGTGATAAGGAAAGCATCTGTCCCTACGGGACAATCCGAATGACTCGCGGGGTAGATTGTCACAAGTAAAGTAGAGTCGATGTTGTCTGAGGGTGAAAATACCTCGAGAGCGTGTGATAAATAACTCCTTCATCTCGTGGAACGTGATTTATCTCCTTTCATTTAGTCATAGGACCGGATATGAGAAATACTTGTTGTGAGCTTTATCATCTTTTACCACAAGACAACAAAAACATCCTAATTAATAATTAAGCATTAAATAATCTCTTTCTTTTCTCTATAAAAAAAATATCCTTGATAAAAATATTAAAAAATATTTAAATGCCAAAATTGGGAAAAAAGACAAATTGATACCTATTTAGCTATGTATAAGAATTAATTACTATCAAAATTTGGCCAAAACATAATTAAATGTTAATATAAAAATAATAATATTTTTTTAATAAAAGACTGCAAATAAACATTAATAACGCTAAATATGCACACAAAATAAAGTTTTAACCAAGATTTCACCTCCACCAAAGTTATAGGTGTCATACGTGTGCGTACTTAATCTTAGCCAAAATATGCTTTATAAGGAAAAAGATTTTTTTTAATAAAATAATAAGAATTTTTTTAATTAGAAAACACGCATCTTATAACTATTTATAATTCATCAAAAATTATATATTATATTTTGATCAAAATATTAGTAAGCTCTAAAAGTTATCATATAGTCGTAAGATGCATTATTACTTTTAGTATTTTTAGCACACAATTGTGTCTTTATTTTTTTTATTCTTCTATCGTTATTTAAAAAAAAAAAAATTTGGTGCTAGGATCAAGGGTATTTTGGTCAAAAAGGTGTTTCTTTAAGGCGCTGGATGTCATGATGTTTTAACAATTGCCACTAATTTTTAGCTGAAAATTCTAACATGAGTGAATTTGTATGGAGCGTTTGGTTAAATGATGGAAATGATTATGGGTATAGATTTGATAGTATGGTGGAATGAGAATAGGAATGGAAATAAAATCCATCAAGTTATATGAGTTTGGTTGATTTCTATAAATCTAGTAATCATTCCCAAAATGTCATTCCCAAACCCACAATCCAAATACTATCTTTTACCATCATTCCATTCCCTCATTTCCAAACCCATCAACTAAACACCCGCTTAGTGTCATAACATCATAATTTTATTTATCGTGCTGCCACCATAACCACTTCATCCAATTTTGTTTAACACCGCGATCCCTTCCTCTCTTAATTTAAAATATGTAGTGTTTTTCTAGTTGGCACAATATTCAGTTTTTCTAAAGGATTAATATTAGAAATAATTGATTCAGCTCCATAGAAAATTTTCATCGGTCATTTGATAAATCAAAAAATACTTATGAAGGCTTATCCAAATGACCATCATTTTATTAGGTTTGTTTCTCATTAGAAGGAAAATCCCCTATAGTGTACACCAAAGTTGAAATATAAACCTCAGATCCTTTGATTATCTGTTGGTTATGTTCGTGTAGAGAGCACCAGACAAATGAATATGTATTTTGATAATGACAAAAGGGTTCAAAGTTAAGCTGTCTTGTGATCTAACAAGTGTGACTAAGTGTACAACAAAGTCCTAACTGATCTTAGGCAAAAGAAAGCCCTAGCTGCGATTAAGCAAATGGAAAGTTCTAGCTGCAATTAGGCAACGAAACCTTGGTCCGGAGGACTGGGCAAAATCTTAGCGGGTCAAGGACTTTGGGCAAAATCCCTATAGTCAAGAACTCTAGGTGAAAATCCTAGGGGTCGCGGACACAGGTGGAAGACTAGACGAGTCGTGGAACGAACGTTCAGTATAAAGTCCTAAAGTCTCGGACGTTGAGCAAAAGTTCAAACGGTCTGCAAGACCGGTCTGACAAAAGGTAATTTCTCCTAAGAAGAATAGGTGAGGACGCGTTCCCCGAAGAAAGAACAGTAGGCATCGGTCCGACCTAGAGTTTCAACGAAACTTAAAGTCAGGACCAGACAGTCTGAATGCTATCAAAATAATACCTTATTTATATTATTTGACTTGGAGTAATTTTTTCTTTTTTTTTGCATAAAATGAAGTTGCTGGAAAAAGCTAGTCCGGAGGGGGTCCAGGTGCACAGAGCTGCTCCGAGCGCCCGGGATGCCTTCTGTTGGTGCAACATCCCTCAGGTCAAGGTTGACCTGGTTGACCAAGCTTGAGTCTTGGTTTGGGTTTCGATGTTTGACAATGCAAGGTTGATTGAAGAAGAGTAAAGTAGGTCAAGGATGACCGGATACTTGACTGGGAAGTCCTAGTGAGTGAAGCTAGGCAGGAGGAAAATCCTGGTGAGTGAAGCCAGGTGAGAGACCTAGTGAGTGAAGCTAGGCAATTGGGAAAGTCCTGGTGAGTGAAGCCAGGTGAAAGACCTAGTGAGTGAAGTTAGGCAATTGGGAAAGTCCTGGTGAGTGAAGCCAGGCAAGAGAAATCCAAATGGGTCAAGGTTGACCAGACATTTGGTGAGAATCCAAGTAGGTCAAAGGGATTGACCGGATACTTGGCACGAGAAAGAAAATTCCAAGTAGGTCAGAGGGACTGACCGGATACTTGGTGAGAGAGTCCTAGCCGGTCAAGGGTGACCGGATGCTAGGTCTTATGTACCAACAAGTCATGGTTGACTAGATGTTGGTTTAGGGGGCTTTAGACTTGGTTTTGGACAAAAACCAAGGTTTGGATTGATCCGTGGATTGATCCAGCAGGTTTGGATTGATCCGTGGATTGATCCAGCAGATCTGGATCGATCAGTGGATCGATCCAGCAGATCTGGATCGATCCGCCGATCGATCCGGTGAGTCCTCGCGAACAGAACCCCTCCGGATCGATCCGTGGATCGATCCGTGGATCGATTGGGACGCTGGATCGATCCGTGGATCGAAAGCACAGAGGCGCTCTGGATCGATCCGTGGATCGATCCAAAGCCTCCCCGATCGATTGGGAGCAATCCAATCGATTGGGATTCAACCGTTGGCGTCGTTTATAGCTGTTGGCGTGCGATTCCTTCAGCATCACTTCACAGATTCATTTCAGATCTTCACCAGCTCCTCCACAACTCTTCTCAAGCTCGAGATCGCCAGTTCTTGAAGGTTCTTGGAGGCTCTTCCAAGTCAAGAGGCGGATCCAAGCAAGAAGAAGAAACTAGGGTTAGGGTTTGTGCACTCATTGGAAGCTTGTAAGCTTGTATTTCTTTACTACCCTTTCTTCTTCTTGTATTGAGTCTTTAGGGCTTCTCCGCCCTTGGTAGTTACCATAAAGGAGAGTTTCATTAGTGGAGGGTGCGTGCGTTGTGTGGATCCTTGGATTAGTCACTTCCCTTGGAGGTGGATACCAAGTAAAATCCAAGTGTTAGCGTGTTTGTATTTGTTTCTTTGTATTTCCGCTGCGCATCCTTGAAGAAACAAGCAACGCCGAGCAACGAGCACGCGAAGAGCTATTCACCCCCCCCCCCTCTAGCTACTTTTCGGTTCTAACAAGTGGTATCAGAGCGAGGCCGCTCTTCACCGGAATCATCGCCGGAAGGGTCAAGCATAACAAGAAGAGCTAGAGGGTGAAGAAGTTGAAGCAAAATTGTCAAAGTCAAAGATATTCAAAAGCTCAACTTCTACAATGGAATTCCAAGATGGGCTCGGATTCGACACGAGGGTGGCTCCACCATACACTTCCACGAGCTTCGATTCTTGGAAATCAAGAATCGAAAACTTTCTTATGATGGAGATAGAGCAATGGTTTGCTCTAATGGAAGGATTTGAAGCTCCAACAAACTCTAAGGGCAAGCTTCTCAAGAAAAGCAAATGGAGCTCGGAGCAAGTCCAAAGGTGCGAGGCCAATGACAAAGTGACCAAGCTTTTGGTAAATTTATTGCCAAGCACCATACTTTGCAAAATTGGAAAATTTGAAGATGCAAAGGATTTATGGAGCAAATTGGCCAAGCTTCATGAAGAGATCCCCTCCACTGTACAAGAGCAAGAAGTATCTAGAGAGGGTGACTCTTTGGAGCAAGACCAAGAGGAGGACTCCAAGGTTGAGAGATGCTCAACCTCCGAAGAAGAAGTCCAAGAAGAAGTTTCATCCTCAAGGGAATGCATCGAAGGGAACAAGGAGGGAGCATACTCCTTGTTTCATATTCAAGATGATGAAGCCTCCACCTCTAGGATTGAGGGGGAGCAACTCTTGGTGACACCGGATCAAGAAGAAGGAGAATCTTCCACATCCGGGTCAAGAGAAGAAGAGGATGAAGAAGCTTCCACCTCCACAAGTCAAGATGAATCAATTGGAGGGAAATCGATTTCGGATCAAGAGGAAGCCTCTACATTCATATCAAATGGAGGAAAAGATGCCACCCTTACAAGCAAAGGTATAAATATTTCAATTAATAATAAAAATCATATTATATGCTTTGAATGTAGGGAACATGGGCACTACAAGAGCAAGTGCCCCAAATTGGCCAAGAAAAATGGCCAAATGGCACAAAAAGGCAAGGAGAAGCTCAAGGAGACCATCCCCGGAACAAAAAGGAGCAAGGAGCGCATTGTGTGCTTCCTGTGCAACCAAAAGGGGCATTACCGAAGTCAATGCCCCAAGGGGAAGAAGATGGTCAAGGCTCAAGGAGGCATTAGTCAAGGGGAAGCCTCCAAGGTAAAGAAGAAGGTAACATTTATTGAGCCTACCCCGTTACATTATGGTAAAAAGCATGATAGTTCAAATTTTTATCATTTTAATGCAATTTACCATAAGAATAGAAAGCATGAGGGCTTTAAGGAAAAGCATGTGGCCCTACATGCCAAAACTACCCAACCTAAGGTTAGGAAGGTAAATAGACACTTGGGCGAGAACACTAAGGATAATAGATACATGCCCAAGAACAAAAATGCTCATGGACCAAAACCTAAGAATTTAATGATAGAAAATCAAGTCTTGAGGTCAAGACTTGATAAAATGGAAAAGACCCTAAAGAGGATGGAAAATATCCTACAAGGGCAAAATGAGAAATACCTAGGGCTAGGAAAATCAAAACCATCCAATGGCCATAGAGGGTTGGGATACAAACCAAAGGCTAAGAAGGATGTGCCCTCGTACCATAGAGTTCCATATAGTTATGGAACAAACCCTAGGTCCAGTGGTCAAGCCAAGAATACTAGGGAAGTTATCCCTAAGAGTATTTTTGCGAAAAATGTGACTAAGACTTCTAAGAAGTCTAAGAAAGTCACTAACAAGGTCACAAGGGAGGCTATCCCTAGAGTTGACCTAGAAAATGTGACCAAGGCTTCTAAGAAGCCCAACAAGGTTATTAGGAAGGTATCTAGGGAAGTTATCCCTAGTGAGTACCTAGAGCATCCAAGGAGCACCAATAGGTGTTGGGTTCCTAGGAGCATCTTCTCTACCCCATAGATGGGTTAGAGAGTGTCAACTCTAAGAAGAAGGGTAGTTAACCTAACTTTGAAGAAATTGACACTCAAGGAGCATTTTCAAGGTTTTTGTTAACCTTTGAAAATGAAATGGAATTATCATTTACTCTTTGGAAGAGTAAAATGTGCCAAATGGTGGAAAAATTGATTTTATCTTAAATGGCATAAATTGAGAGAACCTAGAGAAATACCAAGTTGGGATTTTGGTATTCTCTTAGAAATTTAAGGCAATCCGGGACTTGATTTACGTTTTTACTCTTGAGGAAAAATGGAATATGCCAACATTTGAGGATATGCTTAATTTTTAAGTGGCATAAACAAATCAAGAGAAATGTCAAGTCGGGTTTTGGCATTTTCTTAAGGAAATTGGGCAATCTAGGGTTTATGCTTTAGGATTAGCTAAGGGTTAAGGATACTTAGATAGATAATCTAGGTATATTTTAATTATGCTAAATCTTGCCATGTTTGCTTGCCCATCATATGCCATGACATCATATTTATTGTTGCATTCATATCTTACTATGAAAAATCCAAAAAATACCATGTCATGACACACATGCATCATGTAGCTATAGGGTACTTTCTTTTGAACATTATCTCCTTTTGATGTATGCCATAACATAGTCATGCATTAAGTTTAATTCCTCGTAATTAAGGACAAATGGCATTTAACAACACTTATTAACAAGTGACATCCTAGGTGGATATCTAATATCTCTAAAATGCCTAGATAGATATGCATGATCCCTAGAATAGGGCAAAACTAAAATCTCACATCTCACAAGGACTATAAGGTGACTTGTATGTGTTTTAGTGCACATTAGATACAAGTGAGATGTTAGAAAGATGAACAAAACTCAAGATGTTGATTTAGTGCATTCTTTTGAGTTTTAGGTTTATCAAAACACATAGTTATGTGTTTTCCCATCATTGGGAAAGCTAATGTACAAGTCATGTGCATTAAGCCCAAGGAATGTGATGGGATATTGGCTTTGAAAATTATTTCAAAATGCTTTTGGAAAACCTTGGTGAAGGCTATCTTTTGATAGTAATCACCATTGAATAGTTAGACACAAACTTGAAGAAAACGCTAAAGTTTTAGCAAGCTTTCAGTTTGTGTCAATTTTTGAAAATATGAGGTATTTTCTTAGAAAACTATTTTTCCTTGATAAAGTATGCCCTAAGAAATGTCTACACGAAATTTCATGATTTTTGGATTTTTGTAGAATTTTCTAGGGATTTCTGAAGTTGGCTGATTTTGAATTTCAGCAACTATCAGAGCTCAAATCGATCCATGGATCGATTGGAGTTCCTGAATCGATCAGTGGATCGATTCAGAAGGCAATTCTCGCGAGCAGAAGCTCGCTGGATCGATCAACCGATCGATCCACACATCCTGAATCGATCAGTAGATCGATTCAGATAGGTTGAATCGATTGGAACCCAACTCCAATCGATCCAGGATGCTGATTTTGGCTGGGAAGGCCTGATTTCAGCACTCTAAACCTATTTTAGTCAATTTAACCATTCCTAACCCCTGAAAATACATTTGTATATATAAAAAGGGTGTTTTCGTGTGGAAAACAAGGATGGATTGATTAAGGAAGGCTAAGTTGAAGTTTTGGTTGAGGTTTGTTTCAAATTTTGAATATTTGAACCTCAAAACTTCTAAAAATTGAGTTTCCTAAAGTTTTGGGGATTCCAAGTCATTGTTGGTGCAATGACAGAAGTTACCACCATGTCTTTAGGGGGAGGGACTCTTTAAAGACATGAAAATTATTTTTCATGAACCTTGGAAGGTGGTCAACCTTCCGTTAAGAACATGCTCAAGGTTGAGCGTTTGAACTTTAATGGGGAGTGGATATCCTCATTGTTCAAGTGGCTTCAAGTGGATAATGCTCAAGGATGGGCATTTGCCTACATTGGGGGAGAATGTAGGGTTAAGGTTAATGAAGGGTATGAGACCTTCATTATCGTGTTGGTCACAACGAGTGAAGTTGTGAACAACGATGAGCAACTCTTCAGGGGGAGAGTTTTCAACAATGGGGCATTTGTTGAAGAGTGCCCAAAATTGAGGCACTGGTTGATGTGTGCTCAAAGATGGTTTGATGTGTGCCAATAGGGGGAGAATGAAAGGGAGTAAGTTAGACTTTCATTACCTAGAGGGAGTTTGCCCTCTTAGGGGGAGAATGAAGGGCTTAACTTATGTATTCATTACCTAGTGGCATGAAGAAGGTTTAGGCTATGGGATTAGCCTAACTTACATGTGGTATTGTAAGTGATAGTGTTGGTATTGTCAAACATCAAAAAGGGGGAGATTGTTGGTGCAACATCCCTCAGGTCAAGGTTGACCTGGTTGACCAAGCTTGAGTCTTGGTTTGGGTTTCGATGTTTGACAATGCAAGGTTGATTGAAGAAGAGTCAAGTAGGTCAAGGATGACCGGATACTTGACTGGGAAGTCCTAGTGAGTGAAGCTAGGCAGGAGGAAAATCCTGGTGAGTGAAGCCAGGTGAGAGACCTAGTGAGTGAAGCTAGGCAATTGGGAAAGTCCTGGTGAGTGAAGCCAGGTGAAAGACCTAGTGAGTGAAGTTAGGCAATTGGGAAAGTCCTGGTGAGTGAAGCCAGGTGAAAGACCAAGTGAGTCAAGCTAGGATTGACCGGATACTTGGCACGAGAAAGAAAATTCCAAGTAGGTCAGAGGGACTGACCGGATACTTGGCAAGAAGAGAAAAGTCCAAGTGGGTCAAAGGGATTGACCAGACACTTGGTGAGAGAGTCCTAGCCGGTCAAGGGTGACCGGATGCTAGGTCTTATGTACCAACAAGTCATGGTTGACTAGATGTTGGTTTAGGGGGCTTTAGACTTGGTTTTGGACAAAAACCAAGGTTTGGATTGATCCGTGGATTGATCCAGCAGGTTTGGATTGATCCGTGGATTGATCCAACAGGTTTAGATTGATCCGTGGATCGATCCAGCAAATCTGGATCGATCAGTGGATCGATCCAGAAGATCCGGATCGATCCGCCGATCGATCCAGTGAGTCCCCGCGAACAGAACCCCTCTGGATCGATCCGTGGATCGATCCAGAGGTCCCAATCGATCAGTGGATCGATTGGGACGCTGCTGCTTCGCGCGATAAGCGCTGGATCGATCCGTGGATCGATCCAGGCATTTTTCTAGAGCACAGAGGCGCTCTGGATCGATCCGTGGATCGATCCAAAGCCTCCCCGATCGATTGGGAGCAATCCAATCGATTGGGATTCGACCGTTGGCGTCGTTTATAGCTGTTGGCGTGCGATTCCTTCGGCAGAACTTCACCGATTCAACTCAGATCTTCACCAGCTCCTCCACAGCTCTCTCCAAGCTCGAGATCGCCAGTTCTTGAAGGTTCTTGGAGGCTCTTCCAAGTCAAGAGGCAGATCAAAGCAAGAAGAAGAAACTAGGGTTAGGGTTTGTGCACTCATTGTAAGCTTGTATTTCTTTACTACCCTTTCTTCTTCTTGTATTGAGTCTTGTAGGGCTTCTCCGCCCTTGGTAGTTACCATAAAGGAGAGTTTCATTAGTGGAGGGTGCGTGCGTTGTGTGGATCCTTGGATTAGTCACTTCCCTTGGAGGTGGATACCAAGTAAAATCCAAGTGTTAGCGTGTTTGTATTTGTTTCTTTGTATTTCCGCTGCGCATCCTTGAAGAAACAAGCAACGCCGAGCAACGAGCACGCGAAGAGCTATTCACCCCCCCCCCCCTCCCCTCTAGCTACTTTTCGGTCCTAACACCTTCACCCGAAGTAGGGTGCCTGGCCAGGCGTTCACACGGTCCAGGCGCTCGGACGATCGAAAATTGATCTTCACAACGGGCTAGAAGGTGACTATTGGCGGACATACGTCACAGTCCAAGCGTCCGGTGGTGGTTCGGGCACCCGGAGGTGGATAACTTTTGTCGGATCGAGTTTCAACGAGAACACATTACGTCAGTCTTGTGGGGGCACCCGGGAGAAGTTCTTAGCACCCGGAGTGGACTGTAAAAGAAGGTTTCGACCAACAGCTAGAAAACAACATTCCAAACAACTTTCACTTCTTCGTACTACTCAGAAAACGTCTTCTCGATGCCCCGAAAATTATTCCGACAATTATTACGCTGAAGATCGATCTAATCCTTCAAGTCGTCGGTATTATTTTTATTCAATGGTTGATCATTTATTTCTCTTTTTAGATTACACTATTTTGTAGTCAGTGAAGATTTTTATGGAATGAAACACATGGTTTTGAGTTTCTCACTTAAGAATTTATTTCTATTCGAGGTAAAGTGAGTTGTTTCTTTCTATTCATTCAAGGTAGAGTGAATTATTTCTTTCTATTTTAACCAGTATTGTTTCTTTCTTTTTCTGTAGCAAAGAGTTTCAGATCTGAACGGAGGGAGAGAAAGGATTGTCGATTTAGCTTATTCCCTGGCCCTATAGAGATAATGGTGTCTTTGTTTCTCCTATTAATAATTTTATCTAACTGGAGTACTCTTCCTAGTTCATCAGTTGTTTCTTGACTGCTAATTATGTTCTTGACTGCTAAATTTGGCCATTTCAATATCTCTAATTGCTATAATGTTCTTGACTGCTTTCAGATATATACCTTTGATAGTTTGATTCAAACATTAAATTTAACTTAAAGTTCAATTATGACCGACAAAATTAAATCTAGTTAGGCATTCATTGGTTTCTAATATCTTTACAGCATGACATGTTACTCGAACGTCTTATATCAGCAAGAACAGCGTTCCGATTTTTGATTCATTTCTGTAGCGTGCATGATGTGCTACGAGCAAATTATCAAACCCGGAAGCAACGTGATCAATAAACCACTGCACAGCAATTCAGCAAATTATCACACTTCCTTCACTCTCGATCTCGATTATATTGTCATGTTAATTCATCGATCGTATATATCTGAAATTAACCTGCATCATCGCTAGACGCCGTTAATTTAAGCTCCGAGAGGTTCCCCACAAGCAACAGAAAACCCTGGCCCGCCCCCTGCATGCTCCTCTATAAATAATTGAAGTCTCGAACCCACTCGGCAATTCATTCGCCAAATAGTAGATCTAATTAAGCGACCATGGAGATGAAGAAGTTGGCCGTGCTGGTGTTGTTGGCAGTGGTTGTGCTCTTGGTGGCCACCGAAGCCATTCCTTTCGAGGATAAGGACTTGGAGTCGGAGGAGAGTCTGTGGAACCTGTACGAACGGTGGCGCAGCCACCACACAGTGACGCGGGACCTCGACGAGAAGAAGAAACGATTCAATGTGTTCAAAGAGAACGTCAAGTTCATCCATGAATTCAATCAACGGAAGGAAGTGCCCTACAAGCTTCGCCTTAACAAGTTCGGCGACATGACCAACCAAGAGTTTCGTGCGGTCTATGCCGGTTCCAAGGTGGCCCACCACCGCTCTCTACGCGGCGATCGACGCGAAGAAGAAGGCGGCGGGAGCTGGTCTAGCGTCAGTGGGGTTCCGACGTCGGTCGACTGGAGGCAGAAGGGTGCAGTTACTCCCATCAAGGACCAGGGCCAGTGTGGTAATTAATCGATTGCAAGTTCATTTGTTTTCGATATTTGATTGTGAAAGGTAAAATAATATGTTCTAAAATATATATGATCAGGGAGTTGTTGGGCATTCTCTGCTGTGGCTTCTGTGGAAGGCATAAACCAAATCAAGACCAACCAATTGATCTCCTTGTCGGTGCAACAACTCGTAGATTGTGATACGAAGCACAGCAGGGGATGCAAGGGAGGTTTCATGGACTACGCATTTGAGTACATCATGGAAAATGGAGGTCTCGCCACAGAAGAAAACTATCCTTACACGGCTAAAGATGGAACCTGCTCGAAGGTTAATTAATTATACATTTTGCAATGATTAATATGTTAATATAATCTTGGTATATAGTTGGTGCGGATGCATAAATTAATGTAACTTTCTTCTTCGCATGCAGGAGAATTCACCGGCGGTTACAATCGATGGCTACAATGATGTGCCGGCCAACAACGAGAATGCTTTGATGGCGGCCGTAGCCAACCAACCGGTGTCAGTCAGCATCGATGCAGGCGGCTCGAACTTCCAATTCTACTCGGAGGTATTGCCATATATAGCTCATTACATCAATTTATATATGTCGATCAAAAACTCTTTGCCGATCCAAACGTATATTTCGATATCGCAGGGAGTCTTCACGGGGCCCTGTGGCACTAAATTGGGTCATGAAGTCGCAATCGTTGGGTACGGCGCAACGAAGGATGGGACTAAGTACTGGATAGTGAAGAACTCATGGGGAACAGGGTGGGGTGAGAGTGGCTACGTTAGGATGAAAAGGGGAATTTCGGCCAAGCGTGGGCTGTGTGGTATCGCGATGGAGGCATCTTATCCTATCAAAACATCCCCTAACCCTAAGGAGCATGCGAGATCTTCCATGGATGAATCTGAGATGATATATGATGATGATACTTAACTGAAATTATATTCACGCTGGGAAGGATGCAGATAATGGTTAAACTTTGTGGTGTTTCTTTAATGCGTTGTACTAATGTGTGTGCATTTCACTTCAGTGAAATGGATAAATAAATAAATAAATAAATACATTTCGTCCACTAATTGAGATTTGCAAATAAATATTGATAGTAGTGGACTGGTTCTGTTCTTGCGTCAAACAAATTGAGAGTTACACAAGGCAAAGCAATAAATAAGCTACAAGGGCAAATGTGGTTTATGGTTGAACTATTCACGAGATATATTTTGCAACAATTTATACATTAATTTTGCTATTTAAGGTACTTATGTGAATAAACGCATCTTATTTCATAGAAGAATTCATTTACAGTGCATGACAATCAATCGCTATATGGATGTATCAGCCAACAATTAGGATGTTTTAATGGCGACTGTAACTAATCTAATTGATTTTGATGTCGGAGATTAAGTGACCTTGTTGTTGTTTTTTTCTTGAATATTCATGTTTATAATGTTGCAATTAATGTTTAAGTTCCTTGTATTCCTCTAAGTTATGCTAGTGTTAACGTCATTTCTAAAAGATAAATGAATAAATATATATATTTCTTTAACGTACTGATTGAAATCTGTAAATAAATAATTAAACATTTAAAATTTTTGACAATTTTTTTTTCATTTAGATTTATTGAATGTAGAAAGATTAACCATCATTAACTTCTAAATTAATAATTTAGATTTATTGAATTCAAACAACTGCTCCTGTGCAATGATTTAGAAAACTGGCAAAAACCTAGAAAAAAACGTAGAAGAAATGTGGTTTTTTAGTCTAACAAAAAGCATATACAAATGTCACTTCATCACTTTCATGGTATTATAAATAATATAACAAACTGATAGAGCCAAATGTTAGATGACCAACAAACGTATTGTTGTTGCAAATCCGCTGCCAAATATAACAGCCACTTTTTCGATTTTGGAAACATCGTTTTACTGCTTGACAAAGAGCCAAACTATATATGCTACGGGATTGTCAAAAGCCAAAGATGAAGTCATTGAACGCGAACGTATAATTCCCGCCGCGTTCTGATCCTCTATTGGAGGAAGAATTTCGCCTTTTCACTATGATTGAAGCAATTTTGATTAACTACTGTTTGCTTCTGATCCTCTGCCTAATCCCGCGAATGAGAAACTTAGAATTCAACTACAACTATATATATATATCATCCTACACATCTCGTGAGCATCTAAATTTTTAAAAAATTTGAAAAAAAAAAATTCTACTTAATACTATAATTAACCACTCAACCCCTAAATCTAAAGGTGAAATCTTATTGGCATAACCCGCAATACAAAACTAAATAAAAAAAATATGAAATACATGGTGATGCAGGTTTAATCTATGATGAAACATAATATCTTTAAATTTCAAAAAGGCATAATTTTTGATTCGAGACTCGGAATTAAATTCTATCAGTGGCCACGCCTGTAGAATTCCAAAATCTACATTTGTAACTAGTAAAACCGTAACCACCAAGTTTTAACCTTATATTCCACCGTTTAAACCATTTTCAGAACTTTTTACTATTTTTTTTGATAATTTTTATTTTTAAAGTATTTAGGATAATTTTAGTATTCCTAGTATTTATAGGAGATGATTTGTCTCAATTATATACTTTCCTTTTCGAGTAAAAAATCTATTTTTTTTTACAAGATTAGAATTAAGATCTGCTAATTATAATTTCTTTCCTTTATTTGGATTCATATAAAAATCATATTTAGATGTTAAGGATTTATCCTTTATTCATAATAAAATTTTCTTGTTGTGGTAAAACTCTGTGACATATTTCTCTTAGGAGAATTCTCTTTTTGATTCTCCTCAATCTTCCTTTCTAGGTAGCCCACAGGATAATCACTACCATCCAATGTCACATGATCACTACACACCCAATGGTGCACACCTTGAAAGTACCATGTGTGTGTTTTTTTAATTTTTATAGCTTTAATACTATAATCTAATCTCCAAACTCTCAAGATTAAATTCTAAACCCCGTAAAAAAATAAAGAAAAAACAAAATACACTTAGTGCTTATAAGGTGTACACCATTGGGTATGTAGACTAACATTCTTTTATATATTAAAAAGAAAACTTCACTATAGTTTAATAATTTACCTATATAAATCTATACAAGTTAATGATAGATTTATAAAAAATTGTAAACTTCAGAATAAATTTAACAAACTACCCTATAATATAAATGTTAGAAATAATATTTTATTTCTTATTAATGACACACATGTATGATGGTTCATGTTCTTTAATTTTATTGTAATTAAATAGCATGATTAAATAGTCACAATTATGATTAGTGGCTATATTCATATTGGTAAGGGACAATTCTCTTCATATTCATACAAATAAATGTAAAGGAAGATAAAAGATCATTCTCATATTCATACATTATGAGAATGAATGGATGGAATTAAGAGACAATTGAATGTACACATTGATAGAATGTGTAGATGAAAGGTCACACAATGGTCCTCCCTCTACCTTTTATATAGGTCTTTGCTCCATCAAAGAGACTAATGAAAGTAGAGAGGTCAAGAGGGAAAAACACAATTATCTAAGGGGTTCTAGTTTCTTGATACTTGAAGGTCCTCATGAGCCAAGGTATATTTTTTAAATATTGTAAAAATCATCTAGTTCGAAATCTTGGACATTAAGGAATATGCAATAATTGCATATACTAAATTCATGGAGATATATGTAAAACTTACATGTGGTATCAAAGCCACAAGTTAAGAACTTATGATTTTCCATTAAAGATTATTTTTCTCTCTTGATTGATTTTGTATGAAAAATATTTTATGTTTTCTTCCGCTACAATTTACATGTACAAATATGAACTTGTAATTATGAATATTCTTGACATGTATGATAACTTTAATTGAGAAAGCTTATATGATTACGAATGTCGAGTAATTATGTAAAAAGAATTTTGAGACTAAAAGTTATGTATATTTTGATATCTCAACTTTCTAATGGACATAATATATTAAATATGTTACAGATTGTGTTTAATTAGATTTTTATATACTTTCTAATATATTCATTCATTATAAATAAATGATTATGATCATCACAGATTTATTTAATATGTGAGTTATGAATGTTTTCTTTTTTTTTGAGTTTGATTATGTTTAGATCTGTATGCACATCATTATTATGTTTACTCATGTTTTATGTTTGATGGATTATAAAGTTAAAATTAAACAAATATAAACTTTTAAATTATTATTATCATTATTATTTAATTTAATGTCCATATTATGCATAATTTGTTAGTCACCAAAGTGGCCAAATTAAAAGGTTTTAGAAATAATGTTAAATTATTCATAAGTATGTAATACTATAAGATGATATGATGAAATTACTTAACTTTTATCCTGAATAATTTAAAGTTCAATGATTATAAAATAATTAAGAATCACCCAAAGGTTGATTACTTTATTCTATAATCATGGATATAATTGTGGTTAATTTGTATATTTTATTAGATATGTTTAGTATATCTAAAGATAATAAACATGTTTGATTAGAGCATATATATAATTACTTATTACATGAAATTTTATTTAAGCATCGATTATGTGTGTGTATTGTAGTATCACCCAAAGGAGAACTTCAATATGCATTTAAAGTTCATATGAATGTTATTTGAATTTTGTATTATGATTTATGAATCAAAGCATTGAAGTATGAGCATTCTACATAATTTTGCAGCATCAACAACTGTTGCTCTTCGTTCACAAGCCTCATCTCTTACGAAGTTCAATGGGCTTAATTTTTCTGAATGGAGTAAACAAATCCAGTTCCATTTAGGCGTTTTGGATCTTGATTTGGCACTTCTTACAGATAAGCCTGCTGGACTTACTAATACTAGCAGCACTAAACTGTTGGGACCGATTATGTAGCTAGAGGGGGGTGAATAGCTCGGTGCGCTCGTCTTTCTCTTCGCTGTTTGTTTCTTCAAGATATGCAGCGGAAAATACAAAGAAACAAAATACACAACGCTAACAAGAGGTTTACTTGGTATCCACCTCACAAGAGGTGACTAATCCAAGGATCCACAAACTCACGCACCCTCCACTAATAAAATACTCCTTTATGGTAACTACCAAAGGCGGAGAAGCCCTACAAGTTCACACTACAAGAAGAAAGGGAAAGGGAACAAAATACAAGCTAGAAGCTTACAAGTTAGCACAAGAAAACCCTAACCCTAGCTTTCTTCTTCTGCTGTAGATCCACCTCTTAACTTGGACAAACCTCCAAGAACCCTCAAGATCTGGTGGTGAGAACTTTGTGGAGAAGCTTTGGAAGCCCTGTGAAGATCTGAGATGAAACAATGTAAGTTCTACCGAGAGAACAGCTCGCCAGCAGCTAAATACGATGCCAACGGTCGGATCCCGATCGATTGGATTACTTTCAATCGATCGGGGAGATCGTGCGAAATCACACCTCCCAATCGATCCACTGATCGATTGGGGGCTCTGGATCGATCCAGAGCTATTCTGTTCGCACAACACTTCTCCCCAATCGATCCACTGATCGATTGGGAGGAAGCTTGTCGCTGGGACTCACCCAATCGATCAGCCGATCGATTGGGCATGAGCCAATCGATTGGCTGATCGATCCAACTCCTTGATTTTGCCTAAAATCAAGGCCAAAGCCCATTAAACCAACATCCGGTCACCTATGATCTGTTGGTACATTATGCCTAGCATCTGGTCACCCTTGACCTGCTAGAACTCGCTCACCAAGTGTCCGGTCAACCTTGACCCACTTGGACTTATCTTCACCAGGTGTCCGATCAACCTTGATCCACCTGGATTTCCCGTGCCAAGTATCTGGTCAATCCCTTTGATCTACTTGGGCTTCCCAACACCAGATGTCCGATCATCCTTGATCCATCTAGATTTTCCTTGTGTCAAGTATCCGGTCAATCCCTTTGACCTACTTGGACTTTCCAACGCTAGATGTCTGATCATCCTTGATCCATCTGGATTTTCCTTGTGCCAAGTATCCGGTCAATCCCTTTGACCTACTTGGACTTCCCTTCTGCCTAGCTTCACTCACTAGGATTTCATGTCTGTCTGGCTTCACTCACCAAGACTTCCTTCTGCCTAGCTTCACTCACTAGGTCTTTCACCTGGCTTCACTCACCAGGATTTCCCTTCTGCCTAGATTCACTCACTAGGTCTTTCACCTGGCTTCACTCACCAGGATTTCTCTTCTGCCTAGCTTCACTCACTAGGACTTTCACCTGGCTTCACTCACCAGGATTTTCTAGTCGAGTATCCAGTCAACCTTGACCTACTTGACTCTCCTTCACAATCTTACCACATGAACAATTGCACCTGTAATCTCCATGTCTTGTCTCCATGTATTGTCAAACATTGAAACCCAAACATCAAGACTCAAGCTTGAACCAACTCAAGCTCAGTCAACCAGGTCAACCTTGACCTAGGGAATATTGCATCAACAAACTCCCCCTTTTTGATGTTTGACAATGCCATTGACAATACCACATTTAAGTTAGGCTAATCCCATAGCCTCAACTCCCTTCATGCCACTAGGTAATGAAGACGTAAGTTAAACCCTACATTCTCCCCCTAAGAGGACAAACTCCCTCTTAGATAATGAGGTCCTAACTTAAACCCTTCATTCTCCCCCTATTGGCACACATCAAAAAGAAACTCTCCCCCTGAAGAGTTACTCACCGTTGTTCACAACTTCACTCATTATGCACAACATGATTCAAATAAAGGTCTCATACCCTTTACTTTCATCAAATGCTCATCCTTGAGCATATACCCCTAAACAATGAAGATATCCACTCTCCATTGTATTCCAATGCTTAACCTTGAGCATTTTCACTAAAGAAGGTAAAACCACCTTCCAAGGTGTATGAAAATAATTTTTCATGTCCTTAAAGAGTAACTCCCCCTAAAGACATGCACGTAACTTCTGTCATTGCACCAACAATGACTTGAAATCCCTAAACCTTTAGAAAACCCAAAATTAGAAGTTTTGAGGTTCAACAATTCAATATTGAAATCAAATCTCAACCTAAACTTCTACTTAGTCTTCCTTAACCAATCTATCCTTGTTTTCATCATGAAAACCCCCTCCTAAATGTATACAAATGTGTTTTGAGGGGTTAGGAATGATTACCTAGACTAAAGATGGTCCAAAATGCTGAAATCAGGCTTTACCAGCCAAAATCAGCATTCCTAATCGATTGGAGTTGGGTCCCAATCGATTGAATCTGCTTGAATCGATCCACTGATCGATTCAGGAGAGCTGGATCGATCGATGGATCGATCCAGGAAGCTTCTGTTCGCGAGAAGCTTGCTCTCAATCGATTGCCCGATCGATTGAGACCCTTCAATCGATTGGGTGATCGATTGAAGCTCTGAAAAAGCTGAAATTCCATTTCAGTCAATTTCAGAAACCCCTAGAAAAATTTACAAAATTCCAAAAATCATAAAAATCGTTGTAGACATTATTTAGGGCATATAGTATCATGGGAAAATAGTTTTCTAAGAAAATACTTCATATTTTCAAAGATTGACACAAACTTAAAAACTTGTAAAAACTTTAGTGTTGTCTTCAAGTTTATGCTCAACTATTCAATGATGATTACTATCAAAAGATAGCCTTCACCAAGGTTTTCCAAAAGCATTTTAAAATAATTTTTAAAACTAATATCCAACCATGTTCCTTGGGCTCAATGCACATGACTTATACATTAGCTTTCCCAATGATTGGAAAACACATAACTATGTGTTTTGATGAACTTAAAACTCAAAAGAATGCACTAAATCAACATCTTGAGTTTTGTTCATCATCCTAACATCTCACTTGTATTTAATGTATACGAAACCACATACAAGTCACCTTATAGTTATTAGTGAGATGTAAACTTTGGTTTTACCCTATTCTAGGGATCATGCATATTTATCTAGGTATTTTGATGTTATAAGCATCCACCAAGAATGTTATTTGTTAATAAATGCCATTAGTACTTAAATTGCAAGGAATTAATATAATACATGATATGTTATGGCATACACCAAAAAGAAATAATTTTCAAAAGAAAATTTCCTATTAACTACATAATGTATGTATGTATGACATGACATGGTATTTTTGTATTTTTCATAACAAGACATGAGTGCAAAAATAAATATGATATCATGACATATAAAAGGCAAACAATCATGGCAAATTAGCATAAATAAAATACCTAAGTTGTCTACCTAAGTATCCTCAAGCCTTAGCTAAATTAAGATTTAAAACCTAGATTGCCCACTATTTCCCAAGAAAATGCCAATAATCCAATTTTGACATTTCTTTTGCTTTTCCTAATTTTGTGCCAATTTAAATTAACATATTCCTCAAATTTTGGCACAATTTACTCTTTTAAAGAGTAACCAATTGAGTTAAGGCATACATTGTCTTTAATTTCCTAAGAATATATCAAAATCCCAACTTGGTAGTTCTTATGAATTTCCCAATTTGTGTCACTTAAAATATCATCCAATTTATCAAATTGTGACACATTTTACTCTTATAAGAGTAAATAAAAATTATTTTCATTTTCAAAGGTTAACAATAACCTTGAAAATGCTCCCGAGTGTCAACTTTATCATGATTGGGTTAACTACCCTTTCAATTAGAGTTGACACTCTCTAACCCATCTAAGGGGTAGAGAAAATGCTCCTAGGAACTCAAAACCTATTGGTACTCCTTGGATGCTCTAGGTATTCACTAGGGATAACTTCCCTAGATACCTTCCTAGTGACTTTGTTTGGCTTCTTAGAAGCCTTGGTCACATTTTCTAGATCAACTCTAGGGATTCCTTCCCTTGTGACCTTCTTTGTGACTTTCTTGGACTTCTTAGAAGTCTTAGTCACTTTTGTTGCAAAAATACTCTTAGGAATAATCTTCCTAGTATTTTTGACTTGACCATTTGACCTAGACTCGGTTCCATAGCTATATGGAACCCTATGGTAAGAAATTACATCTTTCTTAGCCTTTGGTTTGTATCCCAAACCTTTATGGTCATTGAATGGCTTTTGTTGTCCTAAACCTAGGTTTTGCTCATTTTGCCCTTTTAGGATATTTTCCATCCTTTTTAGGGTCTTTTCTAATTTATCAAGTCTTGACCTCAAGACTTGATTTTCCACCATTAAGTCCTTAGTTTTCGATTTTTCCTTAAATCCTTAAGCATTTCTATTTCTAGGCTTATAACTAAAATCCTTAGAGCTATTGCCTAAATTCTTATCTACCTTCCTAAACCTAGGTGTGGTAGTTTTAGCATGAAGAGCTACATGATTTTCCTTAAATCTATCATGCTTTCTATTCTTATGGTAAATAGCATTGAAATGATATAACTTAGAACTACCATGCTTTTTACCATTATTCAAGGGAGTAGGCTCAATAAATGATACCTTTCTTTTTACCTTGGAGGCTCCCCCTTGAGTTGTGCTTCCCTCATGAGCCTTTACAGCTTTCTTCCCCCGTGGGACATTGACTTCTATAATGTCCCTTTTGGTTGCACAAAAAGCACACAATGTGCTCCTTTCTCTTCTTTGTTGAGGGAGAGGTCTCTTTGGGCTTCATTTTACCCTTTGGTGCCACTTGACCCTTCTTCTTGGCCAACTTGGGGCACTTGCTCTTGTAATGCCCATGTTCCCTACACTCAAAACATATAATATAGTTTTTATTTTTAAATGAAACATTTATACCTTCATGTGTAGGGATGACATCTTCTCCTTTTGATCTGGAGGTAGAGGCTTCCACTTGATCCGATAATGATACTCCTCCAATAGATTCGGCTCGACTTGTGGAGGTGGAAGCTTCTTCATCCTCTTCTTCTCTTGACCCGGATGTGGAGACTTCTCCTTCTTCTTGATCCGGTGTCATAGAAAATTGCTCCCCCTCAATCCTAGAGGTGGAGGCTTCTTCATCTTCATCTTCTACAAGAAATAAAGAGTATGCACCCTCTTTGCCCTATTCGTTGCATTCCTTTGAAGATGAGGCTTCTTGGACTTCTTCTTCGGAAGATGAGCATCTCTCACCTTCGGAATTCTCCTCCTCTTGGTCTTGCTCCAATGAATCACCCTATTTGGATTTTTCTTGGATTGGTACAGTGGAGGGGATTTCATGAATCTTGGCCAATTTGCTCCATAGCTCTTTGGCATCCTTGAATTCTCCAATTTTCTCCAATATGTTGCTCGGCAATAGATTGACCAAGAGCTTGGTCACTTTGTCATTGGCCTCACATCTTTGGATTTATTCTTGGCTCCATTTGTTTTTCTTGAGAGGCTTGCCCTTGGAGTTTGTTGGAGCTTCAAATCCTTCCATGAGAGCAAACCATTGCTCTATCTCCATCATCAAGAAATTTTCGATCCTTGATTTCCAAAGATCGAAGCTTGTTGAAATAAATTATGGAGGCACCCTTGTATCGAATCCAAGTCCATCTTGGAATTCCATTGAAGTTGAGCTTGATAAATTCTTTGACTTGGAAAATTTTGCTCCAACTTCTTCACACTCTAGCTCTTTTCCCTTTCCAACGATGATTCCGGTGAAGAGCAACCTTGCTCTGATACCACTTGTTGGGACCGATTATGTAGCTAGAGGGGGTGAATAGCTCGGTGCGCTCGTCTTTCTCTTCGCTGTTTGTTTCTTCAAGATATGCAGCGGAAAATACAAAGAAACAAAATACACAACGCTAACAAGAGGTTTACTTGGTATCCACCTCACAAGAGGTGACTAATCCAAGGATCCACACACTCACGCACCCTCCACTAATAAAATACTCCTTTATGGTAACTACCAAAGGCGGAGAAGCCCTACAAGTTCACACTACAAGAAGAAAGGGAAAGGGAACAAAATACAAGCTAGAAGCTTACAAGTTAGCACAAGAAAACCCTAACCCTAGCTTTCTTCTTCTGCTGTAGATCCGCCTCTTAACTTGGACAAACCTCCAAGAACCCTCAAGATCTGGCGGTGAGAACTTTGTGGAGAAGCTTTGGAAGCCTTGTGAAGATCTGAGATGAAACAGTGTAAGTTCTATCGAAGGAATCGATCGCCTACTTTCAATCGATCGGGGAGGCTTTGGATCGATCTGCTGATCGATCCAGGGCTTATCGTGCGAAATCACACCTCCCAATCGATCCACTGATCGATTGGGGGCTCTGGATCGATCGGACGATCGATCCAGAGCTATTCTGTTCGCACAACACTTCTCCCCAATCGATCCACTGATCGATTGGGAGGAAGCTTATCGCTGGGACTCACCCAATTGATCGGTCGATCGATTGGGCATGAGCTAATCGATCGGCTGATCGATCCAGCTCCTTGATTTTGCCCAAAATCAAGTCCAAAGCCCCTTAAACCAACATCCGGTCACCTATGACCTGTTGGTACATTATGCCTAGCATCCCACCCGTCACCTCTGCTAGAACTCGCTCACCGTCCGATCGAACTTAACTCACACGTGGTCCGATCAACCTCGATCCACCAGTCCGCGCGTGTATCGGCCCAATCCTTTAACCTACTTGGGCTTCCCACATGTCCGATCATCCTTGATCCATTTTCCTTGTGTCAAGTATCCGTCAATCCTTTGACCTACTTGACTACTTCCAACACATTGTATGATCATCCTGGATCCATCCATCTGCCTTCAAGGATCCTTTGACCTACTTGGACCTCTACCTTGCCAGCTTCACTCATTAGGACTTCTACTGGCTTCCACTCACGGGCTTCCTTCACCTCTCATCTCTTCACTCACCACTTCTCCCCTTACGCTCACTCAGGTCTCACCCGATACTCACCACTTTCTTTCCTCCGCCTTCACTCCCACTAGGTCTTCACACCCTTCACTCAGATTTCCTTCTACAGCTTCCACCACTTTCACCAGGACTCTACTCCTGCTTCTCTTCAGTTTTTCGAGCTCAAACTTCCAAACACACACTCACCAACAATGACTCACCACTTCCATGTATATCTCCATTGTCAAACATTGAAACCCAAACATCAAGACTCGAGCTTGAAACAATTCAAGCTCAGTCAACCAAGTCAACCTTGACCTAAGGAATATTGCACCAATATAAATAAGTATCTTTCCATAAAGTTTGGGAAAGAGCAAATAGACTTAGCTTGATGTTTATGCGAATGACTATAGCAGACATCATTAAGCCAACAATCCCTAAAATTAATGATGCTAAGGAATTTATGAAGTTTGTAGAAAATTTATCTCAATCTAAGTCTGTTGATAAATCACTTTGTGAGACATTAATGGGTATGTTGACCACCATGAAGTTTGATGGCTCTCATACCATGCATGATCATATCACTCAGATGATAAATATGGCAGCAAGACTAAATTCCATGGGAATGAAATTGAGTGAGAGCTTCCCTGTGCAGTTTATTATGAACTCCTTACCTCCTGAGTATGGTCCACTCCAAATCAATTATAATACTATAAAGAATAAATGGAATGTGACAGAATTGCAAAGTATGCTTATTCAAGAGAAAACAAGACTTAAGAAATAAGTGTAGGACCGTAATCGTTCGATAGAGGGGGGGGGGGGTGAATATCGATTCGAAAAGTCGAGTAAAACTACGCAGCGGAAAAGTAAATGAACACAGTTATTTTTACTTCGTTCGGAGCATGTGACGACTCCTACTCGAAGGCCCGTGGTCCTTGACCACTTTCGTTGGGCAATCACTAGCAATTCGAATATAATTACAAAATGAATACAGGAAATGCTAGTGAAACAAAGTAATATCGACAAAGAAATTAACTAAAAACCGAAGGAGCACTTTGTCGGAGCTTTGTTGGCGTCGCAGCAGAGCAGCAGGACCAGCAGTAGAAGAGTTCTCAGATTGATTCTTGAAGAAGCTCCATCCTGGGGCTTCTTTTATATCTTGTTCCGGGCGCCTGGTGCGACGTGGCTGTTTAATCCGTGAACTCCACGTGGCGACGACTCGGCTGGATAAAATTCACCTTCCGGGCGCCGGACCTCCTTGTTCGAAACTTCCTTTTCCTGCAAAACAAAGTTAGTCCGAGGCACATATGTATTCTGCAAACACAGATTGTTAGCACAATTTATGAAATAGAATTAACAGTAAAAATATGACTTAGATTCCATCTTTCCGAGACCGGAATCTAGTCACGATCTCGACTTAGATATCCGAAATGGATCTAAGCCGGATCGACGCCTAATGTTCCCTTCCGGGAACGCGCCCTCACACCCTCCGACTTACCTCACTTACTGACGACGCGGCCACCCGTCGACCGTCCCGTGCGGACTTCTCGCCACCATCTAGTCGACCGGCCGACCTACTGGACTTCTCGCCGCGCGTCCGGTCACCCATCGACCCGCTTGGACTTCTCGACTATCCGGTCACGGCCGTCGACCTAGTCGGACTTCGTGCCGGACATCCGGCACCTGCGACTGTCGACTTCCCCTGCACACTCGATCAAAGTGTCAGATAACAACAAAACTAACTTAACCTATTTGTCATTCATCAAAATCTAGGTTAGACCGTTAGTGCTACCCGCACCAACAATCTCCCCCTTTTTGATGGAATGACAACCTGGTTAAGTTAGTGAAAGAACGCAAAAAACAGGTACATCGGGTTTAAAGTTAGTTTTAGTGTTTTCAATTTTGGTTTATCTAACTTAACCACCTAACCCTCCCCCTTTGGCATTCATAAAAAAAAACAAGGGTAAGCAGTCATAGTGTAGTGTTACTGTAAAAAAAATAAGCACAGCTAATCCTGAAAAAATATTTGAGTTTGGTTCAAAATTCAAAGATAAAAGTACAATTTTTAAATCCAAGTAAAAAAATCAAGTTGACTTGGGGGAGACAAGTATAAATTTAAAGTTAATCAAGTTTAACTTTTCAAGCATGTAAAATTTTTAAATCAGGTTTTTCAAAAAAAAATTTCAAGTTTAAGTAACATTTACTTTTAAAAAAAATCTTCAACTTCAATTTTTCAAAACAAAGCAAAAATTAAACAAGTAAGATTAAATTTGCCAAAATAAATTTTTAAGGCTAATTTGATAAAAGCTAACTTTGGAAAGATTAATTTTCAAGCATATATTACAAAGCTGAATAAGTTTAAATTTTCAATAGTCAACTTTTTAAATCAGGTTCAAAATTAGGTGGGATTAAACTTCCAAGTTTTTCAAACACTTAGTTAAATTTAACTTTTTGTAAACTAATGTTCAAACATAAGTTAGTTTTAAAAAGCATTTTGCAAACACACAGAATTTTAATTAATTTCTCCCCCTGAACTTGATACTTAAATTTAAACAGCTGTCTAACCAATTAGGTACTAACTAACTATCAGAAGATAGTAGCTTTCACTTGGTTAGTCAGATTAAGGTGATTATAAACAGTCAGTGTTTGACTTGACTGATGATCTTAATCTGATTACTGTCTGATTTGTATTTAACGTCCAGACTTATGCTGATGCACTGAAATAAGCATCTTAAGTCCAGACAGTTGGCCTATGCATCTCACCCCTTTCTATGTTTGTCAAACACAAGCAAGGTAAACCTAAGGTGTTGGTGAGATGCTCAAAAACTAGTCCTATGGGTACATGCTTTCTAAGGATTCAAAACTAATCTAAGGCCAAAACTGTTTTTGAAAAACTAAAAATGGAAAGGGGGGGTGTGAATAGCCGCCCCAAATCGCTCGTTTTTCTTCCTACAATTCGTTAGCGCAGCGGAAAAACAAACAAGGAAACGAAAACAAGAAGATCAAACCTCAACGCGTCGATGTAACGAGGTTCGGAGATTAGGGCTCCTACTCCTCGGCGTGTCCGTAAGGTGGACGAGTCCAGTCAATCCGTCGGTGGATGAGTCCCCGGAGAACCGGCTAATACAATATACTCCTTGTGGGTGGAGAAACCTCGCCACAATATTCTTGCAACAGCAAGAAAGGAATACAACAAGAAATACAAGAAGACAAGAACAATGAATGTAAAAAAAACACAGGTTTTCTTGCCTCCTCGCCGATCGGATTTCGTTGAAGCGCAGCCTCGAACACCTACAAGGATATCCCACGAGAAGCTCACGCGAAGCTTGTAAGAAGAGCTCAACAAAGCTCAAGCACGACAGCACCTCAGAAGTGGGAAGAGAAGAGGAAGAAGTCATGCGGCCCTCTCGACCCCTTTATACCGCGAAGAAGACAGAAGAAACTAGCCGCTGCTATCAGTAGAATCGTCATCGGCTACCTGACCGATCGCTCTGCTCGGTCGATCTCCGGATCCCGCAAGTGCAGGTAACCTTCGCGCATTGACGCGGGACCGATCGAAGGGCACAGATCGGTCCACGAACCGATCCCAACTCCGTGAGCTCTTCGCGACATCGCTCTCCGATCGTCCGTCGCCCATCGATCAGAGTGCAACTCGTGGACCGATCAGCCTTTTCTTTGCCTCTGTTCACGATGGACCGATCGATAACGAATCATCAGAGAGTTTCAGATCCGATCGGTCACCACCGATCAGAGCAAACAAGGTATCACTGGATCGGTCTGGTGACCGATCCAGAGCTTGGTTTTTGCCCAAACCAAGTCCCAAGACTTCCAAACCAATATCCGGTCAACCTTGACCTATTGGTACTTCATCCCTAGCATCTGGTCACTCCCTTGACCTGCTAGAACTCCCTGCCAAGTGTCCGGTCAATCCCTTTGACCTACTTGGACTTTCCAACACCAGAAGTCCGATCATCCCTGATCCATCTGGATTTTCCCTTGCCCGGCTTTACTCACCAGGACTTTCCACCTGGCTTCACTCACCAGGATTTCCACACTGCCTAACATCCCAGTTAGGACTTTCCCACTACCTGGCTTCACTCACCAGGACTTTCCAACTGCCTAACATCCCAGTTAGGACTTTCCCACTGCCTGGCTTCACTCACCAGGACTTTCCCCGTGCCAAGTCTCCATACTTGGACTTTTCCAGTGCCAAGTCTCCATACTTGGACTTTTCCAGTGCCAAGTCTCCATACTTGGACTTTTCGCGTATCAGGTCAACCCTGACCTACGGTTGCACCAATAATCTCCCAAACATCTATTCTTGTCCCACATCAAGAATAGAACTCTCTCACGAGTGTCAAACATCAACATGCAACACAACTAGGTCAACCTTGACCTAAGGTTGCACCGACAATCTCCCCAAGTCAAACATCAAAATACAACTCGAGTCACGTCAACTCGAGTCGGGTCAACCAGGTCAACCTTGACCTAAGGTTGCACCAACATACATATGGTTGAATCTAAGTTAGGTAATTTTGGTAAGCCTCTCACAAGTCCATTTAGTTTACTTATATTTCGAAAGTTGGTGTGAGACATTCTTCTATGCCATAACCATGTTTCTTCTTTTTGTGTTAAGTAACACTTAATGGAAGAAGTGGTTAAGTTGATGGCATAGATGTTGTCTTTTCTAAAACCTTTTAGGCTTATGGTGGGAGTATCTAGATGTTTGATTAAACACTCTGTGGATAGAAATTTAACCTTATACCTAGTATCACATAATTGACTTATACTCAGAAGGTTGTATTTAAAATCTTCAACAAGTAAAACATTTGTAATTATAAAGTCTATTTTTAATTCAATATTACCTATACCAATTACCTTGAGTTTACCGTTGTTTCCAAAGGCAACTGTTCCTAAGCTTTTGTAGGTGAGTTGAGTGAACTTGGTGTGATCTCCAGTACGGAAAATCGTCCCCGTTGAAGAGTGGAGGTCATAATGTGCTGAATCCTTCTGTCTGAGACATTTTAGTCCTACGCACAGACGAAAGAGAAGAAACAAAAAAAATCCCAAGACTTGGTCTTGGATTAGTAGTGCGGGAAGAGAGAAAAAATAGTAGTAAAAATCTAGATTTGTGTTGCACCAATTTAGATTAATAAAAAAAAATATTAAAGTAATGATACACCAGTTTTAGAATTAAGCGTCGAACTGAAAACAAAAAAAAGGAAAAAAAATTTCACCCCCAGTCTGATTGGTGGTTGCACCAAATCAGAGCGGTACCTGCTCTGATACCACTTGTAGGACCGTGATCGTTCGATAGAGGGGGAGGGTGAATATCGATTCGAAAAGTCGAGTAAAACTACGCAGCGGAAAAGTAAATGAACACAGTTGTTTTTACTTCGTTCGGAGCCTGTGACGACTCCTACTCGAGGGCCCGTGGTCCTTGACCACTTTCGTTGGGCAATCACTAGCAATTCGAATATAATTACAAAATGAATACAGGAAATGCTAGTGAAACAAAGTAATATCGACAAAGAAATTAACTAAAAACCGAAGGAGCACTTTGTCGGATCTTTGTTGGCGCTGCAGAGAACGTAGCGGGCGACCAGCAGAGAGAAGAGTTCTCAGATTGATTCTGAAGAAGCTCCATCCCCGGGCTTCTTTTATACTGCCCGCTGATCCTTCCGGCGCCTGTGCGACGTGGTAGGTCTAATCAGCAACTCCACGTGGCACGACTGATAAAATTACCTCCGGCGCTCCCGCCCGCCGATCCTCCGGCGCTGACGGCTCCGCCGCCTGATCCTTCCTGCCCTGACCTCGGCTTCAAACTTCCTTTCCTACAAAACAGAGTTAGTCCGAGGCACATATGTATTCTACAAATTGTTAGCACAATTTATGAAATAGAATTAACATAAAAATATGACTTAGATTCCGCCTTTCCGAGACGGAATCTAGTCACGATCTCGACTTAGATATCCGAAATGGATCTAAGCCGGATCGACGCCTAATGTTCCTTCCCGAGAACGCGGTCACTCCCCTCCAGTGACTTACCTCACTTACCACTACCGGGCAGTCTCAATTCGGACTTCTCGTCTGGCCTTATCTAGTCAGCCACCGACGACCTAGCCGGACTTCTCGCCAAGCGCCGTCCACCGGTGACTTCTCCGCGCCGGATCCGGACCCACGACCTATTGACCTAGCCTGCGCCGGACCTAGGACCTCATGCCGACCTCCAGGCCACTCCGTCTGGACTTCCCCTGCACACTCGATTAAAGTGTCAGACAACAACAAAACTAACTTAACCTATTTGTCATTCATCAAAACCTAGGTTAGACCGTTAGTGCTACCCGCACCAACAATAAGGAGTTCACTCAATTAATTTCATGAGTCATCCTAATACGAGAAAAAAGTCGGGAAAGAAAAATACAAAGGACAATAATGGAAACTTAAAGTTAAATATGTCATTTGTCCAAAACCAAAAGAAGGGACAAAAGCATGATAAGTGCCATTTTTGTCACAAGGTTGGACATTTTCAGAAAAATTGCCAAAAACGAAAGACTTGGTTCGAAAAGAAAGGTAAGCCCAGTGCTTTTGCATATTTTGAATCAAATTTGGCAGTAGTTTCTTATAATACATGGTGGATTGATTCTGGTTGTACTACTCATGTTTCAAATACGATGCAGGGATTCCTTATAATCCAAACCATAAAGCCAAATGAAAAGTTTATCTTCATGGGAAATCAAGTTAAAGCACCGGTTAAAGCTGTTGGAACTTATCGTTTGATTTTAGACACTAGATATCATTTAGATCTTTTTCAAACTCTTTATGTTCCTTCTGTTAGTAGAAATTTAATTTCTTTATCAAAACTTGATACAGTTGGATACTCATTTAAGTTTAAAAATGGATATTTCAGTTTGTTTAAAAATAATCACTCTATTGGCTCTGGTGTTCTTTGTGATGCCTTATATAAATTAAACCTTAATAATTTGTTTGCTGAGACTCTATTGACCTTGCATCATAATGTTGGAACAAAATGTGGTCTAGTGGATGAAAGCTCGGTTTACTTGTGGCATAAATGTTTGGGTCATATATCCAAATAACGATTGATCCTGTCCGAAAGCTGAATCAACGAACGCTGGGCACGGGGCGCTCTCCGAGTCGCTGACGTGGATCTCCGATCGGTCGTACGGTCCTCCGGCGAACCTGCAAGGAAGTCGAGCCGGGAAGGGGTTCCCGGCGACGACCCTCCGACGCTCAAGTCAGGCAAAGCTCAACAAGAAAGTGGCTCCAAGAATCGTAGAATGCGTACCTCCGGCGAAGGATGAAGGCCTTTATATAGGGCTCTGGAGAAGCTGGTGCACACATACCGAGGTGTACACATGTCCCCAGCCCATACCCTAGTAAGGGCCTGTCAGTGAGCTTACTTGACCCCATACTGCCACAGTCCAAGCACGTCTTCGATGGGACAGCGGAACCCCCTGTCGTAAGATTTGGTGTCTGGTCTAAACGTAGAACATGCCGCTGTCAGAAAAAGATGTCCCTTGTCCTTTTCCCCTTGCTCCCGGCCGGGCGTCCGGCCAGCCAGCCTCTGCCTTACGTCCGGCCGGACACCTATAGTGGTATACTTGGGAGATTCTCGGTAATGTGCTTTGTGGAGACTGTTAGCAGTATGCTACCTCATGTCTTCGGCCGAGCGTGCCCTCCGCTCGGTCCTACGATCCTGTACCATGAGCGTCGGGGCCCAGCTTCCTGCTGGGGCGCCTTTTGCCATCAGTTAGACACCGGTCAGCCGGCCGGGCGTTCGACCCACCCATCTCCGGTCGGCCACCTGACCCTTTGACTTCCACGTGGCGTTGACTCCCCAGAACGGGGGTCCCCTGTTCTTACCGCCGGATCAACGATTATAAAGATTAGTAAAGAATGAAATGTTGGGGCAATTTTTATTGGTCAAGTTTGACCAATTTGACTAAGCTTGAGTTGAGTCAAGCTTGAGTAGGAATTTGAGTTTTGATGTTTGACAATATATGGAGATTGCTAGAGCAATCGTCTGGTTGTGGAGATGGTCAAAGGGTTGACCAGGTTGATGAGAATACAAGTCAAGTAGGTCAGGGATGACAGGAGACTTGACTGGATAAGTCCTAACTGGAGGTTAGGCGTCTGTAAGTCCTAACTGGAGGTTAGGCGTCTGGAAGTCCTAACTGGAGGTTAGGTAGTGTGGAAGACCTAACTGAAGGTTAAGTTAGGTGTATGGATTTCCTAACTGGAGTTTAGGCAGTGGTGGAACACTACAACAAATTTTACTTTTTGCAGCACGTCATCAACAACGTATATTTATAGAGCGCTGTTAATAATAGTATCTACAGCGCGTCAAATAAAACACGCTGTGAATACTATACTATTTTTACAAATAATAAAAAAATAAACTAATTATAATTTTAACAGCGCACTATGTTTGCTATTAATACTATAAAACATTCACAGCATGCTGTGCGCTATTAAAAATATTTTTAACAACATATTTGCAGCGCGCTGTGCGCTGTTAAAAATATTTTTAACAGCACATCGACTGCACGCTGCTAAAACCCTTTTTTTAGCGCGATCCATAAATCATTTGCCTCCTTCACTGTGAGTCTTCGAGCCGTTTTAGCGGAAGGAGCAAAGGTGCAACCCTTGCCTACGAGCATCTTCATCTTCGTGCCTTAGTCGCCCCCTACCCACGAGCATCTTCATCTTCGTGCCCTAGTCGCCCCCTCCTCCAGCATCTTCATCTTCGTTCCCTAGCCGCCCCCTCCCCGAGCGTCTTCATCTTCGTGCCCTAACTGTCGTCCCCTTCCCCGTGAGCGTCTTCCTCTTCAAGCCCTAGGTCGCCGCCCCCCTCCCCGCAAGCGTCTTCCTCTTTGAGCTCTAAGCCACCGCCCCCCTCCTCGTAAGACTCTTCATCTTCGTGCCTTAGCCGCCCCTCCTCGCAAGCGTCTTCCTCTTCGAGCCATAGTCGCTGCCCCCTTCCTGTGAACCTCTTCCAAAGTCGCGGCGGCGCGGGGGGGGGGGGGGGGGGGGTCATTTTATTCGATGTCGTTACCTTGGAGCAAATGATCACATCAAAGGGGTTTAAGTGGAGACGCGGGTACTCACGGTTAGGCTTTTCTGGTAAGACACCACTGATCATACCTTGAATAATCCCTCTTTGACAGATTCAGTGAGTTAGTGATCAGCGGAGACAACTGGTTTAAAATAGGCAAAAACATTGATTGTCAGCTTCTGTTATCGCAGCGTCTGAGGGAATTGGATCTTGAAAGAGGTTCGATCTCAAACACTTCGATTTAAGTTTTTTTTTTTTTTGCTAGTTTCTATGATTTTGTGGTATTTTCAATGTTTTGGGAGGATAATATACATCTTCCGAGTGAAAGTTTGGTCGATTCATGGTTTCTTAAATGTTTCTTTTGTAAAAAAGATTTTTTTTTTTTAACCACCGAGCTGTTTGCACTTTTACCAAACATCTGCGAGTTGAATTTTGGTATGGTGTTGTGAAATGTGCCTTTGTTCACGATTTTTGGGGTTGTGATCTAGATTAAGATGTATAGGTTCATTTTAAAAAAAAACCTTTGCAAGTTATTTGCTTACAGTAGAACATAGTACATAGTGAAAGTCTCGTTGTTGTAGCAACTAAGGTACAATTTCTATTGTTATGTAACATTATTACCCATTCCAATCTCTTGAGTTCATGTTCTCTTCAAGTCAATCTTATTGACTTGGTAATCTCATTCAGATGAAATGACAGTGACTATGGATATGCACTTTATGGTCAAACAAACTGTTTTTATGATCTTTGAATTTGCTGAGAGATCATAATAATGTCAAGTTGAGGCAACATATGTAGAATTATTATCTATGGTGGTGACCAAAATTGTTGGTGCAATATTCCCTGGGTTAAGGTTGACCTGGTTGACTGAGTTTGAATTGAGTCAAGCTCGAGTCTTGATGTTTGAGTTTCGATGTTTGACAATACATGAAGACAACACATGGAGATTGCAGGTGCAATTGTTCATGTGGGGAGTTTGTGAAGGAAAGTCAAATAGGTCAAGATTGACTAGATACTTGACTAGAAAGTCCTAATGAGTGAAGCTAGGCAGAAGGAAAACCCTGGTGAGTGAAGCCAGGTGAAAGACCTAGTGAGTGAAGCTAGGCAGAAGGAAAATCTTGGTGAGTGAAGCCAGGTGAAAGACCTAGTGAGTGAAGCTAGGCAGATGGAAATCCTGGTGAGTGAAGCCAGGTGAGAGACCTAGTGAGTGAAGTTAGGCAGTTGGAAATCCTGGTGAGTGAAGCCAGGTGAAAGACCTAGTGAGTGAAGCTAGGCAGTTGGAAATCCTGGTGAGTGAAGCCAGGTGAAAGACCTAGGAAGCTAGGTGAAAGACCTAGTGAGTGAAGCTAGGCAGATGGAAATCCTGGTGAGTGAAGCCAGGTGAGAGACCTAGTGAGTGAAGCTAGGCAGTTGGAAATCCTGGTGAGTGAAGCCAGGTGAAAGACCTAGTGAGTGAAGCTAGGCAGTTGGAAATCCTGGTGAGTGAAGCCAGGTGAAAGACCTAGTGAGTGAAGCTAGGCAGTTGGAAATCCTGGTGAGTGAAGCCAGGAGAAAGTCCTAGTAAGTAAAGCTAGGCAAAAGGGAAGTCCTGGTGAGTGAAGCCAGGCACAGGAAATCCAGATGGATCAAGGTTGATCAGACATCTAGTTTTGGGAGGTCCAAGTAGGTCAAAGGGATTGACTGGATACTTGGCACGAGAAAATCCAGATAGGTCAAGGTTGACCAGACATCTGGTGGAAGTCCAAGTGGGTCAAAGGGATTGACCGGACACTTGGTGAGGGAGTTCTAGCAGGTCGAGGGTGACCAGATGCTAGGCATGATGTACCAACAGGTTAGGGTTGACCGGATGTTGGTTTAGGGGACTTTGGACTTGGTTTTAGGCAAAAACCTGAGCTGGATCGATCAGCCGATCGATGGGCTCATGCCCAATCGATCGACTGATCGATTGGGTGAGTCCCCGCGATAAAGGATTCCCCAATCGATCAGTGGATCGATTGGGGAGAATCGTCGATTGCACAGAAAGCCTCCCAATCGATCGGTCGATCGATTGGGAGCCTCCAATCGATCGGCTGATCGATTGGGAGCGGCGATTCTGCGTGATAAGCCCTGGATCAATCGACCGATCGATCCAGGCAATTCCCAGGAGCACAGAGGCGCTTTGGATCGATCGACCGATCGATCCAAAGCCTCCCCAATCGATTGGGAGCAACCCAATCGATTGGGATTCGACCGTTGGCGTCGTATTTAGTTGTTGGCGAGCATTTCTCTCGGTAGAACTTCCACAACTTCAATCCTTCTCTTCAGCGATCTTCACAGCGACTCCACAAAGTTCTCACCGCCAGTTCTTGAAAGTTCTTGGAGGCTTGTGCTGGTGCACGTCCAAGTCAAGAGGCGAGGAAGAAGTTAGGGTTAGGGTTTTCTTGTGCAAACTTGTAAGATCTTATTGTATTTTGTTTCCCTTTCCTTTCTTCTTGTACTGAGAGTTTGTAAGGCTTCTCCGCCTTCGGTAGTTACCGAGAATGAGTGTTTTTATAGTGGAGGGTGCGTGAGTGTGTGGATCCTTGGACTAGTCACCTCTTCTTGAGGTGGATACCAAGTAAATCCCTAGAGTTAGCGTTGTTATTTGTGTTTCTTGTATTTCCGCTGCACATCATCTCAAGAGGCAAGCAATGACGAGCACGAGATCGCGCCGAGCTATTCACCCCCCCCCCCCTCTAGCTACATTTTAGTCCCAACAAGTGGTATCAAAGCGAGGCCGCTCTTCACTGGAATCATCGCCGAAGGGGGCAATAAGGCTAGAGGGTGTAGAAGTTGGAGCAAATTCTATCAAGTCAAAGACTTCATCATCAAGCTCAACATCAAATGGAATTTCAAGATGGACTTGGATTCGATACAAGGGTGCCTCCACCGTTCACAATGATGAGCTTCGATCTTTGAAGATCAAGGATCAAAAATTTCTTGATGGTGGAGATAGAGCAATAGTTTGCTCTAATGGAAGGCTTCAGAGCTCCAACAAGTTCAAAGGGCAAGATCCTCAAGAAGAGAAAATTGAGTCAAGAGCAAGTTCAAAGGAACGAGGCAAATGATAAAGTGACCAAGCTTTTGGTCAATTTGTTGCCAAGCAATATATTGGCCCAAATTGGAGAATTTGAGGATGCCAAGGAATTGTGGAGCAAGTTGGCCAAACTTCATGAAGAAACCTCCACTGTACCAATCCAAGAAGAATCCAAAGATGGCGACTCAATGGAGCAAGATCAAAAGGAAGAGGATTCCGAAGTTGAGAAATGCTCAACTTTCGAAGAAGAGGTCCAAGAAGCTTCATCTTCAAACGAATACAATGAAGAGGGCAAAGAGGGAGCATACTCTTTGTTCCATGTACAAGAGGAAGATGAAGAAGCCTCCACCTCTAGAATTGAGGGGAAGCGACCTTCAGTGACGCCGGATCAAGAAGAAGGAGAAGCTTCTACATCTGGGTTAAAAGTGTTAGGACCAAAAGTAGCTAGAGGGGGGGGGGGTGAATAGCTCGTCGCGTTCGCTCGGTGCTCGGCGTTGCTTGTTCCTTCAAAGATGTGCAGCGGAAAATACAGAAAAAAATACAACAACGCTAACACGGTTGGTTTACTTGGTATCCACCTCACAAGAGGTGACTAGTCCAAGGATCCACACCACGCACGCACCCTCCACTATGAAAACACTCCTTTTCGGTAACTACCGAGGGCGGAGAAGCCCTACAAGAACCTCTCAAAGAAGAGAAAGGAAAGGGAAAAAACAAACACAACGCATAAAGCACATACACCTAACCCTAACCCTAGCTTCTTCTTGCCTTTGATCCGCCTTGACTGAAAGCTTCCAAGATCCTTCAAGAATCGATCTTTGAGAGATCTGTGGAGGAGGAAGATCCGAGATGAAATCGTGAAGAGATCGGATGAAAATGATCTGACTGCCTTATCGCGACCGATCCGGATCGATTCGAATGTTCCCAATCGATCGAGGCTTTGGATCGATCCGGACGATCCGCAGCACCTGCGCATTGGCTCTGCATCCACTGGATCCGCCCTCCGCGGATCGATCCACGCGCAAGGACAACACAGTCCACCAATCGATCCAGCTGCAGTCCTGGATCAGCGAGGCTCAGTCCGATCGATCCATCGATTGATCGATCCATCGATCGATCCAAAGACTTGATTTTTATCCAAAACCAAGTCCCAAACCTCCCAAACCAACATCCGGTCAACCTTGACCTTATGTCATGCCTAGCATCTAGTCACCCTTGACCTGCTAGGACTCCCTTACCAAGTGTCCGGTCAACTTTGATCCACTTGGATTTTCTCTCCAAGCATCCGGTCAATCCTTTGACCTACTTGGACTTTTCTTTCATGCCAAGTATCCAACAATCCTTTGACCTACTTGGACTTCCAGATGTCCGATCATCCTTGATCCATCTGGATTTTCCTGCGGCTTCACTCACTGTGACTTTCACCCAGCTTCACTCACTAGGGTTTTCCATCCGCCTAGCTTCACTCACTAGGACTTTCACCCAGCTTCACTCACTAGGATTTCCATCCGCCAGCTTCACTCACTCTTTCACCGCTTCACTGATTTCTTAGACTTTTTTACCTTCGCCTAGCTTCACTCACTAGGTCTTTCATTTTGCCTAACATCCCGCTAGGACTTCCCAGTATCCGTCAACCTTGACCTACTTGACTCTTCTTCAATCAATATCTTATTGTCAAACATCTAAACCCAAACCAAGACTCAGCTTGGTTGTGTCAACCTTGACCAGAGGGATATTGCACCAACAATCTCCCCTTTTTTGATGTTTGACAATACCACAATAACACTTACAATCCCATATGTAAGTTAGGCTAATTCCATAGCCTCCTTCTTCATGCCACTAGGTAATGAAAGCATAAATTAAGCTCTTCATTCTCCCCCTAAGAGGGCAAACTCCCTCTAGGTAATGAAAGCCTAACTTACTCCCTTTCATGAGTCCTTTCATTCTCCCCCTATGACCTTCCCATAGGTAATGAAAGCCTAAACTTAATCATACATTCTCCCCCTATTGGCACACATCAACCCATCGTTGGACACACATCAACCTATGCTCCAATTCTGGGCACACTTCAACAAATCCATTTGTTGAAGACTCTCCCCAAGAGTTGCTCATCGTTGTTCACAACATCACTCGTTGTGATCAACACGATAATGAAGGTCCCATACCCTTCATTTATCCTTAACTTCTCCCTCAATGTAGACAACTACCCAACCTTGAGCATTATCTACCACTTGAGTGTCCACTTGAAATAATGAGGATATCCACTCCCCATTTCTCCCCATTTCAAGTTTAAATGCTCAACCTTGAGCAAGTTCACAACAGAAGGTTAACCACCTTCCAAGGTTCATGAAAAATAATTTTCATGTCTTTAAAGAGTCCCTCCCCCTAAAGACATGGTGGTAACTTCTGTCATTGCACCAACAATGACTTGGAATCCCTAAAACATTAGGAAACCCAAATTTAGAAGTTTTGAGGTTCAAATATTCAAAATTTGAAACAACCTCAACCTAAACTTCTACTTAGTCTTCGTTAACCAATCCATCCTTGTTTTCAACATGAAAACACCCTTTGTATGTATACAAATGTATTTAAGGGGTTTGGAATGGTTACCTAGACTCAAAGAGGTTCAAAGATGCTGAAATCAAGCCTTCCCAGCCAAAATCAGCAACTTGGATCGATTGGAGTTGGGTTCCAATCGATTGAACCTTTCTGAATCGATCCACTGATCGATTCAGACTCCCTAGATCGATCGGCTGATCGATCCAGCGAGCTTCTGCTCGCGGGAATTGCCGTTTGAATCGATCCATGGATCGATTCAGGAACTCCATCGATCGATGGCTCGATAGTTGCTGAAATTCCATTTCAGTCAACTTCAGAAACCCCTAGAAAATTCTACAAAAATCCAAAAATTATGAAATTTCGTGTAGACATTATTTAGGGCATACTTAATCATGGAAAAATAGTTTTCTATGAAAATACATCATATTTTCAAAGATTGACACAAACTTGAAAACTTACAAAAACTTTAGTGTTTTTCTTCAAGTTTGTGTCTAACTATTCAATGGTGATTACTATCAAAAGATAGCCTTCACCAAGGTTTTCCAAAATCATTTTGAAAACATTTTCAAAACTAATATCCCATCATGTTCCTTGGGCATAATGCACATGACTTGTACATTAGCTTTCCCAATGATGGGAAAACACATAACTATGTGTTTTGATGAACCTAAAACTCAAAAGAATGCACTAAATCAATATCTTGAGTTTTGTTCATCATCCTAACATCTCACTTGTATATAATATGGACAAAACACATACAAGTCACCTTATAGTCTTTGTGAGATGTAGATTTTAGTTTTTGCCCTAATCTAGGGATCATGCATATTTATCTAGGCATTTTAGAAATGTTAGACATCCACCTAGGATGTCACTTGTCAATAAGTGTCGTTAGATGCCATTTGTCCTTAATTACAAGGAATTAAACTTAATGCATGATTATGTTATGGCATACATCAAAAGAAAATAATTTTCAAAAGAGAATATCCTATTACTACATGATGTATGAATGTCATGACATGGTATTTTTGGATTTTTCATGATAAAACATGAATGCAAAACTAGACATGATGTCATGGCATATTATGGGCAAACAATCATGGCAAGATTTAGCATAAATAAAATATACCTACATTAACTATCTAAGTATCCTTAAAGTCTTAGCTAAACTTACAACTTAAACCTAGATTGCCCTAAAGTGCTTCAAGAGAATGCCAAAACCTAAATTGGCATTTCTAATTTCCTTGATTTAATATATGCCAATTGAAAGTAAACATGTCCTCAAATGTTGGCATATTCCATTTTTCCTCAAGAGTAGCACTTTTAAATTTTAAGGCCCGGATTACCTTAAATTGCCTAAGAACATACCAAAATCCCAACTTGATAGTTCTTATGAATTTCCCAATTTGTGCCATTTTAAGATAAAAACAATTTTTCACTATTTGGCACATTTTACTCTTTCAAGGAGTAATCAATAATTCCATTTCATTTTCAAAGGTTAACTAAAACCTTGAAAATGCTCCTTGAGTGTCAATTTCCTCAAAGTTGGGTTAACTACCCTTCTAATCGGAGTTGACACTCTCTAACCCATCTATGGGGTAGAGAAGATGCTCAACCCAACACCTATTGGTGCTCCTTGGATGCTCTAGGTACTCACTAGGGATAACTTCCCTAGATACCTTCCTAGTGACCTTGTTGGGCTTCTTAGAAGCCTTGGTCACATTTTCTAGGTCAACTCTAGGGATAACCTCCCTTGTGACCTTGTTTGTGACTTTCTTAGACTTCTTAGAAGTCTTAGTCACATTTATTGCAAAAATACTCTTAGGGATGACTTCCCTAGTATTTTTGGCTTGACCACTAGACCTAGGGTTTGTTCCATAACTATATGGAACTCTATGGTAAGAGGGCACATCCTTCTTAGCCTTTGGTTTGTATCCCAAACCTCTATGGCCATTGGATGGCTTTTGTACCCCTAAACCTAGGTTATGCTCATTTTGCCCTAATAGGATATTTTTCATCCTTTTTAGGGTCTTTTCCATTTTATCAAGCCTTGATCTCAAGACTTGATTTTCTATCACTAAGTCCTTAGTTTTTGGTTTTTCATTTGATCCATGAGCATTTTTGTTTCTAGGCTTGTATCTTACATCCTTAGAGTTATCGCCTAGGTTTTTACCTACATTCCTAGCCTTAGGGATAGTAGTTTTGGCATGTAGGGCCACATGCTTTTCCTTAAAGCCCTCATGCTTCCTATTCTTATGGTAAATCGCATTAAAATGATAAAAATTTGACCTAGCATGCTTTTTACCATTTTGCAAGGGAATAGGCTCAATGAAAGTTACCTTCCTTTTTACCTTGGAGGCTCCCCCTTGACTAGTGCCTCCTTGAGCCTTGACCATCTTCTTCCCCTTGGGGCATTGACTTCGGTAATGCCCTTTTTGTTTGTAAGAGAAGCATATGATATGCTCCTTGCTCTTCTTCGTTCCGGGGATGGTCTCCTTGGGCTTCACCTTGCCCTTTTGTGCCACTTGGCCCTTCTTCTTGGTCAATTTAGGGCACTTGCTCTTGTAGTGCCCATGTTCCCTACACTCAAAACATATTATATGATTTTTATTATTAATTGAAATATTCATACCTTTGCTTGTAGGGGTGGCATCTTTTTCTTTGGATCCAGAGGTAGAAACTTCCTTTTGATAGGACCTTGATTCTCCTCCATTTGATTTTTCTTGACTTGTGGAGGTAGAAGCTTCTTCCTCCTCTTCTTCTCTTGACCCGGATGTAGAAGCTTCTCCTTCTTCTTGATCCGGTGTCACCAAGGATTGCTCCCCCTCAATCCTAGAGGTGGAGGCTTCATCATCTTGAATATGAAACAAGGAGTATGCTCCCTCCTTGTTCCCTTCGTTGCATTCCCTTGAAGATGAAGCTTCTTCTTGGACTTCTTCTTCGGAGGTTGAGCATCTCTCAACCTCGGAGTCCTCCTCTTGGTCTTGATCCAATGAGTCGCCCTCTTTGGATTCTCCTTGATTTGGTACAGTGGAGGGGATCTCATGAATTCTTGCCAATTTGCTCCAAAGCTCCTTGGCATCTTCAAACTCTCCAATTTGTTCCAAGATGTTGCTTGGCAATAAATTGACCAAAAGCTTGGTCACTTTGTCATTGGCCTCACATCTTTGGATTTGGTCTTTGCTCCACTTGCTCCTTTTGAGTACTTTGCCCTTGGAATTTGTGGGAGCTTCAAAACCTTCCATGAGAGCAAACCATTGCTCTATCTCCATCATAAGAAAATTTTCGATTCTTGATTTCCAAGAATCGAAGCTTGTAGATGAATATGGTGGAGCCACCCTTGTGTCAAATCCAAGTCCATCTTGGAATTGCATCTTGAAGTTGAGCTTGATAGAATCTTGAACTTGAAGAATTTGCTCCAACTTCTTCACCCTCTAGCTTTTCTTGATATGTTTGCCCCTTCCGGCGGTGATTCCGGTGAAGAGCAACCTTGCTCTGATACCACTTGTTAGGACCAAAAGTAGCTAGAGGGGTGAATAGCTCTTCGCGTGCTCGGTGCTCGGCGTTGCTTGTTCCTTCAAAGATGTGCAGCGGAAAATACAGAAAAAAATACAACAACGCTAACACGGTTGGTTTACTTGGTATCCACCTCACAAGAGGTGACTAGTCCAAGGATCCACACCACGCACGCACCCTCCACTATGAAAACACTCCTTTTCGGTAACTACCGAGGGCGGAGAAGCCCTACAAGACTCTCCGTACAAGAAGAAAGGAAAGCGAAACAAAATACAAGCGCAAAGCTTACAATGAGTACAGAAAACCCTAACCCTAGCTTCTCTTCTTGCCTTTGATCCGCCTCTTGACTTGGAAAGCTTCCAAGATCCTTCAAGAACTGGCGATCTGATCTTTGAGAGCGCTGTGGAGGAGCTGGCGAAGATCTGAGATGAAATCGTGAAGAGATGCCGAAGGAAATGAACGCCTGCGGCCTTTATCGACGCCAACGGTCGGATCCCGATCGATTCGAATGTTCCCAATCGATCGGGGAGGCTTTGGATCGATCCACGGATCGATCCAGCGCCTCGAATTCGGAAAGCGCTGGATCGATCCACGGATCGATCCGGCCGCTATCGCTGGCGTAGCCCCAATCGATCCACGATCGACGATTGGGACCTCTGAATCGATCCGGGTCTCGACGGCTCTCTGATCGCGGGATAGTGATGGATCGATCCGAATCGACCTGGATCGATCCATCGATCGATCCAAAGACTTGATTTTGTCCAAAACCAAGTCCCAAACCTCCCAAACCAACATCCGGTCAACCTTGACTGTTGGTATGTCATGCCTAGCATCTAGTCACCCTTGACTGCTAGGACTCCCTTACCAAGTGTCCCGTCAATCCTTTGACCCACTTGGACTTTTCTCCATGCCAAGCCCATCCGGTCAATCCCTTGACCTACTTGGACTTTTCTTTCATGCCAAGTATCCAATCAATCCTTTGACCTGGACTTCCCAGCACCGATGTCCGATCATCCTTGATCCATCTGGATTTTCCCTTGCCCGGCTTCACTCACCGGACTTTCACCTAGCTTCACTCACTAGGGTTTTCCATCCAGTACTTCACTCACTAGGACTTTCACCTAGCTTCACTCACTAGGATTTCCATCCTTAGCTTCACTCACTAGGACTTTCACCGACTTCACTCACGATTTCACTCAGCTTCACTCACGGACTTCTTCTTCCGCGGCTCGACTTAATGGACTTCTTTCCTCAGCTTCACGGCTCACTACTGTGACTTTCCCCACGCCCTAGCTTCACTCACTAGGTCTTTCATTTTGCCTAACATCCCAGTTAGGACTTCCCAGTCAAGTATCCGGTCAACCTTGACCTACTTGACTCTTCTTCAATCAATATCTTATTGTCAAACATCTAAACCCAAACCAAGACTCAGCTTGGTTACCCAGGTCAACCTTGACCTGAGGGATATTGCACCAACAAAAAGAAGAAGAAGATGATGTATCCTCCAAAAATCAAGAGACATCAAATGGAGGATCAAGTGTCATCCTACATGTGAAGGTATAAATATTTCTTTTAAAAATAAAGATCATATCATATGTTTTGAATGTAGGGAACATGTGCACTACAAGAGCAAGTGCCCTAAATTGGCTAAGAAGAAGGGCCAAGTGGCACCAAAGGGCAAGGAGAAGCCCAAGGAGATCGCCCCCACAACAAAGAAGAACAAGGAGCACATTGTGTGCTTCTTGTGTAACCAAAAAGGACATTATAGAAGTCAATGTCCTAAGGGGAAGAAAGCGGTCAAGCCTAAGGGAGGAAGCATGAGTAAAGGGGAAGTCTCCAAGGTAAAATGAAAGGTATCATTTATTGAACCTACCCCTTTAAATAATGGTAAAAAGCATGCTAATTCCAATTTTTATCATTTTAATGCTATTTACCATAGAAATAGGAAGCATGATAGCATTAAGGAAAAACATGTAGCCTTTCATGCTAAACGACCACACCTAGGTCTAAGAAGGTAGATAAAAATTTAGGCAAGAATTCTAAAGATTTTAGTTACAAGCCTAAAAATAAATATGGTCAAGGATTAAAGGGAAAATCAAAATCTAGGGATTTATGGGAAGAAAATCAAGTCTTGAAGTCAAGGTTTAATAAAATGGAAAAGACCCTAAAGAGGATGAAAAGTATCCTAAAAGGGCAAAGTGAGCAAAACCTACGTTTAGCACAACAGGGGTTATCCAAGGGTCATAGGGGTTTGGAATACAAACCTAAAATCAAAAAAGATGTGCCTTCTTACCATATGGTTCCATATAATTATGAAACCAACCCTAGGTCAAATGGTCAAGTCAAAATTACTAGGGAGGTTATCCCTAAAAGTATTTTTACAACAAATGTGACTAAGACTTCTAAGAAGTCTAAAAAAGTCACAAAGAATGTCACAAGGGAAGCAATCCCTAGAGTTGACCTAGAAAAGATGACCAAGGCCCTTAAGAAGTCTAACAAGGTTACTAGGAAGGTATCTAGGGAAGTTATCCCTAGTGAGTACCTAGAGCATCCAAGGAGCACCAATAGGTGTTGGGTTCCTAAGAGCATTTTCTCTACCCCTTAGATGGGTTAGAGAGTGTCAACTCTAATTGGAAGGGTAGTTAACCCAATCATGATGAAGTTGGCACTCTAAGAGCATTTTCAAGGTTATTGTTAACCTTTGAAAATGAAAAGGATTATAAGTTTACTCATGGAAAGAATAAAATGTGTTATAATTTGAGTATTTGGATATAATCTTAATTGGCACAAGAAATTAAGTATAAAGAAATGCCAAGTTGGGATGTTGGCATTTTATTGGGAAGTTAAAGGCAAATCTAAGCCTTATTTTAATTTGTTACTCTTTAAAAGAGTAATATGTGTCAAATTTGAGGAATATGCATAATTTTAAATTGGCACAAATTAGGAAAAGTAAAAGAAATGTCAAAATTGGGTTTTGGCATCTTCTTGGGACATTTTGGGCAATGTAGGGTTTAAACTTTAAATTAGCTAAGGTTTAAGGATACTTAGATAGTTATTCTAGATATTTTATTTATGCTAATTTGTCATGCTTTATTTGCCCATCATATATCATGACATCATATTTATTCTTGCACTCATGACTTATTATGAAAAATACAAAAATACCATGTCATGTCATACATACATCATGTAGTTCTAGGAAATTTTCTTTTGAAAACTATTTATCTTTGATGTATGTCATATCGCATCATGCATAATTTTTAAATTCCTTGAAATTAAGGAAAAATGATATTTATTAACAAGTAACATCCTTGGTGGATGTTCATAATCTCAAAATGCCTAGATAGATATGCATGACCCCTAGTTTAGGGCAAAACCAAAGCTTACATCTCACTAAAGTACTATAAGGTGACTTGTATGTGGTTTCGTACACATTAAATACAAGTGAGATGTTAGGATGATGAACAAAACTCAAGATGTTGATTTAGTGCATTCTTTTGAGTTTTAAGTTCATCAAAACACATAGTTATGTGTTTTCCAATCATTGGGAAAGCTAATGTACAAGTCATGTGCATTGAGCCCAAAGAATATGGTTGGATATTGGTTTTGAAAAAGGTTTTGAATATGCTTTGGAAAACCTTGATGAAGACTATTTTTTTATAGTAATTATCAGTGAATAGTTGAGCACAAACTTGGAAGAAAACACTAAAGTTTTTAAAAGTTTCCAAGTTTGTGTCAATCTTTCAAAATAGAAAGTATTTTCATATAAAACTATTTTTCCTTGATAATATATGCCCTAAGGAATATCTACATGAATTTTCATAATTTTTCGAATTTTGTAGAATTTTTGGAAAGTTTCTGAAATTGACTGAAAGTGAATTTCAGCTTTTTCAGAGCTTCAATCGATCACTCGATCGATTGAAGTGCCTCAATCGACCGGGCAATCGATTGAGAAGGCATCTCTCGCGAGCAGAAGCTCACTGGATCGATCCACCGATCGATCCACGCAGTCTAAATCGATCAGTGGATCGATTCAGATGGGTTCAATCGATTGGGACCCAACTCCAATCGATTGGGAATGCTGATTTTGGCTTGATTTCAGCATTTGAACCACCTTTAGTCTAGGTAACCATTCCTAACCCCTCAAAATATATTTGTATATATTTAGGGGGAGTTTTCATGATGAAAACAATGACGGATTGGTTAAGGGAGACTAAGTAGAGGTTGAGGTTGAGGTTTGGTTTCAATATTGAATTTTTGAACCTCAAAACTTCTAAATTTGGGTTTCCTAAAGTTTTAGGGATTTCAAGTCATTGTTGGTACAATGGCAGAAGTTACGCGCATGTCTTTAGGAAGAGTTACTCTTTAAGGACATGAAAATCTATTTTACATACACCTTGGAAGGTGGTTAACCTTCTTTAGCAAAAATGCTCAAGGGTGGGCATTTGAATATAATGGAGAGTGGATATCTTCATTATTCAAGTGGTGTATGCTCATGGATAAGCATTTGATGATAATGAAGGGTATGGGACCTTCATTTGAATCGTTTGTGAATATACCAGGTAGTATATGCTCAAGGGTTGAGCGTTCAGAATAATGAAGGGTATGAGACCTTCGTTATTATGTTATGAACAACGAGTGAAGTTGTAAACAACGTTGGGTAACTCTTCAGGGGGAGAATGAGTGGTTAAGTTAGGCCTTCATTACCTGTAGAGGGAGTTTGCCCTCTGGTAAAGGGGAAGAATGAAGGAAACCATCATTATCATTCATATATTGGCATGAAGGGAGTTGAGGCTATGGAATTAGCCTAACTTAAATGTGGTATTGTCAAACATCAAAAAGGGGGAGATTGTTGGTGTAATATTCCCTGGGTCAAGGTTGACCTGGTTGACTGAGTTTGAATTGGGTCAAGCTCGAGTCTTGATGTTTGGGTTTCGATTTTTGATAATACATGAAGACAACACATGGAGATTGCATGTGCAATTGTTCATGTGGGGAGTTTGTGAAGGAAAGTCAAGTAGGTCAAGGTTGACTGGATACTTGGCTGGAAAGTCCTAGTGAGTAAAGCTAGGAAGAAGGAAAATCCTGGTGAGTGAAGCCAGGTGAAAGACCTAGTGAGTGAAGGTAGGCAGAAGGAAAATCCTGGTAAGTGAAGCCAGGTGAAAAACCTAGTGAGTGAAGCTAGGCAGTTGGAAATCCTGGTGAGTGAAATCAGGTGAAAGACCTAGTGAGTGAAGCTAGGCAGTTGGAAATCCTGGTGAGTGAAGCCAGGTGAAAGACCTAGTGAGTGAAGCTAGGCAGTTGGAAATCCTGGTGAGTGAAGCCAGGTGAAAGTCCTAGTAAGTAAAGCTAGGCAAAAGGGAAGTCCTGGTGAGTGAAGCCAGGCATAAGAAATTCAAATGGATCAAGGTTGATCAGACATCTAGTATTGGGAGGTCCAAGTAGGTCAAAGGGATTAACCTTGGCACGAGGAAATCCAGATGGGTCAAGGTTGACCATACATCTGGTGGAAGTCCAAGTGGGTCAAAGGGATTGACCGGACACTTGGTGAAGGAGTTCTAACAGGTCGAGGGTGACCAGATGCTAGGCATGATGTACCAACAGGTCAGGGTTGACCGGATGTTGGTTTAGGGAACTTTGAACTTGGTTTTGGGTAAAAACCTGAGCTAGATCGATCAGCCGATCGATTGGCTCATGCCCAATCGATTGACTGATCGATTGGGTGAGTCCCCGCGACAAAGGATTCCCCAATTGATCAGTGGATCGATTGGGGAGAATCGCCGATTGCACAGAAAGCCTCCCAATCGATCGGTCGATCGATTGGGAGCCTCCAATCGATCGGCTGATCGATTGGGAGCTGTGATTCTGCGCGATAAGCCCTGGATCGATTGGCCGATCGATCCAGGCAATTCCCAGGAGCACAGAGGCGCTCTGGATCGATCGGCCGATCGATCCAAAGCCTCCCCAATCAATTGGGAGCAACCCAATCAATTGGGATTCGACCGTTGGCGTCATATTTAGCTGTTGGCAAGCATTTCTCTCGGTAGAACTTCCACGGCTTCAATCCTTCTCTTCAGCGATCTTCACAGCGACTCCACAAAGTTCTCACCGCCAGTTCTTGAAGGTTATTGGAGGCTTGTGCTGGTGCACGTCCAAGTCAAGAGGCAAGGAAGAAGTTAAGGTTAGGGTTTTCTTGTGCAAACTTGTAAGATCTTATTGTATTTTGTTTCCCTTTCCTTTCTTCTTGTACTGAGAGTTTGTAAAACTTCTTCGCCTTCGGTAGTTACCGAGAAGAAGTGTTTTTATAGTCGAGGGTGCGTGAGTGTGTGGATTCTTGGATTAGTCACCTCTTCTTGAGGTGGATACCAAGTAAATCCCTAGAGTTAGTGTTGTTGTTTGTGTTTCTTGTATTTCCGCTGCACATCATCTCAAGAGGCAAGCAACGACGAGCACGAGATCGCGCTGAGCCATTCACCCCCCCCCCCCTAACCCCCCCTCTAGCTACATTTCGGTCCCAACAAAAATAAGTGATCATGAGTTGTTCTTGTTTTGGTGCTTTGTTTTTGTTAGGACCAAAAGTAGATAGAGGGGGGGTGAATAGCTCGTCGCGTTCGCTCGTTGCTCGGCGTTGCTTGGCATTGCTTGTCATTGCTTGTTTCTTCAAGAATATGCAGCGGAAAATACAGAAACAAATGCAACAATGCTAACACGGTTGGTTTACTTGGTATCCACCTCACAAGAGGTGACTAATCCAAGGATCCACACCACGCACGCACCCTCCACTATGAAAACACTCCTTTTCGGTAACTACCGAGGGCGGAGAAGCCCTACAAGACTCTCAGTACAAGAAGAAAGGAAAGGGAAACAAAATACAAGCGCAAAGCTTACAATGAGTACAGAAAACCCTAACCCTAGCTTCTCTTCTTGCCTTTGATCCGCCTCTTGACTTGGAAAGCTTCCAAGATCCTTCAAGAACTGGCGATCTGATCTTTGAGAGCGCTGTGGAGGAGCTGGCGAGTAATCTGGAGTGAATCGGAGAAGAGATGCCGCAGGAAATGAACGCCTGCGGCTATAAACGATGCCAACGGTCGGATCCCGATCGATTCGAATGTTCCCAATCGATCGAGGAGGCTTTGGATCGATCCACGGATCGATCCAGAGCGCCTCGTTCCGAAGGCCGATCGCATCCTCCTTGGATCATCTACGGATCGATCTACCCACTTATGTATTGGTGCGAATCACGGCCTAGCACTTAGCACACTTAACTATAACCTGCGGCGGAAGCTCGATTGGATTGCAGCACTCCGCAGCTCTTGTACATTCATTCCGGCACCTCCGGGTCCTGTGTTAGCTGGAGGACATAGTTCGACGACACATCGATGACTTCGATCGACGCGATTTCGAAACGGTCGAACCTCCCCGCCAACATCCCCACCTTGAGTCTCGGACTGTTGTACTATAGGCCATGCCCAGTCGCTCTGACCGGCTTGCTGGACCTGCTGCCAAGATACTTTCTTGATTCGTTGCGATCTGATGACTCCATCCTCCAGAGTGTATCCGATGCATCGACTCACCGATCTGATCCCAACACTCGATCCATGTCTGACATGGAGTCCGATCTTGGTCGATGTCCGATCATCCTTCACGACAGTCCAATTACTGATGGCGATGACGGCTTCCTTCAGGTCACCCACCTAGCATCGCAGTCACTAGGGGCAGTCTTCAGACTTTCACCCAGCTCCATAGACCACCAGCTCTCCACCGGACACCACCTCTACCTTGCTTCTTCCTGCAACGCTTCCTTCACCGCAGCTATCTCCCGCAAGTATGCACGCTATAGCAAGTATCAGTACTTCATCTTAGGGAGTCTAGGACGGTTGCTTGCGGCTAGTTCAGGTGCCAATTCGACATCACTCCAACAACGGTCGGAACCAAGTGGGTCCATGATTGTCCGTCTTTCATCCCAGCCTGCGCTACCTCCCGCTTAGATTCCCGCAATTCAAGTATCAATCGAGGGATTTCGCAACCCAATAGGAGGACATCTAAACTCCAGTGAACTGAGGTGGTGTGCAATTGAGTGACCCATAGTCAGTCACACCCCAAGACATGCCGTGTTAGTCCACAAACTAACTTGTTGCCATACGAGGTAATCCCGAATGTACGCTAATCCCATTAAGCCTTGCCTCCACACCGCCAATAAGATCGACTCCCATGGGTCCTAATCACAGAATGCACACATTCTTCATCCAGTATGACTCATCACTACTGCTTTCCTATGCCTCATAGTTAGTCACTCTAACAAACCCCAGAGACCACACATAGTTCAAGCATCCCCCTAGAAGCAATCTCCTCAGAGCACAGAGAAGACACTCGATACCCGGTTGCCTGAAAGAGTTGCTCAGTGATGTCATATAACGAAGGTCATGTTACATATTGCCTCTTGACCTCCGACCTATACTGTCCAACACTGAAATAATTGAGGATATCTCCCTTCATTTCTCCTCAAGAATAGAAACTAGCACCAGTTAATGATGATCAAGCAGTAAGCAGATGTATTTAATCGTATCAAGTCATCACAAGGTTCATAAAGGAAAATTGAAGACTTTATCATGTCTCATGGTGCACATGTGGTGGTACCAAAAGAAACCTAAAACATTAGGAAACCCAAATTTAGAAGTTTTGAGGTTCAAATATTCAAAATTTGAAACAACCTCAACCTAAACTTCTACTTAGTCCGTTAACCAATCCATCCTTGTTTTCAACATGAAAACACCCTTGTATGTATACAAATGTATTTAAGGGTTTGGAATGGTTACCTAGACTCAAAGAGGTTCAAAGATGCTGAAATCAAGCCTTCCACAAAATCAGATCGACTTGGGTTGATTGTTAGTTCCAATCGATCCTCGAATCGATCCACCGATCTGACCAGATCGATACTTCGGATCCGGTGACGTTCGGCCGATCGTTGAATCCATCCGATGGAGGAATCGATCCATGGATACAGAACCCATCGATCCATCCATGGATCGGAGTCGATAGTTGCTGAAATTCCATTTCAACTTCGAAACCCTAGAAAATTCTACAAAATCCAAAAATTATGAAATTTCGTGTAGACATTAGGGCATACTTAATCATGGAAAAATAGTTTTCTATTAAAATACTTCATATTTTCAAAGATTGACACAAACTTGAGAACTTGCAAAAACTTTTATGTTTATTCAAGTTTGTGTCTAACTATTCAATGGTGATTACTATCAAAAGATAGCCTTCACCAAGGTTTTCCAAAATCATTTTGAAAACATTTTCAAAACCAATATCCCATCATGTTCCTTGGGCATAATGCACATGACTTGTACATTAGCTTTCCCAATGATGGGAAAACACATAACTATGTGTTTTGATGAACCTAAAACTCAAAAGAATGCACTAAATCAACATCTTGAGTTTTGTTCATCATCCTAACATCTCACTTGTATATAATATGCACTAAAACACATACAAGTCACCTTATAGTCTTTGTGAGATGTAGATTTTGGTTTTTGCCCTAATCTAGGGATCATGCATATTTATCTAGGCATTTTAGAAATGTTAGACATCCACCTAGGATGTCACTTGTCAATAAGTGTCGTTAAATGCCATTTGTCCTTAATTACAAGGAATTAAACTTAATGCATGATTATGTTATAGCATACATCAAAAGAAAATAATTTTCAAAAGAAAATATCCTATTGCTACATGATGTATGAATGTCATGACATGGTATTTTTGGATTTTTCATAATAAAACATGAATACAACAATAGACATGATGTCATGGCATATGATGGGCAAACAATCATGGCAAGGTTTAGCATAAATAAAATATACCTACATTAACTATCTAAGTATCCTTTAAATCTTAGCTAAACTTACGACTTAAACCTAGATTGCCCTAAAGTGCTTCAAGAAAATGCCAAAACCTAAATTGGCATTTCTAATTTCCTTGATTAATGTATGCCAATTGAAAATAAATATGTCCTCAAATGTTAGCATATCCCATTTTTCCACAAGAGTAGCACTTTTAAATTTAAGGCCCGGATTGCCTTAAATTGCCTAAGAACATACCAAAATCCCAACTTGATAGTTCTTATGGTTTTCCCAATCTGTGCCATTTTAAGATAAAAACAATTTTCACCATTTGGCACATTTTACTCTTTCAAGGAGTAATCAATAGGTCCATTTCATTTTCAAAGGTTAACTAAAACCTTGAAAATGCTCCTTGAGTGTCAATTTCCTCAAAGTTGGGTTAACTACCCTTCTAATCGGAGTTGACACTCTCTAACCCATCTATGGGGTAGAGAAGATGCTCCTAGGAACCCAACACCTATTGGTGCTCCTTGGATGCTCTAGGTACTCACTAGGGATAACTTCCCTAGATACCTTCCTAGTGACCTTGTTGGGCTTCTTAGAAGCCTTGGTCACATTTTCTAGGTCAACTCTAGGGATAACCTCTCTTGTGACCTTGTTTGTGACTTTCTTAGACTTCTTAGAAGTCTTAGTCACATTTATTGCAAAAATACTCTTAGGGATGACTTCCCTAGTATTTTTGGCTTGACCACTAGACCTAGGGTTTGTTCCATAACTATATGGAACTCTATGGTAAGAGGGCACATCCTTCTTAGCCTTTGGTTTGTATCCCAAACCTCTATGGCCATTAGATGACCTTTGTGCTCCTAGACCTAGGTTATGCTCATTTTGCCCTAATAGGATATTTTCCATCCTTTTTAGGGTCTTTTCCATTTTATCAAGTCTTGACCTCAAGACTTGATTGTCTTTCACTAAGTCCTTAGTATTTGACCCATGAGCATTTTTGTTTCTAGGCTTGTATCTAAAATCCTTAGAGTTTTCGCCTAGATTTTTACCTACAATCCTAGCCTTAGGTGTAGTAGTTTTAGCATGAAAAGCTATATGTTTTTCTTTAACACTATCATGCTTTCTATTTTCATGGTAAATAGCATTAAAATGATATAAATTTGAACTATCATGCTTTTTACCATAATGTAAAGGAGTAGGCTCAATAAATGTTACCTTCTTCTTTACCTTAGAGGCTCCCCCTTGACTAGAGCTTCCTCCGTGAGCCTTGACCATCTTCTTCCCCTTGGGGCATTGACTTCGGTAATGCCCTTTTTGTTGACACAAGAAGCACACAATGTGCTCCTTGCTCTTCTTTGTCCCGGGGGTGGTCTTCTTGGGCTTCTCCTTGCCCTTTTGTGTCACTTGACCCTTTTTCTTGGCCAAGTTGGGACACTTGCTCTTGTAGTGCCCACTTTCCCTACACTCAAAACATATTATATGATTTTTATTTTTAATTGAAACATTTATACCTTCTTGTATAGGGATGGCACTTGCTCCTCCATTTGATATTTCTTGAATTTCGGAGGTGGCACTATCTTCTTCTTCTTCACTTGACCCGGATGTAGAAGCTTCTCCTTCTTCTTGATCCGGCCACAAGTTCCTCAATCCTAGAGGTGGGCTTCATCATTTTGAACATGAAACAAGGAGTATGCTCCTCCTTGTTCCCTTCGTTGCATTCCTTGAGGATGAAGTCTTCTTTTTCTTCTTGAGGTTGAGCATCTCTCAACCTCGAGTCCTCCTCTTGGTCTTGATCCAATGAGTCGCCCTCTTTAGATTTTCCTGATACAAATGAGGGATCTCATGCATTTTGCCAGCTAAAGCTCTTGAATCTTCATTTGTTCCAAGATGTGCTTGATCTTACCAAGAGAAATTGGTCACTTTGTCATTGGCGCTCACATCTTTGATTTGTCTTGGCCACTTGTTCCTTTTGAGTACTTTGCCCTTGGAATTTGTGGGAGCTTCAAAACCTTCCATGAGAGCAAACCATTGCTCTATCTCCATCATAAGAAAATTTTCGATTCTTGATTTCCAAGAATCGAAGCTTGTAGATGAATATGGTGGAGCCACCCTTGTGTCAAATCCAAGTCCATCTTGGAATTGCATCTTGAAGTTGAGCTTGATAGAATCTTGAACTTGAAGAATTTGCTCCAACTTCTTCACCCTCTAGCTTTTCTTGTTATACTTGACCCTTCCGGTGATGATTCCGGTGAAGAGCGACCTTGCTCTGATACCACTTGTTAGGACCAAAAGTAGCTAGAGGGGGGGGGGGGTGAATAGCTCGTCGCGTGCTCGGTGCTTGGCGTTGCTTGTTTCTTCAAGAATGTGCAGCGGAAAATACAGAAACAAATGCAACAATGCTAACACGGTTGGTTTACTTGGTATCCACCTCACAAGAGGTGACTAATCCAAGGATCCACACCACGCACGCACCCTCCACTATGATAACACTCCTTTATGGTAACTACCAAGACTCTCAGTACAAGAAGAAAGGAAAGGGAAACAAAATACAAGCTTAAAGCTTACAATGAGTACAAAACCCTAACCCTAGCTTCTCTTCTTGCCTTTGATCCGCCTCTTGACTTGGAAAGCTTCCAAGATCCTTCAAGAACTGGCGATCTGATCTTTGAGAGCGCTGGCGAGAGGTCTGGAGTGAATCGGAGAAGAGATGCCGCATGAACGCCGCGGCTATAAACGATGCCAACGGCCGGATCCCGATCGATTCAATGTTCCCAATCGATCGAGGAGGCTTTGGATCGATCCACGGATCGATCCGGCGCTTATCGCGTTCGATCCACGGATCGATCCACGGATCGATCCAGATCTGCTGGATCGCTCCCATAGATCCGATCGATCTGCGGATCGATCGGCAGGTCTATCGGTAGTTGGGAAGTTATCGATCCAGCACTTGGATTTTGTCCAAAACCAAGTCCCAAACCTCCCAAACCAACATCCGTCAACCTTGACTGTTGGTATGTCATGCCTAGCATCTAGTCACTCTGACCTGCTAGGACTCCCTTACCAAGTGTCCGTCAATCCTTTCACCCACTTGGACTTTTCTCTAAGTAGTCAACTTTGACCTACTTGGACTTTTCTTTCATGCCAAGTATCCAGTCAATCCTTTGACCTACTTGGACTTCCCAGCACCAGATGTCCGATCATCCTTGATCCATCTGGATTTTCCCTTGCCTGGCTTCACTCACCAGGACTTTCACCTAGCTTCACTCACTAGGACTTTCACCTGGCTTCACTCACCAGGATTTTCACCTAGCTTCACTCACTAGGGTTTTCCATCTGCCTAGCTTCACTCACTAAGACTTTCTTCTGCCTGGCTTCACTCACCAGGACTTTTCTTCTGCCTGGCTTCACTCACCAGGACTTTCATACTGCCTAGCAAGTATCCAGTCAACCTTGACCTACTCACTAGGTCTTTCAGTTTGCCTAACCTCCCAGTTAGGACTTCCCAGTCAAGTATCCAGTCAACCTTGACCTACTTGACTCTTCTTCAATCAATATCTTATTGTCAAACATCTAAACCCAAACCAAGACTCAGCTTGGTTACCCAGGTCAACCTTGACCTGAGGGATATTGCACCAACAGTTTTTCCCTCAAAAAACAACTTCAGCCTACTAAATAGCACATAGTTTGCAAATAACATATTTAGTCTTCTAAACATATTCAAATTGGGCACTTCTTGTCACTTGTATAAATGATATGATTATAGGTAATTTCTAGATTTATTATAGATCACTTAAACATCTTATTAAATTATTTCAATTTTGCTTCACATTAGTGTTTGTATTGTAGCATTAACTCTCCTATTTCTGTGTTTAGGATTTTTATCAATCAAGAATATAAGACAATCAAGTTAGCAGCCCTCTACAATTGAACTCAATGAAGCATCACTTGAAATATTGATATGAATTTGATATTACAATTGACATTGGTTAAGCATAAGGAATTCATGAACTCTGGTTTTTCATGCACGTAACGCAATTTCCCAGTTAAAGGTAATAATCAAATATGAGAGTTTGGAGTAGGGGCTCTGACAGCTTTATGTTATCTGAACTAGAAAGAAATTTTATTCTATTTTTTTGCTGTCATTTCTTCTACACAACTAATTGATGATTAACATTGCTAGACTGTTGCTATATGTGCTAATCCTCAACAAACAAAATATTTATGTTGGGTTATTCTGTTTGCTTTAGTTATGCTAGTTGTGTGTGCTTTTTGTTCGATTACCTTTGCCTTCACAAATTGGTAGACTGAAATACTTCTTTGGTGCCATAGCAAGTGGATGATCACATGAGCTAGGCTGAGGAGCTTTTTCTCAAAAGGACATCTGATGGACTGACAAAGGTTTGTAATTTTAAATTTAATTGTCTATGGTTTGAATAACATCCTTAGTACCATAATGACCATTCTTCTCTTCTGTTAAAATATATATTGGAAAGTAGCAAGAGGATTCATATTATCTCAGATACATGTTTTGAAGATCTATTTTAGTATCCTAAATGTTGTTCTTCAATTTTACAGCTTCAAAGGTATGAAGAAGTAATCAAATTCTGTGAGCAGACTGTAGGACATGCTGAAGTTAACGCTTTATCTTCTGAGCCAATTTACAGTGAAGCAAAGAAGATACTCTATCCAATGTTTTCCTCTATATCGTTGGTGTTGGCTCTTGACGGCAAAGACTTCCTTCTATTTAGGAAGACTAGATCAAGAATTTGAATTGTTGAAGAAGCTTGAACAAGGGAAAAGTATAGTGGACAAGTACAGTTAAATTTCACTATATTTTCATAGAATTTAACAGGATAATATTTTTCTCTTCAAATATGTTCTTACAAACTATGACTTTTATTAATAGCTAGTTTATAATAGCAGATTTAATAAAAAAAACTCAGAATTTAACATAATAATGTAATAGCTAGTTTGTTAGAGATTTTGTATCTTGTTTTGGATCCTCAGATCTTGTTTTGGTATAATAAAAAACTATGACTTTTATTAATTGTGTGTGGATTTGATTTGAACTAAATTTATTGTAAAATTTTAGTTTATTGTTTTCATCACTGAAATTGATTTTTTTTAAATATAGATGAGACTATCAACGACGTATGTTTGCATGCTGTAGATTATTATCCATAGCATATTTTCTACAGAGCGCAGTGCACGTTGTGGAAAATAATATCCACAGTGTCGAAAAATATTATTTGCAGCGCGCAACACACACTGCAGATATTATTTTTTGTGGCGTGCATTGCGCGCTGCGGATATTATTTTTCGCGGCGTGCATTGCACGCTGCAGATAATAATTTCCGCGGTGCACAAAGCAAGCTATCAATAATCCAGGACTTTTAACAGATTTTAATTGTGCAGCACACAATGTGCGCTGCGGAAAGTGAATTTGCGCGCTACGGAAAGTCATTTTTGTTGTAGTGGAAGTCCTAACTGGAGGTTAGGCAAATTGGAAAGTCCAAGTGTGATCTTGGCAAAGGAGAAAGTCCTGGTGAGGAGCCAGGCAATTAGGAAGTCCTGGTGAGGAGCCAGGCAACGGAAAGTCCAAGTGTGATCTTGGCAAAGGTTGTAAGTCCAAGCATGTGGTCTTGGCAAGGTAAGTCCTAGTGTGACTTGGTAAGGAGAACTCAATAACTAGGATGAGGCCGAAGGAAGCTCTTGAAGGCGAGGCGTGAAGGATGGGGAGATATCCGAGGGACGCAGGGTTGATGGAGGAGGCTAGAAAGCTAGTTCGAGGTTAGTCGAGTGTGGTGGTATAATCCGACAACTAGGATGAGGCCGAAGGAAGCTCCTGAAGGCAAGGCTGATGGAGGAGGTTAGAAGGCTAGTTCGAAGTTGGTCGGGTGTGGCCAAATGCTAGGCATGGAGACCCAACAGGTCACGGTTGACCAAGTTTGGGTTGGAGGCTTTGGACTTGAGTTTGAGTCAAGTCCAGGCTGGTCAATCGATCGGGCGATCGATTGAACCAGGGTCCAATCGATCAGTCGATCGATTGGAGTGTGCTGCGATTGTGGGAAAGCTCAATCGATCGGTCGATCGATTGGGAGGTGAAATCGCGAGCATAGAAGCATTCCCAATCGATCGGGCGATCGATTGGGAGCTGCCAATTGATCAGCCGATCAATTGGGCAGGGAAGTTCTCGCGTGATTGCGAGAACACAGAAAGACTCTAAATCAATCGGGTGATCGATTCAGGCAGTCCCAATCGATCGGTCGATCGATTGGGCAGCAGAAGCTCGTGCATAGACGCGAGAGCACAGAAAGGTGCTAAATCGATCGGGCAATCGATTCAGGTAGACCCAATCGATCGGTCAATCGATTGGGAAGTGACCATTGCGCAGGATGCAGGTGATGGACAGCTGCGATGAAGCGATGCTGACGTGTCAATCGATTGGGGATGAATTGGATCGATTGGGAGCACTGTTTAAAGCATGAGCGGAGCATTTTCTCCGCAAATTTTTGCGATATGTTTTCTGCGAGCTTTGTGCGATCTTCACAGTGATTTCTCCAGCACTCACGCCAATTCTTGAAGGCACTTGGGGAGCATCTCCAAAGTTCAAGAAGCAACACCAAGTAGCAAGAAGAAAAGTGTATTTACTTTTATTCTTGTAATTTCTTCTTGTATTTGTGTTTGTGTTGTGTGTGAGTTTGTACGAGGCTTCTCCATCTCCGGCTACGACCGAGAAGGAGGTTTTCATAGTGGAGATAGTGTGTCGTGTGTGGATCCTTGGATTAGTCACCTCTTCTTGACGTGGATACCAAGTAAATCTACTTGTTAGCATTGTATAGTTTGTCTTCGAGTTGTATTCCGCTGCAAATTATCAAGACGAAGCAAATGACGCAAGCGCACGACGAACCGCTATTCACCACCCCCCCCTTCTAGCGGCCACATCGGTCCCAACATGAAATCCTTCATGAATTGGATTTTACCGATCTTGATATTTGTGTGAATTGTATTAAGGGGAAACATACTGTAGGATCGAAAGAGTGCGATGGAGAGAGGGTGAATATCGCACTCTAAAAACTTTTCTTTTCGTGTTTTAAAGACAATCAGAATATGCAGCGAAAAGTAAATGACTCGTTTAGTTACTTGATTCGGAGTTTAGGTCGACTCCTACTCCAAGACCCGCGATCCTTGATCGCACCGTTGGGCAATTCACCAAAACTCTTCTTTCCAAAAACCTCAGAAAGAAGCAGTGCGTACAAGAAGATGAGTAAGATAGTAACAACCTACTATCTTACTTGAATTAAGTGCAATGCAAGCAAAAAAAAGCTATACCGACAGTATATAAAAGTTGAGGCTCGGTCGGCACTTCTTAGAACAGTAGATGAGTAGTCGTAGCACAAATCGCAGCTTGCACAGAGATGAACTTCGAATAGCTTTCTTGCTTTGTTACTTTGTTACACAGCCTCGGACCTCGAGCTCACTTTTATAAGAGTCGTCAACGTTCGGTCGACCGATCCCTAGGTTCGGTCGACCGAACCAGCTCCCTTCCATCTTCGCTGAGATCTGATGCTGATTCAATCTTTGGCATTTAATGACATTAAAGTGCTCAGTCTTCCTTCTTTGCTTTTGGTCGATCTGAACTGTGCTGAGTCATCAGGGTTCGATCGACCGATCCTCTGGTTCAGTCGACCGATCAAGCTTAGATCTGAACGTGCTGTGCTTTGGTCTGAACTGATCTTTGATCTGAGTCAAGCTGGTTTGGTCGATCGATCCCTATGTTCGATCGACCGATTAGACCGAACCAACAACACCGAGTTAAACAAAGTATTCCTGCAATACAAAGGTTATCACAGTAATATATATATATATATAATGCATGAGTAATATTGGACAGTAGAACTGTCTTGATCTCAACTTGAAAACCTTCCCAGTTTCTTCAGTTGGATTAGTGACCTTAGGTTGTTCCTTTCAAGAACACGACCTCACTGTCACTCCTACAATTGCATACCTCAACTTACCTGCCAAACATTGATCCTCCAGACCTGTTTGGACTTTGTCTGCTCAGTGTCTGATCGCCTGATCCACTAAGACTTTTCCTGCAATACTATATTAACCAACAGAAATAATAGTAATACAGAATACTATCGTAAACCTAAACTTAGATTTACCGAGATCCGTTGGTTCGATCGACCGCAACCTTGCTTGAAGTTCACTCCTCTAAGACTTCTCGTTACCTAAGGTTATCTCCCCCTAGGATTTTCACCATCTAGCTTCACTCACCAGAACCTAAAGTTATCACCCCCTAGGGTTTTCTCCACCTGACTTCACTCACCAAGACTCAGTATTCGGCTACCCAAGGATCAGGTCCTCTAGACCTATCAAATCCACCTGACTTCCACGATCTACCGAGATTTCCCTTGCCTAGCCTGCAACTAGGACTTCTCTTGTCTAACTGCAGTTAGGACTAGTCATTCGGTTGACTTCCCACCCTTACCTAGCCATGACTAGGACTTCCCATGATCAAGTTCCATTAAACTTAAACATATTTGTCGGATATTAAAACCTTGGAGGTCGATTGCACCAATACATATAAAATACACAATTAAGAAAATAGCTACAAGAAGCACACAACTTTTAGAAATTATACACACTGATATATATGGACCTTTTGATGTTCCATATCTTGGTGGAGACAAATATTTCATGACCTTTATTGGTGATTATTCATGTTATGGTTATGTCTATTTGTTGCATGAAAAATCTCAATCAGTGAATATCTTAGAGGTATTTATTAATGAGGTTGAAAGACAATTAGACAAAAAGGTGAAGATTATCATATTTGATAGGGGTAGTGAATATTATGGTAAGTATGATAACTCAGGGCAGTGCCCTGGTCCATTCGCTAAATATTTAGAACAACATGGCATTTGTGCTCAATACACAATGCTTGGGACACCACAACAAAATGGTGTTGCAGAAAGGCATAATCGTACTCTAATGGATATGGTTAGGAGTATGTTAAGTTATTCTCCTTTACCCTTATCATTGTGGATGTATGCTTTGAAAACTACTATGTACTTGTTAAATAGGGTTCCTAGTAAGGCAGTTCCAAAAACTCGTTTTGAACTGTGGACTGGAAAGAAACCTAGTTAAAGACACCTACATATTTGGGGTTGTCGGTGAAAGTAAGAATTTATAATCCACATGAAAAGGAACTCGATTTAAGAACAACCAGTGGATTTTTCATTGGTTATCCAAAAAATTCTAAAGAGTATAAATTTTATTATCCTGATCATTCTACGAAAATTGTTGAAACTAGGAATGCAAGGTTCATTGAGAATAGTGAAACTAGTGGGAGTGTTGAACCACGTGATATGAAAATTCAAGAAGTTAGGCAAGTTGTTGTTCCTATGGTTGTTGAACATTTTGACAACCTACAAGAACAACAAGTGAATGATCAAATACTCCATGATGTTGTTCACAATGAACATAATATTGATGAACCACAAGCAATAGCATTAAGAAGGTCTGAAAGGGAAAGAAGATCAGCTATTTAGAATGATTATGTGGTTTATTTACAAGAGTCAGAATTTGACTTAAGTATTGATGAAGATCCAGTTTCATTTTCACAAGCCATGGAAAGTGTTAATTCTTCCAAGTGGTTCGATGCCATGATCGAAGAGTTGAAATCAATGGATCAAAGTTTTGGATCTTGTTGAATTGCCTGAATGGTCAAAGATAGTTGGATGTAAATGGATCTTTAAGACTAAACATGACTCTAATGGCAATATCGAACGATACAAGGCTAGACTTGTTGCCAAAAGTTTTACTCAAAAAGATGGTGTCAACTATAAAGGGACCTTTTCTCCTGTCCCAAAAAAGGACTCACTAAGAATTATTATGGTAATGATAGCTCATTATGATTTACAACTACATCAAATGGATGTAAAAATCGCCTTTTGAATGAAGATTTAGATGAAGTGGTTTATATGGACCAACCTTAGGGTTTTTTAATTAAAGAAAAAGGGCACATGGTGTGTAAGCTTAAGAAGTCAATATACAAACTTAAACAAGCTTCCCGACAATGGTATCTTAAGTTCAATGATACTATAGTTTCTTTTGAATTTAAGGAAAACATCATAGATAGGTATATATATCTAAAGGTAAGTGGGAGTAAATTTATTTTTCTGATTCTAAATGTTGATGATATCTTACTTGCTCCTAATGATCTTGGTTTATTACATGAGACTAAGAAATTTCTCTCAGAGAAGTTTAAAATGAAGGATATGGGTGAGGCATCCTTTGTGATAAGAATTGAAATATTCCATAATAGATCACAAGGAATATTAGGGTTGTCTCCAAAATCATATATTACTAAAGTTCTAGAGAGATTTAGGATAGAAAAATGTTCTTCAAGTATTGTACCAATTCAGAAAAATGATAAATTGAGCCTTATGCAATGCCCAAAGAATGAATTGGAACGGAAACAAATGGAACAAATTCTTTATGCATCTATCATTGGAAGCTTAATGTATGCTCAAACTTGTACCAGACCAAACATCAGTTTTGCTGTTGGAATGCTGGGCAGGCATCAAAGTAATCCAGGATTGGATCATTGGAAAGCTGCAAAGAAAGTTTTGCGATATTTACAAGGGACAAAAGAACACATGCTCACTTATAGGAGATCCGATCATCTTGAGGTGATAGGATACTCAGATTCAGATTTTGCTGGATGCTTGGATTCTAGAAAATTCACATTTGGCTATTTGTTCTTATTAGCTGGAGGAGCAATTTCATGGAAGAGTGCGAAGCAGTCAATCATTGTTGCTTCAACTATGGAAGCTAAGTTTGTGGCATGCTTTGAGGCCACAATTCATGATTATGGTTGCGAAACTTCATTTCAGGACTTGGAATAGTCGACATTATTTCCAAGCTATTGAAAATTTATTATGATAATGTCGCAGTAGTCTTCTTTTCTAAGAACTACAAGTATTCAAAATGTGCTAAACACATGGAAATAAAATCTTTACCGTTAAAGAAGTTCATAAACAAAGAGCGTCAATTGAGTACATTAGCACCAACCTTATGATTGTGGATCCATTAACTAAAGGATTGTCACCAAAGACATTTAATGAACATGTCATAAGGATGGGCATTATAAAAAATTGTTAGTGACTCCATAAATAACTTTATGCTCTTTTGTATTTGACTCTCTGAGCTCTTTGGATGTTGTTTCTGATATTAATGTATCCTGTTTTTTATGTTAGTGTATATACATGAATGAATTATGCAATTATTAACAAGATTTGTCTTTAATAAGAATATTATGGATGGACCACTATGTTATGTCTTATTTTAGTTCATGTTAAGTATAGAACTAATATTGTGATACATGGAAGGAAGTATGTCAACTAATGATGTACAACCGCCATGATCCTTACTAGTTGTTGCTTAATGATGATTTATTATTGACCAATTTATGTTTTGTGCATCGAAGTGTATAAAGTCATATGTGCCAAGTGGGAGAATGTTAGAAATAATATTTTATTTATTATTAATGGCACACATGTATGATGGTTCATGTTCTTTGATTTTATTCGTGTTGACCTTGGGATGGGTTGACGGGAGCGCTGGGGGCGAGCGTATTCGCCTTTTGCCACAATATTCTTTGATTTTATTGTAATTAAATAGCATGATTAAATAGCCACAATTATGATTAGTGACTACATTCATATTGGTCAATGAAGAGACAATTCTCTTCATATTCATGCAAATAAATGTAAAGGAAGATAAAAAATCATTCTCATATTCATGCATTATGAGAATGAATAGATGGAATTAAGAGACAATTGAATGTACACATTGATGGAACGTGTAGATGAAAGATCACACAATGATCCTCCCTCTACCTTATGTATAGGTCTTTGCTCCATCAAAGAGACCAATGAAAGTAGAGAGGTAAGAGGGAGAAACACAATTGTCCAAGGGGTTCTAGTTTCTTCATGCTTGAAGGTCATCATGAGCAAGCTATGTTTTTTAAGTATTGTGAAAATCATCTAGTGCAAAATCTTGGACATTAAGGAATATGTAATAACTTAATTTACATATGCATATACTAAATTCATGGAAATATACGTTAGACTTACAATAAATAGAGGGGTTTAACTAAAAAATATATGAGAAATCATCTGTTTTCTGTAGCACAAACAAATCAAGGACCCTCAAATCTTACCAAGGAATAGACAGCAGGGAGTGCAACATTGGATTTACTAGATCCTTTACTAGATCCAGTTTCAAGGCCATATAGAGTAGTTGTTCTACAACTTTGGAGTTGGAGTGACAAAGAATGGCAGCGAATACAGAAAATGGATCATGAGTTATCTAGTTGTAGAACATCCATAAACAACAAACTGCTCTTATATTGCTGAAGGAATTACTGCATGTAGCTGTTGAGGGGGGCCTGAGCCTATCGGGTAGTCGCCAAATTCATTTCTCAAGGGCTTTGCAATTTCAGCATAGATAATCCTACCTTCAAATCTCTGCAAAACTGCTTCCCAGTCATGACAGGTCCATATAGATGATGGAGAGATAAAAACAGTACACAAACACACGCAGACATAAGCTGGAAAGATATTAAGCAAGTAAATTGGGCTACTGTTTCCCAGTTATGACGGGTTCATATCGATGATGAAGATATAAAAATAATATATATACACACAGAGATAAAGCTAGAAAGATGTTGAGCAATCATATTGGTTTGCCCTAGTGACCCATTAGCAAATTAGCAAATTGGGCACGTGACGCCTTTGCAAATTGAATAAGCAAGAAGTATTGTGGAAACAGAATCCAGTGGGTGAATGAGCCAACAAATTGGGTTCGGTTTCTTCAGTTAAATTGGGAAAAAAAATCCAGTTCAACTAAAAAAAGAGTGCAAAAAAATGAAAGGACTGGACAGGCCTTGGGTTCCAAGTTCTAGCGATTGAACCAAATGGTTCAGTTTGGTTTTCCAAACACTGACAATAATAGAATTTAAATGTTAAGTCAGGTAGATAACCGAATGGAGCAATCAAGTAGAATATGATACCCTACATGTAATTTCAAGCCCAGGACCCATGCCTAACAACTTGCTTTCAATTTGAAAAACACAAGCCAGAGAAATTTGAATTCCGGTTCTCATGTTTTTGTCTATCTATTACTAACTAACTCTAATGGGTGTGGCCTTCCTTAAGGTACTATTCACAATTTACAAAAATAACTCATTTTACTATCCATCCAAGCCTGAGCCCCATATAATTGTTAATAAACCTATTTTCTCTCAATAACCCCATAGTTAAAAGAGTTGCTACAACTCTGGATGTTCAGGATTAGAGATACTTTATTACTGCAACATATAGCACTAATCAGTAAGAAGTAAAACATCAAGATAATAACATGGATTTCCAGGAAGAAAAACTGAAGAAAAAGATGGTAGGAGCAAGACCTTTCGATCCATCTCTTCCAAGGCTAGAACAGCTTGCTCTTGACTTGAATATTGAATAAATGCATACCCTTTTGACCTCCACGTCTCCTCTTCTCTAGCGAGTTTAACTGTCAAATAATGTGAATTATCAGCTTAATGCAATTAAACCTAATTCCAAAATAGCTAACTTACCCATCAAAGGCATCCATCAAAAACTTACTTTCTACAATTTGACCAAATTTTGAGAATAATTTTATGAGAGTGGCTTCACCAGTTGAGTATGGAAGATCTGCAGTAACCAAACATGATGTTAGTATGAAAAAAAAACAAAAAGTGGCTCCTTATCACTTGCAATTGAACAATAATTATTTGCTTGTCATTTGACATGCTAAAATCCTGCTCACAAATAATTTCCAGTTTCATGATCAACCTACTTATAACTATGCTCTTCAGATAGATCATTGAGAATGATCGCTTATTATTGTTATGTTTTTCAACTCATCAGTTTAATTTTACTACATACAAAATAAATATAGGAGGAGAATGTCTATACCGAACACAAACTATTGCTGTTGCAAGACAGGCAATTCCTCTCCTTAAACCTAAACAAACAAGTTTTTTTTCCAACTTTTGCAAAATCAAGACAAAAAAATTTAAAAGTTGAAACTGAAGACAAAATTATGAAGCTGAACAGATCATAGCGGAACAGGAATTTCTACAAACACATGTTAGACAGAAAAAAAGAGTAAATATATATATGTATATACACGATTTGGCGCATCAAACATGACGTAAACGTCACCAGAGTGTTCAACGACTCGGAATGGTCATCAAAACGCAAAAATCAAGAGCGAACCCGAATTGAAGAAAACAAAAGGAAAGGGGGCAGAAGAAAGAAAAAAGGTACTTACTTCTAACGAATATTCTACTGGCGAGAGGGAGACGGCACGGGGAATCCTGGGAAGCACTTCCTATCGGCCGCGACGAAGAGGAAGGTAGGAGATTCGAGGACACTGAGCTTGTGGCCATCATGATTCACGCCCAGAGTCGAGACACGGACTCCCAACCCCCACAGTTGGTTTGACCGGTTAATAGAGCCATAAAATACTTTTATTTAATCAAGTATGCTGAAAAAAAATTAAGGAGAACACCATTTTAATTTAAATTATGAAAATAGTATTTCATTTTATATTTTATTAAATAATCACTCTATATTTAAACTGTTTTCCTTTTTTTCGATCATATGGTATTGTCCTCCATTGTTGAACCGTGTCAAGATTCCTTTACTTATGGGGAGATATTCATCCTACCCTAGATCTTTTGGAAGGTCGGAAATGTCCTGAGATTATGGTACAGTAGTAGAGTATTCAGATTGTAACTCAGGTACTCACGATTCGAGTCTTAGTTATGATAAATTTGTAGAAATTTTTTCCTCCAAATGGGACATGTAACTAAAGAATGCTGGGCTCCTGGGCTGCCCGCTGCGAGCGCTTCCCGATTTACTCTCATGGTCGATGGGAAACTTCCGTAGGATCAGACTGGTTACCACAGGCTCAACATTATCTAGTCTGATTAATTATTTTTTTTAAAAGGTCAGAGATATTTTACATCTATTGAAATTAACCTAAGGAGTTATTCGAGTAATCATCTATGTAAATATTAACTATGTCAATTCGTAAGATCTATTTAAAGCATTCATAATTAATTATGAAAGAAATATCTTCTTTAAATATTCTTTTAGAGACTTTTCAAAAATATTTGAGGTAAAATATTTGACGATGAGATCCTCTAGTTTCCTTTCTTGATCCGTTTCTAGACCAAGACAAGGGGATTGGTCGAAGGTAATGACCTCTACTTATTAACAGGTGGAGGGTCATTGTCCTCCACCAATATAAAAGTTGGATCAAAGATTGATCCAATATCTGTAGATCGGAAGATTTGATGTCAAATATTTGATGATAGAATATATAAATATTTGATTAGTGAAATATTTAATTATAAAATTAGGATATTTAAAAAGTAGGATGCTGAAAGAGTGATCTAAATATTAGAGAAATATTTATCGGATGCTCTTATAAGTACATTAATCTACTTTTAATATATAAACAAAATCTATATTTCATATATGATTCTTTTATAAGCAAATTAATCTGTGGGTCCGTTCACGTAGATCAAAATGCACTTGGCGAGATCCATTGACATTTATGTAGCTCACTTATTTTATCGAACTACATTGAAATGTGATTCTATTTGAGCCTTTCCTGAATCGGTGCACCTTAATCATACTGTTGTTCATCCCTAGTCTTCTTTGTCGCAGCAGTCCGACTTGCAGGGCTGTCACAATCATTTTTAGATTTAGGTAGAATTTTTTTTTAATATTTTTTAAAATAAATATTAAAAATATTTAATTTTATTAGTTATAGTAAAAAAATAAAATTTACCGTCCTAGCAGTCTAACACAACCGACCCTACGACCATCTGTAAGAAGGTAAATCGAGAAGTCACAGTTGGCCACTACAAGGAGTGCATATTTCTTGACTTTGTTGAGATTCGAAATCTTACCCATTATAATAATATTTATCATATATTGGGATGACATTTAATTTTGTTAGTAAAATTTAAAAGAGTAATATATTGCTAATGATTATTTATATAATTAAAAATAGTAATAACAGATAAATAAAAAATAAAAAATAAAAAATAAAAATATATGTAATAATAATTTTATCTTATGTCAAGCTTCACTTTTATATTATTAGTAAAATTTAAAAAATAAAAAATATTTTATGTTATCTAATTTAGAAATAATAATAAATTATTGTAATACTATTAATATGCATTTTAATTATAATTTTTTTAGAAATATATCAATCATTTTTAATTTTTAGGAAGGAAAATCTCTATACAATAGTAAAATTATTGTATGACTTAAAGAAAATAGGTTTGAGTACTAGATATAGTGATGTATAATAGACTCTTCCTTGGAATCCAAAAATAGTGAATTAAACTATCTTTTTATTAATTTTAACTTTGATAAATTATTAATAAAATTTATTTATCTAAAAATATTTAGCTAGAAAAGATTGATGGTGAATTATTAAAAATAGTGAAAAAAAATAAATTTTAAGAAAAAAATAGTACTACAAATATGTTTTTGACTTTCAAAAATATTTTTATCAAATATATATATATATATATATATATATATATAAAAAGTGTAAACAATAAATATTTTTAATTTATTAACCAAATTTAATTTTGATTAATAAATTAAATTTTTATCATTAAAAATCTAAAATTGCTAATTAAATTTAATAAAAAAAATAAAAAAAAATTACCAACTAAATCTAATTTTAATAGTAAAAAATTAAAATAAATTTTAAGAAAGAAATATTACTACAAATATGTTTTTGACTTTAAAAAATATTTTTATCAAATATATATATGTATATTTGATAATATATATATATATATATATATATATAAAATGTAACCAATAAATATTTTTAATTTTTTAACCAAATTTAATTTTGATTAATAAATTAAATTTTTATCATTAAAAAATCTAAAATTACTAATTAAATTTAATAAAAAAAATTACCAACTAAATCTAATTTTAATGGTAAAAAATTAAAATTATCAATTAAATCTAACACGAGTAAAAAAATAAAAATGATCCGAATTTAATCTATAAAAAATTTAAATTTGTTGACCAAATATAGTTTAACTAGTAAAAAATTAAAATTATCGATAAAAATAAATCTCAACTAAAATTTATTTTAACCATAATTTTAAATATTTAATATCCATACTCATATGTTTTTAAATTAATATTCATATTAAATTTATATGATATATATATATATGTAAAATTTATGAGCCCCAATATAATAGGGGTCCTAGGCATAGGCCTTAATAGCCTATGACTTGAGTCGGCCCTGCCGACTTGGTCATGTCTTACACTGAATCACAAGAATAATTGATTCAAGGTCACATTTTAATTTTACAGTTAATCCAGTCCGAAGACGGCAGAGATAATATGTTGAGCATGATGGCTTAATAGTTGATTGATAAAAAAACTTTTTATTTCATAGAAAAACTTTTTTTCGATCTTATGCACATGGAGACGAGTTAACAAAATGTTAGCATCTAAAAATCAAGGGGGAGTCCTTGGCGAATGCCCTCTGACGTTCAAGTCACTACAAGTTTGGACGGATGAATGAAGAACAGTAGAAAACATGCACGCAAAGTAAGTTACAGATCTTCAGAGAACGTACCTTTCTCACGGAGAGGACTCCCCCTTTATATACCATATCTCACAACCTCAATAATCATAAGGTAACAAAGTGTGTCAGAGGTTGTTAGGTAAAAAAGAATGTACAACCTGGGTAATGTATAATAATTGTCCGATAAATCTTCCACTTACCCATATTATACCTCTTTTGTCATTTATAACTGATGTCATTGAAGAAATATGTTGTCATAAGTGGTCGACTGATGGAAGACACAATAATCCTTGAAGAATGTTCCAGAAAAATATTCTCTGACACATGGTTGTTATATTCTGACAAGTTGTTAAGATGTTATCTGCAGAGTATATCTCGGTTGGCCTATAAGGTCGGTCGTTTTTATGCCTATCTTCATATTAAGTTGCTCAGTCATGTACTGCACGATATATCTTGGTCAGACTATAAGGCCGGTCGTTTTTATGTCTGTCCTTGCATTAAGCTGCTTTGTTATGTATTGAAGATTATTTAAAAATCCGTTTAGAAAATAATATAACGCTCTGGGCATGTTGGAAATCTGTTTGAGAAATACTATGATAACCTGTGTGTTCTGGAAATCCATCTGGACAGTAATATGAAGTTGAGTGCCTTAAGCCCAGTAGGCTTTTTGCCCGGCGGAGCGTAAAATAACTTGGAGGCAAAATGCATCTGGAATTTTGGCCAGATTCGTAAAGGAAGCTATTTTACCTTTGTTCATACAAGGGACAGGTATAGAACCATATAAATCCATCCGGTTCTATTATCGACCGGCTACACAAACATCGTTGTGCGGAAACCAACAGGGACGACTAATAATATGTTCGATCAGGCATATACAGAGAGGATCACATGGAGTAAGTGTTGGTGCAATCTTAGGTCAAGGTTGACCTGACTCGAGTTGACCTGACTCGAGTTGTGTTTTGATGTTTGACGATGTTTGACGAGAAGAGAGTTGTATTCTTGATGTTTGACAAGAATAGGTGTTTGGGAGATTGTAGGTGCAACCTTAGGTCAAGGTTGACCTGGTTGACCGTGATTCGGGAAAAGTCCAAGCAGGGAGCTTGGCACGCGAAAAGTCCAAGTGTGGAGACTTGGCACGGGAAAAGTCCAAGTATGGAGACTTGGCACGGGAAAAGTCCAAGTATGGAGACTTGGCACGGAGAAGTCCAAGAAGGGAACTTGGCACGTGGGAAAGTCCTAATTGGGATGTTAGGCAGTGTGGAAAGTCCTGGTGAGTGAAGCCAGGCAGTGGGAAAGTCCTAACTGGGAAGTTAGGCAGTTGGAAAGTCCTGGTGAGTGAAGCCAGGCAGTGAGAAAGTCCTAACTGGGATGTTAGGCAGTGTGGAAATCCCGGTGAGTGAAGCCAGGTGGAAAGTCCTGGTGAGTGAAGCCGGGCAAGGGAAAATCCAGATAGATCAAGGGTGATCGGACATCTGGTGTTGAGAAGTCCAAGTGAGTGAAGCTTGGCATATGGAGTCGGAGAGGGCTCGGTAGCTCGTTCTCCGAACTAGGTTAGAGAGGGCACTCTAAACCTAGGAGTTGGATCGGTCAGCAGACCGATCCAGTGATACTCAGTGTTTCCTGATCGGTCTGGTGACTGATCAGATTCCACTCAGTAGCATACTGTGGAGTTACTGATCGGTCCACAGACCAATCAGGAGACGATCAGAAGTGAAGAAAGAAGCTCCTGATCGGTCCAGGGACCGATCAGGTGTATGCCTAATCGGTCTCCACGACCGATCAGGAGACGAGTGCGCTCACGGCTGGGAGAGCTAAGATCGGTCTGGGACCCAAGGCCTGATCGGTCCCCACGACCGATCGGATCAGCCCCAGACCGATGTCCAGGTTCTAGCCGTTGCTACGCAACGGCTAGTTTCTTCACCGTCTTCTTCAGGTATAAAGGGGTCGAGGGCTGCTAGAGGTCTTCTTCTTCTTCCTTCCTGTTGTGAAGTGCTGTTGTGCTTGAGCTTTGTTGAGCTCCTCCTTGTCGAAGCTTCGCGTGAGCTTCATTCCACGACTGGATCAGCTGCTACTGAGTTGCTTGTTGCATCTGTCCGTGAAGTTGCTACTTCATCCGGGACCCCAGTCGACGAGAAGGCAAGCTACTGTGTTTACATTCCTGTTGTATTTTGTTCTTGCTATTCTCTTGTACTCTTAGCTTGCTGTTGCAAGTGATTGTAGCGAGGTTTCTCCACCCACAAGGAGTTTGATTTAGCCGGTTTTCCGGGGACTCATCCACCGACGGATTGATAGGCTTCGTCCACCTTACGGACACGCCGAGGAGTAGGAGTTTCATCTCCGAACCTCGTTACATCCTTGCGTAGAGAAAAAAACGCGAGCAATTGGGGTCGGCTATTCACACCCCCCCTCTCTAGCCGTACGAAGAGATCCTAACAAGTGGTATCAGAGCAAGGTTGCTCTTCATCGGATTCACACCCGTGGGAGCAAAGCTAGAGAATGGATCTACTCGGAGAAGATGTCACCATTCCACCATTCTACGAATGCGGTGACTTCGCGTATTGGAAGGTAAGAATGAAGTAATTTCTTATGACTAACATAATGAATTGGTTTTGTGTACAAGAAGGTTTTATTCCTCCGGTGGATAAGGAAGGAAAACCACTTGAGAAGAAGGAGTGGACAAGAGAACAAATTCACAAATCCGAAATCAACGAAGAGGTAACGAGAATAATTGAATTTTCATTGCCTACTAACATCTTGTGTAAGATAGGTTACAACAATGCCAAGGAATTATGGGATAACTTGGCCAAGTACCATGAGGAGAGCTCCATTTCAAGCCATGAAGAGGAGCCTAGTGAGCCAAGTAGCTCACATCATGGAGGGAGCGAATTGTGAGTTGAGGGCTACTCAACATCCAAGGAAGAAGAGGAGGAGAGTTCCTCTTGTTCAAGTTCGGAGCAAGAAGAAGAAGTTTCCACCTCCGGAAGGGTTGAAGAAGAAAGCTCACACCCATCCCCAAACCTAGGTAACTCAAGCATCTCAATTTCAAATAAGTTACATATAATATGCTTTGAGTGTAGGGAGTGTGGACATTACAAGAGCAAATGTCCAAAGAGAGTTAGGAAGACTCCACCGGCGCCTAAGGTCAAGGAAGCCGGAGGCCCGATACACAAAGGCAAGGAGCACGTGGTGTGCTTCCAATGCAAGCGAAGGGGACACTATAGGAGTCAATGTCCGAGGGGGAGGCAACCTCACAAGGACAAGAAACCAAGCACATCAATAGGGGGGGCTAAGGCAAACCCTAAGGTAATCTCTAAGGTTCATTATTGCAATTCTAATAAAACTCATGCTAGTAGTTTTGTTGCAATTGTTAATAATGATAAGCATGTTAACTTTAGGAACCAATACATGTGCTTAGGAGCTAAACATGTTAGCCTAGGTAAGGATAACACTAGAAATACCAACCCTAGGATTAACGCTTCTAAAGTTAAGGAAAACCTAGGTAGAAATCCCAAGAAGACTAGACACATGCCTAGGAATATCTCAAGAGAAAATGACAAATTAACACTTGAGGTATTAGAGAGGGAAAATCAAGTCTTGAGGTCAAGACTTGACAATTTAGAAAAGGCTCTTAAAAACATGGAGAAGTCATCTCTAGGGTTTAAGAGTCAAAAACCCAAGTCCAAGGACAAGAAAGGTTTGGGTCACAAACCTAAGTCCCAAGTGGTCAAGCCCACTTATCATAGTGTTCCATTCGATTATGGAACAAAACCTAGGGCTAGGAAGACCACCACCAAGGTCACAAGGGGAGTCACCCCTAGAGTCGATCTTGATGAGTCCCAAATGACCAAGGCTTCAAAGCCTAAGAGGGCCATTAGGAGGGTTGCTAGGGAAGTCATCCCTAGTGAATATTTAGTGAACCCAATGAGCTCACATAGATATTGGGTTCCTAGGAGCATCTTCTCTATCCCATAGATGGGTTAGAGAGTGTCAACTCAAATTAGAAGGGTAGTTAACCCAACTTTGAGGAAATTGACACTCAAGGAGCATTTTCAAGGTTTTGATAACCTTTGAAAATGAAAAAGAATTATTATTTACTCCTTGAAGAGTAATTTGTGCCATATTTGAAAAATATCGATTTTAATCTTATTTGGCACAATTTAAGAAAACCTAGAGAAATACCATAATTAGGATTTTGGTTTTCTCTTAGGGATATATGGGCAATCTAGGGTTAGATTTTAAGTTAGCTAAGGCTAAGGATACTTAGATAGGGAATTTAGGTATTTTATTTGTGCTAACTTGCCATGATTGATTGCCATATTCCATGCCATGACATCATATTTATATTATTATCATTTGAAATGTCATGATAATGCTTAGGCTAGTTTATATGTCATGCTTTATTTAAGTTTTCAAACTTTATGCCATGACATCATGACATTGGCACATGTTTTTACTTATGATATCATTATATGCCATGTCATCATCTCTTGCATTATAATCAATGAAATTGATTTGAGGACAAACATATAATTTGATATTGAGATCAAATTGGTGTTTAGAAAATGCATGAGAACTTAGCCTAAGTTGACCTTAACCCATATCTCACATCAAATTGACTTGAATGTGGTTTGATACACCTTAGATGTGTGTGAGATATTAGGATCATGAGTTAGGATCAAGGTGCATTGTCCTTGTACCTAGATGACCCTAATTCAAGAAATTAAGGATCATAGGGAAAGCTTGTGTACAAGTCATGTACATCTAGCCCTAAGATTATGGTCCTAAATTCAAATGGTTTTAAAAGCATTTTAAAATTGATTTGAAAAACCTTGATGAAGCTTTCCTAGTGATTGCATTCATCATTGAACATTGTGATACAAAGTTGAGTTAAACTTGAACTATTTCAAAGTTTTTGAACTTTGTATCAAGATTGAAAAATGGAAGTTATTTTCATAGAAAACTATTTTTCCATGATAGTGTATGATATGAGGAATGTATCCTCAAAGTTTCGTAATTTTTGGAATTTTCTTGAATTTATTAGGAGTTTCTGATTTTCCGGAAGGGGAAATCAGAAGTTCTGATTTCAGTGGCTGGATCGGTCCGGGGACCGATCCAGGGAAGATCTGATCGGTCTGCGGACCGATCCAGAGTATTGTGGATCGGTCTGCAGACCGATCCAGAGTATTGTGGATCGGTCTGCCGAATTTCTGATTTTTCAGCTGTTGTCTGAAATTTCAGTTATGGAGTTGAGTTTCGGGTTTCTAAAGGTTTGAAACTCTCCAAGACATTGTTGGTGCAATGGTCAAGGGGGAGTTGACCTTTAGGGGGAGTTTTTACCTAATTATCAAGGGGAGTTGACTCTTAGGGGGAGTTTTTACTCCTTAAGACTTTTGAGGATTAGTGACATGGGATTGTCACTAAATTGTGTGTTGAGTTTAGTTTCAAGGGGGAAATTAAGGGTTTCAATGAAAGGTATGGGACTTTCATTAGGAAGAAACTCTTGACCTTGATTCCCTCTTTTTGATGTGTGTCAAAAAGGGGGAGAGATGTCCCAAGGGGGGAGTGTAGGTTTTGGAAGAATGTTCAAGGAAGAACATTGGAAAACCTAAGTTAGGTTATCGGGTTAACCTAACTTGATTTTGGATTTTGTCAAATATCAAAAAGGGGGAGATTGTTGGTGCAATCTTAGGTCAATGTTTGTTGGAGGATCGGTGGCCGGCTTGAAGGGGGGTTAGATAGCTAGGCCACCCCCAAATCGATTTCTTCTCTACAGTACGTTAGTTTGCGCAAGCGGAAATATAGAAACTAAAAACAATGAAACACAAACGAGAATACAAACGCTAACACGCTCGATGTAACGTGGTTCGGAGATTGCTTGCTCCTACTCCACGACGTGTCCTTGAGGTGGACGAGCCCTTGATCCTTTGGTGGATCAGTCCCCGGCAATCTCCGGCTAAAGCTTCTCCTTCTCGGTGGAGCAAACCTCTCACAAAGTTCTCTTCCTCTTTACAAGATGAAACTTAGGGTTAGAAGGAAGAGAGTTGACTTGGAAGCTTTGGGCAAGATTCAGAAGGTTTACAATAAGTATCAGTCAACCCCTTCAATGCCCCAAAGCTCCCCTTAAATAAGAGGAAAGAGTTGATCATCAATCAACTCAAACCCTGACACCAGTCGACTGGTCCATGCACCAGTCGACTGGTGCTAGCCGTTAGGCAACACCAACGGCTCTCTTTAGAGCCCGTTTTCTGCCAACGGTCTTAGGACCGGTCCCTAATCGAAAAGCACGAATGTTTGCATTCCGTGAAGTTGGATCAGTCGATGGTCCATTCGACTGGTCCCAGGACATTCACTCCTCTCATCCTTTCCGAGTCGCCTTTGAAGTCCTCTTCCTCGGCGTCCCTCGGATGCACCCGAGCCCGTGACTCCTCTCCTTCACGTCGCCTTGAAGTCCACTTCCTTCGGCTGCACTCCATTGCTCCTCGTCCGCGCGGTCCCTCGGATGTCTTCCACACCATCCTTCACCGACTCAACGATCCGAGCCCTTGGATGAGCTTCCCACACTTGGCCGCACCAAGTTCACATGTGTTCCACAAAGTCCTGCAAGACTCAAACACATATCAAATACATATGAAAACCTAACTTAAACTCTTTGACACACACATCAAAACCTAGGTCGATTGCACCAACAATCTCCCCCTTTTTGATGTGTGGCAATATGTTTAAGTTAGGCATAAATAACAACTTTGAAAATTTGGAAGCAATATGTAAACATGAAGCATAAAACCCAAGCTCCCCCTTAACACATTCTCTCAACCTTAATTTTCAAATACTTGTACACAAGTAGATTTCTAACTTAAACCTACCCAATTCTCCCCCTTTGACACCATCAAAAATATTGTACCACACACGTACACATACTATGGTATCAGTTCCAATCAAATTTGAACCAAAAATTTGATTTTAAAAACCAACAGAATGCTGAAAGGCTGGTACCAGTCGACTGGCACAAACTGAACATCAATTTCAGCCTACGGCAGCCAACTTCAGAAATCCATAAAAAATTCTAGAAAATTCGAAAAATCATGAAATTTTGAACACATATTTCTTATAATGTTCTTTAACTAAGAAAAATATGTTTTCATGAAAAGTCATCATATTTTCAAAATTTTGACCAAGTTTCAAAAATATCGAAAACATGCAAGTTTGTATCAATTTCTAGCTCAGTTTTGCAATCATATGTTTTAATATTGCTATACCATAGTAACTAAAACATAGAATTGTTTTCAAAACATTTGAAATGTCCAACTATGATCTATGGGCAAGATGTCCATTAATTAAACATTTGCTTTCCCCATAGTTGGCCTATGATCACTAAACATTGATACACTTCATAACTCATCAAAATGCCATAAGCATAAGTGAATTACTTGTATCATCCTAATATCTCACATTCATGGTTAGAAAATAATACAAATCATTGTGAGATAAAGGTAACATCTACTTAGCCCTCTTGATCATAAATCTCTATCAAGGCTAAGTCCTCCCCCTTAAGGTCTCAAGTCAACCATATAGGAAAAATTTGAATTATTGACTTCCATGGTTGACTTGCCATAAAATCCTCTAACCCTTGAGGATTGATTTTGGTACCCAATAGAAATTCTTTCTAATTGGGTTGACCAAGTACTCTTTGGGGATCCATTTCCTATCTATGGTTTTTGTCTTGGATTGCCCCCTAGCAAGTAGACAATGATAGGTCTTTTCATTATTTTGTTCATTGTATCCTATCCCATTTTTCTTAAAACTTGCCCTTTGGCTCCCAATGATCATATTTAGGGTTTTAGAGCCAATTTCAAATTTCCTAAGGGCATTGGTAAGATATTCTACCTTTTCCCTTAATTTCCTATTTTCCTCTTCTAAACATGAGTCATTTGAACTTAAAGAGGAAGCATGCAAATCACTATCCTTAGAACACATTGATTCTAATTTTTCATTTAACATGCAAATTTCATTTCTTAAAGACTTGTTCTTCCTTTTTGCCTTAAATAAATCATCATTTGTACTTGAAATAATCTTAACTAAAATATGGGGAGGAAGATTATGTACCTCACTTACCGAGAAGTCCGAATCCGAAGTTTGACCTCCCCCTTCACTTGAGCTCTCCTCTTCATCTTCACTTGAGCTCCTTCCTTCTTCTTGCTCGGATGAGGTGGAGGCTACATCATCAATCCCCATTAGAGCAAAATTGACTATGTGATGCTCTTCTTCTTCCGATGATGATGAAGGATCATCCCATGTTGCTTTTAGGTTTTGAGCCTTCTTCCCCTTTTCTTTTGTCTTCTTCCCCTCCTTCTTCTTCCCTTCCTTCTTCTTCAAGAGAGGACAATCATCTCTTATGTGTCCTTCTCCTTGGCAATTGTAGCAAATTACCCTCCTTGTTCTACTTTTACTTCTTGAGCTTTTCCTAGCATGAGATTTGTTAGTAGAAAAAGATTTAAATGCTTTTCTCATCTTCCTTACCATATACGCCTCTTGGTCACTATCCATTGAGGCACTTGACTCCTCGGAATCGGAAGATGATGGAGATAGAGCTTTCTTCTTCCCTTTTCCCTTGTTTGCCACAAGGGCTACTCCTCTTGATCTATGAGCTTCTCCATCCAATCCCTCAACTCTTGTTTCATGAAGCTCCATTGTTGAGAAGAGTTCATCTAGAGAAGATTTCTCTAGGTCCTTTGATATGTAATATGTATCTACAATGGAACTCCAAGTTGTGGATCTTGGAAAAGCATTTAGGGCTTTCGTAATCACGTCTCGATTTGAAAGTGTCTCACCTACACTTGTTAGTCCATTAATAATCTCCTTAATTCTACAATGTAAAATTGATACCTTTTCTCCTTTCTCAAGCTTGATATTGTTGTGTTGAGTTCGAAGGAGATCTCTTCTTGCCAATTTCACTTCCGATGTCCCTTCATGAAGCTCCACTAGCTTTTCCCATAACTCCTTAGCGCTTGAGTAGGTTCCAACCCTCGTTAGTTCTTGTTGGGGAAGGACATTTTGTAGATGATGTATGGCTTTAGAATTCGCTACATGTTCTTCTCTTTGCTTCTTGATCCATCTTGTTATGTCGATTGTCTCATTGCGTTCATCCTTTGGCTCTTCAAACCCATTTCTCATGATTAGCAATATGTCAAAATCGGTATTGAAAAATACCTCCATTCTCTTCTTCCACCAAGAGAAGTCGCCTTCGAATTTGGGTGGATGAATGTTTGAGCCGGCCATTTGATGAAATGCTCTTCTTGGCGATTAGTCCGTTGAAGGGCGTCCTCGCTCTGATACCAATTGTTGGAGGATCGGTGGCCGGCTTGAAGGGGGGTTAGATAGCTAGGCCACCCCCAAATCGATTTCTTCTCTACAAGACGTTAGTTCGTAAGCGGAAATATAGAAACTAAAACAATGAAACACAAACGAGAATACAAACGCTAACACGCTCGATGTAACGTGGTTCGGAGATTGCTTGCTCCTACTCCACGACGTGTCCTTGAGGTGGACGAGCCCTTGATCCTTTGGTGGATCAGTCCCCGGCAATCTCCGGCTAAAGCTTCTCCTTCTCGGTGGAGCAAACCTCTCACAAAGTTCTCTTCCTCTTTACAAGATGAAACTTAGGGTTAGAAGGAAGAGAGTTGACTTGGAAGCTTTGGGCAAGATTCAGAAGGTTTACAATAAGTATCAGTCAACCCCTTCAATGCCCCAAAGCTCCCCTTAAATAAGAGGAAAGAGTTGATCATCAATCAACTCAAACCCTGACACCAGTCGACTGGTCCATGCACCAGTCGACTGGTGCTAGCCGTTAGGCAACACCAACGGCTCTCTTTAGAGCCCGTTTTCTGCCAACGGTCATGTACCAGTCGACTGGTCTTAGGACCAGTCGACTGGTCCCCTTAGTTGACACGATTGGTCCCATTACCAGTCGACTGGTCCCAGTACATTCACTCCTCTCATCCTTTCCGGAGTCGCCTTTGAAGTCCTCTTCCTCGGCCTTCGTCCCTCAGATGCACCCGAGCCCGCGGCTCCTCTCAGTGCCATCCTTCACGCTGCCTTGAAGTCCACTTCCTTCGGCTGCACTCCATTGCTCCTCGTCCGCGCGGTCCCTCGGATGTCTTCCACACCATCCTTCACCGACTCAACGATCCGAGCCCTTGGATGAGCTTCCCACACTTGGCCGCACCAAGTTCACATGTGTTCCACAAAGTCCTGCAAGACTCAAACACATATCAAATACATATGAAAACCTAACTTAAACTCTTTGACACACACATCAAAACCTAGGTCGATTGCACCAACAATGTTGACCTGACTCGAGTTAACCTAACTCGAGTTGTGTTTTGATGTTTGACGATGTTTGACGAGAAGAGAGTTGTATTCTTGATGTTTGACAAGAATAGGTGTTTGGGAGATTGTAGGTGCAACCTTAGGTCAAGGTTGACCTGGTTGACCGTGATTCGGGAAAAGTCCAAGCAGGGAGCTTGGCACGCGAAAAGTCCAAGTGTGGAGACTTGGCACGGGAAAAGTCCAAGTATGGAGACTTGGCACGGGAAAAGTCCAAGTATGGAGACTTGGCACGGAGAAGTCCAAGCAGGGAGCTTGGCACGTGGGAAAGTCCTAATTGGGATGTTAGGCAGTGTGGAAAGTCCTGGTGAGTGAAGCCAGGCAGTGGGAAAGTCCTAACTGGGAAGTTAGGCAGTTGGAAAGTCCTGGTGAGTGAAGCCAGGCAGTGAGAAAGTCCTAACTGGGATGTTAGGCAGTATGGAAATCCCGGTGAGTGAAGCCAGGTGGAAAGTCCTGGTGAGTGAAGCCGGGCAAGGGAAAATCCAGATAGATCAAGGGTGATCGGACATCTGGTGTTGAGAAGTCCAAGTGAGTGAAGCTTGGCATATGGAGTCGGAGAGGGCTCGGTAGCTCGTTCTCCGAACTAGGTTAGAGGGCACTCTAAACCTAGAGTTGGATCTTCGACCGATCCTGTTTCTGATCCGGTGACCGATCGATTCCAGAGTTTATCGGAGTTCCCGATCGATCCACGCACCGATCGTGAAACGATCAAGTGAAGAAAGAGCACCGATCGGTCCAGGACCGATCGGTGTATCGATCGGTCTCCACGACCGATCTGGGAGAGCTAGGATCGGTCCGGGGATCGATTCACAGAGAGTTGGGCAACTCTGTGAAGTTTTCGATCGGGGGGACCGATCGATCCCCAGACCGATCGGTCCCCACCATCGTCGATCGGTCAAGCCGATCGGCTTAGTTGCTACGCAACGGCTAGTTTCTTCACCGCTTCTCCTTCTGCTGCTGCTAGAGGTCTTCTTCTTCTTCCTTCGTTCGTTGTGTTCTTGTGCTTGAGCTTTGTTGAGCTCCTCCTTGTCGAAGCTTCGCGTGAGCTTCATTCCACGACTGGATCAGCTGCTACTGAGTTGCTTGTTGCATCTGTCCGTGAAGTTGCTACTTCATCCGGGACCCCAGTCGACGAGAAGGCAAGCTACTGTGTTTACATTCCTGTTGTATTTTGTTCTTGCTATTCTCTTGTACTCTTAGCTTGCTGTTGCAAGTGATTGTGGCGAGGTTTCTCCACCCACAAGGAGTTTGATTTAGCCGGTTTTCCGGGGACTCATCCACCGACGGATTGATAGGCTTTGTCCACCTTACGGACACGCCGAGGAGTAGGAGTTTCATCTCCGAACCTTGTTACATCCTTGCGTAGAGAAAGAAACGCGAGCAATTGGGGTCGGCTATTCACACCCCACCCCCTCTCTAGCCGTACGAAGAGATCCTAACAGTAAGGAGTTTGACCTTCCCCTCACCCAGACTTATGACTAGCCGCTTATGAGGTGGGTCAAATATTTCAGCCGGCCTATGCTCGGTCGGCTATTGAATGACCAGACGTGTTATATTCTTAGTTCAAGAGTAAAGCCTTAAACCACTCAGGTTCTATCAGCATAAAGGTCGGTCGGCCTTCTCTCAAGCTGTTTGTAATCCGGTTGCACTGGACCTAAAAGCCTTAGTGTTGAGCGAATAGCCAAGTCAGGTGGGGAACACTCTCTTCCATTGACTTTGATTGCTACATTATCTTGATTTTGACTACCACGTCATCTTCTGGGCCCGCTAATTACAACCTGTATCACTAGCCCTCCCTTCAAGTCTAGTTAAAGGAGGTGTAACCAACTGACTGCACCCGAGTGTTCTTTTTGTTTGGACGGGGATGTTCCCGCCAGTTCTCAAATGTTATCCTTAATTATTTTTGACATAGCGTATGTCAGTAACTTGGCTTCCAATGATGTGCTATGGATGCACGGGAAGGTACTTTTTAGCGCAATGATTCAGTCATCTCTTCCATCATAAATACCTTTTTATGGGCGAGTGTCACATGTATCATAGACACATTCTTTAAGATGGCAACTAACGCATGCCTTTTCATATATACTAACAACACTGCTCCCTTTGTTAATTGTCCATCAACGGCCTGCGAAGGGTGTACTGTTTACATCGAATGGTTATAATGGGACTATATCTTGTAGTTTGTATCTTTGAAACCCTAAGCGATGTAGGAGTGCACTACTCGGTGCTTCATCTTCTTCGTTTCCTTCTCTAGCAATTCTCTTTCAACCCGTCTGGTTTTCTCTCGATCTTCAACCAGTAAATTTTCCCTAAACCCTTTACTGCTTTTCTCATATTCCTATGGCCCAAGAATTTATTTCTACATGGTACACTTTTACTCGTTCTGATTTTAACGGTGTCGATTAGTATGCTCTTTTCCTATAATACAAAATCCCTAAAAACTATCCTATCCATCTTCCTACTCCTTGATATCATCCGCATTGCCCACCCAAGCTATTTTCAAAGACCAAATGAAGATTGGTTTACGTTTTTTGATACCCAACTTTCTTAGTGACATAAGTCAATACTTTGACATTCCCCTCTCTCAATTTATCCCAAATGCATTCCGCAGCATGTGCGGTATGTTCATGCTAACTTTTCATAATTTTCACTTATTTTTATACCCTAAGAAATCAGACTCGAGGGTCTTCTTGTTTCAGTATCGCTAGAGGGCTGTATTTTTCAAAGACTTGCCCTCTTCTAACAAAAATTGGAAGGATGACTTCTTTTTTATCAGGGTACCTGAGCGTGCTTCTTGGCCTACCATCTGGCGCTCTGATCTTTCCTCACTTCCTAATCTTGGGAACCATAAGTTAGATCCTATCTTTATTTCTCTCTTGGAGAAGGTAAGTGGAGTGCAATTCAAGGTCTCCAAGTTGCTGCAGAAAGGGCTATTGTATCTGTTGGCTTAAGCCTTGTTCGAATGAAGCTTCGCTACTCTTTCGGTAAGGCTTACAATTGGGTCCACTATATAATCTCTAAATAAGGTTTTCTTTGTTTTGTGTAGTGGACACTTTTTTGAACATATGACCTCAAAGCGTATATAGCTACAAGAAGAGGAACTGCTGCGAAAAGAACATGAATTGTTGGTCTAACAGGCTCAACAACTGACTGGTCCCTCTACTTGGGTAGCTTGCAGCCATGCGACCGACCCCAGTGGAGAGGTCGTGCCAGAGGCCCAATCGATCGAGTTTCTCCCAACATCCAAGGGTCCTGAGAAGGAGGAGCCACTGAGGGCAAGACATAAGAGGTGCAGGCTTGTCCTCTCTGCTTAAACTCCTGAGGAACCCTCATCTTCAATTCTAGTTCCTTTCGTCGATCTTACACCCACCTCAGAGGAGACCCAAGTGCAATCTTCTGAACGGATCGTATCTGTTCGTCCATCTATCTCAACTCTCCCTTCCAATAGTCCCCCTCAAGAGGCTACCTCTCAGCTGACCGAACCCCTGGTTGGCATGGCTTCACCACCGACTACTCTCCCTATCACCTCCCCAGAGGGAATTCTGACTTCCCCAATCGTCGTAGAGCCAAAAAGGCTCTATAAATTTTTGGCCATGTATGATCTTCCATCTGCCTCTGCTCTAACCTCCCTACCATCCACTCCCTTATCAAGTGGTCGAGTACTACTACTAGGACCACTGATGGAAGCTTGGGAGACCGCCATGAACAGGCTGAACAATCTCACGTCGGTCAGGGCGATGGACGAGCACTCTTATAATCTCACTATGGTATTTCCATAACCCTTTGACGATTCTCCATTGCGCATGTCTCATGTTAGTTTTTGTTTTTGTAGCAATAGGTGTTCGGATTGGACCTACTACAGAAAGTTGTGACTCAGCCCAAAAAATGAAGATCTAAAGAAACACCTATCTGAGGCGGATTCGATTGGTACTTCTTCCTGCCCGAGCTTAGCAAGTCAGACTCAAGTAGAACAGTTGAGCCAAGTTGAAAAAGAACTTCAACAGGTTCAAGGAAGAATCAAATGGATGTTGGAGTAGAAAGCTAAGGCTACTCTGAAAACTTTGGAAGATAGGCTTTGCTCGGAGATTGCTCGTCGAGCAAGGATATTGGCCGAGTTAGATGGAAAGATTACCGAAATCTAGCGCATCACCGCCCAACTAAAGCCTGTTCATTCTACCGAGTTTGCAACCCAATCCCAATTGATAGTCGAACGGTAACAAAAAATGGACAACCAAGAAACTGAGCTAGGGAAACTTCGAGCAAACTTAGAGGTCGAGCGAGCGGCTGTGACTGCTAGTGAATCCAAAGAGGTGAGTCTCTCAACCAAGCTAGCGGTCTTCTGGGCGGAGCTTACTTCTTATCAAGAGAGGGAGAATGATCGGTTTAAAGAGAATAAGAAAGCCCTTTTGATCTCAGAAGATTTCAATGCACCAATCGTTGAGTTCATCATCAATGCTCTTAATTACGGTGCGGAGGGTGCAATCAAGCAACTACAGGAAAAATGCTACTTAACCTCAACTCCTACAAACTTCTTGGACCGCCAAAGACTTATCTGGGAATGTCCACCCAATTTTTTTCTTGTCCTAAAGTAGTTTTCTTATATTTTCATAACACCTTTAGCACTTGAGACCACCACTCTCTATATTTCACTCTTATTTGGTTGTTTTATTTGTTCATTTGTGATTGTTTATTCTCTTGCATCTAGTTGTTTTCAAAAGAAGTTATAAAAGACAACCTAGAGAGTCCCCCTATCTCTCACCGAACCAAATACCTTTCCTTGGTCGGGTGTGTGATGGAACACTTAGATAAGGGTAATTTTCTTAGATGTGCAAGCTCACAGTTGCCCAGGCCTAGACCGCATGGGGTCTTAGACTTGGATGGCCTTTTAAATTGGTTGATTCCTTAAACACTTAAAAAGCGAAGGGGTAGGAAATCTACCTCCGTTTGAGGTCGGTCAGTCATCCATAGGTTTTCGTGTTGCTCACTTAACGACATGAAAATCTGCTTTGATATAAGCGTCAACTTTTTTACGATAATGATGTACATGTCTCATCTCTCATAATTGTGTGTCTCTTATTGGTGACATGTGTTTGTCAACCTTACTCTTCTAACACAACAATCAATGCACTATTTTTTTGGCTAACATCATCTCGTCTTCTAATCTAGTAGCCTCGATCATTGACCCTCTTTTTTATTCATTCGATCCAATGATCCATGTTAAAAAGGGGTATTTAAAAAAATTTCCTAAGAGAACCCTTTTAAGAACCCTAAATCCTTCACCTTCATCGTCTTCCTCCTCTTAGAATTCCCGACTTTCGTTCTTCAGTGACCTTGTCTTCTTCCCTCTTCTCCTTTCCCCTCAAACTCACCATTTAGAGCCTCTTCTTAGTCCTCCTAATGGCTACCTCTATCCGGCTGATACCCAACTAATTCCCTATTCCTTTGTTCCCGCCTATACCCAACTAGTTTCTCGATGCCACAGCATAGACCTTGACGATATTCGATACAACTATGAAATTCCTCCCTCCTTGAATATCATGGTACCCATTGCGAGGGCCTATCCCCACATTAAATTATATAACTTTCTTTAAAGAGCAAATGCAGGTGGGCCTACGATTCCCTCTGTTGGGATGTATACTATACCTAGCTTTTGTATGAACATTTGTTTTGAAATATTTTGAAATGAGAATCACTTTGGTGAAATGTTTACATTTTATATTTATATATATGTCAATGCGGTTGTCCATTTAATTTATATTGTAGATAATATGGTGTGTGGTGCCACATAGAAGATCATGTTATCGGTTCCTTATAAATTATAAATATAGCTCACAACTAAGATGGATTGGGACAAACCATTGAAACGGTTGTAGTGTAATTTGGTATTAGTCTGTCTTAACTATAAAATTATACTAGTACACTATATGTGTATTGAGCAGGACCATTTGAGGTTGTTCGATTTGTACTGACTACATAAAAGAACAGAATCTCTGTTATTATGGATGTGCGTCATCTTAATTCCTATATAATAACAAGTACATATACTTAGTATTTATTTCTTTAACTTATCAATGAGTGAGATTTATTCGTTAAATCAATAAGCCCGATGAGTTGGGAAATAGTACTATTTATATAGTATGTTGTTGATTATAGAACCAATCTGTGTTCTAATTATTTAGGCTAATGATGTCTCCTTGAGGAGCTCATAAGGATTATCATATAAACCCTGCAGGTAGACTTAGTCCGGCATGATAATAAAGTTGAATGGTATTACTCTTGGAATCAGATGTTAATTAATTGAGTTGTCAGTAATTCATTTAATTAACGGACATACGATATCTTAAACATCGGGATATTAACACACTCATGATAAGTAGGAGCCCATATTGTATATGAGATTGGTGCGGTAGTTCAATAATAACCCTTTAGTGGTATAAGTTATTATTGATGGATTTGAGTTAGGTGTTCGGGCCGAACACAGAAAGCCCAAGCCCATCAGGAGGCCTAAACCAATTTCTCCTCTAGGTCTCTGTTGTAGCCTCTATATAAAGTCTCGCATCCACTCATCCACAACTTGGTTTTGGTTTGGTTTTTCTCTACCTTCCTAGGGTCGGCGGCAAGGTTATAAAAGGAGTAGGTGGTGCCCCCTAAAACCTAGTTTTCCCATAATTCTCTTCTCTCTTCCTAGGGCCGGCTGCACACATCCTCCTTCTTGTGGTCGGCGCCCCTCCCCTCCTCCTTGCTTAGGGCCGACGCCCCTCCTCATTGCCAAGGGCCAACACCCCTCTTCCTTGCTAGGGTCGGCGCCCCTCCTTACTTGGGTCGGTGCCCCTCCTTGCTAAGATCTCTTGGTGGGCGGCGGATTGCAGAAGAGGAAGAAGAGGAGAAGGAAGAATATTAATAGGTGCTCCATCCTAGAGATTCCTTGGTGGCCGGCGGTCTAGAAACAAAAAAGAGAAGAAGGGTGGTTTTGTCTTGGTAGATCATCACCCACAAGACGTCCAAGAAGAGGAGAGGAATACGGCAGAAGATCAAGAGATCTTTAGCTACAAAGGAAAGGTACAACTAGTTCTTTAATTTCGTTGCATAATTAGTCGAGTTTTCTTTGTATCGATTTTGAATACCAATACAAGAGGCCAGCGATCTTGTATTTCAATCAAGGTGTGCTTTGATCCATCAAGAACTTGCTTGATTGATCAAACACATGTCTGATCGAACATACGGGTTGCTAGGAAAAGTTCTGTACTTGTACAATTTTTGTACTAGGAAATTTAAACAAACGGAATTCCAGCGCTTTCACCCTCTTCCTCCTTTCCTCATCGAGATGAGCCAGTACTTCTGTATCCCCCTTCAACAACTAACTCCTAATTCAATTCATATAATATGTGGGGTCTTCATCATTTTTTGCCTATTTAAGATTTCTCCCTCTGCCCGTTTATTTCATTACTTATTTCACCCCTAACAAGTGGCTGAAGGTTGCTTCTGCTTTGTTGCTCGACCAAAACTCGATCTCTTTGAGAAATTTCTAGTGAAGGGCAACAATTGGAAGGGCAACTACTTTTTCATCCGCCTTCCCCTTCCAATATCTTGGCCACATACTTGCCAGCTGAGCCTACCACCTGCACCAGTTTTGGGTGACTTCAACGGAAAACCATCCCTTAGCAAGGCTGTATTAAAATTAATCGGATTAAAGTTTGATATCTCGGTGCTGCTTTAGGAGGAACTGTTATATATGTTCGATTTGAGTCTAGCAAGAATCGAACCGAGCCTCACCTTTGATAAGACTCGTATTCTTTCCTTCTAACTAGTTATAAATGAAATTTTGCTACAGTAAAGTTTACCAAGCATTATGAGTGCAATCGAGACCATATCCAGGGCCTTCCTCTTTGGTGGAGCTCCGATAGAAAAAGAGACCCTTAACTGTTTGGGTGATAAGCTTTGGAAAAAGTGCAAGTCCGAACAAACGACCTTAACTTCCGGCCTCCACCAAATAACAGTGACCCCCTCAAAATCTAGCAAATCTGATGTCCTGCTCGTCAAAAGACATCGCTTGAGTGCTCTGGTTATATCCGAACAACCTACATCCAAACGACCACCAACTGAGCCTTTAGCTTCCTCCACTCAGGGAAACGAACCAATGACCATAGTTTGATCTCCGCCTCGACCTCGTCTTCCCGAGCCGCCTGTCGCTTCTACAATGCCTTTCCCCACTTGGTAACCTTGAATGACCATGGCAATCCATCGCCCCAGATCGCTCGTCCATCCTTCCCTACTGTCCGACTCTAGTTGGGATGTTTCGGAGAGGCCTAATTCATGGCTCACCTAGACTGCCAATTTAAATCCACCTTCAACCTTCCATCCTAACAGGGGATGACCTCGGCACCCTCTTCTTATGGGGTATTGAAACTACAAGGTTAATTGGCCAAGACTTGGGCGAGTGCAAGGAAATGCCCCAAGGATCCCTCCAACTCTGAGTGCGCTGATGAGCACGCTCAGAATGCTACTGCGATAAGTTTGTGCAAGTTCTTTCAATAAATGTGCCCTTTTTATCATCTAGTGGTAGATCTAGAAAGGTATAATAAAATCTTGAAAGAACACGTTCAAGAGTTGGAATTCTCTGCCTCTAACCCAAATAAGGAGACAACTCAGTTAAAGAAGGAGGTGGAATACCAGGCTGGGCCACTATTAGGCACAGAACAAACCCTGTGAGAGTCCCAACAATGGGTGGTGTCTCAACAGGAAGACCAGAGAAAGTTGGAAAATCTGTTGGCTGCTAGTGAGTCTAAGGTCGAGTGAAAATGACCCTAAAAACTAAGGCAATGTCAGACTTAACAAGACAGGCCTCCTTATTACAAGAGCAAAAGACTTCCCTTACCTCAGAATCCACCAAGAGGCTTAGAGAGCTATCCTCCAAAGACACAAATCTTGGAACAACAATGTAACCTGGACACGTAAGAGGCTCGACTGGAATCACTACAAGTTGAATTAGACACGACCAAGTCCAAGCTGTTATTTTATAAAGTTGAAGAGGACAACCATTTCGAGGTTAAGCGAAAATCTTACCTCGAATCTAAGGAATTTGGTGAAATTTTTAGGAAACGAATCGTGGGCACCCTTACATTGGGGGTCAAAGGGGCCATTCAATAGTCAAAAGAGGCTGGATACCTTTTATTAGAACCTCCCCAAAGATTTATAGAACGTCAGGCTGTTATTTTATAAAGCTGAAGAGGACAACCATTTTAAGGTTAAGCGAAAATCTTACCTTGAATCTAAGGAATTTGGTGAAATTTTCAGGAAACGAATCGTGGACACCCTTACATTGGGGGTCGAAGGGGTCATTCAACAGTCAAAAGAGGCTGGCTACCTTTCATCAGAACCTCCCCAAAGATTTATAGACCGACAGAGACTATTGAGAGAGCTTTCCAAGAGTATTTTAGGCAAATTTAACAAAATATATGTTGTGCTCAAAGGATGTCCACATATCTCTACAATGACATGATATTGTTCACTTTAGGCCTAGGCCCTTATGACTTTGTTCTTGGGCTCTTCCCAAAAGGCCTCATGCCAATGGAGATATCATGTATCCTTTTAAACCCATGATCTTTTCTAAATTATTCCAATGTGGGACTTTGATTGAACCCCAACAATCCTCTCCTCAAATGAATGGTCACAATTACTCTCATGGTCCAGGCCTCCCCGCGAGCATCTAGTCACCCTGACCTGCTCTGGGCCTCCCCACAAGCATCCGATCACCCTGACCTGCTTCGGCCCTCCGCGTGAGCATCAGATCACCCTAATCTACTCACCCCCTACAAGTATCCGGTCACTCTAACCTGCTCTGAGCCCCACACAAGCATCCGATTACCTTGACCTATTCCGGGCCTCCCCACGAGTATCCGGTCACTTATGACCAGCTCCAAGCCTACCCTCAATTTTGTTCAAGGCCACCCCACATTGCATCTGGTCTGGACCATGGCTTTGATACCATTTGTTGTGCCCAAAGGTGAAGGACCGTTGGGCCGACTAGAAGGGGGTTGTTGGTTAGTCCTATAAAAATAAAAGAAGCGAACAACCCTTCCTCGAACTCTTTAAGCTAACACTTGCATAAATAGATTAAGCAGTAAATTAAAAGCATAAAATAAGAGGCACCAGTGTTTACTTGGTTACAACCGATGTGGTTGTTAATCCAAGGAAGATTAAGCCCAATATCAATCTCTTTCAGGCGGAGAAGCCTTTTACAACATTGACGCATAAAAAGAAAGAAGTTCAACTAAAACTCTAAATCACACAAGCGTTGGATTTACAATTCTGAATTCGTTTAAAAGCTTCTAGACCAAGACTATATTTATAGTCTTGGTCGGGGCGCCCCGAAGGGGTTTCGGGCGCCCTGGAGGGATAAAATTTTATCCCCAACATTCAGATCGCGTTTGACGTGATGTGGTCAATTATCCTGGTCCGGGCGCCCGGAACCATTTCGGGCGCCCCGGAGCCCAAAGTCAACAGATGTTGACTTTTTCGTCTGGGACCTCTTCTCTGGTTCAGTCCCGCCTCGGTCCGATTCTTCTCCTCCGGATCCGCTCGCTTGGGTGATCTCTGCCATCCGGAAAAGGGCTCACCCGAACCCAACTTCCGGTCTTCTCAAGCAGCCTTCTGCTCCGGCTTCTCATCCCTCAGAATCACTGCGTGTTTCATTCTCGTCCACCAGCGTACTCATCCGTAGTCTTCGTCCCTCGGTCGCACCCCGTGTCGACCTTCTCGCTAGCTGCGTCTCTTGCTCCCCGAGCAATCTTCCACTCCGGCTTTCATCCCTCGGAACCACCGCACGCTTCCTTCTCGTCCACCGGGGTACTCTTCCGCAGCACCGCGTGCCGTCCTTCTCGCTAGCTGTGTCTTCCGCTCGAGTACCTGTGCTCCTAAGCTCCTGCACACTTAGACACAAGGTTAAAATAACACAGGACCTAACTTAACTTGTTGATCACACCAAAACAACCTTGGGGTTCCAACAATCTCCCCCTTTTTGATGTGATCAACCCAAGTTAAGCTAGGGACAAAAATAGATATAAAAATTAAACATTTTAATATTACAATCACGTGCAACAAGATAGAAAAAATTAAATTACAATTTTTCAATTTCTACCTCCCCCTAGACTTATACTTTTTCTTCTCCCCCTTTGATCACATAAAAAATTGGGGTTGCAAGAAAAATCTAAGGGTTGACACTTAGAAACTTTATAAAGATCTATTTCATTGATTTTCTGGACAATCTTTCTAAGTCAAGAAAAATTTCTAAAAAAAATTTCTAAGTCATTAAGAATTTTTAGAAAATTTTGAGAACTTTGAAAATTTTGTAATAATTTTCACAAAAACAATCTCAAAATATCAGAGAAAATTTCTAAGTTAAAAATAACTTTTGAAAAATTTCTAAGTTTTCGTCATGAAAATTAAGAATTTTCTCAATAGAAAACTTTAAGCATAAATTTTTTTTTGAAACATGTAGAAATAATAAAAAAAAAATCTATGTATTTATTTTTAATTTTATTTCATCATCTTTTTTATGCTTTTATCAGAAGGTTCTAAATTTCCATTTTAACTTATTACAATTTCTCAAATTTGAAGTAAGAAAATTTGAACATGCGAAGAATTGTATCATGTTAATATCTGTTAATAGTTTGTTGAGATACTTTAATCGACAGGTTATTTCTTTTAGCTTTAAAGCAACAAATATTAAACATGCAAGAAATTGTATTGACAAAATAATTGGTAAAAATTCATTTGACAATTTTTCTAATTTGCAAGATTCATTCGACAAGATATTTTGTAACTTGCAAGAATCTTTTGGCAATATTTCTGATTTGAAAAATTATTTTGACAAAATAATTTGTAATTCGCAAGAATCTTTCATCAAAACTTTTTGTAATTCGAGAAACTCTTTCGATAATATTTCTAGTTTGCAAGAATCTTTCGTCAAAACATTTTGTAATTCAAAAAATTCTTTCGATAATATTGGTAAACTGAAAAACTTTTTCGATGATTGAATTTTTTATTCGTAAAAATTTTCAGGCAACTTTTCAATTGATTGTGCCAATTGTTCAGAAGGTCATACCTGACTTACCTTTTCAGCAGTTGATTCTCTCCCTGTCGAGTTGCTTTCTTCCGAAGTCTCTCCCTCTTCAACGATGCTCATCTGGGATGAGCTTTCTGTGGCTTCGGGATGGAATTCAGCTGTTGGGGTTGTTGCGGTACTTACCTCGATTTCGGACTCTTCAGATGGCGGGTCGGTGTTGGATTCATCCTCGACTTCAACTCGTTCATCGTAGAGCTTCAAGAACTTTTCCCAAAGTTCTTTTGCGCTTTTGTATTCGCCGATTATGTCGAGATCTTCATTTGGTATTACGGTTAGAAGATGAAATTTTGCCCGTCCGTTTGCCATCGATTCGTTACGTTGTTTGTTGGTCCAGAGGCGTAGATTGATTTCTTCTCCATTCGTGTTCTTCGGTTCTTCATAACCAAATTAAATTATTGAAAAAATACCAGAATCAGAGTTTAGATATACCTCCATTTGTTGCTTCTATAAAGAGAACTCCCCCTCGAATGCTGGTGGGTAGTCGCTAGCTCCGACCATCGTTTTGTTGCTTCAGACGGCGGTTAGTCCTTCTGAGGCGTCTCGGCTCTGATACCACTTGAAGGGTTGTTGGGCCGGCTAGAAGGGGGTTGCTGGTTAGTCCTATAAAAATAAAAGAAACGAACAACCCTTCCTCGAACTCTTTAAGCTAACACTTGCATAAATAGATTAAGCAGTAAATTAAAAGCATAAAATAAGAGGCACCAGTGTTTACTTGGTTACAACCGATGTGGTTGTTAATCCAAGGAAGATTAAGCCTAATATCAATCTCTTTCAGGCGGAGAAGCCTCTTACAACGTTGACGCACAAAAAGAAAGAAGCTCAACTAAAACTCTAAAGCACACAAGCGTTGGATTTACAATTCTGAGTTCGTTTAAAAGCTTCTGGATCAAGGCTATATTTATGGTCTTGGTCGGGGCACCCCGAAGGGGTTCCGGGCACCCTAGGGGGAATAAAACTTTATCCCCAACATTTAGATCACGTTTGACGCGATCTGATCAACTATCCTGGTCCGGGCGCCCCGGAGCCCAAAGTTAACAGATGTTGACTTTTTCGTCCGAGACCTCTTCTCTGGTTCAGTCCCGCCTCGGTCCGGTTCTTCTCCTCCGGATCCGCTCGCTTGGGTGATCTCTGCCATCTGGAAAAAGGCTCACCCGAACCCAACTTCCGGTCTTCTCGAGCAGCCTTCCGCTCCGGCTTCTCGTCCCTCGGAATCGCTGCGTGTTTCCTTATCGCCCACCAGCGTACTCATCCGCAGTCTTCGTCCCTCGGTCGCACCCCGTGCCGACCTTCTCGCTAGCTACGTCTCTTGCTCCCCGAGCAATCTTCCGCTCCGGCTTTCGTCCCTCGGAACCACCGCACGCTTCCTTCTCGTCCACCGGGGTACTCTTCCGTAGCACCTCGTCCCTCAGACGCACCGCGTGTCGTCCTTCTCGCTAGCTGCGTCTTCCGCTCGAGTACCTTTGCTCCTAAGCTCCTGCACACTTAGACACAAGGTTAAAACAACACAGGACCTAACTTAACTTGTTGATCACACCAAAACAACCTTGGGGTTCCAACAAAAGGATGCACACATATCTCTACAATGATATGATATTGTTCACTTTGGGCCTAGGCCCTTATCGCTTTGCTCTTGGATTCTCCCCAAAAGGCCTCATGTCAATGAAGATATTATGTATCCTTTTAAACCCATGATCTTTTCTAAATCTTTCTAATGTGGGACTTTGATTGAACCCCAATAATGTAAGACATGATTATATGCTTGTACCATGTTACTATCGCAAAACTTGCATTTTGAATGTGGAAATTAAGATGATGAACTGGCTCAAGTTATAATCAAATCATACTTGCCTTTCCATGCTTAATCTTAGTAGCAATAGGTCCTCTATTATAAAAATAATTCCCAGATGGATATTACTCCAAGAGAAGTATACCCTCAGGCAAAGCAAACGTTTGGACAAACATAATGAGAAAACCAAGTGGAAGAATCCCCAATCTAGGCTGAATCTTTAAATATTGCCCATACTTTTGCTCTTATTAATGTAGGTCCCTTGTGACCGGCTAAAGGGGGGTGAATAGCTTGAATCAAAAAAATAAATACCTTTCTCGAACTTTATAGTTTAATTAACATAAGCACTTGTACAAAAAATAGTAAGCAAATTAAAAGAAGAGAGGCAGAGATATTTTACTTGGTTTACAATCAGAAGATTGCTAATCCAAGACATTGAAAAAAATCCACTAAAGTCTCCTTCAGGCGGAGAAGCAGGCGGAGAAGCCTCTTACAGTAGTTAACACATTCAATGTAACACCCCAAATTTCATGATTTAGAGTTCTAAAAGACTTTATTAAAATCTAGAAATGTTTTAGAAAAATTCTAGAGATTTTTAGGAATTTATAGAGTATTTTTATGCAATTTTTGGAGGTCATTTGGTATTTTTACAAAACGAAAGAAGTTTTGACAAAAATATATCCAAGTCGAGGTTTGAACCGGAAACCTCGGGTTAAGCAAAGATTCGTTTAACCAACAGACCAGCCGCAGGTTTCTTAATAAAACCCGAATCAAATAGTATTTAAGCTATAATTAAAATCGAAATACCTTAGGTTTAAAAAGGTTGCATAAAAATGACCGAGCCGAAGCTCGACCCGGCGACCTAGGGTTTTGTTAATTAAGGAAAGAGATGAATAATATTTAAGCAGTAGTTAGATAATAAGAACCCTAGAGATAAAAGAGAACTTAGGTTTATTTTCTCCCGACCAATCCTCTTCCTCCTCCTTCTCGCGGCGCGAAACGCAGCGAGGTTAGGGCTTCTCCTCCGGTGGCCGGCCAAGGGGTTCCTTTGTGAGATCTTGACATCTACGAATCCCTCTCGTCAAAGAGGACACGGGGGCGCGAAGGAGTCATCGAGGAGGCACTTCTCCGGAAGCCCTAGAGTTCTCCCCGTCGGCTGTGAGTTCAAGAACACGAAGTGTAAGTCACTACTCACCTGCAGTCGGATAGCTCCGAATTCCTTTTCCTTTTTGTTTCTGAATTTATCTGTGAAGATGGTTGGGTTAGGGTGTGCTGTCGTGAGTTTCAAAGAAGAACATGGATGGTAAAGTTCAAGCATGTGGGTTGTTTACCTCAAGCTTTGTAGATGGAATTCGGATTTGTTTCTATGTAGATTGTTCTGTTGAATTTTTATGAGCACGATCAGTCAATTATGGAATTTTACAGGTTCTGGATTAGTACGTCTGTATTGGTTCTACTTTTATTTTTGGGATCCTTGTATAAAGTTAAATTAAACAGATATTTGCAACTTGTCAGTCTCCTGTTAGATTCCTGCCAAGATTGGTTAGGTATTGAAGAATTAGACTGTGGTTAGAAGATTTGAGTATGGGTTAGTTGAATTTGATTCTTGCTGTATGACGAACAGATTATGCTATTTTTGGACAGAATTGAAGTGTTTTAAAATGTTTTCCATTGTGTTTCGCTACTGGTGTTGGTTGGGAAATGCTGGGCAGATTTGAAGGGATAGGTTTCAGTGTGGTTAAGTGGATGTGTTTACAACATTCTCCTATGAAACTTGGATTGTACATGTACTACTTGAAGTTTTGAGTTGAGTCCTATAAGAATGACAGTAGAGGGGCGATGCATGGTTATCGGTATTACATGATATAAATCAAGTATAGAGAACTAAATTGATATGAAACATGAAAAGAAGATAGAAAGATGCAGGAAATATGTTTAGTGGAAAATGTAAGTCACAAAGAAAAGATATATATGAAATGAAGCCTTAAGAAACTAGTTAAGAGTGATAGAATACAGTCTACAACTTTTTGTTTACTGTTATTTGTGAGCATGTGTAGTTTTAGTTTTTAGGTTGCTTGTGACATTAACTAGCTTTTGTTTTTGTGTTGAATTACTAAGTGTGAACAGTCCTTTGGAGCTACTATACACTTTAGCTCACTGTTTAATTGTCGAGGCAATCTTAGAGCTTGTAGAGCAGAATTTTGTTAGCTTAGCGTGCAGAATTTTAAGTGCAGATTTCTTTCATTAAGTGCAGATTTTATTAAATACACAAGTGCAGATTTTATTAAGTTACAAGAGCAGATTTTTATTAAGCTTAAATGCAGAGTTGTTGTTAGCTTGAATATGCAGAATTTTTAGTATGCAGATTTTGTTGAGCTAGTATGCAGATTTCTGTTAAGCTATTATGCATATTTTTATTAAGCTAGTATGCAGATTTCTGTTAAGCATTAGTGCAGATTTTTGATAAGTATTATATGTGTAGATTTCTTTTGTATTCTATGCATGATTATGTGTTACATAGTTAGTTTCATTCATAGATTCATACGAAAGATACCCTAACAGTATTTTGGGTTTAAGAAAAGTATAAGAAAGATAAAGAAAAGAAAGAAAAAGGCCAAGGCCTTAAGTAGATCCCAAAGTCAAGACTTTAGGGATTTTTGGCACATAAGGTGTCTATTAAAATGTCAAGGCATTTAAAGAAGAAGTAATTAAGATTATAAGTATTTTACTTTTAAGAAGAGGCTAGTACCCGACTTCCGAGGTTGTCGTTAAACAAATCCAGGTGTCCAATTCCGAGGTCTTGACCCTGGTAGACCGAGGTCTGCTCTTTTAGGATTAGTGACTCGCTACCCCAACCTATTAGAGAACGCGCATAAGATGGTGCTACGCCTAGGCCCAAGAAAGAAGTTGATTATTATTTTTAAGTATTAAAGTATAAGTTTTTAACCAAGAAGAACTTTATTATTATTTTGAAGTAATAAAGAATAAGACTTGGAACAAATGAAACAAGTTTCACATATGCTTAGAATCAGTAAGTTTAGTTCTTTTGAATTCTAGTATGCAGTATTAGTTTTGTTTGTTTCCTGATTTGATATTTAGCATGATTAGCTTTATCTTTTAGCATGCAGTTTTATCCATGTATAGCATGATTAGCTATTAGAATTATATGAGTAGATTCTTTAGCTTTTCTTTGCTATTAGTTTGATATGAGCAGATATATTTATGCTTTACTTTCTTCTAGAGCATATAGTTTCTAGTTCATTCTGTATACATGCATATTCGTGTTTTTGTGAGTTAGATAGCGCTTACTAAGTAAATTTTGCTTATAGACTGCACTTCCTCTTACTGCAGATAAAGGAAAGGAAAAGATTTAGCAAGGAAGGCGACAAGGTGGTGGTGATGAAGGTGTGTGATGGCTGGACTATGGGGAGATCAAGAGTTTGCTAAGGAATTGTCAAGACTTTTCTGTTTAGAGTTCTTTTAGTTTTCTTTAAATGTTATTATGAGTTGAGATTGTAATTAAGTTTATTCCGCACTTGTAGTTGGGTCCTATTGATGGAGTGATATAGTTGTTTGCTATTGCTAGAGTAGTTTCCTTCTTTTATTGGTGTTATTATACTGCGTCGTTGTGAAAATATAAGTTTCAGCCGCCTGTGGCTGAGTATAGATTGTTTGTATTGTTGATCTGGTCACCGGTACAGGGGAGACTCCGCCGAAATTTTTCGGTAGGGATTTCTTGTAGTTAAGTAGCGTACCGGTTAAGTAGAGTTAGTAGTTAAGTAGCGTCCACCTTTAGAGAGTAGTAGTAGTGTAGAAGGTGGGTCCTTACATTCAATTACAAAGCTAAACTGAAAATAGATTGTTTACAAGTGTTATATTTAGTTTTTGGGATCAGGGTTGTATTTATAACTCTGATCGGGGCACTTGGAAGGGTTCCAAGCATATGGACGTGGATAAAATTTTATCCAAGTCACAATAGATTGCAACACATTGAGTTTTGATAAACTTCTTGGTCCGGGCACCCGAAAGGGTTCTAGGCGCCCGGACGGTGTTGATATGGCCCCCGCTGGGCAAGGCGCCAAGGGGGCGACCAGGTTGTTGGTGCAATTTCCAGTAGGTCAAGGTTGACCTAGTTGACCAAGCGTAAACCTTGGTCATGGTTTCGATGTTTGACAATACAGAAAGACATGTAGACATGGACAATGCAGGTGCAGCTGTCCATGCGGAGAGATACTGATCAGGGTCTGATCAGGTTGGATGAAGAAGAATCAAGTAGGTCAAGGTTGACCGGATACTTTAAGTGGATCACTGTTGACAGACACTTGGTGTGAAAAGTCCTGGTGAGTGAAGCCAGCAGTTCGAAAGCCGTGATGAGTGAAGCAAGGAAGCAGAAAATCCTAGTGAGTGAAGCTAGGCAGTGTGAAAATCTTGTGAGTGAAGCCAGGTGAAAATCCTAGTGAGTGAAGCTAGGCAGAAGGAAAGTCCTGGTGAGTGAAGCTAGACGGAAGAAAACTCTGGTGAGTGAAGCCAGGTGAAAATCCTAGTGAGTGAAGCTAGGCAGAAGGAGTCAAGTAGGTCAAGGGAGTGACCGGATACTTGACACGAAGAGAAAAGTCCAAGTGGGTCAAAGGGATTGACCGGACACTTGGTAGGGAGTCTTAGCAGTCAAGGGAGTGACCAGATGCTAGGCATGATGCCAACAGGTCAAGGTTGACCGGATGTTGGTTCGAGAGACTTGGGACTTGGTGTTGAGGAAAACCAAGCTCGGATCGATCGGTGGATCGATCCATTGATCTATGGATTGATGAGCTTCACCGCGAAAGAACCACACAAAGAGTCTGAGACCGATCGGCCGATCGGAGAAGGATGGGCCGACCTCCAGGGAAGGAACAGCTGATCGGTCCCCATGACCGATCAGCGACCTTGGACCGTCGGGAGCTGATCGGTCCCTAACACTCAACAGCCTAGGCTATTCCTTTTGCCTTGCATGTTCGCGTTGACTCGATATCGAGGTTATAAAAGGATCGAGAGGCACTGCTACTCTCCTTCTTCCTCTTCTTCCTACTGATTCTTTTTCCGCTGAGCTTTGTTGAGCTCTCCTTGAAGCTTCGCGTGAGCTTCCCTGTAGGCGTCGCTTGATGTTGTTGTTCATCCAGTCGAAGAGAAGGCAAGTAAGCGAAGTTGTTTCATACATTTGTATTGTATTTTGCTTCTTGCTACTTTCTACTCCTGTATTGCTTTTGCAAAACATTGTGGCGAGGTTTCTCCACCCAGAAGGAGTGTTACATTAGCCGGTTCTCCGGGGTCTCATCCACCGACGGATTGATTGGATTCGTCCACCTTACGGACACGCCGAGGAGTAAGAGTTTCATCTCCGAACCTCGTTACATCGACGAGTTTGAGGTTTGCTATTCTCCGCTTTCGTTGCTATTCATTTTATTTCCGCTGCGCTAACCCTAATCGTAGAAAGAAATGGAAGATTTGGGGTCGGCTATTCACACCCCCCTCTCTAGCCGCGATCATCGATCCTAACACAGGTGACCCGGGCGCCCCAACCGAAGTCAACTTCCCTTTTGACTTCTTGGTCTAGGCTCTCGCTCCAGCTCTGCTCGCTTGGGTGATTTCAGCTATCAGGAATAGGGCTCACCCGAACCCATTTTTTGGCCTTCTCGAGCAATCTTCCTCTCTGGCTTCTAGTCCCTCGGAACCGCCGCACGTTTCCTTCTCGCTAGCTACATCTTTTTCTCGACTTCCTGTGGTCATAAGTTCCTGCACACTTAGATACAGGACATCAAAACATAATAAGACCTAACTTGACTTGGTTGGTCACATTAAAACTACCATGAGATACTTATAATCTCCTCAATTTTTATGTGAGCGACCCCAAGTTAAATTAGGGTAAATCAAAAATAAATAGTAATAGAAATGACAAGTACATAATTTGCATTTAAGAAAAAAAAGTGCAAAAATTAGGGTGCGTTTGGTTTGCACCGTTTTCATTTTCATTTTCTGGAAAATGCGCGTTTTCTAGAAAACAGAAAATGATTTTTTGTCATTCTCTATTTTTCTAGAAAACGATAGCCAATTTTTTAAAAAACGCGCATGAAAAACGCAAACCAAACACCGTTTTTCAGAAAACGCGCATTTTCCAGAAAATGAAAATGGAAAACGCGCATACCAAACGCTCCCTTAATGTACCATCCCCCTAGACTTAACATCTAGTTCTCCCCCTTTAATCATATTAAAAATAGAGTATGGCATGAAAATAAATTAAAATCAGAGACTAAGGGATAAAGATAAGGTGATTATTATCCAAAAAAACTCATGAACTTTTAAATTTAAAAAATCTAGATTTTTACAATTTATAAACCATTTATAAAAAAGATAATTTTAAAATTAGTTTTAATTGTTTAAAAATTCTAAGAATTTTTTTAACTGTTAAGCTTAAATATCAAAAGTTGAAATAAAAATTTCAAGAAAAATTGAATTAAATTTAAGTAGTAATAAATTCTTTTCAATATAAAGATTCATTTTCACTAAAATTTTCATAAAAAAATTTCTAAGCTCAAAAAATTGTAAGAAATTTTATAATAATGGAATAGAGGAAGTATTTTTACAAAAAAAAAATAAACTTTCAAAATTTTAATTTTCAATAATTTTTAATATTAAAAATTTATATTTAGATAAATAATTCATAGAAAATTCACCAACAGTAAAAAAAAAATTTAAAAATATTTTCTTAGATAGAAAAAATGATAAGTTTTAGAAAAAAATAAATTTTACAAAAATAACACTGCAAGATATTTTTAAATTAAAAATATATTTTTTAAAAAATAAATCATAGAAAAATAATACAATGGTCAATAAATTGAAAATTTTTTCCATAGATAAGTAATGAAATTTTCTTTCTCGAAAAAATTAAATTCTAATTAATTTTTAATAGAAATCATGCAAAGAAATTTATTTGATAATTCTAAGCAAACAAAAAGTATGATATGTAAAAAAAAAAATAATTTATGCATGATTTTGAAACCCAAAATAGGTTCATTTCAATCAGGTTAATTAAAATTTTTTTAGGAATATACTTTAGTGACAATTTTCTGATTTGACCCTGATAATATCTAAAATGTCAATTTAATCTATTATAAATTTGAGCTTGTTGAACATGTTAGCATGCAAGATTTTTTATTTCTATTTTCAATTTTTCATTTTCTATTTTTATTTTATCGAAATACTCTAATCGACATGACGCTGTTAAAGTTCCTTTTAACTCATTATTTTCTTTTAATAATTTTTTATTTTTTATTTTTAATTTACAAGAACTTTTTGATAATATTTTTATAAATTTAAATAATTTATTCGGAGGTAGAGATATTGTACCTGACTTACCTTGTCAATCTTAGAATCTGATGCTCTCCCTATAGAACTACTTTCTTCTGATGTTCCTCCTGCTTCATCGATACTCTAGATGCTCATCTCCGATGAATTTTCATTATCTTCAGGTAGGTATTTGGCTATAAGAGCTATTCCGGTAATTTCCTCAATCTCGTATTCTTCTGACGATGACTCGGTGTCCATCGAGGAGTTGGATTCAGCTTCTTTTAGTTCTTCGTAGAGCTTCAAGAAATTTTTGTTAGAACCCCAAGGTTGTTTTGATGTAATCAAACAAGATAAGTTAGGTCATATTGGTTTTGATCCCTGTGTCTAAGTGTGCAGGAACTTAGGAGCACAAGAAGTCGGGCAAAAGACGCAACTAGCGAGAAGGACAGCACGGGAGAGAGCCGACAAGCTCGGTGCGTCTGAGGGATGAGGTGTTGCTGAAGAGTACACTAGCGGACGAGAAGGGAGCGTGAGATGTTTCCGAGGGACGAGAAGCTAGAGCGGAAGATTGCTTGGGGAGCAAAAGACGCAGCTAGCGAGAAGATCGGATGGGAGAGAGCCGACGGACTCGGTGCATCCGAGGGACGAAGCTGTGGAAGAGTACGCTAGCGGACGAGAAGGAAGCATGCGATGATTCCGAGGGATGAGAAGCCGGAGCGGAAGGTTGGTCGAGGAGAAGCCGAAATTGGGTTCGGGTGAGCCTTATTTCGGTTGGCTAAAATCACCCAAGCGAGCGGAGCCGGAGCGGAAGACCCGCACCGAGGTGAGCAACACTAGAGCAGAGGGCCCGGACCGGGGCACCTGGTTGCCCCCTTGGCACCTCGCCCAGCGGGGGCCATATTGACACAGTCCGGGCGCCTAGAACCCTTTCGGGTGCCCGGACCAGGAAGTTTATCAAAACTCAATGTGTTGCAATCTATTGTGACTTGGATAAAATTTTATCCACGTCCATGTGCTTGGAACCCTTCCAAGCGCCCCGATCAAAGTTATAAATACAACCCTGATCCCAAAAACTAAATAGAACACTTGTAAACAATCTATTTTCAGTTTAGCTTTGTAATTGAATGTGTTAACTACTGTAAGAGGCTTCTTCGCCTGAAGGAGACTTTAGTGGATTTTTTTTCAACATCTTGGATTAGCAATCTTCTGATTGTAAACCAAGTAAAATATCTCTGCCTCTCTTCTTTTAATTTGCTTACTATTTTTTGTACAAGTGTTTATGTTAATTAAACTGTAAAGTTCGAGAAAGGTATTTATTTTTTTGATTTCAAGCTATTCACCCCCCTTTAGCCGGTCACAAGGGACCTACATTAATAAGAGCAAAAGTATGGGCAATATTTAAAGATTCGGCCTAGATTGGGGATTCTTCCACTCGGTTTTCTCATTATGTTTGTCCAAGCGATTGCTTTGCCTGAGGGTATACTTCTCTTGGAGTAATATCCATCTGGGAATTATTTTTATAATAGAGGACCTATTGCTACTAAGATTAAGCATGGAAAGGCAAGTATGATTTGATTATAACTTGAGCCAGTTCATCATCTTAATTTCCACATTCAAAATGCAAGTTTTGCGATAGTATACTTCTCGTCTGCCAGCATACTCTTCCGTAGCACCTCGTCCTTCGGACGTACCGAGCCTGTTGACTCTCTCTCGTTTTGTCCTTCTCGCTAGCCGCGTCTTTCGCTCGACTTCTTATACTTCTAAGTTCCTACACACTTAGATACAAGGCATCAAAACATAGCAGGACCTAACTTGACTTAGTTGATCACATCAAAACTACCATAGGGTACTTACAATTAACTAGCATGAATGTTATGGGAAAAATAAATTTCATGTATCCCGCGACATATGATTCATCCGAAAGCGGAATTGACCTAAGAAGAATGACTAAGCCAGACAGTTATGATCCCTTGATATATTCATGATATGATCTCCAAATAAATCTATCATAATTGATTATTTGACTAAATATTATACTGGGTGAGATGATATTGAACGAAATAACCAAGCCAATAATTTTTCATCCTTGATTGTCGGACTGGATAATAAACTGAACAAGATAATAATGTTGTGCGGAATAACTGGGTCGGCTAATATTATAAATGCCTTATAACAGAACTCGTGCATGAATTTAAGAGTCCCGAATATAAAAACGTGAGAGCATGCTCGCTTAAAACCTAACTAGTGACTCGGGAGTCTAGAACTTAAAGCGCAAGAATATGCTCACTTGTAACCTAGATGTTTGCTCAAGAGTTTGAAACTTGAGGAACGAGAACATGGTCGCTTATAACCCGCCCAGAGAATCGGGAGTCTAGAACTTGAGGTGCAAGAGCATGATTGCCAATAACTCGGCCGATGGCTCGAGAGTTTGGAACTTGAGGCGCGAAAATATGCTCGCTTATAACCCACCCGAAGGATCAGGTGTCTAGAACTTGAGGCGCGAGAGCATGCTCACTTATAACCTACCTGGAGGATCGACATTCTAGAACTTGAGACGCAAGAGCATACTCGCTTATAACCTGCCAAGAGGATCGGTAGTCTGGAACTTGAGGTGTGAGAGCATGCTCGCTTATAACCCGCCCGGAGGATCGGGAGTCTGGAACTTGAGGCGTGAGAGCATGCTCGCTTATAATCCGCTTGAAGGATCGAGAGTCTGAAACTTGACGAAATTCTAAGATAAATTAGCCTGCATTCTCATTAAGTGTGTAAAAAATTTTATATACTACACAAATAAATTACAAGTGTACTTTTCAAGCCCTATAAGGTTATAGATGATTCACATTCCAGGGTTGCTCTAATCTTTTACCTTCTACATCTTCGAGGCAGTAGGAGCCCAAGGTGAGTTTTTACATCACTCTATATAGCCTCCCACTATGGCTCCAACTTGTTAACATCCCTGACAAGTTTAACCCGCTTTCTAGATAAGAATGCCAACCTGAAAAAATTGAGGGATAACTCTTCTATTATAGTTTTGTCCCATCCTTTGATGATACGCCATTAGCCAAGCGGCCACTTTATCTTTGACTTATTTTATCAAATCTAGCTCGATAAGGTGCCAACCGACATTACCCTCATTGTACAGCTGCCTTTAATCAGATTCCATGCTAATCTTGATCAGGACCACTGCTTCACCACCATAAACTGGATGAAAAGGAGTTATACCTGTCACTTCCCGAGAAGTTGTACGATGTGCCTATAGTACGTTGGATAGTTTGTTGACCCAACTTCCTCCTATTGGATCATAGAGATGCTAGAGAGGGGGTGAATAACGTTCGACGAAAATCGTAAGTTGAAATGAGTTACGCATCGAAAAAAATAAAAAATAACGTTAACAAAGTCAAGTTTTACTTGGTTCAGAGCCTGTGACGACTCTTACTCCACGGCCCACGATCGTCAATCGCTTTCGTTGGATAATCACTATAAGTTCGAATAATGAGTAACACAGATTGAGTACAAGAAATGAAATTAATTATTACTAACAAACAAAAATAAAATTAAAGTCTTTCGTTCTTCGAACTTCAGAGCAGCTTTTCGGTGTCGTCGGAGCCTTTTTGAAGCAGCACGTAAGAATGAAACTTATAGCAGATGTTGTTCTGAAGCTGCTGATCGAAGGCCTTTATATAGATCCATTCCGGGTTCCTAGAGTCCCTCCCGAGTGCCTGAACCGTGCTAACATCGCAAGCTCTTGTCAAAACTTGATCCATTAAGTTTATCCACTTTCAGGAACTTGGACCCCTCCAAGTGCCTATACCGTTGACGTGGGTTCAGCCAGTTGTTGCGCTCCAACTCAACTTCTGGGTAACTTTTGTGGTCCAGGCATCTGGACCAACTCTGAGCGCTCGGACCGCTCGAGTGTCCGTGGGCTAAGCTAGTCCAAGCGCCTGGACAAACTTCGGGCGCTTGGACCTTGGGCTCCCGAACCCTCTTTTTCAGCCTTCACTTTTCTAAAAAAAGAGTTAGTCCAGGCATAAAAATTACCATGTAAAATAGAGTTAGTACATTAAAAATATGATAGTAGTAATAATTAGATCCCGTCTCCTCGAGACCAAGATCTAGTCAAGGTCTCAACTTAGGTTTCCCAAATGGACCTAAGCTGGACTGACGCCTACAGTTCCCTTAACCGAGAATGCGTTCTCACTGGATCTCTCCTCCAGTTGCTTACCTCCACTTACCAACTGAAGTGACTTTGCTTTGTCTTTGACCCACCCGATCTTCCTGCCAGTTGTCAGGTCTCGTGGGTCCAACTGGACTTTGACCAGTTGTCAAGTCCCGTGTGTTGGATTTTAAGGGATGCCCTAAGGCAATCACCTTATGGTTTTTACTATTTATTTGATAAATATATATATTTACTATTTGAGTGCACATTCTCTATGCTTATAATTAGATCTTAAACTCACGTACTGAATGTCCATGATACAATTCATAGCATGAAAGAACTTGTGATTGGATCACAACTTATGAGTACCTCTACATGTGCAATTATGAATGTATTGAAATATTTCCTAGTCGATGAATTGATAAGTTCGAACATCATCGATTCTGATAGACTAGCACTGATTATACTCCTTAGTCTAACCAAACAGCTATTTTCTTACAGGTTGGAGACATTGGATGTCGAGAGTTAAATGTGGATGCTAGTTATGTAACTAGTTCATTGGAGTGACCTGCTGTAAGACTTCATATGATTCTCTTCATATATGGATATGTCAATGAAACTCTTACTGTAGCTCGAATGCAAGTTTCCTTTGACTTGTGGTATACAAGTCACCTAAGTCATGAGACTTATACTTTGACATCTTAAGCAAACATCTCATTAAGGTGTGGACCCGAGATGATTGAGTATAAGTCGAAGTGTCCAAAAGTGTTTGGATAGCCCATAGAGGATTTACCGGTCATTGCGATGAGATGTATACCCTATGACCACTCGTTAGGATTATTACTCAAAGTCTTTAGCCAAAGCATCACATGTTAAGAGTACAAGACTCTTAGACACATGTTGGAGTAATTTGAATCCACAGAACGAGGAAGTATTACTTAGGCTAGGTGTAACATAGTCAGCCTAGTGGGGACTGACACATAGACTATGTCCTGAACCAAGTGAGTATAAGATGAGTGAAAGGAACATGGCATGACTTACTATAGCTGTTGAAAGGTTTGGAAGTGGTTCCGAAATTAACCTATGATTTTCCAGTTAATTGGGGATTATGATGTACTACTAGGTGTCACTCATGATCATTCCATAATTAATGGTTAATTATGGACGACCAACATAACCGGGAACCTATAAGGTCACACGCACTACGAGTTTATCTAAGAGATATAAAACGAGTTTGAGAATTGGATTTTTAGATCGAGAGAGATTAAGTCTGGTTAGACCAGATGAAGAGCAAATATGGAATCAGAATGACAAAATGGAAGTGTGGATGAGCCACATCTTTGGAAGACAAGTTAGACACTCTTTAGTTTAATTAATGAACTAAATTAGTTTGGTTCTTTAATTAAAAGAGGTTTGGTTATTGAACTATATGATTTGATCTTGAACCAAACTTAAGGTTATTGATATAGATTGCGGGTTAAAATATACGGGTTTGGATTTATCCAAATCCAATAAGATTATACTATATATAGATATCTAGAAAAAGTACAACGTGAATTGAATTTTTTTTTCCTTTTTCTCATTTTTTTCCTTTTCTCGTCTTCTTCTCTTTGGTTTTCCCAATGTCGATGGAAAAAGGGGTTTTTACCCTTTGTGCGTCGTTGTCGCCACCGTCGTCACCCAGCTCCGCATGTCAGCGTATAACACCAGCTAGTGGACCTCCCGCCAGCCAACAGCAGCCCCGATGCCGACAGGAGTTGTCATCGTCGCTCACGCACGCGCGTCATCGTCGCTCACCCACGCGCGTCATCGTCGCTCAGCCGAGCACCACCGCGAGACAGTCTTTTGGAAGGGTTGCCCAACTGATTGTCGGCCATCTTCCAGTCTTCCGACGATTTCCAGATGTCCAGCAGCTACTTTCCAGCCGCTGGGAAAAGGTTTCCAACAGCTGCAAGCTTGCCAGAATCTTGCTGGCGCCGGAGCTGCTATCCCTTGAGGGCAGTGAGGTTTCAGCCCCAAACAGTGACAACAAAGATTGTTGTCACCGATTGATTTGTACCATTTGATTGCAATTATTGCCAGGTACAAATCGGACCATGATCTCTCTCGGATCGAACCGTCTCCCACTTTCAGCTAGTACCAAAGTGGAGACACGACTTGAATTTATCGAAATAGTCTTGAAGATAGCTCGGTATGGATACAAGTAGAGGCGAGGCTTGTGCGTCGCTTGGTTGATCTCTGTCCCACTCTGGATCGTCCGATGGAATCTTCTACTCATCATCCGTCAGGTATACCTAGCGTAAATTTACTTTTCGTAAAATTTTAATTATGTGATTATGTCTGACATGTTGTATTCTTGTATGCGTGTGGTGCGTGTGATGTAATAATTAGGAATTATTATTTTTTTTATTTTTCACAATGCATGTTTACGAAACATGTTTTAGCATGCATCCACATCGGACATATCTCAACATCGTGGACTCAACCGGACTTCTCGCTAGATATCAGGTCCTGCAGACCTATCTCGATTTTGCACTAGCTATCAAGTCCTGCAGATCTAGCTGGATTTAAGCCTAGTGTCAAGTCCTTTAGATCCGTAAACTCTTGCATACATGGTAAAGCAATTAGACTATAAAATACTCTAACTTTAAACTACTTGTCATTTATCAAAAACTGAGTTAGATTATTAGTGTAAATTTTACCAATAATCTTCTCCTTTTTTATACAATGATAACCTAGGTTAAAGTTAGAAAAAATAATATTGAAAACCAATATGTAAAATGTAAATAAATGATCTAAGTTAGTTTTGAATTTGTTTACTTGATCAAATTTATTTGTTATTTTTTTGACATTAACATTTATCCTTCTCTTTTGACATTCATAAAAAAAAAATTACAAACTACGGTAAAAAAAAAGACAAGCATAAGATATAAAGTCAGTATCGCTTTATATATCTTAGATTGAGAAAAAGGTTTGAAATAATTTGCAAATATTAAGAGCATTTTCTAAGTAACATATTTGGCAAAGTTGTTTTTCAAATAAGATTATGAAAAAATTTTAATGAAATTTTTTCAAAATTTCTAAGTAAATTTTTTTTTAAAGTTTATGGATAAATATTTTTAAAAATTTCTAAGACAATTTTTTCAAAAAGTTCTAAGTAAATTTATTATAAAAAAATTTCTAACTAAATATTTGTAATGGAAATATTTTCTAAAAATTTTTTTTGTCATAGTAAACAACTTTCAAAGTAAGTTTGTCAAAAAAAAAAAAGAATTCAAGGTAATTTTAAAGATTTTTTTAAAAAAATTAATAAAGATTTTCAAAGTGAGAAATATCTTCAAAATAATTTTTTTAAAAAAATAAAGTAATGTTTAAAGAAAGGAGATCAAAATTTTAATTTTTTTTTATAAATGATTAAGTCCTCCCCTAAATCTGATATGATATCGTTATTTAATACAAGAAATATATAATAATTGAAATGAAAGATAAGAAATATCAAGCATAATGTAATAAGTAAAATAAAATAGCTAGTAATTAAAGTGAAAATTAAATAACAGCAAGTCAGAAAAATATAGTAAAAACTAAACTACTGAGAAGACGAAGAGTAATCTGAATCCCAAGATCATAACATGTCCATTAGCTCAGTATGACGAGTTTGCCCCTCCTCTCGAAGCTTGGAAACGTCTTGTCAAAGACCGGATACCTTCTATCGAAGACTCGTCATGACGCCTGGACGGTGAGACGGGGCGAGGTGTCCGGACCCTTATACCAGGGGCGCCCCACGAAACCAATGGCTAGTTTCACAGGGACGCCTAGACAGTGTCCAGGCGCTTGGACATCTCGGGTTCAATTTTTTTGGATTAAATAAATTTATAAAAATTAATTAAGGTGTTAAAAAATCAATGTAAGTTAAAAAAAATTAATTAAGTTGTTTAAAAATTAATTTAAGTTAAGAAATTAATTTAAGCTAAAAATTAATTAATTTAAGAATTAAGTTGCTTAGAAATTAATTTAATTTAAGAAGTTAATTTAAGTTGAAAATTAATTAAGTTAAAGATTAATTAATTAAGTTGTTTAGAAATTAATTTAAGTTGAAAAATTAATTAAGTTAAAAATTAATTAATTAGGTTGTTTAGAAATTAATTTAAGTTAAAAAATTAATTTAAGTTAAAAAATTAATTAAGTTAAAATTAATGAATTAAGTTGTTTAAAAAGTAATTTAAATTAAGAAATTAATTTAAATTGAAAAATTAATTATGTTAAAAATTAATTAATTAAGTTGTTTAGAAATTAATTTAAGTTAAAAAAAATTAATTAAGTTAAAGATTAATTAATTAAGTTATTTAGAAATTAATTTAAGTTGAAAAATTAATTAAATTAAAATCTTAGTTTAAAAATATTCATTTAAAATTGATCCTTAAATGTCTAATCTTTAGTTACTAACTAACTATTAGAAGATAGTAATGTTTACCTAGTTAGTCAAGTTAAGTATTAATGTCCAGTTAAAAATTTACTGAAAAATGACTATTTAACTTGATCAATGTACTGTTGTATTTCCACTTAGACTTATGTTGATGCACTGATATAAGCATCTGAAGTCCAAGCAAAAGACATACACATCTCACGTCATTCTATGTTTTTGAATTTACAATCAAGGTAAACCTAGTGTATTTGTGAGATGCTCAATTCCTAGATTTATAGAATCATGTGTTCTATGGGTTCAATCTAAGGTAAGGCCTAAATAATTTTGAAACATTAAGAAAATGAAAATTTTTAGAAAGTAAATAATTTTCTTAGAATTTGAAAATTACCCGAATAAAATCTTCCCCCTTAACCTAAGGTCTTAGTTTTCAAGTACAAACAATATACTTATAATTTTTTGTAAACAAGTTTAAAGGAATTAATTATTAAATTTTATATTGATTAATTAGAATTAATCATAATTTTATTTTATTTATTTTGAATTAATTTAACCTTACTCATCTCACCAGTCTAAGTTTTCAAACAAAAGGCTCCTATGGTTTCTTGAGATGAGTTCAATTGAATTTCAAGATTTGGTTTAACTTGTATTAGATTCAAGTTTAAATTTGGGTTCAATAAACAGATATTCTTTGAATAAACTTCAAAGTTGTGGTGAGTCACCTGGACATCATTAGAGTAACCACTTCTTCAAAATTTACTAAATAGTTTGATCCACTGAACTTAGTATAAAATTTTGATCTAACCAGCTAGGATTAGTTAATTCCACTAAACCAAATGCACCATGTCGAAGACATATCTTCGTAGACATGCATAGACAGAGTTTTCTTAACCTACTATCATCCAAAACTTCTCCAGTATTATTTGTTAGGTTAAACTTTTATTTCTATTTAAGCTAGTCCTAATTACCCAGCTGAGTAAACTATTATTTTTGGAGGTGCCAATTAATTTGGTGCCTCCCCCTGAATTGTTGTATTTGGGTTTAAGTTATAGGTTTATGTCGATTATTTTTAGAATTATAATAGACTTGGTTATAGTTTGAGTTTAAATTAATTTTGTATTTATTTAATTTAGGTTTAGTTTTTAATTTATTTGATTTGATTTTATTCTTTAGGTTAGAATTTATCTTTGAAAGTTTAATCTTTGAGATTAAGTTTGAGTTATTTGGTTTATTTTGGTTTGGTTTTAGATAGTATATTTTATTTTTAGACACATAGAATTGATTGAGTCCTACTTACGTGGTTAGACACGCTTTCAAAACCTAGGCTTTGGTTTGATTCTTAGTTTGAGTTATTAGAGATATGAAGATTTTATTAGTCGAGTTGGACTTGTATCCGAGTCTAGACTTATTATACACAGTTCTTTGTGATCCAAGTATCATATCTAGGTACTTGGATCTGGTTGTGAATTTTTCTAACAAATCTTTTAAATTGGTTATTTTAGTTTTCAATTTAGAGTTTTCTTCTTCAAGTCTTTTGACTTGAGTTGAGTTAGTGTTTTCTGCTTAGGAGTTTAATTGTTCCTTAAGGTGTTGATTTTCCTTAAGGAGTAAGTTATTTTGTTTTTCATATTTTATAATTTTTTATTCAGACATGTAATTATTCTAAAAAAAATTAGTGGTTAAGATAGAAGATATCTCGTTCAAACCTTCAGAATGAGTACAGACTTATGGCTTGATTCGTCTTCGGACTCGTCACCTTGTTCCGCCTCGCTTTCTGATTCTGATGCAGATGCTATCAGCGCGAGATAGTTGTGATGCTTCTGATATTTGACATCTGATTCTTCTGAAGATGATTCGTCCCACGTCACCTTAAGTGCCTTCTTTCTTCAAGTTGTCTTGGGTTTATCCTCTTTTATTTTTGGATGCTCGTGCTTATAGTGTCCTTTCTTGTTACAACCGTAGCATGTCATCTTCGCCTTCACGTCGTTTGATTTGATCACCTTTTATAGGTCCTTCTTCGTGAAGTTGTTCTTTTCTAGTAAACATTTTTCTGACCATGTTCACTAGTTATTCTTCATCGATTTCTGAGTCAGATTCAAATTTTGGCTTTAGTTTGTTCTTATTCTTGGCTTCTTTTGAGGAACCTGTAAAAAGTGCAATACCTTTCTCGACCGGCTTTGAGTTAGTCTTTTCATGAAGTTTAAGTTTACAAAATAACTCATCTAGTTTTAATTTATTTAAGTTTCTCAAAACTTTATAAACATCTACTATAGATGTCAACAGTGCATTTCGAGAAAAAGAGTTCAAGGCATACCTGATTACATCTCTGTTCTCTAGTTGGTGACTGATTAAGTGGAGTTCGTTCAGAATGTTTTTTATTCTTGCATGTAGCTGAGTAGCCATTTCTCCATCTGTATTTTAATATTAAACAAATTATTTAATAATAAGTCACGCTTCGTTACCTTTGTATGACTTGTGCCTTCGTGTGGTTTGATCAGTTTGACCCAGAGCTCCTTGGCGTTCTCGAATGGGTCGACGCAATTCAGTTCTTCCTTAACAAGTCTACACTGGATTATATTTATTGTCTTCGAGTCGATCTAGGTATTTTTCTTATCTTCTGAATTCCATCTTTCTAGGTTCATCGATGTTTTTTTTGCTTTGTCCACCGAAGCCCTGTATCCTCGTCGGATTTTGAACCATTGATTGATGTTGGTCTTCAGGTACACTTCCATCTGCTTCTTCCAATATGAGAAGTCATCTCCATTGAAGAGTGGGGGACAAATGATGTTGTATCCTTCGATTTGAGCTATTTAGAGAGATGAAATCTTGCACACAAGGAAGAGGGAGAAAGAAATCTCAAGACTAAGTCTTAGATTAGCAGTGTGTGAGATAAATAAAGATGATTGGTGTTGCACTAATTCAGAGTATTTTGCAACGAAAAAACTTGTCCAAAGAGATAATTGTACCAATTTTGACTATTTCGAAAAGCTTAAAAGTCGAAAAGAAATATTAAAAGAAATTTTGAAAATCACCCCTTGCTAGATTGGTGATTGCACCAATTTAAAACGATACCCACTCTGATACCACTTATTGGATCGTAGAGACGCTAGAGGGAGGTGTATAGCGTTCGTTGAAAATCATCAGTTAAAATGAGTTACGCAGTAAAAAAAACAAAAAAATAATACTAACAAAGTTAAGTTTTACTTGGTTTAGAGCTTGTGACGACTCCTACTCCAAGGTCCGCCGTCGTCGATCACTTTTGTTGGGCAATCATTATCAATTTGAATAATGAGTTACATAGATTAAGTATAAGAACTGAAATTAATTGTTACCGACAAACAAAAAGGAAATTTAAATATTTCATTCTTCGAACTTCAGAGCATATTTTCAGTGTCGTTGAAGCCTTTTTGAAGTACCATGCAAGAATGAAACTTGTAGCAACTGTTGTTCTGAAGCTAGGCCCATTCTAGGCGCCTGGAGTCCCCCCCCCCGGGGGTGCCTGGACCTTACTGACATCGCAAGATCTTAAAGAAACTTGATCCATCAAGTTTATCCACTTCTGGGCGCTTGGACCCCCTCCGGGTGTCCGCACCTTCTTTTTCAGCCTTTACTTTCCTACAAAAAAGAGTTAGTCCAGGAATAAAAATTACCCTGTAAAATAGAGTTGACACATTAAAAATGTGATAGTAGTAGTAATTAGATTATGTCTCCTCGAGACCAGGATCTAGTTAAGGTCTCAGCTTAGATTTCCCAAATTGATCTAAGCTGGACCGATGCCTACAGTTCCCTCAACCAGAAACACTTCCTCACCAGATCTCTCCTCTAGTTGCTTACCTCCACTTACCAACTATAATCGCTTGACTTTATCTTTGACCCACCAGGTCTTCCTGCCAATTGTCAGGTCCTGCAGACCCAATTGGATTTCGGCTGGTTGTCAGATCCCGTGGACCCAATTGGACTTTTTGCCAGATATCGAGTCTAGTGGACCTATCTGGACTTTGTACCAACTATTGGGTCCCGGGGACCTAACTAGATTCCAGCTTGGTGTCAGGTCCTTCAAATTCATTAACTCCTGCACACTTGGTAAAGCAATTAGACCACAAAATACTCTAACTTTAAACCACTTGTCATTTATCAAAATCTGAGTTAGATCATTAGTACAAATTGTACCAATACCTCCGATGTGATTCAATTTCGTTTTAAGTCCTCTGATGATTTCTTTATTTGTCACTTTTGTCTGACTGTTGCTTTGGAGGTAAGCAACATATATGAATGTCTGTGTGATATCATAGGTTGAACACCACTCTCAGATCTTCTTGCCTTAGAATTATCTTCCATTATCTGAAATCAATTTGTGTAGAATTCTGAACGATAAATAATATATTACTATAGGAATTTGATAACCATTTGCTCGGTTATTTTAGCTAGTGGTTTGACCTCTATTCGTTTCGAAAAATAGTTCACTACTACTAACAAGAATTTTTTCTAGACAGGTGCTATGGGAAAGGACCCCACTATATCCATGCCCCACTGATCGAATGGGTAGGAGACAATGGAAGTTTTTAATAACTCTATGGGGTGATGTGGAATATTCTGGTGCTTTTAATAGGATAAACAAGTTCTCACTAACTGATCTGCATCACCTTGCAGAGTAGGCCAAAAATACCCGACCAATAAAATTTTTCGAGTGAGAGATCGAGTGCTCGCATGACTTCCACACAACCCTGATGTACTTCCTGTAAAATATATTGCATGTCGTCTGATCTGATGCATTTGAGTAGAGAACACGAGAAAGCCTATTTATAAAGATGATCTCCAATCATAGTGAACCGACTGCCTCTCTTCTTGATCATACGTGCTTACTCTCCATCTGCTGGTAAAATGCCATGCTGCAGAAATAAAATAATGAGTGTTCTCCAATCACTCTGCAACTTGAGGTCGACCTGTCTTTCAATGCAAGCTACTAGTAGTGTTTGTTCTATGGGCTTGTCCAGGGTCCATGGAACTATGGCGGAAGATAACTTGGCCAGGTCATCTGTTGTCTGATTTTTCGCTCGAGGAACCTTTTGTACGATTACCTCCTGGAATCTGGCTCGAAGTTTCTTGAATGCTTCTACATAGAGCTTGAGTCACTCATTATTAATTTTAAAATTTCCCAATAGTTACTGAACAGCTAACTGAGAATCTGAATAAATTAAAACTTGAGAAGCTCCCACATGTTTGGTGGCTTGCAGGCTGGCTATTAATGCTTCATATTCTACTTCATTGTTGGTTGCTCGATAATTTAGCTGAATAGATAACTGCATTTTATCTTCCCTGGGTGATATCATAAGAATATCTATGCTGCTACCTTGCCAAGTGGAGAATTCATCCACGTATATTTTCCAAGTTCCCTCAAGCTCAGGTTTTTGTACCTCTGCTATGAAATTAGCTAAGGTTTGAACCTTGATGACCGCTTGAGATTGATATTGTATGTCATATTCGTCGAGCTCTATGGTCCACTTAATTAACCTCTCAGAGGCTTCTAAGTTGACAAGTATTCGACCTAAAGTGCTATTAGTAAGTACTATGATTGGGTGAGAAAGGAAATAAAGATGCAACCTCCGAGCAGCTAAGACCAATCCATACATTAATTTCTTGAGTACGGTGTAACAACACTCGGCTCCTTTTAACAAATGACTTAAAAAGTATACAGGTTGTTGCTCTTTTCTCTCTTGCCTTACCAACACTGATCCGACTACATGTTCACTGGCCGACAAATACACCCACAAAAGTTCACCTGCCACTAGCTTAGCGAGTACAAGTAGGGTGGACAGATAATTTTTTAACTCCACAAAAGCTTTGTTGCAATCAACATCCCACTAGAATTTGGTCACTCGGCGAAGGATCTTGAAAAAGGGTAAGCTTTGATCGGCCGATTGGGAGATGAAGTGAGACATGACTATGATTCGACCAATCAGTGTTTGTGCCTCCTTCAAATTACGCAGGGGAGACATGTCTTCAAGGACTTGCACTTTGCTCGGGTTAGCTTCTATCCTCGCTAGGTCGCAATGTATCCCAAGAATCGTCCGCTCCTTTCTCCGAACAAATATTTGTTGGGGTTGAGCTTCAATCTGTATCACCTTAGAGTTTGGCAAGTTTCTTCCATATTAGTACACGAGTCGGTTGCATGGAGGGATTTAATAAGGATGTCGTCCATATAGACCTTCATATTTCGCCCAATCTACTTTCGGAACACTTTGTTCATGAGTCATTGGTAAGTAGCACCTGCATTCTTGAGTTCGAATGGCATAATATTCTACCAATAAGTGTCTTCAGCAGCTATAAAGCTAACCTTCTCCTAGTCGTCTTTGGTGAGTGATACTTGATGGTGCCCCTAATAGGCGTCCAACATACAAATTAGCTCGCAACCAAAAGTTGAATCTACTACCTGATCAATCCTCAGTAGGGGGTAGTAATCCTTGGGTATGCTTTATTGAGGTACTAAAAGTCAATATCCTCCATTTTTTTCCTAGCTTGGACACTAGGACCATGTTGGCTAACCAGCTCAGGAACTGCACTTCTCGTATATAGTCGACCTTCAGTAGCTTGTCCACTTTTGCACGGATGATCTTATTCCGGTCTCTTTCTTTGCTTGACCCTTTAGGTTTCGAGAAAGACATGGGATATGTGCTCGATGATCGTGGGAGATACTCCAATGATTTGCTCGGGCTCTCAAGCAAAAACATCATTATTATGTGTGAAACATGCAACAAGCTCTTCTTTAAGTTTCAGAGGTAGATAAGTAGATACTTGGGTAGTTGCCTCTGATCGGCCTGGATGAATCTGAACCTCTTCCTTCTCTTTATAGACCAGAGTGGGCGGTGCTTCTTGGATGGTGTTTGTTAGGATGTATACTAAAAGTCTAGCTTTTGGTATAAACATTTATCTAGAAATAAGAATCACATTGGTCAAATATCTACATTTATGATAAATGTAGTTATTCAATTAATTTATATTGTAGATAACATGGTGTGTGGTGTCACACACAGAGGATCATGTTGTCAGTACCTTATAAATTATAAACAGTAGCTCATGACCAAGATGGAAAGGAACAAACCATTGTAAGGTCGTAGTGTAATTAGGTATTAGTTTATCTTAACTATATAATTATACTAGTACACTTAGAGTGTATTGAGTAGGACCATTAGAGGTCGTTTCTTTTTATACTGACTTTATAAAGGAACAAGGACCTCAGTTATTATGGAAGTGTGTGCTCTTGATCCTAATATAATAATAAGCACAAATATTTGATATATATTTCTTTAATTTATCAATGAGTGAGATTTAGTTCGATAAATCAATAAGCCCGATAAGTTGGGAAATGATATCACTTATAGTGTGTGTTGTTGATTATAGAAGGAAACTGTGTCCTAGTAATCTAGGTTGAGAATGTCCCCAAGAGGAGCTCATAAGGATTGTCATGTTAAACCCTACAGGTGGACTTAGTCCGACATGATAATAAGGTTGAGTGGTACTACTCTTGGACTAAGATATTAATTAAGTGAGTTGTCAGTAATTCATTTAATTAGTGGACATTCATTATCTTAAACACAGGGAGACTAATACACTCATAATAAGAAGGAGCCCAAAAATGTAATTTGGGATTGGTGCGGTAGCTCAATAATAGTTCTCTAGTGGAATGAATTATTATTGATAAAATTAAGTTGTGTGTTCGTGGTGAACACAGGAATTTTATCGGGAGACCAAAACCAATTCCTCCTCTTGGTCCCTATCGTAGCCTCTTAATTATAGAGTACTATACCCACCTATTCCCACCTTCTTACCCATCCTATAGGGGTCGGCCAAGCTAGCTTGAAGACCAAGCTAGGGCCGGTCATGGCTTGGTTCATGGGTGAATTCATGTGGCCGACCCTAGCTTGAACTCAAGCTTAGGTGGCGGCCCTATTAAAATAAAAAAGAATTTTAATTTTAAAATTTTTCTTATATGGATAACATGATTTAAAAGAGAGTTTAAAATTTAAATCTTTCCTTTTATAAGATTCTACAAAAGATTAAGAGAAGAGCTAAATCTCTTTCCTTATTTGTAGATTAAAAGGTTGATTTTAATTTTGGTAAAAACTTTCCTTTTAATCATGTTCATGATTTAAAAGAAAGTTTAAAAAATTAAAAATTCTCTTTTATTAGTTTCTACAAAAGATTAAGAAAAGATTTAATATCTTTCCTTATTTGTAGATTGAAAGGAGATTTTAATTTTTAGAGATAACTTTCCTTTTTGGAAATTATCCACATGTTTAAAAGAAAGATTTAAATTTATAAAATTTCCTTTTAACCAATCATGAAGGGATAAAAATTATTGGAGAAATTTTTATAAATTTCTGGAAACAAATTAGGAAGTTTTAATTCTTGTTTTAATTAAAACTTTCCTTGATTTGGGGATTGTAGGTGGCCGGCCATTGATATTAAGAAAAGAAAATTATTTTTAATTAAATAATTTTTTCTTTTTCATGGTAAAGGAATTAAGGAAGTTTTTATTAAAATTTCCTTATTTGCCAAGACCAAGGATTATAAAAGAAGGGGTAGAGGTGCTTTCATGGCTAACGACTCTATTCTTTTTCTTCCTCTCTTTTCTTCCTAGGTGTGGCCGGCACCTAGAGTTTCCCCTTCCCCTTCTCTCTTCTCCTTCTTGTGGCCGAGACTTCATCACCTCTTGGAGACATAGAAGTGGTCGGATCTAGCTTGGAGAAAAGGAGAGAAAGTAGACTTGTTTCTTGCATCCCTTGGAGCTTGGTTGGTGGAAAAAGTTCTTCATCCTTTGGAAGTTTTTGCTTGGCCGAAACTTGAAGGAAGGAAGAAGAAGGTGCCTTGGTGGTTCTCATCTCGGAAGATCATTGCCCACACAATGTCCGAGGTTAGAAGAGGAATACGGTACAAGATCAAGAGGTCATTGAAAGTTCACAAAGAAAGGTATAACTAGTAATTATTTTCCGCATCATATTAGTTTTATTTCTTTGTAAAAATACCAAATACAAGAGGCATGTGATTCTATATTTTAAATTAGTTTTCGATGTTGTGTTCTTTTGTTTCCTTTTCGAACTTGTTCTTCGATTATTCTTTTTGGTTAACCTAGAGTCATTTAAGAAAATTAAATATTAACTTTCCTTAAAAGGCTTTGTCTAGGCAGTGGTGGTTGCTCCCATATTCAAGAAGGCCATGTGCCTCGTCATGCAGTCCTGGAAGTCAAATTTGGAAATTAATATTTAATCAACTTTGTGACCTAGGTGATTTGGATTGAACGTGTTAAGTTCCGCAGGAGATCCAAATCTAAACCTAAAAGAATATATAAGTTAAACTTGGGATCAAACGTGTTAAGTTCCGCAGGCGATCCAAGTTTAATTTAAAAGAACACATGGTAGCTAGGAAAGGTTCAGATCTTGTACAAAATTTTGTACAGAGGAACCATTAGGTTTTCCGAGTAGCAACCAACAATTGGTATCAGAGCTAGGGTTTTGCCTCTGTGTATTTGGTATTAGTTTAATTATGCACATGTCATACATAATTTAGGCAGGATAATAGTAGGATGTGCTAACTTTGTGGATGTAGGATCCAACTATTATGGCTTATAGATATTGTGTGTGTGATTGGATCCTTAGACATGTCAAGGGCATTTTATTGTGTGTACATGATTGTATTATAAAATACAGCATGAGCTGTATTTAGTTTTATTAGGATTTTATTTTTTGATCTAGTTACATTTACATTCCTTTTATGGAATATAGGATCGATGGATGTAAATTTTATTTTATGTTCGATCTAGTTTACATGTACATTCCTTCGAGGAATATAGGATCGAAAAATGTAAAATTCTATTTATGTCGCGGATCGAATCTTGCAAGGCGTGGAACCTTTTGAGGACCAGAGGCGCAGCGGAACAAGGAGCAAGATGGATGCGACAACTAGACCCGGTGGCGGTGGCCAAAGATGGCAGCAGCTAGGGTTGGTGACACACGGAGGACAGCAATAGATAAAAGTCATAATAGTTGAAAATTAGTTTTTCTATTTATTACTTTTTATGCTGTGATGTGTGTGCTTGTTAGTATGCATGTTAAGTAGGCTAGCATAGTCAAAATTCCTCACTTTAAATAACTAAGTGGGAGAGGGATTTATTTTTAATAAATTTCACGGTCTCCATTACTGGTTTATAAGTGATGCAACAAGCTTGTGCGTTGACTCTGAGTGCCTTCCTCCATATCAGATGAGCTTGTTTGCGGATCACTAGATTAAACTTCCATTTTGGATGACTATAGGAAGTTAATTAAGAGTGTGTGATCATCCCCATCGGAAGGGGCACAATCTTATTAATGGACTTAGTGTCAAGTAATGGTATACACTTAGGCACGTCTAATAGTATCCTCCCGATCGTGTGACCGAAGAAAACCAACTATTAATTTGTCAAATAAATAGGTTGACAAGATAATAAAATTAAAAACTCCTCTTACAAATGTTTGATTTTGTATACGTCCACACTATCATGGCATACAAAATTCACGGTGTTTGAGGTAATTTTATTTTGTCATAAAGATTTATTGACAAGATAATTAATGGGTAAAACCCTCCTCTTACAAATGTTTAAATTTTGTATACGTCCACACTATCGTGGCATGCAAAATTCACGGTGTTTGAGGTGTTGGTGAATTTAAATAATATTGTTTGAGGAATCAATGTTATTTTAAATTCAAAAGTTTTGACCAAATATTTGATCAAAGACAGATCAACTATTAATTTTATTCGTCATAAAGTAAAGTTGACGAGATAATAAAATTAATGGATAAAATCTCCTCTTTGATTTTGTATACGTCCACACTATCGTGGCATACAAAATTCATGGGGATTTTAAGGAATTGATTTTGACCAAATATTTGTGTGATTCTTAAGATTTAAAATGTTTGTCAATTCCCTAGTTGTTATACTATAGAAAAGACTTAGTAGTCCCAATTGTAATGATTGGAAATAGGACTTGGACATTAAGGTAGACTGTCTTTTTAGAACTAAGAACAATATAGGTGTATTTAATTCATTAGTTGAAACATGTTTAGTGGTGTTATCTACTAGAACCTGGAGTGTAGATACAGATGTCATTAATCATGTCCGCAATTCATTGCAGGGTTCCAGGAAACCCGACAACTAAATGAAAGTAAAAACACCATCTACATGGGCATTGCTAGTGGGAGATGTTTATCCTTTGATAAGAATAAAATATGGATTTTAAGTAATTGCCTTTACGTACCAAGTTTAGAAAGAACTAGTTTTCAGTTTCTAAACTATTTAAAGAACTTGATATTCTGCCTCTTTTAAAGTTGTTAAGAAAAAGAGGGAAGTTATCTGTTCTGGTACGTTGGTTGGCAATTTATAAATCTAATAACTCCCACGATGCAACAAATGGAAATTAGTAACACATCTTCTAACTTTAAGAGAAAGCAACCTTCGGAAATGAACCAATTATATCTTTGGCATCTAAGGCTAGGTTATATTAACTTGAGTAGGATTCATTGGTAGCTGATGAACTTTTGGGTTCATTAGTAGTGGAAATCTTTCCAACCTGCAAGTCTTACTTGGAAGGAAAAATAGCCAAGAAGCTATTAAGTCTAAGGGGTATGGAGCCAAAGATATGTTGGAATTGGTTCATTCTGATCCTATGACTATCCAGACAAGAGGTAGTATCGAATATTTCGTCTATTTTATAGACAACTATTCAAGATACAAATACATTTACTTAATGTGCCGCAAGACTAAGTGCTTTGATTAGTTCAAAGAGTACAAGGTTGATACGGAGAAACGTTAAAGTAAAAGTATCAAGTCACTATGGTAATATCGTAGTGGTAAGTACCTCTTAGGACAATTTAGGAGTTACTTATCAAAAGTAGGGATTCAATCCCAACTAACTGCACCTGGTACACCCCAACAGAATGGTGTAGTAGAAAGAAGGTATATGACTCTTATGGAAATAATTAGATTGATGATGAGTTATTTAGAAAATTACCAAGTTCGTTTTAAGGATATACTCTGAAAAAGAAAGTGAACATAGTATCTTCCAAAGTCAGAACTCTCTACTCATATAGAATTGCTGAATAGGCGTAAGCCTATTTTGAAGCATATTCGGATTCGGGTAGTCCAGCATATATGCTGAAGAGAGAGAATGATAAGTTGGATAGGAATTCACTTGTTTGTGGGTTATCCTAGAAAACCGAAAGTAGGTTTATAGTCTTAAAAATCAGAAGGTCATTGTTAGCATCAATGACTGATTTTTAGAAGAGGACTATATAATAAACCACAAGCCCATAAATAAATTTGTTCTTAAAGAAATTATAAAGGACATGTCTAATCTAGTACCAACTGTACAAGATGAAATATCACAAGAAACTGCAACACGTATCATAATTGATACACAATTATAGACAGTGCCTAATCGTAGTGGGAGGGTTGTCAAACAACCTAAAAGATTCATGTTTTGGGAGAGTCTTTTGGACTTGATCCCAAATGAACATGAGCCTGATCCCGGACATATGATGAAGCACTCCAAGATAAAGATGCAGCATCTTGGCAAAGAACAATGAATACAAAATTAGAATTCTAATAAAATCTGGAAGCTTGTAGAACCACCAAATGGTGTAAAAGCCATTGGGTAAAAATATGTCTACAATAGGAAAAGATGGATAGACAGGAAGGTGGAAACTTTCAAAGCAAGGCTTGATGAAAAAGGAAACTTTTTCACTGATAGCCATGCTTAAGTCTATCCGGATTCTTTTATCTATTTGGCAAGTGGATGTCAAGACAGCATTCTTTAATGGAAGTCTTGAAGAAAACATCCATATAAAGCAACCAGAAGGGTTCATTGCAAAGGGCAAAGAGCATCTTGTGTGCAAGCTCAACATCCGGTTTATCAAAGTAATCCATACCTATGGATTTATTTAGTAACCAGATAAGTCTTGTGTATACAAAAGGTGTGATGGAAACATGGTAGTATTTCTTATACTATACGTAGATAACATTTTTTGTAGTTGGAAACAATATCAAAATGTTGTCAGAAGTAAGGGTATGGTTGTCCAAACAATTCGATATGAAGAACTTGGGAGAATGTATATATTCTTGGGATTAAAGTAATAAGGGATCGCAAGAAAAAAATATTTTACTTATCCCAAGCTTCATATATCGAAAAAAATCCTTGCTCATTTTAAGCATGCAAAACTCCAAGAAAGGTTTCTTATCTTTTTAGCATAGAGTAACTTTATCTAAAGAGATGTCTCCGTAGACATCAAAGTAGATAGAGGAAATGAAAGCAGTTCTTTATGCTTCGGCTGTCGGAAGCCTAATGTATGCTATGCACGAGATCAGAAATCTGTTTTACCAAGGGCATCAAGGACATTGGACTGCAGTAAAACATATATTGATGTACCTTAGAGGCACTAGAGATTATATGCTAGCTTACAAGGCAGTTATTTTGGTTCTTGTGGGTTGCACGGATTTTGACTTCCAATCGGATAGGGACAATAGTAAGTCAACCTCGGGGTTTTGTGTTTACTTTAGGAGGTAAAGTCATAACTATGGAAGAGTGATAAGCATAGGTATTTTTCTGGACTCCACCATAGAAGCTGAGTATATGACAAGCCTCTAAGGTAGTCATAAAAGCTGAATAACTCAATAACCTCAAGATAGACTTAGATATGATTTTTGATTTGTCTAAAGATTATTACAATTTATTGTAATAATAGTGGTGCAGTAGCAAACTCGAAGAAACCATGAGTCTATAAGGCAAGTAAACACAATAGAGCGCAAGTACCACCCAAATACGAGAAATCGTATAAACTAGGAGAAGTTATTTCTGCCTAGATTGCATCAGATGATGACCTATAGATCTTTTCACTAAGGCCCTTAAGACAAGAGCTTTTGATGGGCATGTTGAAGAGTTGGGAATCAGATGTATGGCAGCAGATATAGCAGCTTAGTCTTTTAGTATAAGTGGGAGATTGTTAGGATGTATACTAGAAGTCTAGCTTTTGGTATAAACATTTATCTAGAAATAAGAATCACATTGGTCAAATATCTACATTTATGATAAATGTAGTTATTCAATTAATTTATATTGTAGACAACATGGTGTGTGGTGTCACACACAGAGAATTATGTTATCAGTACCTTATAAATTATAAACAATAGCTCATGACCAAGATGGAAAGGAACAAACCATTGGAAGGTCGTAGTGTAATTAGGTATTAGTTTATCTTAACTATATAATTACACTAGTACACTTATAGTGTATTGAGTATGATCATTAGAGGTCGTTTCTTTTTATACTGACTTTATAAAGGAACAAGGACCTCAGTTATTATGGAAGTGTGTGCTCTTAATCCTAATATAATAACAAGCACATATATTTGATATTTATTTCTTTAAATTATCAATGGGTGAGATTTAGTTCGATAAATCAATAAGTCCGATAAGTTGGAAAATGATATCACTTATAGTGTGTGTTGTTGATTATAAAAGGAAACTATGTCCTAGTGATCTAGGTTGAGAATGTCCCCAAGAGGAGCTCATAAGAATTGTCATGTTAAACCCTGCAGGTGGACTTAGTCCGACATGATAATAAGGTTGAGTGGTACTACTCTTGGACTAAGATATTAATTAAGTGAGTTGTCAGTAATTCATTTAATTAGTGGACATTCATTATCTTAAACACAGGGAGACTAATACACTTATAATAAGAAGGAGCCCAAAAATGTAATTTGGGATTGGTGCAGTAGTTCAATAATAGTTCTCTAGTGGAATGAATTATTATTGATAAAATTAAGTTGTGTGTTCGGGGCGAACATAGGATGCTTAATTTTATCGGGAGACCAAAACCAATTCCTCCTCTCGGTCCCTATCGTAGCCTCTTAATTATAGAGTACTATACCCGCCTTACCCATCCTATAGGGGCTGGCCAAGCTAGGGTCGGCCATGGCTTGGTTCATGGGTGAATTCATGTGGCCGGCCCTAGCTTGAACTCAAGCTTAGGTGGCCAGCCCTATTAAAATAAAAAGGAATTTTAATTTTAAAATTTTTCTTATGTGGATAACATGATTTAAAAGAGAGTTTAAAATTTAAATCTTTCCTTTTATAAGATTCTACAAAAGATTAAGAGAAGAGCTAAATCTCTTTCCTTATTTGTAGATTAAAAGGTTGATTTTAATTTTGGTAAAAACTTTCCTTTTAATCATGTTCATGATTTAAAAGAAAGTTTAAAAAATTAAAAATTCTCTTTTATTAGTTTCTACAAAAGATTAAGAAAAGATTTAATATCTTTCCTTATTTATAGATTGAAAGAAGATTTTAATTTTTAGAGATAACTTTCCTTTTTAGAAATTATCCACATATTTAAAAGAAAGATTTTAATTTATAAAATTTCCTTTTAACCAATCATGAAGGGATAAAAATTATTGGAGAAATTTTTATAAATTTCCGTAAACAAATTAGGAAGTTTTAATTCTTGTTTTAATTAAAACTTTCCTTGATTTGGGGATTGTAGGTGGCCGGCCATTGATATTAAGAAAAGAAAATTATTTTTAATTAAATATTTTTTTCTTTTTCATGGAAAAGGAATTAAGGAAGTTTTTATTAAAATTTCCTTATTTGCCAAGACCAATGATTATAAAAGAGGGGGTAGAGGTGCTTTCATGGTTAACGACTCTATTCTTTTTCTTCCTCTCTTTTCTTCCTAGGTGTGGCCGGCACCTAGAGTTTCCCCTTCCCCTTCTCTCTTCTCCTTCTTGTGGCCGAGACTTCATCACCTCTTGGAGACATAGAAGTGGCCGGATTTAGCTTGGAGAAAAGGAGAGAAAGGAGGCTTGTTTCTTGCATCCCTTGAAGCTTGGTTGGTGGAAAAAGTTCTTCATCCTTTGGAAGTTTTTGCTTGGCTGAAACTTGAAGGAAGGAAGAAGAAGGTGCCTTGGTGGTTCTCATATCGGAAGATCATTGCCCACACAATGTCCGAGGTTAGAAGAGGAATACGGTAGAAGATCAAGAGGTCATTGAAAGTTCACAAAGAAAGGTATAACTAGTAATTATTTTCCGCATCATACTAGTTTTATTTCTTTGTAAAAATACCAAATACAAGAGACATGTGATTCTAGATTTTGAATTAGTTTTCGATGTTGTGTTCTTTTATTTTCTTTTCGAACTTGTGCTTCGATTATTCTTTTTGGTTAACCTAGAGTCATTTAAGGAAATTAAATATTAACTTTCCTTAAAAGACTTTGTCTAGGCGGTGGTGGTTGCTCCCATATCCAAGAAGGTCATGTGCCTCGCCATGCAGTCCTGGAAGCCAAATTTGGAAATTAATATTTAATCAACTTTGTGACCTAAGTGATTTGGATTGAACGTGTTAAGTTCCACAGGAGATCCAAATCTAAACCTAAAAAAATATATAAGTTAAACTTGGGATCAAACGTGTTAAGTTCCGCAGGCGATCCAAGTTTAATTTAAAAAAACACATGGTAGCTAGGAAATGTTCAGATCTTGTACAAAATTTTTGTACAGAGGAACCATTAGGTTTTCCGAGTAGCAACCATCAGTGTTGACTTCCATTCGTTGGCTTTTTCGGGTGGAGTTAGCCTCGGTCTTGACGATTTCTTTGTAGCACATGTGTGCTACCAGTTGATTCCCCTTGACTTCACCCACTTGGTTGTTCATAGAAAATTTCACTTTCTGGTAGAAGGTTGAGGCGACCATTCGGAATTCATTTAGGGTCGATCGGTTCAAAATGACATTGTAGGTCGAGGGCACGTCCACGACTATGAAAGTCGATCGACGCATCCTCACTAGGGGTTTCTCCCTTAAGAATATGATCAACTTTATTTGGTCGAGTGGGTGAACCTCGTTGCCCATGAACCCATATAGAAGTGTGGTCATAGGTTGAAGCTCGCTCGAGTCTATTTATAGCTGCTCAAACGCCTATTTGGAGATGATATTAATTAAGTTGCCTGTGTTAACAAACGTATGATAAATGTTATAATTGGCTATAACATCCTTAACTATCAAAACATCATCATAGGGGCTTCCACCCCCTCTAGGTCATTAGACCCAAAGCTGATTTCGGGCTGGCCACCCGCCCTACATTATAGCCAACTGCGTGAATCTCTAAGGGCGAGCGTGTGACTTTCTCACTTCGTTGGAGCCTCCATCAGTTGAACCCCCCGCGATCATTCCAATATCACCCCGAGCAGCGTTATTATGATTCTCCTCTTACCGGGTTGAGAGCTCTAGTGGGGCCAAAGTGGGATCTTGTGCCCGGGCTGCTAGCGGTGGGGATGTTTTTTTGTCATCACTCGGCCTCTCGCCAATCTCTTCTAGAAGAGCCATTCGGCCGTTGATAAGGGTGGAACCCCTGATGATTGTTGTTCTAGCAATTTGCCAGATAATAACAATCCTAGGTGTCATGAGTAGCTGATCGGTGGTATGTACACCACCTTCGCGGGGCTCCTCGAGGGGGATTGGGATATTATTCTCGCTTGGCCTCCACATGCTGCATGGCCTAGGGGTCGTGGTTCTTAATGATGAGGTTGAGGAACTGTTCGGGGTCCCCTAGGTGGAGGGGTGGATAATACTCAGCGCTCGGGCGCTGGAGTTGCAGCAGGTGCAGTAACTTCCTTCCTCAGGGCGGCCTTGCCTTTTCGACATTGATGAATTCGGTCATTCGATCCAACATATGGTTGAAGTTCCTAGGAGGTCTCCTAACCAAGGAGCGGAAGAAGTCATTATTGGCGAGCCCTTGGGAGAAGACACTCACCAGGAATTTCAGTGGTGGCTGTGGGGACATCCATAGCCACTTGATTAAATTTTTTGATATAGGCCCTGATTATCTCTTTGGGCCCCTACTTGAGCGAAAAAAAGGCTTAAGGATGTCTTCTGGTAACGACGACTACTGGCGAAGTGGTGAAGGAAAGTCTTGCGGAAACCCTTAAAACTACGAATAGATTCGGCCGGTAGTCGCTTAAACCATTTTTTTTCCCAGCCGATGAGTGTAGTGAGGAACACTCGACACTTCACATCGTCTATATATTGATGAAGGAGGGCGGCGTGCTTGGATTTGAGGAGGTGATCCTCAGGATATGTTGACCCTAATCATTCTCTTATCGCCAGGGATTGATAATGCTTCGGTAGCTTGTCTTCCAGCATCCTCTGAGAGAATAGAGTGCTAATCTGCTAGGGAAAGCTATAAGTTGTTGGAGCTTTCCTTTGCGCCCCTCTCAGACAGGTGCTTCTCTAAAGGATTCTTGATATGGTCCTTCTTGGCCCATGTGCTCGAGCGGCATGCGAAAGAGAGCTCGATGGCGCGTGATTAGTGAATGGGACGCTGAAGGCAAATGAGCCGAGCCTTCCTCCCTCACCCCTCTCTCCCTTTGATGGGTTGTTGTCGATGCGATGGGATTAGGTATCGGTAGAGTACCACTAGTAGCTACTTGTTGCCGTTGCAATAATTTTTGTGCTCAGGCATTGATCAGCAAGTCTAGTTCTTCTTGCATTAAGATGACGGTGATGAGCCGTCCAACTTCTTCCATCTCTAATCTTCATATTAAGGCGAAAGCTCCCACAGATGGTGCGAAATTTGATCTTATTTGAAGGTTGCAGAGATGACGTGCTGGGCACAGTGGCTTGATGGTTGACTGATAGAAGACTTTTTACTTCACAGAAAAACTTACTTTCGATTCTACGCATACGGAGATGAGCCAACAAAATGTAGCGCTTAGAAATCAGGGGGGAGTCCCTAGCGAAGGCCCTTCGACACTCAAGTCAATACAAGTTTAGACGGGTGAATGAAGAAGAGTAGAGAACGTGGACGCGAGAGTAAGTTGCAGATGGTTCAGAGAATGTACCATATAAACCCATCCGGTTCTATTATCGACCGCCTACACAGACATCGTTGTGTAGAAACCAATAGGAATGAGCATATATAGAGAGGATCACACGGCATAAGGAGTTTGACCTTCCCCTCGCCCGGACTTATAACTAGCCGCTTATGAGGTGGGTCAGACATTCCGATCGATCTATGCTCGATCGGCTATTGAATAACTGTACATACTATCTTCTTAGTTCAATAGTAAAAACTTAAACTCCTCAAGTTCTATCAGCGTAAAGACCGATCGACCTTCTTTTGAGCTGTTATAATCCAATCACGTTGGACCTAAAAACCTTAGCCCTGGACGAATACCTAAATCAGATGAGGAACGCTCTCTCTCATTAACTTTAATTATTATAGTACTTTATTTTTAATTATCATATTATCTTCTGAATCCGTCGTTATAACCCATAATAACCGTAGATAGTATGAATCACGCATTCGAATTAATTTGTTATCTGAAAATTCTTTCGAGAAGTCAATAAAACAATTTTCTAATAACTAGGAATTATTTAATAAAAGAAGCCACCAAGAACTAGAAATGTGCTCACTCACTGCACAAGGAAACCTGATTCTAGTGGGATCAGGACCATTGCTTCTCCATAACTCAGAATCTCGACCGTTGGGTCTTCGTTCCCCTCCATTCCTCTTTCTCGAATAACGCTTCCGCCGTCACATCCTCCTGCCTCGTAGTTGCATGCTCCGTTGCCTCGGCTGTCGGTGGCTCTCGCCCTCAGCTCCTCCGTCGTTCCGTTTTCCTCGCCTTTTGTCCGGCCTCCCTCAGCCTCCGGTTGCCGCCATGGGTGAGAGCGCAGGCCGCGGTGGTTCGGCTGAGGCTAAAGGCCCCAAATCCAAACATCCCTCCTCACCGGCTTCTGACCACAAAGACCAAGCCTACCTCGATGCCGTCATACAGAAGAGAGTCATGCTATTCGAGACCATTCAAGCCCAACAGAAGGCGGAGCGCCTCAAACTCGACGGAGAACCCATCAAGTACGACTACTTTTTCTCGTCTTAAATTTTTAGTTTACAGAGGATACCGGTATTATAATTTTTGTTGGTCTCACAAGACATCCTTGAAATAGTTGACCATGTTTAGATTTTAGAACAATATTGATGCTTTGCATCGGGTTTTAGATAAGAATTAGAAACATTCCACGTAGTAGTAGTAGTTGTTGTTGTATTCTAAAATTTTGAATGTTCATATCATTTATTAAATCCAATAGATTTTGGTTCTCAGGCTGACAATAATTTTATTTCGTGTTCATATATAAAAGCCAGTGAATTCTGGTTTTAATGCTTAACATTCATGCTGTAGCTTATTTTCATGTGTACATTTCTTCGCTAAATTGTTGTATTTTAATTAATTATTATTATTATTATTTTACTCTGTATGTTTCTGCTTTCTAGAATAAAATTGCCTGATGGGACAATCAAAGTAGGGAAGAAGTGGCTAACATCACCAATGGATATTGCTAAGGAAATATCAGCTGGATTGGCTGCAAGTGCATTAATAGCTCAAGTAATTATTTTTTATAAGCATCTTTACTCAACAACATCGTAACATGCATCACTAATGCTGTGTTATTTTTTCTATCTATACCATTTCTATCCAAGTGAAAGGTCAAACATAAGTTTTTTGTGATCAACCGTCTTGCAGGATTTTGTTATTTTATTCATTATCCTATTCTTTTGTTAGGCTGAGTGTTAATGTGGTTTTGTCTTTCTCCTCTCTTTCACATACATAGAGTCGAATGTCACTTCTTTTTATGTCCCAAAGCTGTTCAAGTTTGTTCGGGTTTCATCATGATCTTTTTCTCAGAAGCCATCACAGTGCTTTGCCAAATAGTAAACACTGGCTGAACTGAGGTCTGAGATCAACTGTTAATGGCAACTTCCGTTTAAATATATTTTGTTTTTGCTTTTAGCTACTAACACGTTTAAGCTTGTTGCCTTAGGAACTCATAGCTAAAACTTATACTTTGGAATTTCCCTTTAGAATAATTTTAACCTACATTACAGTGAATGTTTTCGTTTAGAAGAAAATCTTTAATTAAGTTGTGCTGTATTATTCAGTCCATTGGTCAGTATACACTGACATGACACCTGTATTAAAAAGGAAAAGCAGCAGGACCACACACTAGTTTCCTTCATTTTTCATTAGTTAATTCTGACAATCAAGGCAAATTATTCTATGGTTGATTATTACTAGCGAAAGCGTCTGCAACATTGTTTATACTATTCCCTTTCTTATGTTGGCATTAAGGTAAATGGAACTCTCTGGGACATGACAAGACCTCTTGAAGGTGACTCAGACCTCAGGTTGTTTAAGTTTGATGACAATGAGGGGCGTGACACCTTTTGGCATTCTAGTGCTCACATTCTGGGACAGGTACTTTTGTATTGAGTCATGTTTCTTAGTTCTGTTTTAAAAAATGTGAAATTAGCAAAATTACACACAATAAATGAAATTAACTATCATATGGCTATTGCTTGTGTCATTATAGTCCCTTGAGATGGAGTATGGATGCAAGCTATGCATTGGACCATGTACTACAAGAGGAGAGGTGATTACAATATTTGGTTGTCTTCTAATTTTGAAAGCACTTTTTCTGCCACTAATTGCCACTTTTCCAAAAAGAAAACTTATTGTCCTTCACCTTGTCTGGATTATATTTAAAGACATCTTGGCTCACAATCTTGCAGGGTTTCTACTATGATGGTTTCTATGACGACTTGACATTGAATGATGAGAATTTTAACCAAATTCAGTCTCGGGCAAGCAAAGCTGTTGGGGTATGACTTATTAACTATTATGTGTTGCCTGAAAATGTTTTACACAATTGGTGATTTCTCTTGTTTCCTCTATGTTTTGGCATTTGGATCCTTTTCTAACCAACATTGTTTAATATTCTTAAGATATATAGGCTGAGAAAAATGTTGCCCCTACTAAAGGTTCTGTTTTCATATTTCCAAATGTTTCAACTGTTGACAGAGTGAAGTTTTCCTTTTTCTTTTTCTATCATTTTCAAGTCAAAAATTTACTTTATATTATGATACAAGCATGTTTAATTATCTAATCTTGTGGCTTTTCACTGTAATGCAGTTTGAATAAAATTAATACTAGATATTTACCTTATGTGGAAAATATAATACAACACTGAATGGTTTTTTGTATATTCTGTTAAATGAAATGCTAGATATTTACCTTATGTGGAAAATGTAAGACAACACTGAATGTTCTCTTTCATATTTTGTTTCAGGAAAAACAACCATTTGAGAGAATCGAGGTGACGAGGGATCAAGCGCTTGAAATATTTGCTGAAAACAAATTCAAGGTAATCAAGTAATTCCTTTGGGGCAAGGTACATGTTACTCGTCAATAACATGATGGTTTGAGGATATGTTTAATGGTTTCTTTTGCTGAAAGAAAACACATCATGTAAAATTCTGGCATCTAATTACTCATAATTATATAAAAAAAAACGTTTTTGTGATCTTGTGCCATTCTATTTGCAACTTTAGTGATTTGTAATTTCTATATTAAGCTTTTGTGATGCATGCAGGTAGAAATCATCAATGAATTACCTGAGGATAAGACAATCACTGTATATAGATGTGGCCCTCTAGTTGATCTTTGTCGTGGGCCTCATATCCCCAACACATCTTTTGTCAAAGCATTTGCTTGTCTAAAGGTGATGTTTGTTCTTTGTTACTGATTCATCAGTGATGCTAAAGTTGCATTTACTATTATTACATGTCCTTTATATTCTATAATTGTAGGCATCCGCTTCATATTGGAGAGGGAAATCTGATCGGGAGAGCCTACAAAGAGTCTATGGTATATCATTTCCAGATTCAAAACGTCTCAAGGTAATGGAGTTACTTTATTAATTTGGTACCTTGCCATTGTTTCATTCATTGAACTTGATAGTGCATGTCGTATTCATGCTATGAATTTGCATTTTTAGTGGTTTACAATTGTTGTGTAACTTGCATATACTTGGATCATATGTCAAACTATCAATTACAGTAATAGTGAATCTCACAAAGTTTTTTTTTCCCAGCAAAAGCCTCTTAAGCTTAACTGTGCTTAATGCTTGAATCTACGAACTCATTCGCCGTTTTCTTCGGCTAGTAATGTTTTTCCGGTAGGCTTTGTTTGTCGAATCCTGTTGCCATTTTCTGCCTCTCTCCAGGTTGGGAGTTTTATTATCTTATTCTTAATCGTGCGTCATGGATTGTGAAGTCTAATACTTTAGTTGCCAAACTCGGTACTTATAGATATATAGGTTGGTATGTTAAGTTTCTACTTCATTCATTTTGATCATGTTTCTATGGTATGTACCTAATGGTGTCCAGCTTAAGTTACTTGATCAGTCAAGTCCATAATGAGACACCACAATCTATCAATTACCAGCTTTGTTTCTTGAGTATAGGATGTTCTGCCAAAAGGTTAGGCAAGCCAGTGATTTCTTGGCACTTCTTTTTCTCTATTGCAAATGCATTTATCCCAAGGATACTTTTACATGTTTCATGTATTTCTTTGTTGACTCACCTAGTGGGATAAGACTTGGTTGTTGTTGGATGTATCTGTTTGCAATTTTATTATTGCAAATGCATTGGAATCTCCACAACAATGATGTTTTGGTTTCTTACATCATCCTTAAGGTGAACCACACATAATGGGTTTTTATATCCATTTTGACAATTGTGTTTTCAGGAATATCTGACCCAGATAGAGGAAGCAAAGAAACGCGACCACAGGATACTTGGACAGAATCAAGACCTTTTCTTTTTCCACCAACTTAGGTTTTTTGAGAGTGCCTTTGCCTTTTTTTTTAATAAAAAAAATCTACTTGTTGGGGAATATGAATCCTTTCTTTTTCTGTAATATTCAGTCCTGGGAGCTGCTTCTTCCTTCCACATGGAACCAGAATTTACAACAAGTTAATTGAGTTCTTGAGAGCCCAGTACAGAGATAGAGGCTATCAAGAGGTTACTCTCTTTTCTGAAAAAGTAACCCATTCCTGGATAATGCTAGAGATTCCTTCTTTATCAATTTTTTCTTGTTTTAATTTGTAGGTCCTGACACCAAATATATACAATATGCAACTGTGGGAAACCTCAGGTCATGCTGCAAATTACAAGGAAAACATGTTTGTTTTTGAGGTGATTTTGTGGAAGTTTTTAGCTGAACTGATAGTTTGCATTTTAATCTGCTGACTTCACATTCTCTATACTTTGTAATAACCATACCTTGTTCTTACTGTAATTATTTGGTCTCAGATAGAGAAGCAAGAATTTGGACTTAAACCAATGAATTGTCCTGGTCATTGTTTAATGTTCGAGCACCGAGTGCGTTCATATAGAGGTGAGCTAACAGTTATTTGAAATGCATTTTGTATACCTAGTCATTACCTTTTCTGTTGTGCTAAAGAGCAATAATTAGGCAGTTTACTCACCGAATACTACATCTCATGCCCAAAGCAGACACAAATTCTTATCTTGCACAATCATTTAGATGGATGCAATCTGTTCTTTCTTTATAAGTGTTGATCTGTTACTAAACCATCTTGTGGCTACCTAACCATTTGAATTGCTAAGAAATTTCAGAACTCTTCAGGCAAGTATATAAACTACATTGCAGTAGACATGCCAAATATTTGAAGTAAAAAATTGTGCTGGTTAGAATTATTACGTTATTGGTCCCATGTTGCGTTTGGGTATTATGTTGAATCTTCTATCTGTTATTATTTCTTCATGTCATCTTTCCAACTCACATTTAATTGGAGGATCATATAGTAACTTAAAAGCAGAGAAAATTTGTTTTGTTTTATTCACAAGATGGCTCCATCAAAGATTTTATCTAGGCACTGTCAAGGTATTTAAAGCACTATAGTCTCTGTGAATGGGTAGCAGATTATCATGTCTATAGAGTCTAGGCAGGTATTATTATGCTTTCATGGACAAGGTGGTTGTCTCAGATTATGACAGAGATGCATGGGTTTCAGTAAAAATCAGTCCTTATATGTATGTAGCGGGAATGTTTTTATGCAGCAAAGAGTATAAATCAAATGGAATTTATTCTGAGGAATCCAACAGAAACGCCTAACAAAAAACTCACGTCTTAAATTACAACTAATAATTTAGTTCTTCCATATATCAGTTGAGATGCAAAACTAAGCTCATCTGGTTAAGGACCAAGTGGTTCACACTTGGTGCTACTTCCATATTGTCAAGAAATTCGTGATCTTTGCTGGTTGCTTGGTATTCTCTTTGACCATTCAAATATTTTTGCAGAATTACCTCTACGCCTTGCTGATTTTGGAGTGCTACACAGGAACGAGCTCAGTGGTGCACTTACTGGTTTAACACGTGTTAGAAGGTTTCAACAAGTAATGCTCATTACTACTTGTATACCTCAACAGACTACACTTATTGTATACTTTATCCAACATGCAGGTGCATATTTTTCTTATTTGATTATGGTATTCATTCATGCAGGATGATGCTCACATATTTTGCAGGGAGAGCCAGGTATGTTTTAGAATGATTCATGTGATTTTATAACCAGAAGTTCACAATTTCTAACTCGTCGAGAAAGCATTATGGTTTCAGTTTCTAGCTGCACAAACTTATTTTTGTTCATCCCACATATTTAAGTACATTATAAATGTTGTAGTTTTTTAAAAACTAAAGAGTGAAAATTTTTGAACCTAATGAGTACTACTCTCTTGGGTTCCTTATTTTTCCTGATGTTATACACAAGGTTCAAAATCTTGAGGCGTGCCGAAGTGAACGATACTAATTGATATCATGCCAATGTTTCGATGCATGGTGCCTGTAATGGATTGAAGTTGAAGAAGGAAGCATATGAAGTATAAGGAGACATTGTGAGCATGGTTTTAAATCTCGTACCATGCCGAGCAAAATAGTCGAAACATATCATTTTGGTAAATTGAAACAATACCACTTAGCACAGATAATCCATCCTTTGCTTTATCTTCTTCCTCCTTCAACCTCCAATCTTTCATCGGCACCATGCATTGGAGTGTTGGCATTATACTAAAACAATATCTTTCTAGTCAAAGACCGAAATTACGGCATTGCTCGAGATTTTGAACCTTGGTGTCAAGTGGTATTGAGTTTCGGTGATTTTCTAGAACAATACTTTTCGCCCGGTATAGTATGAGATTTCAAACCATGGTTATACATGTACAATGAGTTATTGCAAAGTGATTGCTTTTAGTTGTATCTCTAAGTTCTATTACTTCATGATCTTGTATTATAATATCTAAAAGACTGCATATTCTTTTTCCTATACACAGACATGGTGAATATTGTATTAAATTATTCCATGCAGATATCATTTCCATACCTTACCTGAGTTTCTTTGACATGGCCCTTTTGATTCTTTTATGTTGCATCAATTATTTAATGACCAAATGTTTAATTGTAGATCTGTACATGCTCTCTTTTTTTCTCCTAACTCGGTCCACTCATATTTAAAATATCAATAGGATAATAATGATACTATGTTATCACTTATCGGCATCCTAACATTGTTACACTTTTTTTTTCTTTACTACAGATAAAGGAGGAGGTCAAGAATGTATTGGATTTCATTAGTTTTACCTATGGTGTATTTGGGTTTACCTTTGAGTTGGAGTTATCAACGGTACAGTACGTTGCCTTAGCTTTGTTGTTGTCCAATATCATGGTCTTCTGTTTTATGATTTTCCTGTACCTGGTGATTTTAGTGCACATTTTTTCTATTCTATATTCACCTCATCGAGTTTGTCATCACTTGATAGTAAATTTTTATAATATTGCAAACATTTATTGCATTTTTATTTTTTTTTAATTTATCTATTTATTATTTTTTGATACTTTGTTGTCAATAAGTCGGAGAATAAAGCTAATCCAAATGCTATCTTGCAAAATATCTTAGTAGGGAAACATGGAAAAGATTATTGGCCACTTTTTGAAGAAGATTCATGGGCGACGAGGTGTTATTTCATGTAGCATATATGACCATCGGGTTGCATCCATCATACCATTAGCAAACTATTCCCATATGCTAGTCAGTCAGGCAATACTATTAGCCTACTAATTTTAAGATACTAGATCCTTTAAAGAATATTCCAATCAAGAAAATGCTGAGTCAAGGCAATCTGGAACCTTAGGCATCTTCTAAGGCATGATTGTTTAGTGTAGTCATTTCCAGATTCTATTGATCTTTCAGCTTAGCTATGCATGATATGACAATATAGAGCAACCAATAAATGTTCATTGGGGTTGAAGATAAAACTGATTAAGGTAGAAGACATACAATGCATTTCTAGAGGCATAATAGGTTTCATTTTCTGCAGCCTTGTTCAACTTATCTGGAACTTTCAGCCTGTTTGTTAGCAATACAACAATATTTTACTATAAAAGAATCATTGTATGTTTGAAGGAAACAGTGAGAGAGCAGTGGTGAGATCAGAAGCAGAGTTGAATATAAAAAATTGAAGGTGCTCAAGGGGAAGAAGATATGGCAAAAACACTAAGCATGTTGCACATTCAAAATGATCTATCATTGTGTATTTTGTAAAATTTCGTTTTTATTGTTAGGATAGCTCTAAAATTACTCTTACCTCTGGATCAACCTAAGTCACCCATATTTAGTTGGCTCAGTTTATGAGGTTGTCACATTGACACTGAATCTGAACAAGACTGTACCTCCTCTATTGACTGGGAAATCACTCTCTTGTTGAAGTCAATCTGTAACTTTTAGCAGAGAAACTTATTGCAATTTTCTCCCTTTCTAATTGCTATATCTGCATAATAACTTTTATGTGGATTATTTTATATCAATGATCTGAGGTCTCATGTGAGAAATCTCGTCTTAGTTCAAAACTATTAACATGGCTTAATAAGTACTTTTTCTCTAGTTTTTTCTTCCATATAATCGTGAATCTATTACTGTATGAAAACATTTTTTAGTAGACCTGTTATAGCCGCGGAAGCTGTTCTGGACAACCCCTGCTTTACTTTTTGTCATTATTCAGTTCCCTCAGCTTTAGTCATATATCCTTACTAAGCCAAATGATATATTAGTGAATATCAGTGAGAAATCATTAACCAATTTTTTATTCTCTCCATTTCTTGGGTGTGCTTGTTGCATAATGTTTTTAACAAGGCATTAAATGACTGGGTGTTTCCTGAATCAAGAAAACAACACCTATAATTGTTAACTTGAATTTGATTCACAATTGTCTTAGTTGTCCTGATGTATGTAATCATTCACATTAGTGATTAAATAAAATATATACATCCAATGAATGTCTCTTCTATTCTGTTGATTTACATGTAAAAAGAAATGCAATATCTGTTACATGAGTTTTTTTATTGCTACAACTTTTAATTATATTGATGTTTGGAAAGTGCAGCGTCCGGAAAAGTACTTGGGAGAAATAGAGGTATGGGATAAAGCTGAGGCCGCTCTTGCAGAAGCTTTAAATGAATTTGGGAGGCCATGGCAGGTACTTACCTTTGGTATTTATCATCAATTACGTTTTGGGTTCTTAATGCTTGCTTCCAAAATCCAATAGAAAGCAGCCAAAATGAACAGAAGCTTGAAGTTGCAGTTTGCAGATTATAAAGAAACTGCTGTTGAATTAATGTTACATGGCACGGAAATGTGTTTCTTTCCCTGCATAAATATGGAGATTGATAGTACTTTTATGCTTTCAATTTACATCATTCATTGACTTGATGACGTCTGGTATTGGCAAGGGTAAAACTTTGCTGTATACAGCTTCTTGGGATTATGGTTTACACTTTGCAGGCTACATGGTTGAAGTATTAGCTGTAAACTACTACTGCCCTCAGCTTTGCTCTTGGTGTTCTTTCTTGCAATTATATGTGTCTGCATGCAGTTTTCCTCTACATTCTTGCTTCTTTAGGAGAATTAGTTGAATAGATGAGCAAATATTTCATACAGATCAATGAAGGGGATGGTGCATTCTATGGGCCAAAGATTGATATTGGTGTTTTTGATGCATTGAAGAGAAAATTTCAATGTGCAACTCTACAGGTGATGCACCCAAAAGAATGCATCATTGTTTTTTTTTTTTGACAAACATCATCAAATCTAACCTATGGATATGTTGCCACAGTTGGACTTTCAGCTTCCTCTTCGCTTCAAATTAAGTTATTCTGCAGAAGATGAAGCTAAACTTGAAAGACCTGTGATGATTCACAGAGCCATCTTAGGCTCTGTTGAACGAATGTTTGCCATCCTTTTAGAACACTATAAAGGAAAATGGCCTTTTTGGATCAGCCCTCGTCAAGCCATTGTTTGCCCTGTATCTGAAAAATCACAAAGTTATGCAGAGCAGGTAACTAGATTCCAAATATACCTTTTATTTGTGTTTCCAATTTGATACTCGTATATTTGTGTTAAAATGATATTTGTTGCTGATGGAATCAGCTATTGCTTCTCTCAAAATGATCGTGTTTTTAGATTAATATTTATATTAAATTTTATAAAATCGTTTCCAGTTTCCACTTTTCACTCAATATACTCATGGATAAGTTATTTATTATTCAGAGCATTTATCTAAGTAGACTGCTGTATTACTGTTCTTACACGTGTTTGGGGCCCTCTGAGGTGCTAAACACAATCAAGACGACATTTTGAGTTGTAATTGATTTAGCTTCTATCCATTGCATTTTTAGCAGATTCTTTTTTGGTAGAATCCTGAAGTTTTAAAGTTTAGCTGAACTGAACTTGTGTTGATTCAAGATACCAGACTATCAAGCTGCTCTAATACTTTTTATAATTGCATTTTTTTTCCTTGCCTTACCTTGAAATCATAAGTTTGTTCATAATTTCTTTCTTTGACCTACTTGTTAATTGAATTTAGATTATTTTCTGAATTCTAAATATTCTACACCTTTTTAATTGTACTTGTCTGTTACATGCTTGTTGCTGATTATGTTACTGCAGGTACGAGATAAGATACACCAAGCTGGTTATTATGTTGATGCTGACCTAACGGACAGAAAGATTCAGAAGAAGGTATGTTCTTGTTTTTAAATGTTACATGTAGTTGGACTCTAAAATTTTAAAGGTCACTTAGAGATAATATATTATATATATAAAAATTCTAAAAGAATGTGGGAATTTTTGGTTAGTGGGCTGACCTTAGAGCTGCCGACTTACTACCCAGTTGGGCACAACTTGCAGGCCGAGAAAATTGTCGTTGGCACAAGCCTGCAAGTCATGCCGAGCATGGGCCAAACTGTGCCAGGCTGATATGGCTCGGTTGCAAATACATCACTAGTTGGAATATTGCACTATTTATCTACAATTGCATCATAGGCATCTTTTAAGAAATAATCTTTTTTCGCTATTATAATGGTAAAAGGCTGATTTAATGATTCTTAAATTCTTCAAAGGGATATGATACTCCTCATGCTATACATTGATTAAAGTCCAACAATATATCTGAATGACATCATTGTCGTGGCTTGAATGGCCACGTGGTGGGGAATGTACGGCATGGTCACGTTCTGGGGAATGAAACACTGTCATTCTATTTGATCACCAATTCACCACGATATCTAATTCATAGTCATGCAAGTTGTTTTCCCCTTCCTATGATTAGGTGTATCACTAATGATGGTGTGCTTCAGTTCTGTTGCATGGTAAACAATCATTGTGGTCCAATGCTCAGATCTTTTAGCCTCTTAGTCATACGATAAGCACTGATTAGCCCTTAGCAATTTTTGCTATCGTACCTCCTGTAAAACGGTAATCACAAGGTAAAGTTAGTCTTGACATCATTATCTCTTGCATCCTAATTGATAGCATCTAGACGATTGACTGTTTTAGAGTTTAAACAGTGTGAGATAGTGAGTTCTAATAGCAATTTTCATCTTTAAATCGTCAGAAAAAAGATGTTTAGACTGATTTCAGTATGTCTGACCATGGCTTTAAAAATTAAAACCAGGCCTCACTTTAACAACACTAGTACAATTTGATCCCTTTGGATAGATCCTTCATCACTGCTTTCCGCAGTGACGATACTTCACTATGTAGATTTTATCTGTTTGAGTAAATATACATGGATTGGCCTCTCGGTGAGCTGCAATTTCAAAAGTCAACTCCCTGCTGTTATTCTTTAGCTAGTTATAGCCATCGTTATGTTCAACAACCAATATAATTGTGCACATATAGCCACGAGTTAATGTGATATATTAACATTCACTAAAACATTATGGTTTGCTGTGATAGGTACGAGAGGCTCAACTGGCACAGTACAACTTTATTTTGGTGGTTGGCGAGGAGGAAGCAAAAACTGGACAGGTTTACTTGCAATTTTGAGTTTTTTTTTGTTAAGTTTATTTCACTCGTTTATAGAATATGAGTTACACGATATAGGTGCAAGTATACATTTTTTCGTATCAAATAAACTATTATCCGTATGATACATTTGACGTGTGCAGGTAAGCGTCCGCGTGAGAGATGGTTCAGATCATTCTGTAATGAGTTTGGACGCTCTATTTGAACATTTCAATAAGGAAGTTGAAGCCTTTCATTAAATTAATTTGAAGAAAAAAATCGAACATTTGTTCTCATCTTTCCAATTTTTTTTCATACTTATTTACCTGTTGTTGAAGAATTCAATTGTAGTTAACTTATGGTGATAATTCTAGTACAAATTCCAAATTATAATTTTGACATTGTTACACATTATATCATCGGTTGGTGAAATTGACTTAATCATTTTATGGTTTTGACAATATTTGAAAGCTCCAGTTTCAAGGGATTCTCCCTCGCGTACCCCGGCTAATAACGAACGGAGAGAGGCTGGGGACGCACTGTCAAAAAACAAAAAAAAAAACGTGTGGAGCCCGTTTCTCTCCGTGAAATAGGTGGTCCAATCTCTCCCCTCTAATCGCCGAACGGGCGGTGGGTCGGCTTGTCCTGTCCTAGCGTAGGGAGGTATGGATTGGGTATAAGAGGCATTGCAGCGACATATAGCAAACACATTATAGATGATTTAGATAGTACAAGAAGATCGAATACCTTGAGGAGCCTGCTGCTGATGATCATGGAAACTCATATTAGAAGTAAAAGAGATGGAGAACGTGGGAGCAGGATAAGAGTGCATAAGTTGAATTTACGGGGGTAAACTGAGTCAAGCGAAGTCAAATTTTATACAACGATTGTTTACAATGATTAGTGAATTTAATATTAAAAGTTTGTTTATTTATTTCTAAGTGTGATAAAAAAAGTTATTTGTGATTTTATTTATAATATTATTCACGAATAATTTTTATATAATCTATGTTTATAAATGAGTTGGTAAATTTGTCTATGTAATTAATTATGTATAAATTGAATGCCAAGCTGAATATCAAATTTACACAACCGCGGACGAAGAATTTGTTCGGCCGCAAGATTCGAGCAAAATCTGGCTGCCCGGTTCTTAATGTGCGGTAAGAAAGCACAAGGCAGAAGGAAGAAGCAGCCAAATCAGGAGTATCGTAAATTATTTATATTATATTTAATAACATTAAAAACGTCGTGTAGCCGTCTTAGCTCAGCTGGTAGAGCGCGTGGCTTTTAACCACGTGGTCGTGGGTTCGATTCCCACAGACGGCGTTTTTGCAACGTAAGATATTTTGTGGAAATACTCTTGTAGTTACAACATCAAAATAACCTTTCCAAGATTTCAAAAAGAAAATTATTATTAGAGAAGTAAAGTAAATAATTACAATATATCATTCTTTAATAATAATTTAAAATCATATGTTCACGTTATAATTATCAACCTAATAAAAAGTAAATATTTTCATTGACAACTTATATCATACGGATCAGTTGTCATATTAAACAATAATTTGGTTCTCTTAAAACAATTATCCTGGTACATTTTTGTGTTCAACTTGAAATCACATTGTCTACATCAGTTTTTCTTAATCAAATCTCATAAATAGTTATTTGGAGAGAGATTGCATAATCGATTCAAATACAGCAATGCCCTTAATCAACAATTTATAATTTATATCGAAAACCTCAAGTCATTTCTAAAAAAGACCTAATTGATCAAGGAGAGGTGCTTTTTGCGCCCCCTCTGACACGCACCCCTCTCGGTCCCATCTTCAATCTTCCACTTATACCCTTCAATCTCACTTCTGTTTGTTTCTTTTTGGTTTGTTTTTTTAAGTTTTGTTTATTTTTTTATTGGTTTTGTTTTATCAAATTTTTTTTTATTGGGAGAGGTAATATAAAAGGAGGAATGTTCTTGTCAAGAGTTAGGAAGTGTAGTTTAAAAAAAGAGTGATGTTTTATATATATATATATATATTAAGGATTGAAGGATGGATAATTTAAAAGAGATATTTTTTATACTCTATATTTTTTTTCTGGTCCCATCTTAAATTTTAATTTTACTTATGTTTGTAATCTTCACTGTAAATTTTAGTAGTTATTATCGGTAAAAATTTTAGAACTAATAAAAATACTAATAATTAATAGTAAATACACTTATAATTTATAAATAAATAATTTTTTAAAATGAAAAAATGGTAATTCAGTTAGTTTGATTGACTATCCCTGAGTGATCGGTTTGGTCCTACGGAAGTTTTCCACCATTTATCAGGGTAAATTAAGAAGCACATGTGACAGTCAGCCCAGAAATCCAGCATCTTTTGATTGCACCCCTCATTTGGAGGAAATTTTTTTACAAATACGTCATAGCTGGGAATTGAACCGCGGGTGCCTGGGTAATAATTTAAATATCCTACCGCAGCATCATAACCCCGAGGACGGAGCCAGATCTCTTGGTCCACAAAAAAAAAAATGGACCAGGGGATGGACCACTCTTAATTGTGGTTGGATCGTGACCACGATCCAGCCGCAATTGATTGCGATACCTTTCTAGGTTCACCGTACCTTCCAGGTTATAGTTTGGGTCGGAGCGAGCGACCGAAAGCCGTCTGAAAGTCATTGGAGGTGGGCAAGTGACCAGACTGTTGGGTGTCGAGCGTAGGCGGCTTTCGGACGACCTCCAGCCGCCCGCTCCGACACAAACTATAATCTAGATAGAACGATAAATCCAAAAAGGTATTGCAATTAATTGCAGCCAGATCGCGTTCAAGATCCGGTCGTAATTAAGGGTGGTCTATCCCTTGCTCTACTTTTTTTGAACCAGAAGACTTATTCCTCCCAGGGATATATAATAATACATACAAAAAAAATATGAAAATATATAAAAATAAAATTTTTAATTAATATTGTCTTTAAATTTTGCTCCGACATATTTGAAGGTGTACCTATTACTTTGTACCACAAATAAACATTTGTCATATAACGAGTAACATATGTTAAAAATTATATAAAATAAAAAAAAATTAATTAAAAAAATAATAAATAAAATTGATTAAAAAAATTAAATAAAAACTAAATAAAATTGAAAACAAAAAATTACAAGTAGAAGAGTTCAAATAATTTGTTATTAAGAAAGGGGATAGAAAGGATATTTCAAAGGGATACAAAAGGGGAGTGTGTGTTAGGGGAGGGGGAAGAAGCAATTTACTTGATCAAGTCAATAGTCCCACGCGTACCACGGCAGAGTGAATCAATCAATCAATCAGATGATTTAGACAAGGAGTTGGATATTATCAAGACAAATAGTTGAAAAGAACATATGATAGAGACATTATGAACTATTAATATACCTGAAAGATAGAGAGGCATTGTGCCCCATTTAATAATAAAAAGTTGAGAAAACATTATGCACTATTAATATATTAATATAGATGAAAGATAAAGCTAGAAAGGTATTGTGACCATTAATTAGATAATAAGATATACTATTTATCTTTCTTAGCTAGCTCTTTACTTTTATGTCCTATTTGATTTGAACAGCAGAATGGTAAACTCTGGCAATATTCCAATCCTCCTCTTTTACTTTTGTTCATCTTTAAGTGCTTCAAATGATGTGATTTCTCCCCCTCAATCTTCTTCTTCTTATGATTCTAATGTTAACCGTCAACACATCTATTCTCAGAGGGTCTTCGTGCAGGATTACTAATAATTATAAATAAATTAAGATACCAACATATAATTTATTAATTCGTGGTGTCTCACATTACAACATTATGTTTGTTAGGTAGAAAATGCCAATAACTATTAAATATAATGAAAATAGGAACAAGGTAAAAAGAGGATTTCGGAAGCAAATTTAATACATTAAAAACCTCTGGCAATCAGTCGCTGATACATTTCAGTATTAACCGTTTCTAAGAGTTGCTAAGTGAAAGTCCCTAAACGGTGGGGCTTAAAAAATGAATTCGATTCGTTCACCTGATTTGATTCTATCCAAAAAAATTTCAGATTAGGATTAGGATTTTAGGTTCGGATCAAATCGGGTTGGACCCAAACCTCGAAATAGGATTTTAGGATTAATGATTTAGAGTTTAGTATTTAAGATTAATCGAATATTTTTCGTATTGATTGGATTAGCGGATCAGGTTCATTGTTTTTTATGTAAGTTTAGATAATTTATATCTATGTTGGTCGGATTATTCGAATTGAACAAGTTATCCGAGTTTGAGTTTATAATTTTCATGTTGATTTCCGGGTGAAGTTAAATTTCAATTGAAATTCTTTTATAATATCTTTACTTTAATATGATCTGAACTCATTTGATCCATCTAAATTGACACTCTAGTAAATTGTTGTTAACCTAATAGATTGGAATAACCTCTAACATTATTTATATGCTTTTTAGGTCAATTAATTAATTAATTAACTAACAAAAGTTTCTTTCAGTACGTAACATTCACAATGTTCTAGTTTAATGATAATGAAACTTTCAGGACGGGATAGAGTTGAGTTGATTAATGTAGGATAGAGTTATTATTATAGATAAGGATTTGAATTTTATTTAAGTAGAAAAAAGTTTTTTTTTATACTGATCAATTATAATTTTTTAATTTATCTTTTTTTTATAGATAATCATATAACTAATCATGTGGACTGGTGAAATGACTGTTTCTATTTTTTTGCTACCGTTTAATGATAATGAAAAAAATTATCAGGCTTGACGCAGTTAATATACTGTAATAGATGTTAGAATTAATTTTTAATAGATGTAAAAATATCTAAAGAAATGCTGCGCTAAAATAAATTCCTTCGTATTTATTCCTTTTGAAAGTCTATGCGGCGGACGACGATTTTATTTTTTGTATCATAATATAATGAACAATAAATTTTAGTGAATGCATCACCCAAACCAGCGGCGGAGCGTGCAGTTTTAGACGACGGTTTATTTGACCTTGCTCAGTGTCTCCAAGGGAAGTTACGGAACCTTCCTTCCTGCACATTTACTTCACACAACTATTCTAATTATCCTTCCTAAACCTTTGAATGAGAAAAAGACAACGAGTCAAAAGGATAGAGTTCGAGGGAAAAAACAAACAAATAAATAAAAACATCCAGCTAGCGCTGAGATACTCATTATATAATTTTTTTTTCGTTTGAGATAAAAAAATAAAAATAATAATAATAATAATAATAATAATAATAATAATATTATTATTATTATTATTATTATTGATGCTGTCCAAGAGTCGAGGCGATGGATGCTGGGAACGTGTCGATCCTGTTGACCGTTAGTGGACTCCAAATTGGAGGATCCTGCAATCATAGCACAGTCAGTGCCGAGCTAGGGAGGGGTTCCCGGCGATGGCTCTCCGATGCTCAAGTCAGTCTCCGACGATGTGTAAGCAAGGAAGCGAAGAAGCAGAGTAACAGTGTAGCTACAGTAGAAATTATGCATACCTTCATTGAAGCTTGGGGCCCTTTATATAGGGCTCCAAGAGTGTGCGTGCACATTTCTCGAGGTGTGCACACTTTTCAAAGCTTTTCTTGAAAAGACATGTCAGGAAAACGTCTCTGACACCATACCTCAATGACCTGAGCATATCTTTGACATGACAGTGGAAGCTTCCGTCGTACAATCCTCTGTCTGGCCATGCCGTCAACCATGCCGTCTGTTGGTGGCACGTGTTCCCATAAGGATATCGGCTGATCCTTCTTTTGTCTGTTAATGGGCCGAGCGGGATGACCACTCAGCCAAACCTCAGCCGTCCAGATGGTCTGGACCTTGAGCTGAGCGGAGTGGCCGCTCGACCAACATTCCACTGTCCGAGCTCCGTTGTTGTGTCGAGCTATATCTGAGTGATTGCTCGGCTGCGCTCTTGTTTCGTCGGTTCTGAGGTTCGATGTAAGTCCGAGAGAGGTTGGTCGCTCGGCATGTGCTTCTTCGGTACTATGAGCGTCAGAAGCTCGGTATGTGACCGAGCTGTGATGATGTTGGGTCGGACCTTCTCTATCCCGGTCGAGCGAGTGGGCCGCCCGACTGACCGGTGATACCGGGGCGTTGACCGCTCTGGCTTTGACCTCTGGCCTCCACCGTGACAATGACCCTCTGAGGGGTGGGCCCTTATCACTGGATCAATTATTATTATTAAATATTAAAGATATAGTTAAAGTCTCATATTAAAAAGATTTGAAAAAATTATAGATTTTAAAAAATTGTAATATATTTTTATTGGCATTAGATCTTTTAGGGAGAATCCAAGACCAAAGCTATAAGGACCTAGACCTAAAGTGGACAATATCATGTTATTATAGAGATATGTGAATATCTTTTTTTGATTTCAACAAATGATATCAGAGTCATGGTCCAGACCAGATGCCATATGAGGTGACCTTGAACGAAGTTGAGGATGGGTCTGGAGCAGGTCAGAATGACCGGATGTTTGCGGGAGGCTTACAGCAGGTCAAGGTGACCAAATGCTTGCGAGGAAGGTCCAGAGTATGTCATATTGACCGGATGCTTGCGGGGAGATCCGAAGTAGGTCAAGAGTGACCAGATGTGAAACACCCCTTACTATTATTTTTTTTTAAACATGCGGACATCCCGAATCACAATTGTACTTACAACCATAACATACTCTCAATTTAACTAAGATACTTAAATAGTATTGGATTGAGACACACGTGAGAGGGGAGGTGATAACATGGTTTTTAAAAAAACTTTTCTTTTCTTTTAAAATCAAAGTAAGTAAATATAGCGAAAATAAAAAATAGAAACAGAAAAGTACAAGAATGCAAGCGGTTTTACTTGGTTTCGAGCCTTCAGCGATTCCTACTCCAAGACCATGGTCTCGCGAACCTATAGATGGGCAATTCACTAATAGCCTCTTCTGGAACCGCCGGAAGAGAGGATTGAATACTTAAAGAATAGGAACAAGTGTACTACACTACACTTTTCCTTTTGCTATAATTAAATACAGAACTGAATTTCGTTACCCAACACTTTCAAAGATGATCTGCTTAAGCTCGGTGTTGGATGACTTCTCAGCAGTAGTCGAACACAACAATGCCGTAGTGGAGCAACAGCAGGAAGCTGGAGCAGTAAAAACTTCAAACGGACACATAGAAGCTCGTAGAAGAGTTGGTGAAGAAAGCTTGATCGAGCAACTCCTTTATAGAGTGTGGAAGATGCTTTCCATAGTCTTAAAGGCACCTTCTATAGGTAAAAATCTATCCCGAAAAGTCCGACTCCTTATTGTCGACGATGTCTGATTTTATCCATTGGAAGGCAAGGCACCTTCCAAGTTTTCGAAGGTGTCTTCCATGAACAGTACTGAAGGTGCCCTCCATCGCCTGGAAGGCGCCTCGGGTACTGTTCACCCGAGGCTTTTGTACTCCCTTTGTCCTGTAACAAGCGTTAGTTCAATGTAAAGATATTTAACATGCAAAACAAAGTTAGGACAATAAAAATTATAATTAATTTATGACTTAGACTCTATTCTCCAGACCAGAATCTAGTCATGGTCTCAATTTAGGTTTTCGAAATGGACCTAAATTGGACCGATGTCTACTGTCCCCTCAATCGGGATGCGTCCTCACTTAGTCGCTGTCCTCCAGTGACTTTCACTTACCAAGTGTTGAGTTACTTCCTCTACGTCCAATCTGAGTCACCATGTCTTCCTATTGGAATCTCATATTCAAACATCGCCAACTGAGAATCGAACATCCCGATCTTCTACCGGAATCACACATTCAGACTTCCTCATGTTGGGAATCGAACATCCTAATCTCCTGTCAGAATCTCACATCTGAACTTCCTGCCTGGTGTCAGGTCCTCTTGACCAATCAAATTAATCAACCATGCACACTCGATAACAAGGTTAGATCAATAATACATCTAACTTTAATCTATTTGTCATTTATCAAAATTCAGGTTTGATCATTAGTGCCAAATGTATCAACAATCTCTCATTTTTTGATGTAATAATAACCTGGGTTAAAGTTGGAAAAATATGCAATAAAAGTAAATAGAAATAACATGATTCAAAAGAAATAAAATTAAATAGTTTTAATTTCTATTATATTCCCTTGATCATTTTAAGGTTAAGAATTTCAATATTTACTTTGTTTTTTTCTTACTAACCCTTATCTTCCCTATTTGACATTCATAAAAAAAATACAAATAAATATAGAAGATTATGAAAATTATAATAAATTTTTTAGTAAGTATAAAACTTTCAAAAAAAATTTACAGGTTTTATGGAAGGGAGGAGTTAATATAATTCTTAAAGAAATTTTTAAACTTTTCAAAAGGATTTCAAAACTTTAAAAATTTAATTTTCTAAAGCAAATCATTTTGCAAAGCTTAAACTATAAAAGAAGTTTAGAAATAAATATTTTTTAAAAAAATATTGCATGAATATTGTAAAATAATTTAAAGTATTTTCAAAGAAATTTTGCTAAGTAAAATAAGTTTGAAAGCATAAATCTGTGTAAGAGTTTTCTAAAGTTTTTTAAAAATTTTTCAAAGTGTTGAAAATATCTTTCAAAGTATTATAAAGTAACTTCTTCAATATAATTTTCAAAATAATTTTTCAATACAATTTTAAAAGTGTGATTTTGTAAGAAGACTTTTAAAAAGAGGTTTTTTTTAATAATTTTTCTAAAATATTTCCAAAGTAATTTTGAAACACAATAGGTTTCATAGGTTTTGAAATATCTAGCTAAAGCATACAAAATAAGTAAGTTTCAAAATATTCTTTAGTATGCAAAAAGTAGTTGGAAAGAAAATAAATCATTTTGAAAATCATTTTCAAATATCCTCCCCTGAAGCTGATATATTTTTATTTTAAAAAATATTTATCTAAAAATTTACCTTAAATGTCTAACCATTAGTTACTAACTAATTATCAAAAGATAGCAGTGTCTACTTAGTTAGTCAAGTTAAGTAAATGTATCCTGCTAATGTTTGACTAAAAATGGATTGCTTAATCTGATCACTGTACTTTTGTTTTTTTTTTCATCCATGCTTGTATTGATGCACTAATATTGTAAGTACCCCAGAGTAGTTTTGATGTGGTTAACCAAGTTCATTTTAGTCCTTTCGTGTTTAATCCTTATGTCTAAGTGTGCATGAACTTAGGAACACAAGAAGTTGAGCAGAAGACGTAGCTAGTGAGAAGGATGGCACGGGAAGGGAGTCGACGGGCTCGGTGCATCTGAAGGACGAGATGCTACGGAAGAGTACACCGATGGATGAGAAGGACGTGCACGATGGTCTGAGGGATGAAAATCTAGGGAGGATGGCTGCTCGAGAAGAAGGTCAGAGTTAGGTTTGGTTGAGCTCAATTCCGGACGATCGAAGCATCACCCAAGTGAGTGGAGCAAAAAATGGCTAACAAGGGAAGTTAACCATTTTTGGATAGATAGTATGAAGACACCTTCAAAGGCTTGGAAGGCGCCTTCCATGAACAATATTAAGACGCCTTTAAAGGCTTAGAAGACGCCTTCTATGAACAGTACGAAGATGCCTTCAAAGGCTTGAAGGCGCCTTTAGTGAACAGTATCAGCCTAAAGTAATCGTTTATTGCCGTTGAGTTATGGATAAAACTTTATCCACTTGAAGGTGCCTTGAACTCTTTTGAAGGTGCCTTCCACCCATGGATAGGATTTTCCAGGAGCTATAAAAAGGCCCATAGAGCTAGAAAATATTCAACAACTTCTGCATTAACTTTCTTAGTCATTTTGAGCTGTCAACGTGTATAAAAGGCTTCTCCACCTTCAATGAAGGAGATCTTCTAGTGCTTTTCAATGTCTTAGACTAACAACCACTTAGGTTGTAACTAAGTAAAACTCTGGTCTTTTATCTACTCTTTTTAAGTTGTTATTTCTTTTATTATTGCTATTGTGCTACTAATCAAAGGATTGAGAAACGTGTTTATTTTTCTTGTAGGCAATTCACTCCCTCTTATCGGCTCCACTGCACCAACAATTTGTATCAAAGCCAGAATGCCTCAGAAGGACTAACCGCCAACTGAAGTACCGAGACGATTGTCGGACCAAGCATCTACCTACCGAAATTCAAGGGAGAATTCACGTTATGGAAAAAATTGATGGAGGTATTTTTTAAAACTGATTTTGAAATTATTTTAATAATTAATATGATTTTGTAGCCTCTAAAGACCAACAAGGAGTAGAAAAAGAAGAGTATATATGGACTAAGAAGGAGCAAGCGAACTTCGTAACAAATGGACAAGCCGAATTTCATTTGCTGAGCGTGCTGTCTCCACAAGAAGTCAGCAGAATCAGTTCCTACGAATCAGAAAAGGAACTTTGGGAGAAGTTCCTTTAGCTACACAAAGGTACGTCTGAAGCCAAGTTCGCAAAATGGGATTTGCTCTGAAGCTAACTGATCAACCTCCGGCTGAAAGGAGAATTAGTAGTGCAACTGCATGCTAAATTGAAGGAGCTAATCACCGACCTCACGAATCTCGGAAAAATGTAACAAACCAAGATTCCCTAAGGTACGCATTAAATGTTTTTCCAAGGACACCCAAATGATCCTCAATTGTTGACTCCTATTATAATTCTAAAGATCTAGAGGTAAGAACATTAGAAATTTTATTTTCCACTTTGGAACTTAACGAATCTAGATGTGTAGAATAAAAGGAGCCCAGATAGAACATTGCCCTGAAGACAAAAACGGATGATTTAGACTTCAAAGCGTCAATTGATGAAGACGAAGCGACCCTAATGATAAGAAAATTTAGTAAATTTATTAAATCTAATAAATTTAATAAGTCATAGGTGAGAAAGCACTTTCAGAGCAAAAGGAAGATTCGGTGCTACAACTGCTAAGGAGAAGGGCACATCAAGGACGACTACCCCAAACTGAAGAAGAACGAGAAGGACAAGGGGCAAAAGATCAACAAGATCAAAGCACAAGAATCTGAAAGCCACATGGGATGATTCGTCGTCCTCCGAGTCTGAGATCAAAGCCTATGCCTGACTAGCTCTAATGGTAGACCACCAAGGAGAAGATGAAAGCAGCTCAGAGATGAGCATCAATGAAGAGGGAGGATCTTCAGAAGAAAGTTGCGATGAAGGGGGAGCATCAGAACACGAGATAAGTGAGGTATGTGCACTTTCTCCCAAATAGTCTTTCCAATTCATTAAAAGGCTTTCAAAGAATATAGTACAATTAGAAAAAGATAATGGTAGGTTAAAATAAAACTTAGTAAAGTCATGCCCCTTAGACATAATTTGATAATCTAAAGTTAGAAAATGAAAAATTGAAAGCACAAATAGAAAAACTAGAAAATGACTATGCATATTTGAGTTCAAATATCCTTTGAAAATCAACATTAAAAAATAATGGTAGAATTAATTGATACATAAGAAATCACCAAGGATAAATTAGGAAAATCCCTAAAACTATGTACCTCTAAAATTTTTAATAAATCCAGTAGGTAAGAACCTATATTGAGTTCTAAAATCTTTGTTAGATTAAATTTTATTTTTTTTATTTATTTGTCTCAATTAGTAAAATATTTGAAATTTCTTTTACCGTTAAGTTATTTTCTATAAAGTTATTAAATGTTTGAAAATTATATCTAAAACATGTTAGATTACTGATAATTCTTGTTAAGTACCCCTAGAAAAATATTCTAATAGTTTATTTTATTTTATTTTTTCCTAAATTTTATTTCGATGTGATCAAAGGGAGAGAAATTAGGTACAAGTTCAGGGGGAGTTAGATTTTTTTTAATTTAGAATTTTTTACTTATTTTGAAAGCAATTTGTTATGTTATTACATTGTTAATCCTAACTTGAACTTGAGTTGATGCACATCAAAAAGGGAGAGATTGTAAGTACTCCGAGATAGTTTTGATATGGTCAACCAAGTTCAATTAAGTCATGTTGTGTTTAATCCCTGTGTCTAAGTGTGCAGGAGCTTAGAAACATAAGAAGTTGAGCAGAAGATGTAGCTAGAGAGAAGGATGACATGGGAAGGGAGTTAATGAGCTCAGTGCATTCGAAGGACGAGATATTACGAAAGAGTACACAGGCGGACAAGAAGGATGTGCGCGGTGGTCCGAGGGATGAGAATCTAGGGAGGAAGGCTGCTCGAGGAGAAGACCGGAGTTGGATTCGAGTGAGCTCAATTCCGGATGGTTGGAGCATCACCCAAGTGAGCCGAGCAAAAAATGGTTAACAAGGGAAGTTAATCATTTTTGGATGAACAGTACAAAGGCGCCTTCAAAGGCTTGGAAGGCATCTTCCATGAATAGTACGAAGGCGCCTTCAAAGGCTTGAAGGCACCTTCAAAGGCTTGAAGGCGCCTTCAGTGAATAGTATCAGCCTAAAGTACCTTTGAAAGCGCCTTCGATGAATAGTATGAGCCTAAAGTAACCATTTGTTGTCGTTGAGTTGTGGATAAAACTTTATCCACTTGAAGGCATCTTGAACCCTTTTGAAGGCGCCTTCTACCCATGGATAGGATTTTCTAGAAGCTATAAAAAGGCCCCTGGAGCTAAGAAATATTCAACAACTTATGTATTAATTTTCTTAGTCATTCTTGAGCTGTCAACTTGTGTAAAAGGCTTCTTCACCTTCAAAAAAGGAGATCTTCTAGTATTTTTCAACGCCTTGGATTAATAACCACCTGGGTTGTAACTAAGTAAAACTATGGTCTTTTACCTACTCTTTTAAAGTTGTTATTATGCTAATAATCAAAGGATCGAGAAAGGAGTTTATTTTTCTTGTAGGCAATTCACTCCCCTCTTGCCGGCCCCACTGCACCAACAGATATAAGCATCTGAAGTCCAGGCAATAGGCATATGCATCTCACGTCATTCTAAGTTGTTGAATATACAATCAAGGTAGACCTAGTGTGTTTGTGAGATGCTCATTACCTAGATCTATAGAATCATCCTTTCTATGAGTGCGATCTAGGTTAAGGCCAATACAAATTTTAAAATACTAAGGAAATGAGAATTTTTAGAAAACATAAGTAAAGAATTTTCCTAGAATTTGTAAACCATTTGAAAATTATTTTGAGGAAAAACATATCCAATACTAAAAAGAAATTTCCTAGATTATCCAAATAAAGTGGTCAAAAAGTAGCTAAATATATAGATCAAGTCACATAAATACACAATATATAGCATTTCACTAAATACAATTAGGTCTGGTCATCATTGGCAGGTGGAAGTGGGGAAATCTATATTTGAGTGCAATATATGAACGTTCTAGGAAATCTAGCCTAAGTCATTCAGTGGAAAATCTAGCATCAACAGAGGGAATACTACTAGAACTGGGTTGGGATGGAATAACATCCCGTCATTTCATAAGATAGTTTATACATGAAACTATTCAAGAAAAAAAGCATATAAATAAAGAAAATAACTAGATAGGTTGAGTTAGAAAGTACCTACGAAATATAGTTGGGGTTTGGAAGGAGAAAAATGGAGAAAGAGGTGAAAATCACCTCTGGAAGTCGCATGCCCGTGAGATGAATGCAAACAGAGCAAAGGCTTTGTTCACTATAAAAATTAGGGTTGAAGGCACCTTCAGACCGATGGAAGGCGCCTTCCATGCATTATGGAAGGTGCCTTCAATCGACTGAAGGCACCTTCCGTCGGTTGGGCAGGAATTTTTTTTCTCCTTTCCAAGGGTACTTCCGATTGTATCATAGCCATCTTTGGTGCCAACTCCTCTATTTTTATTTTAATTTAATTCGATTCTAGTTTAAGTTAATTTTAAATGTGATTTCGAGTTTTAAATTAGGTTTATATTTTATTTTATTGTATTTTATTTTAATTAATTTTAATTTATTTTTAATATAATTTAATCTTTATTCATCTCACTCGATATATATTTTCAATAAGGTAATCCTATAATTTTGTAAGATGAGTTAAGTTGAATTTCAGAGTTTGGTTTAACTTGCGTTAGATTCAAATTTAGCTTTGGGTTCAACAAACAAACATTCTTTAGATAAGCATCTAAGCTATGGTGACTCACCTGGACATCATTAGAGTAATCACGCCTTTAAAATTTTCTAAATAGTCCTATTTGTTGGAGAAATCTAGGTGCCCTAGGTTTTGATATTTGGGCAAAGGTTTAAGTTAGATTTATTGTTGTATTTGATATGCATTGTGAGTGTACAGGATACAGGTACAACAAGGAGAGTCCAAGTGTGATCTTGATAAAGGAGGAAAGTCCAAGGGTGAGTCTTAGTGGTGTAAGTCCAAGCATGTAGTCTTGACAACGTAAGTCCAAGTGTGACTTGGCAATGGATAAAGTTCCAAAGGTGTGGCCTCTTGGAAACGGAAGACATGATAACAATGACAAGGTCGATGAAAGCTCTAGAAGGCAAGGTGTGAAGAATGGGGAGACATTCGAGGGGCATGAGGCTGATGGAGGAGACTAGAAGGCTAGGTCTAGGTTGTGCGGGCAAGGACGAGTGCATGAGAGACTGTACTCAAGGTAAAATTCCAGTGTTACTATGGCGTCACTGTATCATTACTGTAGTATTATTATAGCATTACTGTAACAGTTGACTGATGCTTTCATTAGTCGATTGGTAGTTGACTGTTGGCTTATAATGGTCGAATTTCACTTAGAACTAGTCAACTGGTGGTTGGACCAATCGACTGGTGGCGGGAAAATAGCTTAGTATTTTCCTCCCAAGATCTATTTAATAGAGCTCGGGGTGCTTGGATATGGTTAACGAAATTAGTGGTGGTTAATCCTAATTAGAGTCTCCAAGTGCTCAAGTGATCTAGTTTGGTCTTGTGCGAGTTGTAGTGAGGTTTCTCCTATTAGATTTTGAGGGATGTCCTAAGGCAATCGCCTTACAGATTTTACTAAATATATATTCACTATTTGAGTGTATATTATATGTTTGATTGTCTTAAACTCATTTACTAAATGTCCGTAATACAATTCATAGCATGAGAACATTGTGATTGGATCACAACTAGTGATTATCTTTACATGTGTAATTATGAATGTTTTGGAATTTCCCTAGTCATCGAATTGATGCATTCAAACATCATCAATTCTATAAGATTAGCACGGGTTATACTCCTTGGTTCGTCAATTAGCTGTTTTCTCACTAGCTGGAGACATTGGGATATCGAGAGTTGAACGTGGATGCTAGTTATGGTAACTAGTTCATTGGAGTGACTCGTTGTAAGACTTCATATGGTTATCTATATATATGGGTATGTAGCTCGAGTGTAAGTTTCCTTCGACTTGAGATATACAAATTATCTTGGTCATGGAGACTTTTACTTTGACATCTTAAGTAAGTACCTCATTGAGGTGTGGACCTAGTATAATTAGGTATAAGTCAAAATGCCCGAAGATGTTTGGATAGCCCACAGAGGATTCACCACTCCTTGCGAGGAAATTTATACCCTATGGCCACTCGTTAGGATTATTACTCAAAGTCTTTGGTCAAAGCATCACATGTTAAGAGTACGAGACTCTTGTACACATGTACAAGTAATTTGAATCTGTAGAATGAGGAAGTATTACTTATGCTAGGTGTAAAGTAGTCAATCAAGTGGGGACTGATACATAGACCATGTCTTGAACCAAGTAGGTATAAGACCAGTGAAAGGAATAATGCACGACTCACTATAGCTACTAAAGGGTTTAGAATTAGTTCTAAGATCAACTATGATTTTTTGGCTAATTAGGGATCATGATGTACTACTAGGTTCCACTTATAATCGTTCTATAATTAAGTAGTTAATTATAGACGACTAAGATAAACCAGGAATCTATTGGATCACACACACTAACGAGTCTCTAAAAGATGCAAAACAAGTTAAAGAATAGGATTCTTAAATCAAAAGATAAATGTTTGGTTGGATCATATATGAAACAAATATGGAAATATTTGTCATAATGGAAGTGTTGATGGGCTATATATCTCTTATGGTAGAGTTGAACCATATTTGGTTTAATCATGAATTAGTCATGAACCAACTTGATTTAGTTGTGAACCAAACCAAGGGATTAATGGGCTAATTTTTAGTTAAGGGATAATGGGTTAGATTTGGAGTTTCTAATCCAACTTATTAAAGAGGATTATATATAGATGTAATTGGGAGAGAATTATATACAAGTTTCATTATTTGGTTGATTGGGTTTTAAAAACTCAATCCACCTCTCCCTCTCCTCTCTCTCCCACTGCCAACAAGAGGGTACTCCCTCTTGTTGCCGTGACCACCACAAGGGAGAAAAACTCTCCCTTGTGTGCTTCTCTTTTTCTTCCTCTTGATCCCTCTTCTTCGCTCATGGCTAGTAACTTCCGAAGGAAAGGCTTATACTCAAGGGGTTGTCTTGAAGAGCTCGGCATGGATACGAATAGAGGCGAGGTTCGATAAAGTCGCTATGGTTGATGCCCTTCTTGTTACAGGTCATCCGTAAGGTATACCTAGCATAAATTTACTTCCTGTAAAATTTTGATTATGTGATCATGTTTTACATGTTATATCCTTGTAAGCGTGTGGTGTGTGTCACTCCCCGGAGGAGTCCCTGTCCGAAGAAATTTCGGCAGCATCTCCCCTGTACGACGGACAATCTGAAACTTTATACACTACCATATACCTCAGCCACATGCGGCTGGAATAACAACAATAATAAATAGACAACCACGCAGTTTATATAAATTTCAGCTTCTGGCTGACACAACCACGCAGTTTAATAATAATCAAACTGAACAGTAGTACGATGACTCGAAAACAACCCTACTCAACTACACTCATAAAGCTCAAAACATATTCCTACTCCACTACACTCGTAAAGCTCAAATCCGACGATAAAACCAACTTACCTCTTCTGCCATCTAGGCAGGCATGTAGTAAAAAAAAACAAATCCAAATAAAAGTTATCCACAAGTAAAACAATCCATACAAGATCCAAAGTATCCAAAACATAACAAGTTCAAAACATAGTCTAGTAAAGAAGAAAACCAAAAGATCAATAAGCCCTCGTGGTCTGCAGGGGACTAGCAACTGGAACTCTCTCCTAACAGCATCAACCTGAAAATAATAACGGAGGCGGGGATGAGTCCAACGCTCAGCGGGTAATAACTGATATATATAGTAAGGAAGTAACATCTAGCACTAATCATGCGTACAGTCTCATGACGTAATAAAGATAAATTCAATCTGAAATGAACAGGAGAATACTGTACTAACCAGGACCTGGTACAAGGATAAATAGTCCGAGAGGTATAGAAATCCTGTATGCATGTTAAGCATGGGCATCCAACCAATATGCAGCAAATAAATGCAGCAAACACAATCACAAGAAATAAATGCATCAATGTGTATGATGTCAATGCAGTCATGGTCACCCCTGATGCCAGTCAGCCATCTCACACCCAATGGTGGGACCGAGTGGGTAGGGCTGTGACAACCGTGCACTCTGCATCACTACTCCTGATGAGTGACCGAGTGGATGGGATGCTGTCGGAGTACACACATACTCCTACCCCAAATCATAAATGGGGGAGCGCAATGCTCTCATCTCCCGGTACACGATGATGGGGAGGGGTCTCGACGTGCTACCACGCTGCAATCACACTACCCATGAGCGGACCAACAGAGCACCAAACGAGAAAACTGACGTGCTACCACGCTGCGTCACGCTACCCATGAGCATCAACAACGGAGCACCGAACAGTGATGAAACTGGTGATGTGCTCGACAATAATGGAGCAATCTATCACACAGCATGCAATCATGCGAATGGTGCATGACACTAAGCATGGTAATATACTGAACCAATCTATATACATATATGATGTGCACCATAGCCAATAAATCATATCAAGGGTTCACAGATCAGATAAGCTATCACACCTAGGTCCTGAACATGGTGAAGCATGGTTATATCACTACCCCTAATCATGTATAATCAGGTAAGCAATAACATGAGATGCAAAACAAGCAATCAACCAAGCATGTAACAGGTAGCGGGTAGTGAATAACCGAAACAAAATAATAAACATAATTATTGCTATTTGTTAAATTCACTACTATGCATATCAAAGACATAAAGTCAAAAGTACCCGCCTCCAATATAGATCGAGCTAAATGACCTCTGTGTCGAAGTGCTCGTCTGCGTCAAAGTCCTGTGTTACGAATATATATACATTTTATTTAGCTACACTCCCATAAATAGCTAAATAAAATCCTTATGAACAATTTAGGGCAAAACCCTAAACCATAAACCTCAACCTACCTTAATTAAATCCAACGGTTAATTAGGGTTAGTTACCTAATCCCTAATTAACCCATTAGATTAATAATTCAAACCTAAATCAATTATACTCACAACAATGCATTTACCTCAATCCAAACTCACCCAAATTCGTATACTTCGTCGTAAATTTGTCGATGGTGTTAGTTAGAGCCCTAGAGCCAATCATTTGATGATTGTATGGACTCATTGTATCATATTCTTGTATATTAATAAAGGCATTTGTTTGGTTATTATACTTATTTGTATCAGTGCCAAATAGACTAAGTATAATAGCGTCCTTGAGTAGAAGGTTCATACCTATATCAATCGATTAGTTGAATCGATAGTGAGATGATATAGGGAACACTACTCTAAATCATTCCTAGTCGAGTATTAACATTCAGGGACAATGTTAATACAATAAGACTAGCATATAGGTCAGCTCGATGACTTGATCTCACAAGTCATGGATATAGAGATATCAAGCTGACGCATGGGTATGCATTAGAGAATGTATACTGAATGACCCGCCATGAGAAAGTATCATGGATCGTTATATGAGTGTCATATACTTTCTCATGTGGCTATTAGTATGACTATTAGTCCTTAGACCTGAAGTCACCATGGATCCCTACATAAGGAGTTATGTACTTTGGTTTCGTCAAACGTCACCCGTAACTGGATGGACTATAAAGGAGATTACTGGGTATGTAACGAATTATGCAGAGGGATGTGAGTGATGTAGATGGGATCTATCCCTCCTATATGACGGGAGTGACATCGATATTCTTGATAGAGTAAGACCACGAAGTGTATGGCCATACCCAAATGAGTCAATATGAGATATTGAGCTCATTTGATTGAGTGAGTCTACTTGGAGTTCAAGATTTAGATTGGTCAGAGGATGACATGGTCTATGCCTCACATTGATCAATCTAGATGTCTAGGATAGAAGGACACTTGTCATATATTGTGAGAAGTCACAATTAATAGTCACAAGGTGATGTTGGATCTCAATATTCTTGTAACTTGGGTAGCAATGATGTATTGCTAGATGCCGCTCATTGCTTATGTTTCTAAAGGAGTTTAGAAACATTGCCAACGTTACAAGAGCCTATTGGGTCACACACAAAGAACAAGTGGATGGAGATTAGGTTCATATGATGAACCAATTGGATTAGGTTCATATGATGCACCAAAGATTGGATTCGAATTAGACTTATTGAGTTAGACTCAATTAGATTCAATTGTTAAATGAGTCTAATTTAAATTTGATTCATTGAGTCAATTTATATTAATGAATTGAGATTCATTAAATTGAAATTGACTTGAATCAAAGGTTGGATTTAACTCAACAAGGAAGAAATTGGTCAATTTTGACTTGACCAAATGGAATTTGAAACATCAAGTTTGACTTGATGTATTGCCACATCATAAGGATGACTCATCCTTGCCACATCACCTCCACCTCATGAGGTATGCCACCTCATGGGGGTTACACTCTTCCCTTGGTTTTAATGTGACCGGCCACATTAATGAAGGGGGTTACATTGTGTGGCCGGCCACACTAATGGGAGGTGGGTTTTGATTTTGTGGAGTTATGTGTGCATTCATTCTATCATCTTCTTCCTTGCTTCTCCCCTCTCTTGGCTAGATGTTGCCGTGACTTCCATGGTGAGGAGAAGGTGGTTGAGTGAGTTAATCCAAGAAGTCCAAGAAGAAAGGTAATATTTTTAGAGGAGTGTATTGTATTCTCTTCTTTGCTTTCCTTTCTTCTTCCATTCCCATCCGAGAGCCCTAGAGAGAGTGCTAGCACACTTGGGGTCTTTCTTCTCCATCCTTGAGTGCTAGAGAGTACTCCTTGTTCGTGTGGATATCACTAGAGAAGTATCTATCTTGATACTTTGGAGATCCGACACGTACCTTGGACAAGCGGGATTTTGCGAAGGCACGCATCGAAGGTAAAATGTTTTCTTTGTAGATCTACTGTAGATCAAAGTATTAAAACTCGTACTCGTGTTTTCCGGAAAATTTTCTTGCACGGATCTACGGCTTTGGGTGATTCGGGGTTTCCGCGACGCGAAAAGCGGTTTTCGCGGCCCGAAAAACCCAACAGATGGAGCACCTGCTGGAAATTCACCTCGCTGTTCGGATCAAGAAAAGACCCACAACAATCCACCACTAACAGGATGCGATTTCCGCACCGGATACCCCTGGTGAGCAAGAGACAAGACTACTCAGTCATTAACAAATCTCAACTTCTATACAGAACATGAAATTAACATAATACCAATCCCAATCTCACCAAACCAGATTGGTAACCTCCTTCCCCAAAGTCACTGCGGTGACGAACCAGTAGAGAGCAGCAGCAAGAAAAGACTCGCTGGTGCCGCGATGAGGAGACACCAAGAGTCGGTGGTCTAGGGCACAGATGGAACTCGACCGGAAGAGAGGAAAAGACTAGGTTGGTGGTGGCGTTCTGCACTGGGGTTCGTCACAGAGGAGGGGCCGACGATAGGGCTGAGGAGGAGCGACAGAAACCCTCAACCGACAGTGGATCAGGGTCGGCGACGGCGGGTCAGCTGTAGTGACAGTGCAAGGCGACTAGGGCAGACGACACAGAGGGAAAAGAGCTCGGAAATGTGGCTCGGGCTCGAGGGCAGAGGAGCGAGGGGAAGGAGAGGAGAGACCGGCGCTAGACTGAGTCAACGACGGCGTCGCGTCCGGCGATCAGCACAGTGGTGCGACCAGCGTTGTTTCGCGTGGAGGCGGCGCGCTGCAGACTTAGGGCAATGGCACGGGGTCAGGCGGAGAAGAGTCGGGGAAGAGAAGAGAATCGGCAGAAGTGCGGCGCAATCGAGAAGAAATCAAATGAGAGGAGAAGAAGAAACTGCCGCGGGCGGTTAGGGCTTCGGCGTGAGAGGAGAAGGGAAGAGGGCGCGCGAGTTTTCGGCGAGGAAGAGAAGAAATAAAGAAAAAAGAAAAAGAAAAAGGAAATATAAAAATAGACATTTCCTCGCTTAAATGGGTAGCTTAAACAGGCTTTTTTCCGGGCCCCGTTTTTATCCCCGTTAACTCGTCCGTACGAGCTCCGAAAAATTTCCAAAAATTCTGGAAAATTCCCTTATTAATATTCGCCTATTTTCGATATTTTACAGTGTGTGTGATGTAATAATTAGAAATTATTATTATTTTATTTTTTGTTGCGTATATTTATGAAATGTGTTCTAGCACGCATCCACATCGGTCATATCCCAACAGTGGTATCATAATCTAATTGTGTTTCGACATGATCGTTAAATTATTTTACGGTTCGTAATTAGTGTCGTAATTAATTTTGTAATTTTTCTAGAATTATTAAGACTTTTTTTTGGAAGTTTCCTAAATTGTTAGGAAATTCTATTTTTGGAAAGTTTCTGATATAATTTTGAAAAATTAAATTTAGAAATATTATGTTAATTTAGAAATTATCATTTCTGGATTTTTTTAAAATTTTAAGAAATATTCTATTTTAAAAATTTTCCTAATTTGTTAGGTAATACCAAATATGGAGCTAGTCTAAAATTTTTAAAAATCTAGATTTGAGATATTCTAAATTAAATTATAGAATTAATTTTTCTAGAATTTTTAGATTTATTAAAATATTCTATTTTTGTAAACTTTTCTAAATTGTTGGGAAATACTAAATTAGTAAATATTTGAAAAATTATTTAAAATCTAGATTTGATATATTCTAAATTAAATTATAGAATTAATCTTTTCTGAAATTTTTTGATTTATTAAAATATTCTATTTTATGAAAGTTTACTAAATTATTAGGAAATACCAAATTTAGAAATATTTTAAAAATCATTAAAAATTCAGATTTGAGATATTCTAAATTAAATCATAGAATTAATCTTTTCTAGATTTTTTAGATTTATTAAAATATTCTATTTTTGGAAAATTTCCTAAATTGTTAGGAAATATCAAATTTGAAAAGATTTGAAAAATTATTAAAAATCCTTATTTGAATTATTATATAATAAATTAAGAAATATTAATTATTTATTTCTTAAATTGTTAGAAATTAATTTGAAAATTTGTTTCCAAAATAATTAAAGATTTTTGATTGATAGAAAGATTCAAGATGAAATATGTTAATTAAATTTAAAATTGGTTTTCTAATTTGTTTAGATAAATCTTGATTTATTAAAATCAGATTTATAACATATTTTTATTTTCCAAAATAAAATTGTAACATATGTAAATTTATGTCATGTTCATACCATATTGTATGTCATGTAGATGCATTAATTATGACATGATTAGATTTTGTCATGCGTGTGATGTAATTAGATCTTACCATATGTATGATATGACATGCTATACCATGCTTGCAATGTGTCATGTCATCATTTATGCCATGCATGCAATGTGTCATGTCATCATTTATGTCATGCATGTAATGTCACGTAGATAGAATATTTATATGATGTAGATAAGACTAAATCTCTTACACAATATTAAAACCTACACATTCCATTAATATGGCAAGAACCAGAGTTTAAGTTCTTGTTGAGTTGTTGGCCAAAGTCAAACTCAAACTTGAAATTAAATATGTTCAAACCATAGAGATGTAATCTTATGATTAACAGGTCAGTTTTAAACTTAAAGCATTGATTTGTTGTGCCAAAGCCATGATTAATGTGGATAGAAGTGAAATTGGGTGATATGCATTTGATATATACTTGTTAATGTGTTAACAACCAGATGGTTATGTGAAGATCAATCAATTGCTAGCATAATATGATAGTTGTATATAAGTGATATGCAATCGATAAACTTGTTACCTATCTCTATAACTAAGAATGGCTTGTTGACCAAAGTCAAGGTTATTCTTATTTGTAGTGGATATCAACCCACTTGGAGAAAATCTACCAACTATTGAATTCAAAATAAAGGTATTTAAATTTGATAAATAAGTGGACTTTTATGTAAATTGTTTACATAAATAATATCATGTCTCTTATACATTCTTATTTTTATATTTCTAGGTTAATCATTTAATTATGACTACTGTTAATCTGCGTTCGATTTTGGACTCGAATAAACTGACTGGGCTGAACTTCTTAGATTGGTTTTAAAATTTGAGAATTATTCTCAAAGCTAAGAAACTAGCTTATGTCCTTGATCAACCTCTTCTCACAAGTCATGATGTCGATGCAACTACAAACCAATTGTTGGCCCTTCAAAAATATAAGGATGATTCTGTACTTGCAAGTTGTATAATGCTAGCTATTATGACTCTTGAACTACAAAAACAACATGAGCATTTGGATGCTTATGATATTGTCTGTCATCTTCGAGAGCTATTTGATGAGCAAGCTAGATTTGAAAGGTTCGAGGTCTCTAAGCTTCTCTTTTTCTCAAAGTACAGGAGGATTCGTCTGTAGTACAATATGTACTAAAGATGAACGACTACATAGAGCGTTTAGTATCACTCAGTTTTACAATGGATCATGACTTAAGTATTGACTTAATTCTATATAGTTTATCGAAAAGTCATTCACAATTTGTGATGAACTATCGAATGAACAATTTGGAATCAACCATTCCTGAAATGATTAATATGCTCAAAACTGTAGAGTCTTCTATTAAAGGTGAATAGAAAATTGTGATGTTAATAAACTCCTCCAAGAAAGGTTCTAAGAGGAAACCAAAATATCAGGCTAAGAGGAAGAGCAAAAAGGCCAAGATAGTAGAATCGACACAAAATGACCCATGTCATCATTGTGGCAAGATGAGATACTAGAGAAGAAATTGCAAGATCTATCTTGAGTCTGTGAAGAAGAATAAAGCATCCAATGCTTCATCCTCTTCAGGTATTTTCGCTATTGATTATCATGCTATTTCATCAGACACTTGGATATTGGATACTGGGTGTGGCTCACATATATGCAATAACATACAGGGGCTAAAAAATAGCAGAAGACTCGTCAAGGAAGAAACAAGTATGTGAGTTGGGAATGGAGCAAAGGTTGCTGTAGTCACCATCGAAACATACTTGTTATAGCTTCCTAGTGGACTTGTCTTAGAACTAAATAATTGTTATTTTGTTCCAGTATTAATAAAGAACATTGTTTCTATTTCTTACTTAAATAGAAAAGGTTTTCATTTAACTTTTAGTAACAATTGTTATTATATAACGTTGAATGATGTTATTTATGGCACTAGAACTTTATGCAATTACATCTACATGTTAGATACATCTAGTGGCACATTCAATATCAATACGAGCAATAAATGCACCTAATTAGATAATCAATTAACCTCTTACTCGTGGCATTGTCGCCTTGGCCATATAAGCAAGAAACACATGTCTGAATTGCAAAAGATTGCAGTTCTAGAATCATTTGAATTAGATACATTTGATACATGTGATTCATGTTTAAAAGGTAAGATGACAAAGTTATCTTTTCTAGAAAGAGTGAACGAGTCGATGAGTTGCTTGGGCTCGTACATACCGATATACTCATGCATGAGGAGGTTATAGCTACTTCATTACTTTCATTGATGATCACTCTCATTATGAGTATGTGTATCTAATGAAACACGAGTTTGAAGCCTTTAAAATGTTTAGAGAATTTAGAAATGAAGAAGAGAAACAACTTGATAAAAATACCAAAATACTCCATATGAGGTGGTGAGTATTTGAGCCAAGAGTTTCAAGATTATCTAAAGGATAATGGTATATTGTCTTAATGGACTCCGCCATATACACCACAACATAATGGTTTATCAGAAAGGCATAACCAAACCTTGTTGGACATGGTTAGGTCAATGATGGATCGTGCAAATCTTCCTAAAATCTATTGGTATCATGCACTCATGATAGCTGTTTATTTACTAACAGAATCCCGACGAAGGTAATCTCAACTACTCCATATGAGGTATAGACTAGTAAGAAACCCCTCAAATCTTATTTGAAGATATAGAAATGTCCTGCTTATGTGAAGAGGACTCTATCAGACAAGTTGAACTCTAAGTCTGATAAGTATTTATTTATTGGATACCCTACGGAAACTAAGGATTACCAATTCTATCACCCCTTGGAATGAAGTTTAAGAGACTCCAATAAACACTAATGAGATGTCTAGTCAACAACCACAACCAATTATGATACAACATCCTCGTAAATCAGGTAGGACACATAATATTCCTGAGAGATATAGATCTCTTATAAGAGAATTGAATGACGTGTTACTCATTGAGGATAAGGAACTTGCTAATTATAAAGAGGCTCTGAATAGTTCAGAAAAGGACAAGTGACTTACAACCATGAAGTCGGAAATGGATTCCGTGTACGAAAATCAAGTTTAGAATTTGGTGAACCCACTTGAGGGCATAACGCCTATAGGGTGCAAGTGGATTTTCAAGAAGAAAGCTGACATGGTTGGTAATATAATTACCTACAAGGCAAGGTTAGTATGGAAAGGCTATCATCAAAGGCAAGGTATTGACTATGATGAAACTTTCTTACCTGTAGTCATGCTTAAATCCATTCAGATACTCCTAGCCATATCAGCTCATCATGATTATAAGATATGATAAATGGATGTGAAACAACTTTCCTTAATGAAAATCTACTCGAGAATGTGTATATGATACAACCTGAAGCTTTCACATCTGTTAACAAAAACAAAATATGTAAGCTTCAACGGTCCATTTATGGACTAAAGCAAGCATCCAAGAGTTGGAATTCCATTTTGATGAAGCAATTAAAGAATTGAATTTCTCACAAAATCCAGATGATCCTTGTATGTATCAAAAGGTTAGTGGGAGTGTTGTCATATTCTTGATATTATATGTTGATGACATATTGCTTATAGGAAACGATGTGCCAACTCTACAGTTAGTTAAAGTTTAGTTGTCCAAAATATTCTCAATGAAAGATATGGGAGAAGCAACTTACATCCTCAGGATAAAAATCTATAGAGATAGATCGAAAAGGTTGCTTGATCTTTCAGAGTCGACATATATAGACAGAGTGCTAAAATGATTTAGCATATCTGAATCCAAGAAAGATTTTATACCTATGAGACATGGAATTCACCTTTCGAAGTCTATGTGCCCACGCATAGAAGACGAGAGGATTTTCATGTATAAGATACTTTATGTGCCTATAATAGGATCTATTATGTATGTTATGTCATGTACAAGACATGATGTATTGTATACTCTGAGTGTTATGAGTAGAAATCAGTTTGATCCAAGAATGGATCACTGGATGGCTGTCAAGACGATCCTTAAGTACTTGAGAAGAACTAAGGATATGTTCTTGGTATATGGAGATGGTGATATGATCATACGTGGATATACAGATGCAAGTTTCTAGGTGGACAAGGATGACTCCAAGTCCTAGTCTGGATTCATATTCATATTAAATGGAGGCGCAGCTAATTGGAAAAGTTTTAAGCAAGATATTGTTACAGATTCTACCTATGAGGCAGAATACATTGCAACTTCAGAAGCAGCAAAGGAAGCATTTTGGATCAAGAAGTTTGTTATTGAACTTGGAGTGGTTCCATCCATTGTTGAAGCATTACTTGTTTACTGTGACAACACCAGAGCTATTACGCAAGCAAAGTAACTGAGGTCTCATCAGCGATCAAAACACGTGCTTCGCCACTATCATCTAATCAGGGAGATCATTAGTAGGAAATAAATACAGCTCGAGAAAATTTCCATTGAAAGGAATCTAGCGAATCCTTTGACAAAGACTCTACCACAAAGTAAGTTTGAGAGTCATGTTCATGCTTATGGTTTAGGGCATCGTGGGGATTGACATTAGACCAAGTGGGAGTGTTAGATTTTGAGGGATGTTCTAAGACAATCGCCTTATGATTTTTACTAAATATAGATTTACTATTTTAGTACATATTATATGTTTGATTGTCTTAAACTCATTTATTAAATGTTCGTAATACAATTCATAGCATGAGAGAAATTGTGATTGGATCACAACTAGTGATTATCTCTATATGTGCAATTATGAATATATTAGAATTTCCCTAGTCGTCGAATTGATGCATTCAGACATCATCAATTCTATAAGACTAGCATGGGTTATACTCCTTGGTTAACCAAGCAGTTGTTTTCTCACTGGTTGGAGACATTTAGATGTTGAGAATTAAACGTAGATGTTAGTTATGCTAATTAGTTCATTGGAGTGACTCGCTGTAAGACTTCATATGGTTATCTATATATATAGCTATGTTTGTGAAACTCTTACTATAGCTCGAGTGTAAGTTTGCTTCGACTTGAGGTATACAAGTCATCTTGCTCATAAAGACTTATACTTTGACATCTTAAGCAAGCACCTCATTGAGGTGTTGACCCAGGATAATTGGGTATAAGTCGAAATGCCCGAAGATGTTTGGATAGTCCATAGAGGATTCATCGCTCCTTGCGAGGAGATGTATACTCTATGGCCACTCATTAGGATTATTACTCAAAGTTTTTGGCCAAAGCATCACATGTTATGAGTACAAGACTCTTGTACACATCTATGAGTAATTTGAATATGTAGAATGAGGATCTATTACTTGAGCTATGTGTGATGTAGTCAATCTAGTGGGGACAGACACATAGACCATATCCTAAATTAAGTGAATATAAGACGAGTGAAAGGAACAAGACACGACTTACTGTAGCTGCTGAAGGTTTTAGAATTAGTTCTAAGATCAACTATGATTTTCTGGCTAATTGGGGATCATGATGTACTACTAGGTGCCACTCATGATCGTTCTATAATTAAGTAGTTAATTATAGATGGCCAAGATAAACCGGGAACCTATTGGGTCACATGCACTAACAAATCTCTAAAAGACGTAAAACAAGTTAAAGAATAGGATTATTAGATCAAGAGATAAATGTTTGGTTGGATCATACATAAGACAAATATAAAAATATTTGTCATAATGGAAGCGTGAATGGACTACATCTCTTATGGTAGAGTAGAATCATATTTGGTTTAATCATGAATTAGTCATGAACCAATTTAGTTAAGATGTGAACCAAATCAAGGGGTTAATGGGCTAATTTTTGGTTAAGGAATAATGAATTGGATTTGAGCTTTCTAATCCAACTTATTAAAGAGGATTATATATAGATGTAATTGGGAGAGAATTATATACAGATTTCATTATTTGGTTGATTGACTTTTGGAAACCCAATCCTCCTCTCCCTCTCCTCTTTCTCCCGTTACCAACAAGAGGGTACTCCCTCTTGTTGTCGTGACCACCACAAGGGAGAAAAATTCTCTCTTGTGTGCTTCTCTTCTTCTTCCTCTTGATCCCTTCTCTTCGCTCATGGATGGTAACTTCCAAAGGAGAGGCTTGTACTCAAGGAGTTGTCTTGAGGATTTTGGCGTGGATATGAATTAAGGCGAGGTTTGACAACATCGCTACGGTTGATGTCCTTCTCGTTACAGGTCATCCGTAAGGTATACCTAGCATAAATTTACTTCTCGTAAAATTTTAATTATGCAATCATGTTTGACATATTGTATCCTTATATGTGTATGGTATATGTGATGTAATAATTAGGAATTATTATTTTATTTTCTGCTACTCATGTTTATGAAATGTGTTCTTACTACGCGAGCTAGCCGGAAGTTCTCCAGGAAATCATCCACCGAGGGATCGGGATCGTCCACCTTACGGATAGCTGTGGAGTAGGAGCTTTATCTCTGAACCATGTAAACGAGTGTGTCTTTGTACTTTGCTTGTCTTCATTCTTCTTGTTTTAGTTTAGCTTTCTATTTGTTAGTTTGTTTTATATTTCACTGTGCACTAATATTATAGGGGAAAAAACTATTTCGGTGAGACACTATTCACCCCCTCTCTAGCGGACGTCAAGATCCCAATAAGTGGTATTAGAGCTTGGTCGTTGTTTGTTGGACTAATCACCAAAGGAGCAACTGCTAGAGAAGAAGACGGAGTCATAGATACCTCTTGTATAGGACATCCAGATCCCACCTCCATATGAGCATGAAAACTTCGGCTATTGGAAGTTGCTCTTGGAGACATGGTTCCAAATGGATTGGAACCCTTGGATGACATTAGAGGAGACATTCAAGACTCTAACTGACAAGAAGGGAAAACACCTTTGGCCTCAGTATTAGATCGAGGAGCAAAGGGAGCAATCAGAGGCGGACAAGGAGATAACTAGAATTTTAATTAATTTATTACCTCCTAATGTGGTATTAAATGTAGGTGAGTACAAGAATGCTCCTGAGCTTTGGAGCAAGGTGATTGCACTCCATGAAGATACTATACAACTCCAAGGAATGGAGGAACCCAAGGAGAAGGGTTCATTTGTCCAAGGGAAGAACCACTTGGATGTTGACACGTGCTCAACATCCGAGGAGGAGAAGGAAGATGAGGAGGTATCATCCACATCTTCAAGGGAGGAAGAAGTGGAACCATCCACATCTTCACATGAAGAGGAAGAAGAGCAATCCAAGGAAGTGGAGATATTGGAAGCTCAACCCTCCACCTCAACTACCAAGAAGAGCACAAAGGACCACATCAAATGCTTTGAGTGTGGTAAGATGGGGCACTACAAGAGTAGGTGTCTTTCGCTCAAAAAGGTAAAGGAGGTAATCCCTAAACTCGGTAAAGTTACTTTAAGAACTAACATGGGTTGTAGGATGGAGTTAAGGAGAATAAGCACATTAGGTATTTTACATGTGGTGAGTGGGGACACTACCACACAAAGTGCCCAAGGAGAGGAGAGCTCAAGAAATTGGTGCACTTGAAGAAATGGGAAAAGAAGAGGAGCTCAAGCCAAGTAGGAGCTTCAAAGGTAAAAGGGAAGGTAATCCCTATTTTGAAGTTTAATCCAAGTTCAAATTCATTCATGCTTGTTAGGAATATTGAAAATTATATACCCATGCATAATTATGGATTTAGGTATAATGATAGAAATAGGGTTAACATAGTAGATAACCCTAGGAAATCATGTACTAAGATCAGACCTAATAAAGCTCAAACCACTTTGCCTAAGGGAAGGCAAGTAGGTGAAAACCTAGCATTAATCTCAAGAAGGGGAGACACATACCTAAGAAGGGTAGGTCTAGGAATGTCCATGATAGACATGTTGATTCTAGGGTTAAAAACCTAGAATTGGAAAATCAAGCTTTAAGGGAAAAACTTGATAGGTTAGAGAAAGTTCTAGATAGGTTCATTATTCGACCTAAAGGAATTGACATATGTTTGGGTGATCAAAAACCTAAAAATGTCAGACCTAATAAAACTTAAACCACTTTGCCTAAGGGAAGGAAAGTAGGTGAAAACCTAGCATTAATCTCAAGAATGGGAGAGACATATCTAAGAAGGGTAGGTCTAGGAGTGTCCATGATAGACATGTTGATTCTAGGGTTAAAAACCTAGAATTGGAAAATCAAGCTTTAAGGAAAAAACTTGATAGGTTAGAGAAAGTTCTAGATAGGTTCATTATTTGACCTAAAGGAATTGACATGTGTTTGGGTGATCAAAAACCTAAAAATGTCAAATTGGATTCCTCTAAGGCTAAGGAGAAATCATATGCTAGGGTGGCAAATGATAATGGCAAGGGAGAGTCATCCAAGGCCAATAAGAAGGAATATGCTAAGGTGACATATAATTATAGCAAGGATGAGGTGTCTAAGGTTGAGGGCAAGAAGAAATTAGCCAAATACAAGATGTCTAAGGTTAAGAAGGTAAAGTTTGTAGGCCAAGTGTTACCCGAGATGCACCGAAGTGGCCTAGCCATAGTAGATGAGTCACCTAAGGAGGTGGCTAAGTCTAAGAGTTATAAGGGGAGCTCAAAAAGTCTTTAGGACATATGATAAATGGATCTCAAGTGGATATTACTTAGGAGTCTAGAAGAGCCATGGAATACGCCAAAGGATTTTGGAGACGGACTTGAGTCTCAAACCTAGGGAATTAGCACAATTGGGATGGTATCATACATGGAAATATGAATTGGGTTCATATTTTATGAAAATTAGTTTTTGATATATAAATGTCATATAAACTAATGTTTGGAATGCATTATGGTTTAGTATGGGTATACATCAAGAAAAAGTTAAAACTAAGACTTTAAGTCAAGGTTCAATTGAATCATTTAGCTAGTTTTTGATTTTATATCAATCTTGGGATCTGTGATAAATATATTTTTCCAAAATAGACATTGGTAAAACAAACCTCTCCATAAAATTTGAAAATTTTTAGAGGTCTGTAGAATTTTTGGTGCATTTCTGAAGTTGGGTTAGAAATACTATTTTTAGCTGAAATAATGTACTAGTTAACTGATATAGTTACCAGTCGACTGGTAACACTGTTCACAAGCACAGAATGTCTCTGTAAGCTCATTTTGAAAAGGACATCGATTGGGGTTAATGGCAGTTGACTAATATAGTCTAAAAATATATTTTACTAGAAAATGAACAAAAGGATGGTGAACATATATGTAATATTATGGGGAATTAATACATGATATTTATGGTCATTAGAGGTTAAAGATTCTAATAATTAGAATATTGTTGGAGCTATTTTTGATATAGGATAAAGGGGGAGAAGTGTCGAGTTTAAGTGGGAAACCTACATACCCTTGTAAGAAAACCTAGCTCAAGAGGGAGCTTAGGTGAAGGGGAAGCAATTTTAGGATCAAAAAGAATTTTAGATATCTCCACAATAGTATGATATTATCTACTTTTGGCCTAAGCCCTCATCGTTTTGCACTTGGGCTCTACAAAAAATGTCTCATGCCAATGAAGATATCTTTTTCTTATAAAGTCATGATCTTGCCCATGTGTTTTCAATGTGGGACTATATTTACAACCTTACAACCCTAACAATCCCCCCCTCAAAAAAGGACCACAGGGTCCCCCTCAAGCATCGGGTGACTCTTGACCTGCTCAGGGCCTCCCCTCGAGCATTGAGTCGCTGACCTGCTTAAGGCCTACCCTACTTTGTTCAAGGTTTCACCCACATGGTTCGATCTTGGATCATGACTCTGGCTCGTGCTTCTTCTAGTGATTAGTCCAGTGAAGGGTGACCTCGCTCTGATACCACTTGTAAGATCAAAAAGAATTTTAGATAGCCCGATAATAATATGATATTGTCTACTTTGGGTCTAATCCCTAATGGTTTTTCTCTTGGGGTCTACCTAAAAGGTCTCATGATAATGGAGATATCTTTTTCTTATAAAGTCATGATCTTTCCCATGTATTTTCAATGCAAGACTATATTTTCAACCTTGCAACCCGAACAGTAATTGCTCACTTGTTGGCAAAGAAGGAAAAGTTTAACTTTGTAGAAAATCCTAACTCAAGGTGAAGCTTAGGTGAAGGGGGAGCCTAGGGTTAAGTTCCATGACTTATGCATGAGTAGATATGCATGTTTATTTCCATTGTTATTATATTTATGTTTCCCTAACTTCAACGGTTTACCAAATATCAAAAAAGGAGAGATTGTTGGAGCAATATAGGTGCCCTAGATTTTGATATTTGGGTAAAGGTTTAAGTTAGATTTATTATTATATTTGATATACATTGTGAGTGTGCAGAATATAGGTATAACAAGAAGAGTCCAAGTGTGATCTTGGCAAAGGAGGAAAGTCCAAGGGTGAGTCTAAGCATGTAGTCTTGGTATCGTAAGTCCAAGTGTGACTTGGCAATGGATGAAGTCCCAGAGACCCTACCTCTTGACAAAGGAAGACCCGACAACAATGGCAAGACCGATAGAAGCTCTAGAAGGCAAGGCGTGAAGCATAGGGAGGCATCCGAGGGAGTTGAGGCTAATAGAGAAGGCTAGGTCAAGGTTGTGTGGGCAAGGATGAGTGCATAAGACACTGTACTCAGGGTAAAATTTTAGTGTTACTGTAGTGTACTGTAGCATTACTGTAGCAGTCGACTGGTGTTTTCATCAGTCGACTGGTAGCCAACCGTTGGCTTGTAATGGTCGAATTTCACTTATGACCAGTCGACTGGTGATTGTACCAATGACTGGTGGTAGGAAAATAGCTTAGTGTTTTCCTCCCGAACTCTATTTAATAGAGCTCAAGGTGCTTGGGCATGGTTGACTAAATTAGTGGTGGTTAACCCTAATTAGAGTCTCTAAGTGCTCAAGTAATCTAGTGTGATCTTATGCAAGTTGTGGTAAGATTTCTCCATCCACAAGGAGCTACGCAAACTAGCCGGAAGTTCTCTGGGGAATCATCCATCGACGGATCGAGATCGTCCACCTTACGATAATCGTGGAATAGGAGCTTTATCTCTGAACCACATAAACAAGCGTGTCTTTGTGGTTTGTTTATCTTCGTTCTTCTTGTTTTAGTTTAGCTTACTATTTGTTAGTTTATTTTGTATTCTTCTATGCACTAACATTATAGGAAGTGAATGATTTGAGCGAGACGCTATTAAACCCCCCCTCTAGCGGACGTTAAGGTCCAAACACTATCCACTGAACTTAATATAAAACTTTGGTCTAACCAGTTAGGATTAGTAAGAGGTAGCTTCAGTTAATTCCACTAAGTCAAATGCACTAGGTCGAAGGTATATTTTCCTAGACATGCATAGACAGAGAGTTGGAGTGTATACTAAAAGTCTAGCTTTTTATATAAACATATAAGAATCACATTGGCCAAATGTTTACATTTATATGCTAAGTGCAGTTGTTTAATTAATTTATATTATAGATAACATGGTGTGTGGTGTCACACACAGAAGATCATGTTATTAGTACCTTATAAATTATAAACAGTTGCTCACAACCAAGATGGAATGAGACAAACAATTGGAGTGGTTGTAGTGTAATTAGGTATTAGCTTATCTTGACTAATAAATTACACTAGTACATTATGAGTGTATTGAGCAGGACCATTTTGTTGGACCCCGTGGTAGTTTTGATGTGATCAACCAAGTTGGTTAGGTCATGCTGTGTTTGATCCCTGTGTCTGAGTGTGCAGGAGCTTAGGAGCACAGGAAGTCGATTGAAAGAGGCACGGGAGAGGGCCGACGGGCTCGGTGCGTCCGAGAGACGAGGCTGGTCTGAGGGATGAGAAGCCTGGTAAGAAGGTCGCTCGAGGAGAAAGTCAGATCACCCAAAAGAACGGAGCATCTGAAGTGAAGAAACCAAAGCTGCTAGCTTGGAGGCGCCTCATCATGAAGGCGCCTTCAACCGGCGCCTTCAGTCGAGTCTGTAAAGTTTTATCCACGACCGAAGCCGAGGCGCTTAAACCTTGTTGGAGGCGCCTTGGACCCTCGGGATAGAATTTCCAGGAGCTATAAAAAGGCCCCTGGAGCTAGGAATTCAACAACAACTTTGACAATCAACTCTGTACTTAATTCCTAGCAATAGTTCTGAGCCGTTAGTGTGTAAAAGGCTTCTCCGCCTTCAGCAAAGGAGATTCTTCTAATTCACTTTTTCATCACCCTGGATTAACAACCTCCTTGGTTGTAACCAGGTTAATTGCTGAGTTTCTTTTTTACTTCTGTTAATTTAATTGTTATTATTTTACTATTGCTTTTCTGAGTTGAAATCCGAGGAGGGTATTTTTATTTTGTGTTTTCAGCAATTCACCCCCCTCTTGCCGGCCTCCGCTGCACCAACACATTTGAGGTAGTTTCTTTTTATACTGACTATATAAAAGAACAATACCTCTGTTATTATGGAAGTGTGTGCTCTTAATCATGATATAATAGCAAGCACATATACTTAATATTTATTTTTTTACTTTATCAAAGGGTGTGATTTAGCTCGTTAAATCAATAGGTCTGATAAGTTGGGAAATGATATTATTTATATGGTGTGTTGTTGATTATAGAATGAAATTGTGTCCTAGTAATCTAGGTTGATGATGTCCCCTTGAGGAGCTCATAAGGATTGTCATGTAAACCCTGTAGGTGGACTTAGTCTGATATAACGATAAGGTTGAGTGGTACTACTCTTGGAGCTAGATATTAATTGAGTTGTTAGTAACTCATTTAATTAGTGGGCATTCAATATCTTAAACACAGGGAGACTAACACACTCATGATAAGAAGGAGCCCATATAGTAATATGGGATTGGTGCGGTAGTACAATAATAACTCTTTAGTGGAATGAGATATTATTAATGAACTTGAGTTGGGTGTTTGGGGCGAACATGGGAAGCTCAAGTTCATCGGGAGAGCAAAACCAATTCCTCCTCTCGGTCCCTGTCGTAGCCTCTTATTTATAAAATTTTATACCCACCCAAACCCACCTTCTTACCCATCCTTAGGTGGTCGGCCAAGCCAAGCTTGGAGCCCAAGCAAGGGTCGGCCAAACCAAGCCTTGGATGGGTGAAGATGTCGCTGGCCTAGCTTGGAGCCCAAGCTTAGGTGACCGGCCACATTAAAAATAAAAGGGAGTTTATTTTTAAAATCTTTCCTTATGCGGAAGCCATGATTTTAAAAGAGAGTTTTAAAATTAAATCTTTCCTTATATGGAAGCCATGATTTTAAAAGAGAGTTTTAAAATTAAATCTTTCCTTTTAGAGTTTCTACAAAGGATTAAGAGAAAGGTTTGATATCTTTCCTTATTTGTAGTTAAAAGGAAGATTTTAATTTTTAGAGAAAACCTTCCTTTTTTATAATCGTCCACATGTTTTAAAAGAGTGATTTTAATTTATAAAAGTTTCCTTTTATAACCAACCATGAAGGGAATTTAAAGAGAGAAATTTTTATTTTAAAAATTTTGGGAAACAAATAAGGAAGTTTTAATTTTGTGTTTAAAACTTTCCTTGTTTGGAGCTTAATGAGGTGGCCGGCCATAGAAACAATAAAAGGAAATTTTAATTAAATTTTACTTTTAATTCATTGGCAAGGGAAATAAGGAAGTTTTAATTATGTTTAAAACTTTCCTTATTTGCCAAAACCAAGGAATATAAAAGAGAGGGTGGAGGTGCCTCACACAACAACACATCTATTATTCCTCTCTTCTCTTCCTTGGTGGTGGTCGGCCCTCTTCCATTGCTCTTCCTCTTATCTTCTTCTTTTGGTGGCCAGTGGCATCTAGTCTCTAGGAGATTTTTGGTGGCCGGATTTTGCTTGGAGAAGAAGGAGAGATAGGAGACATTATTTCGTAGCATCCCTTGGAGCTTGGTTGGTGGCCGAAGTTCTTCATCTCTAGGAGATTGTTAGTGGCCAAAACTTGCAAGGAGAAGGAGGCTTAGGTGGATTCTCATTTCGGTTGATCGTCGCCCACATGACGTCCAAGATAAGAAGAGGAATATGATAGAAGATCGTGAGGTCTATAGCTATAAAGAAAGGTATAACTAGTTGTCTTATTCCGCATCATACTAGTTTTCTTTGTATGGATTTTGAAATACCAAATACAAGAGGCTAATGATTCTAGGTTTCAGATTTATGATTCGATTTTGTGTTTTTTTTTTGTTTTTCGATCTTGTGATTCGATTGTTCTTAGTGGTTAAACCTAGGGTTACTATAAAGAGATTAAATATTGAATTTCGTTGAAAGACTTTGTCTAGGAAGTGGTGGATGCTCCCATAACCAAGAAGGTCTAGTGTCTCGCCATGTTTAACTTGGAAGCCGATCTCTGAAATAAATATTTAATCAAATTTGTAATATGGGTGAATTTGGATTAATAATATTAAGCATCGTTTGCGATCCAAGTCTAAACCTCTAAGAATAGATAAGTTAAATTTGGAATCAATAATGTTAAGTTCTATTTGCGATTTCAAATTTAATTTCTAAAGCACACAATTGGTTTTTAGGGAAGGTTCAGGACTTGTACAAAATTTTTGTATAGGGGAACCAGTACGATATTCCAAGTAGCAACCAACACTACTATCATCCAAAACTTCTCCAGTACCGTTTATCAAGTTAAACTTTTATCCCTGTTTATTCTAGTCCTAATTATCCAACAAGATAAATTATTATTTTAGAGGTGCCAATTAATTTAGAGCCTCCCCTTAAATTATTGAACATTGAGTTTAGGTTTTAGATTTGTGTCAATTGGCTTTATAGTTATAATAGACTTAGTTACAGTTTAAGTTTAGATTGATTTTGTTTTTATTTAATTTAGGCTTAGTTTTTGATTTATTTGATTTTGTTTTATTTTTTAAGTTTGAATTTAGTTTTGAAGGCTTAATTTTTGAAATTAAGAATGAGTTATTTAATTTATTTTGATTTAGATAGTGTATTTTGTTTTGTGGTACATAGTATTAATTAAGTTCTACTTGCGTGGTTAGGTATGCTTTTAGAACCCAAACTTTAGTTAGTTTTTTATTTTGAGTTAGTGTTAAAAATTATTTAAAGGTAGAGTTAGACTTGTATCCAAGTTTAGATTTATTATGCACAGCTCTTTGGGATCCAAGTATCATGTTTAGATACTTAGATCCTGAGTTAAAATTTTTCCACTATTCTTTTAACTCTTTAACTTAACTTTTCAAGATAGATTTTTTTCCTCAAGATTTGTAACTTGAGTTGAATTTTTGTTTTTAACTTGATCAGTTAAGGAGGTCAAGCTTAGTTATTCTTTAAAGAGTGTGTTCCTTAGTTTTTGTTAATTTCTTGTTTAAGGAGGAAATAATTTTAAAATATTTTACGGTATAAGTAAATTTACCCCAGTTGGTTCATTTAAACCAAATGCGGATCCGTTGCTTGACTCATATTCGGATTCTTCTTCTTGATCCATTTCACCTCCGGTTGCCATCAGCGTGAGATAGCTAGTTTGCTTTGATTCGTCAGATTTCAATCCATCTGAGGAAGACTCATCCCAAGTCATCTTTAGTGCTTTCCTTTGCTTTATCTTCTTGATCTTGTCTTCATTTGGACATTTGTGTTTGAAGTGCCCCTTCTTGTTGTAGCCGTAACACGTGATGTTTGCCTTTGAGTTGTTGGATGCAAACTTGGACATCTTTTTCATGTTGCGTTTGGTGAAGTTTTTTTTGCGTCTAGTGAACATTTTCCTTACCATGTTCACTAGTTACTCTTTGAAACGACCCAATTTTCCTTATTTCAAGTTCCAAATGTTCATAAAAATATTTGGAAATACTTTTAAAATATTCTAGAGATTTTTAGGAATTTTTAGAGTATTTTTATGTAATTTTTGGAGGTCGTTTAATAGGGTTACAAAAAGAAAGAAGTTTTGATAAAAAACGTTGAAGGTGAGATTCGAACCCACGACCTCGGGTCGGACTGACCCAAGCAAAACCGGCCCAACCAGCTGAGCTACGCTCATTTTGTTAATTATATATGGAGCGATATATATTTAAGTAATAGTTAGGAACAGTAAAATAATAGGAAATAAAATGGTTGCAGCTGGGATTCGAACCCTCGTGTTGGGCTTTAAGCAGAACGCAGCCCACCAACAGACCAGCCGCGGGTTTGTTAATAAAACCCGAATCAAGTTGTATTTAAGTAATAGTTAGTTAACAGAATATTAAAGTTATAAGAAGAGAACTTAGGTTTTCCCCGTGAGAAAATCTTCTCCTCTCCTCCTCTCGCGACGGCGTTTTTCTCTCGCGGCGGAAACGAAGAAACAGGCGGTAGGGCTCGATCTCCGGTGCCGGCGAAGGGTTTTTCCGGCCGGTCTCCACCCGTGCATGACCACCTCGACGAGGGGAGCTCGGAAACACCAAGAAGCCGCCGAGATCTTCACCGTCTCCGAACCCTAGAACCCCTTTTCCTCGGTTTGAATCCAAGAACACGCGGTGAGTTGCTTCTCACCTGCAGTAGGAGTAGTTTCGAGCTTCGATTTGCTTTCTTTGCTTCCATTGTAGTTCGGATTCGGTTTTGAGGGTATTAGGTAGTAGCTGGTTTGGTTTCTGATGCAGAAATTGGATTCCTCAGTAGGATTTAGCAGTAGGATCCATAATTTAGCTTTAAGGTTGTGTTAATTCTGTAGTTAGCTCTTGTTAAATCTGTAGTTAGCTCCTGTAAGCCTAGTATTGTGATTTCCGGTAGCTTTAAGGTTGTTTATGTTCCTTAGTGATGCTTTCAGATTTTGGAACAAATTGTTTTATTTGTTTATGTTCCTTAGTAGACCTATTCTTTTGTAGCTTAATTAGACATGCCAATTTGATTTCCTTTATAGCTCACTGGACCAGCATGTGTTTATTAAGCATTTTAGCTTCAGTTTTGATGTATATACATATATATGCACATTGAGTATTATGAGTTAGTTTAATCTGTTGGTTCCTTTAGTTTCTGCCGTGAATCTTAAAGGAAGAATATGCATGATTAAGTTTAGTTTTTGGATGCCCTAACTAATGTTTCGAGCATGAACAGTTTTAAGCTTAAGGTTGAGTTTTAATTCCTTCCTTTGTATTCGGATTTTTCCTATGGCTTCCAGATCATGCTTTACAGAATAGGGTAGCTAGGGACCTATTTGCTTGATGCTTATGTTCTGTTATAGCATGCTTAAAGGTATTCATTTGCTTGATGCTTGTGTTCTGTTATAGCATGCATGTCCTGAATTTAGTCTTGTACATGTGCAGATTAATATTTCATTTATATCATTGAAACAAGCATTATAAAGGTTTTAATTCCAGCATGTATTAGTTTTGTTTTGTGCTATTTGCTGGATATGAATAAGCATGCTTTTATTAGTAAATGCAGAACTTAGTTTGAGTTCCTTTCATTGCTGTTTAGTATTTCCTGATGAAGCATGATATTCTGTTAATTCCATGCAGCAACGATTCCTTTATTTTCTAGATTCTATTGCATGCCTAGTAGTTGAATTTGTTTTACTTTCACAGCATGCTTAAGTTGTTCTAGTTTCCTAATTGCTATTGGAATAACATGAGCAGTTCTATTTTAAGCATGCAGATTTAGTTTTCAGCCTTTAGTTATTTACAGTTTTACATTTAGTTTAAGCTTGTATACAGAATTTCCAGTACGTAGGGTGTGTTCTAGTGCACACCAAGTGCTTGATAAAATGCTTAGCTCAATATAATGCTACAGTAGGCATTTTAATAGCTTAGTTAATGCAGTAGAAGCATTTAAAATCACTTATTTAGTCTTGCTTCAGCTTATATGGGACTACGGTCCAATGGGTGGGCTCCCACAGTCGCCTCTAGGTTCAGATAATCTAGTTCTAGGTTCAGATAACCTAGTTAAAGCAAGGTAAGAAAATAAGCAATGGCACTGTACTGGATTAGATATCCATTGGGTTGGGCTCCCACAGTCGTCCCTAGGTTTAGATAACCTAGTAAACCCTACTAGACTCGGAACTTGCAATCCCGGGTTTAGTTAGGGATGCGCGCACAGCAAGTACAGTTGCCGGGCCCATCAGCAGCATGATTATTATTTTAATCTATTATGTAAATAGTTTTCAAAACTTCACAAATTAGTTATGTGAATACAAGTTAGACTCAGTTTAGCATTAATTAGTTCAGCTTATGTATTAGTTCAGTTTCCTGTTGATACACATGATAGTTCCATGATTAGCTATACATGTTTAGTATTTCAATTAGCATGATTTCTTTGCTATTTATGAGCATGATTAGCTATACATGTTTAGTATTTCAGTTAGTTAGATTTCTTTGCTATTTATGAGCATGATTAGCTTTACATGTTAGCTTTTCAGTTAGTTGTTTTCTTTGCTATTTATGAGCATGAGTAGCTTTACATGTTAGTATTCAGTTTTAGCATGTTTTTATTTATATACATGCATATCGAGTTTTGTGAGTAGATAGCGCTCACTAAGCTTTATGCTTATAGACTGCATTTCCTCCTATATAAGGAAGAAGGCGACAAGGAGATGCTGTGACGGTGTGTGATGTGTGGACTATGGAGATCCTTGAGACTTAGCTAAAGAACTCACTTAGTTTAAGATTTGTTATGTTTCATTTTCTTTTCTCCTTAATGCTATGATGAAGTTGAGATTGTAATTGAGTTTATTTCCGCATTTGTAGTTTGATACCTCCTATTGTTGGAGTGATATGGTTGTTTGCCATTGCTAGAGTAGTTTCATATTTTTATTGTGCTATTATACTGCGTGGTTATGAAAATATATGTTCCAGCCGCCTGTGGCTGAGTATAAGGGGAGACTCTGCTGAAATTTTTCGGTAGGGTTTTCCTAAAGATTTTATCATACCGGTTAAGTAGAGTTAGTAGTCAAGTAGTGTCCACCTTTAGAGAATAGTAGTAGTGTAGAAAGGTGGGTCGTTCCATATGGTTAGTTTAAGTTCTCATTCTTCATGTTCAGCCTTGCCGTCTTCCAAGTGAGAATACCCTTACTCGAGTTATGTTTCTTGCTTTCATGTGTAGGAATAATTATAGCATGCTTATGTGTGATAGCCGCTAACATGGTTATAGTAGCTAGTTAAACGTGATTAGATTAGTTATGTACATCCTCTATGTCTTTAGAAATGGCACGAGGACGCCCTTGCTGCACCATTCGAGCCCCAGCGGCGGTTCGGTGCCTCCCTGACCTCTCATTAGTGGCTTGTTACAGCAAGCAGCCTGAACATCAGCGAGAGATAGCCACCTTAAAGGCTAATCGTGAGAATACTCCCACACCCCAACCTAACCTAGCGACCCCATTCATAGAGGTTCCACCGACCACTAGTAGCTCCAATGGGCAAAGAGGAGGCTTACGATCGATGGCAATCAAGCGAGAACTTACACCATGAACCATGGGATGCTCAAGCACAGTTGGCTCTTGGAAATGCGATGGAGCCGGGTGGCGAGCAGAGAAGGTGAAGTGTGCCTCCTTGACAGGAGACGCACGTATGTGGTGGGAGAGAGTCGAGCGGCGCCCGGTGAACCGAGATGACATGGGGCGACTTGAGAAAGAATTCTTGAGGAGTTCTTTCACGCGGGTCACAAACCGCCACTACGACGAGTTCAGAGTTTCGTCAGGGCAACCTATCGGTTGAGGAAGCCATGAAGAAATTCAAGACTAGCCTACATGTCCCGAATTAGTGAAAGGAGCGAGTTCGTGATGCTCAAAATGTTGGGCCGGAAATAGCGATGAATGTGGCGGTGGCATCCATAGGCCACAAACTACAGAAGAACTAGTGAGTAGTGCTCGATCACCGAGCACTACCAAGCAGCATAAGCAAGTCTCCTCAGAGTCCAAAGGCCAAGGAAACTCTCACACTAAAGCAAAGAGGCCATTTCTGGTGAAAGGGAACTCCAAAGCAAATCGGGAGTGACCCGGAAGGAGGACCATCTAGCGCAGCCAGTTATCCAAAGTGTGCTACTTGGGGGAAATTCCACCGTTTGTCGCAAGGGCATACGAGGATGCTTGAATGTGGACAAGAAGGGCACGTGGCTCGAACAAGACCGGTCTTCCTCGGCCACAGCAGATTCAGTATGCTGCAGGCCGCTCTAGAAGGTCCATCTATCGGCCAGGGCAGATTAGAAGCCGCCACGGCGAACGCGAGGATCTACTCACTCACCGAGAGGGCGTAGCAAATGCCTCGGCGGTTATCACAGTCGATTAGTATTTTACTGATATAGTGCTCTATTTGATCTTGGGGCAACCCATTCATATATCTCCGGCATTCAAAAAGTTAGCAATATCCCGGAGGTACTCGTGAGTTTCGACAACATTACCTTCGAAGTTATGACATCCACGCGTTTTCGCAGTGCGATCGTGATAGCGATGAGAACTCTTTTGTGATCCGATAGTGCTAGACATGATACGATGTCATATTTGGAATGAACTTCCGATCGGATACGGTGCCTCCATAGAGTGCCGTAAACAGACAGTTCGAGTACATCGAAGAACCCAAGAGGAAAAGGGCAAGTTAAGTCCTCGATACGTAGGACTCTACCCTGATCATAGAGAGAATTGGGAAGGTAGCTTACAAGCTAGACTTACCTCAAGATATGTCAGCAATACACAATGTATTTCATGTCTCCATGCTAAAGAAGTGTATTCACGACCTTAGCCAAGTGATTCAGCCTCAGACAGTGTAGATCCAAGAGGATCTTAGCTATGAGAGCAGACACAGATAGTGGACAGAGCAGACAAGATACTAGGAAACAGAGAAGTGTCATTAGTGAAAGTCATTTAGAACCAGAAGCACGGGGAAGTTACTCGGGAGCGTGGAGACAGCATGAGACAGAAATGTCCAGAATTATTCTAAGTTCGAGGACCAATTTTCCTTATTTCAAGTTCCAAATGTTCATAAAAATATTTGGAAATACTTTTAAAATATTCTAGAGATTTTTAGGAATTTTTAGAGTATTTTTACGTAATTTTTTGGAGGTCGTTTAGTAGGGTTACAAAAAGAAAGAAGTTTTAAAAAAAAACGTTGAAGGTGAGATTCGAACCCACGACCTCGGGTCGGACTGACCCAAGCAAAACCGGCCCAACCAGCTGAGCTACGCTCATTTTGTTAATTATATATGGAGCGATATATATTTAAGTAATAGTTAGGAACAGTAAAATAATAGGAAATAAAATGGTTGCAGCTGGGATTCGAACCCTCGTGTTGGGCTTTAAGCAGAACGCAGCCCACCAACAGACCAGCCGCGGGTTTGTTAATAAAACCCGAATCAAGTTGTATTTAAGTAATAGTTAGTTAACAGAATATTAAAGTTATAAGAAGAGAACTTAGGTTTTCCCCGTGAGAAAATCTTCTCCTCTCCTCCTCTCGCGACGGCGTTTTTCTCTCGCGGCGGAAACGAAGAAACAGGCGGTAGGGCTCGATCTCCGGTGCCGGCGAAGGGTTTTTCCGGCCGGTCTCCACCCGTGCATGACCACCTCGATGAGGGGAGCTCGGAAACACCAAGAAGCCGCCGAGATCTTCACCGTCTCCGAACCCTAGAACCCCTTTTCCTCGGTTTGAATCCAAGAACACGCGGTGAGTTGCTTCTCACCTGCAGTAGGAGTAGTTTCGAGCTTCGATTTGCTTTCTTTGCTTCCATTGTAGTTCGGATTCGGTTTTGAGGGTATTAGGTAGTAGCTGGTTTGGTTTCTGATGCAGAAATTGGATTCCTCAGTAGGATTTAGCAGTAGGATCCATAATTTAGCTTTAAGGTTGTGTTAATTCTGTAGTTAGCTCTTGTTAAATCTGTAGTTAGCTCCTGTAAGCCTAGTATTGTGATTTCCGGTAGCTTTAAGGTTGTTTATGTTCCTTAGTGATGCTTTCAGATTTTGGAACAAATTGTTTTATTTGTTTATGTTCCTTAGTAGACCTATTCTTTTGTAGCTTAATTAGACATGCCAATTTGATTTCCTTTATAGCTCACTGGACCAGCATGTGTTTATTAAGCATTTTAGCTTCAGTTTTGATGTATATACATATATATGCACATTGAGTATTATGAGTTAGTTTAATCTGTTGGTTCCTTTAGTTTCTGCCGTGAATCTTAAAGGAAGAATATGCATGATTAAGTTTAGTTTTTGGATGCCCTAACTAATGTTTCGAGCATGAACAGTTTTAAGCTTAAGGTTGAGTTTTAATTCCTTCCTTTGTATTCGGATTTTTCCTATGGCTTCCAGATCATGCTTTACAGAATAGGGTAGCTAGGGACCTATTTGCTTGATGCTTATGTTCTGTTATAGCATGCTTAAAGGTATTCATTTGCTTGATGCTTGTGTTCTGTTATAGCATGCATGTCCTGAATTTAGTCTTGTACATGTGCAGATTAATATTTCATTTATATCATTGAAACAAGCATTATAAAGGTTTTAATTCCAGCATGTATTAGTTTTGTTTTGTGCTATTTGCTGGATATGAATAAGCATGCTTTTATTAGTAAATGCAGAACTTAGTTTGAGTTCCTTTCATTGCTGTTTAGTATTTCCTGATGAAGCATGATATTCTGTTAATTCCATGCAGCAACGATTCCTTTATTTTCTAGATTCTATTGCATGCCTAGTAGTTGAATTTGTTTTACTTTCACAGCATGCTTAAGTTGTTCTAGTTTCCTAATTGCTATTGGAATAACATGAGCAGTTCTATTTTAAGCATGCAGATTTAGTTTTCAGCCTTTAGTTATTTACAGTTTTACATTTAGTTTAAGCTTGTATACAGAAGTTCCAGTACGGAAGTTGTGTTCTAGTGCACACCAAGTGCTTGATAAAATGCTTAGCTCAATATAATGCTACAGTAGGCATTTTAATAGCTTAGTTAATGCAGTAGAAGCATTTAAAATCACTTATTTAGTCTTGCTTCAGCTTATATGGGACTACGGTCCAATGGGTGGGCTCCCACAGTCGCCTCTAGGTTCAGATAATCTAGTTCTAGGTTCAGATAACCTAGTTAAAGCAAGGTAAGAAAATTAGCTATGAAATCAGTATTTTATTTTCAGCAATGGCACTGTACTGGATTAGATATCCATTGGGTTGGGCTCCCACAGTCGTCCCTAGGTTTAGATAACCTAGTAAACCCTACTAGACTCAGAACTTGCAATCCCGGGTTTAGTTAGGGATGCGCGCACAGCAAGTACAGTTGCCGGGCCCATCAGCAGCATGATTATTATTTTAATCTATTATGTAAATAGTTTTCAAAACTTCACAAATTAGTTATGTGAATACAAGTTAGACTCAGTTTAGCATTAATTAGTTCAGCTTATGTATTAGTTCAGTTTCCTGTTGATACACATGATAGTTCCATGATTAGCTATACATGTTTAGTATTTCAGTTAGCATGATTTCTTTGCTATTTATGAGCATGATTAGCTATACATGTTTAGTATTTCAGTTAGTTAGATTTCTTTGCTATTTATGAGCATGATTAGCTTTACATGTTAGCTTTTCAGTTAGTTGTTTTCTTTGCTATTTATGAGCATGAGTAGCTTTACATGTTAGTATTCAGTTTTAGCATGTTTTTATTTATATACATGCATATCGAGTTTTGTGAGTAGATAGCGCTCACTAAGCTTTATGCTTATAGACTGCATTTCCTCCTACTGCAGATAAAGCTAAAATATAAGGAAGAAGGCGACAAGGAGATGCTGTGACGGTGTGTGATGTGTGGACTATGGAGATCCTTGAGACTTAGCTAAAGAACTCACTTAGTTTAAGATTTGTTATGTTTCATTTTCTTTTCTCCTTAATGCTATGATGAAGTTGAGATTGTAATTGAGTTTATTTCCGCATTTGTAGTTTGATACCTCCTATTGTTGGAGTGATATGGTTGTTTGCCATTGCTAGAGTAGTTTCATATTTTTATTGTGCTATTATACTGCGTGGTTATGAAAATATCTGTTCCAGCTCTGTATGTATATACGGATATGGTCACCGGTACAGGGGAGACTCTGCCGAAATTTTTCGGTAGGGTTTTCCTAAAGATTTTTATCATACCGGTTAAGTAGAGTTAGTAGTCAAGTAGTGTCCACCTTTAGAGAATAGTAGTAGTGTAGAAAGGTGGGTCGTTACACTCTTCTTCATTTGATTCTGAGTAGAACTCAATTTTTGCCTCGGGTTTAGCTCCCTTCGAAGTACCTACAAGAAATGTAATTATTTTTCTCAACCTTTGCAATGTTAGTTTGTTCGTATAGCTCTAATTCACAAAACAATTCATCTAATTTTAATTTTTAAATGTTCCTCGTAACCTTATAGGCATCTACAATCGATGCCCATAGTGAGGTTCAAGGGAATGAGTTCAGAGCGTACTTGATAACGTTGTCGTTCTTGAGTTGATGTCTAATCATGTGCAGGCCATTGAGCATATCCTTGATCCTCGCGTGTAACTGGCTTGTAGTTTTTTCGTCGTGCAGTTTAATGTTACATGAGGAATTCAGAAGTAGGTCATGTTCAACACTTTTGAATCAATTTGGGCTTTCTTCTTATCTTCTGGACTCCATCTTTCTGGATCGAGGGGTACTTTAGTTGCTTCGTCTATAGGCACATTGTACCCTCATCGGATGGTGAACTACTTATTGGATCCCGTGGGTATTTTGATGTGATCAACCAAGTTAGTTAGGTCCTGCTTTGTTATTTGATCCCTGTGTCTAAGTGTGCAGGAACTTAGGAGCGTAGGAAGTCGAACGAAAGACGCAGCTAGCGAGAAGGACGACACGAGAAGGGAGTTGACGGGCTCGGTGCGTCTGAAGGACGAGAGAGTTGCGGAGGAGTACACCGGTGGGCGAGAAGAACATGCGCGACGTTCGAGGGACGTAAAGCCGGGACGGAAGACTGCTCGAGGAAAAGGTCGGGAATTGGGTTCGGGTGAGCCCTATTCCGGTTGGCCGCAATCACTGTGTTGGAATGTATACTAAAAGCCTAGTTTTTTGTATAAACATTTACTTAGAAATAAGAATTATATTGGTCAAATGTCTACATTTGTGCTAAGTGTAGTTGTTCAATTAATTTATATTGTAGATAACATGGTGTGTGGTGTCACACACAGAAGAAAATGTTATCAGTTCTATATAAATTATAAACAGTTTCTCACAACTAAGATAGATAGGAATAAACCATTGGAATAGTCGTAGTGTAATTTGGTATTAATTTTTCTTGACTATAAAATTACACTAGTACACTTAGAGTGTATTGAGTTGGACCATTTAAGGCAAGTTCTTTTTATACTGACTAAATAAAAGAACAAAACCTTTGTTATTATGGAAGTGTGTGCTCTTAATCATGATATAATAACAAGCACATATACTTAATATTCATTTCTTTGATTTATCAAAGGGTGCGATTTAGTTCGATAAATCAATAAGCCTGATAAGTTGGGAAATGGTATTATTTATATGATGTGTTGTTGATTATAGAATGAAACTGTGTCCTAGTAATCTAGGTTGACAATGTCCCCAAGAGGAGCTCATAAGGATTGTCATGTTAAACCCTGTAGGTGCACTTAGTCCGACATGACAATAAGGTTGAGTGGTACTACTCTTGGACTAAGATATTAATTAAAGTGAGTTGTCAGTAATTCATTTAATTAGTGGGCATTCGACATCTTAAACACAGGGAGATTAACACACTCATGATAAGAAGGAGCCCAAAATGTAATTTGAGATTGGTGCGGTAGTTCAATAATAATTCTTTAGTGGTATGAATTATTATTGATGAAATTAAGTTGAGTGTTCGGGGCGAACACGGGAAGCTTAATTTCATCGGGAGACCAAAACCAATTCCTCCTCTCGGTTCCTATCGGAGCCTCTTATTTATAGAGAATTATATCCACCAAATATCCACTTCCTACCCACCCTTAGGGGTCAGCCAAGCAAACTTGGAGCCCAAGCTTGGGTCGGCCAAGACAAAGGCTTGAGCCAAGTTGGGTGGCCGACCATAGCTTGGAGCCCAAGCTTGATGTGGTCGGCCACTATAAAATTAAAAAGATTTTATTTTTAAAATCTTTCTTATGTGGATGCTATGGTTTTAAAAGAGAGTGTAAAATTTAAATCTTTCCTTTTATAGCTTTCTACAAAAGATTAAGAGAAAGGTTTGATATCTTTCTTTTTATAACTTTGTACAAAAGATTAAGAGAAAGGTTTGATATCTTTCCTTATTTGTAGTTAAAAGCAAGGTTTTAATTTTTGACAAAACTTTCCTTTTTTGTAACCATCCTCATGATTTTAAAAGAGAGTTTTAAAATTATAAATATTTCCTTTTATAGTTTCTACAAAAGATTAAGAGAAAAGATTTGATATCTTTCCTTATTTGTAGATTGAAAGAAAGATTTTAATTTTGTAGAAAACTTTCCTTTTTTGAAATCATCCACATATTTTAATAGAGATATTTTAATTTATAAAACTTTCTTTTTATAACCAACCATGAAGAGAATTTTTAAAGAGAAATTTTATTTTAAAAATTTTCGGAAACAAATTAGGAAATTTTAATTTTGTGTTTAAAACTTTCCTTGTTTGGAGCTCAAGGTGGTGGCCGACCATTGAAGTTTAAAAGGAAATTGTTGTTTAAATTTTCCTTTTGTTGGCAAGGAGAATAAGGAAGTTTTTATTAAAACTTTCCTTATATGCCAAGACCAAGGAATATAAAAGAGAGGGTAGAGGTGCCTCACCTCATAACCTAACATCTATTATTCCCTCTCTTCTCTTCCTTGGTGTGGCCGACCCCTAGTCTTCCTTTTCTCTTCTTCTTTAGTGGCTGGTGGCACCCTCTCTTGGAGCTCTTGTGGTGGCCGGATTTTTCTTGGAGAAGAAGGAGAGAAAGGAGGCTTTGTTCTAGCATCCCTTGGAGCTTAAAGGTTGGTGGCCGTAACTTGCAAGGAGGAAGGTGGTGGTGGTTCTCATCTCGGTAGATCGTTGCCCACACAATGTCCGAGATAAGAAGAGGAATGCGATAGAAGATCAAGAGGTTATTGCTAACAAAGAAAGGTATAACTAGTAATTTTATTCCGCATCATACTAGTTTTCTTTGTATAGATTTTGAAATACCAAACACAAGAGGCATATGATTCTAGGTTTCGAATTTGTGATTCGAGTATGTGTTCTTTTGTTTTTTTTGATCTTGTGATTCGATTGTTCCTTTTGGTTAAACCTAGGGTTACTATAAGGAAATAAAATATTAAATTTCGTTGAAAGGCTTTGTTTAGGAAGTGGTGGATGCTCTCATACCCAAGAAGGCCTAGTGCATCGCCATGTTTAACCTGGAAGTCAATCTCTGAAATTAATATTTAATTGAATTTGTAACATAGGTGGATTTGGATCAATAATGTTAAGTATCATTTGCGATCCAAGTCTAAACCTCTAAGAACAGATAAGTTAAATTTGGAATCAATAATGTTAAGTTCTGTTTGTGATTCCTAATTTAATTTCTAAAGAACACAATAGGTTGTTAGGAATGGTTCAGGACTTGTACAAAATTTTTATACAGGGGAACCGGTACGATATTCCCAGTAGCAACCAACAATTGGTATCAGAGCTAGGATTTACCTCTGTATGTTTAGTTTTCAGTTTAATTATGCACATGTTATACATATTTTAGGCAGGATAATAGTAAGATATGCTAACTCTGTGGTTGCAGGCTCCAACTATTATGGCTTAATGTGATTGTGTGTGATTGGACCATTGGACATGTCAAGGGCATTTTTATGTGTGTGAATGATTGTATTTATTAAATACAGCAGGAGTTGTATTAGTTTTAGGATTTTACATTTTTGTTTCGATCTAGATTACATGTACATTTCTTTGTGGAATATAGGATCGATATATGTAAAATTCTATTTTTGTCGCGGATCGTATCCTTGCGAGGCATGGTACTATTTGTGGACCAGAGGCGCAACGGAAAAGGAAGCAAGATAGATGCGGCAACAAGACCTGATTGCAGTGGCTAAAAATGACAGCAACTAGGGTTGGCAGCACACAGAGGACAGTGATGGAAAAGGCCATAATAGTTGGAAAATTATTTTTCCATATTTGTTGCTTTATTTGCTGTGATGCTGTGATGTGTGCTTGCATAGTTAAAATTTCTCACCTTAAATAACTAAGTGGGAGAGGGATTAGTAGATAAATTCCACGGTCTCCATTACTGATTTGTAAGTGATGTGACAAACTTGCGTGTTGGCTCTGAGTGCCTCCCTCCCCATCGGATGAGTTTGTTTGCAGATCACTAGATCAAACTTCCTTTATGGATGGTTATAGAAATTTATTTAGGAGTGTGTGATCTTCTCCATCTGAAGGGGCACAATCCTATTTAATGGACTAAGTATCAAGTAATGGTATACACTTAGACACATTTAATAGTATCCTCCCCATCGGAGTCACTGCTATTATTTGTGCGACCGAAGGAAAAAATCAACTATTAATTTTATTTGTCATAAAGTTAGGTTGACAAGAATAAAATTAATGGGTAAAACCTCCTCTTACAAATGTTTGATTTTGTATACGTTCATACTATCGTGGCATACAAAATTCACAGTGTTTGAGGTGTTGGTAAATTTAAATAGTATTGTTTGAGGAATCAATATTATTCTAAATTTAGAGTCTTGACCAAAAGTTTATTTTGTGATTCTTAGGATGACTTTCAACCCACTGGCCATTATATTGAAAGAGAACAAACTTACTGGTCTCAACTATATAGATTGGAAAAGAAACCTGGACATTGTCCTAACTACTGAAGGATATAAGTTTGTACTGTCAGAGGTTTACCATAATGTGCATAATAGTGATTCTAGTGAAGAAGAGATTGAGTATCATAAGAAATGGGTAAAGGCAGATGAGATGGAGCAGTGTTACATTTTGGCTTCAATGTCAAATGTGCTGCAACATCAGCATCAGGATTTACCAACTGCTTATGATATAATGAACAATCTCAAGGATCTCTTCGGACACCAGGATCGGGCTGCTAGGTAAGAGGCAATGAGAAAATTAATGACAACCACCATGTCAGAAGGGACACCCGTAAGGGATCATATCCTAAAGATGATGGCTTACTTGAACGAGATACAAATTCTTGGAGCTGAAATCGATGGGGAAACCCAGGTCGATATTATTCTCTAAATGCTACCCAGAAGTTTTGAGCAGTTCCTCCCGAACTATAATATGAATAAGAATATGTATTCATTGGCAGAACTACTGACAGAACTTCAGGCAGCAGAAGGGTTATTTCGTCATAATTCTCAAATTCACTTTGCTGAAAATGTTTCTACTTCTAAGTCGAAAGGCAAGAAGAAGAAGAAACAGGCTGGCTCAGCAAAGAAGGTGAAAAGATCTCTAGGTACTGGAGCTAAAGCTGGAGTGAAAAAGCCAAAGGGCAAGTGCTTCATCTGTAAGCAAACTGGACATTGGAAGGTGGGATGTCCTCGTAGGAGAGAGAACAATAAAGGTATATCTTATTCTCTAGTAGTTGAAACATGTTTAGCGGTGTTATCTACCAGCACCTGGTGTGTAGATACAGGAGCCACTAATCATGTCTGCAATACATTGTAGGGGTTCCAGGAAACCTGACGACTATATGAGGGAGAGATAATCGTCTACATGGGTAATGCTACGAAAGTGGCGGCTGTTGCAGTGGGAGACGTCTACTTATCATTTGATAGAAATAGAAGTTTGATTTTGAGAAATTGTCTTTATATACCAACTTTTAGAAAGAATTTAATTTCAGTTTCTAAATTGTTTGTGGATGGATATTCTGTTTTTTTTTATGACAAAGTAGTTATCAAGAAGAATAGGGTTATTATCTGTTCTGGTACATTAGTAGGCAAGTTGTATACTCTAAATCCAATTTCTCCCACAAAGCAACAAATGGAAATTAATAACACATCTTCTAATTCTAATAAGAGAAAGGAACCTTCAGAAATGAACCAAACATATCTTTGGCATCTAAGGCTTGGTTATATTAACTTAAGTAGGATTCAAAGGCTAATAGCCGATGGACTCTTGGGTTCATTAGTGTTGGAAAACTTTCCAACTTGCGAATCTTGCTTGGAAGGTAAAATGACCAAGAGACCTTTTAAGGCCAAGGGGAATAGAGCCAAAGATGTATTAGAACTGGTTCATTCTGATTTGTGTGGTCCTATGTCTATCCAAGCAAGAGGTGGTTACGAACATTTTGTCTCTTTTATAGATGATTATTCGAGATACGGATACATTTACTTGATGCACTGCAAGTCTGAGTGCTTTGATAAGTTCAAATAGTACATGGCTGATGTGGAGAAACGTCATGGTAAAAGTATCAAGACACTATAGTCTGATATTGGTGGCAAATACCTCTTTGGAGAGTTTAGAAATTACTTATCAAAGGCTGGGATTCAATCCCAATTATCTGCACCTGATACACCCCAACAGAATGGTGTGGCAGAACGAAGGAATAGGACTCTTATGGAAATGGTTAGATCGATGATGAGTGATAACTATGATTTTGGCTATATTATCTTGATTCATAATGCATGCTTTTGATGGTCTATTCATAGTTTAATTTCACATTTACACCATATTTCATAATTGCATGTGATCTTGGACTTAATTGCAAATTAGCCTATTTTCATGGTATTTAATGCTAATATTTTATTCTTATTTTGTAGGCATCAAAAGGGTCATGGACCCAATCAAATCAGATCACATTTGGGCTCAAATCAAGGGCTAATCAAGTCGATCAAGCCTTGGAGTGTTTTGGACCGTCCATTGAAGATCAGAGAGATCTGAGACATCCGTCAAGAATCTGGTCCATCCGAGCTACGAGGAAGCACATCACAGCCATAGATGAAGATCCAAGAGTTTTGATCCAGATCTGAGTTGATCTAGCCATTGATCAAGCCCAAATTAGTCTCAGTCGTCCGATCAGATTGAAGATGATTTAAAACGCAGAAGCTACAGTGTTTTCCAGTGAGCTCGGTTTCATGATTTCCACACTGTTCATCTTCTTCATCGCCGAAGCTTCCATTCCAATTTTCAGATCTGAGGGCAAGCTTGTTCTCCAACGACAATCTCCAGCTTCCGGCGTCCATCTTCCGGTGATCAGAGAGCAGCCGAGGGAGGTTTCTCAGCCGCGATTTAAATTCTGTTCCATCACCACATTCCTGTGAGGGGAGGTTTCCGATCAGCGAATTTGCATCCACCAGAGCTTGAGGGGAGGTTTCCGAGAGTTTCTAATCCATTTCCGATCTCCATTCCGCAGCTAACTTGGGTCGATTTGGTCGTTCGATCTGGTTTGCGATTTCCAGAACTTGAGCTCTATTCTTCGGCTGTTGGGATTACCAGATGGTTGCGAGCTTGAGGGGAGGTTTCCAAGGGCTGTGAGCATCCTCTGGTGATAGTTGGAGACTAGAGATGAGTTGTTGAATGCTTGAGGGGAGGTTTCCGATAGCATTTCTGTTCATGGCAGGGAAGAAGAGGTTTAGTTTCAGTTTGGTTTGTGGAATGTTAGGGTTTAGAATTCTTTGTTCTTGTCTTTGATTGTTCATCACTTGGCTCAGATCTATTGATCTGATTTCCTTTCTCTTGCAATTTCAATTTCTGTTTGAATTTTATATTTCCGATTTCAATTTCTTGTTTACAAACCCAGACTTTAGATCTATTTTATGTTAAGTTTTGCAATACTGATCCTAACAGTTTGTAGGTTTTTGTGATTTAGTTAGCAATTCAATCTTTGTGACTATGAACTTGTCTAAGTGTTGGACGCTTAATTTGATGTTTTGATTGGTTACCTCTAGTCATTGTAAATGAGAATGTGCTTTTGAGTTTACTTGTTACTGTGATTAAGAATAGGAAATATCAAATTGAATTGTTTGATTCAATGGTGCATTAGAATCTAAATTTAATTGATGCTAATTTGATGAAATGGAGGTAATAATGTATAGAAGAGATCAACCTTACTTGAATCTGTTCTTGATCTTATTAGAAGAACTCAATTTGAATTGTGAGCTAAATGGAAGTATTTAGTTAACCTTGTTAATGTAATAATTTGAGTTGAAGCAATTTTAGAGTACTCACACACTTACTAGTTAACCTTGGAAAAATACGACTTGGGACTCCTTACTACACGTGTTTCATTTAGTTTATTTGAGTTCCTGATTTTTATTAATTTGATGTGCCACGTGACATGCAAATGGCCAACACCAAATTTTGGCGCCGTTGCCGGGGAAATAACTAGTAGTGTGTGTTTATTTTGGATTGATGCATTGATTGGTTTATTTTGTTAGCATGTTAATTGATTTGATTGCTTTTTCTTTTCTTTTTTTTTTTTTCATGTGGGCTTGTTCTTGAAATTGTAAGTGCTTTTACTGTTCATGTTTTCATGTGTATGAAACTTTATGCTCTTGAGTCTTCTAATCTTGAGTTTTAGTGTTGTAGTGAAGAATAGGAGATTTCTTTAGCATGGATCCATATTTTTAGAATTTTGGAGGTGGAATGGAGAGTTATTAGTACTTTCAGCCTGATTGTTAATTTTACCCAAACATGGATCAACAAAACAGGTATGAATCGTTTCATAATGGTTTTAATGCTAATTGGGTGGATAATTCATGTTTCAGGTATGAAAGTGCATAAGGACCATTTATTGAGTCATATCCAACCTACCAAAGTTCATATGGGTTTCAAGAAGTTTCAACGTCTTTTATGCCACATTCTTTTCAACAAAATGACCCTCAGATGGATGAGTCAACATGGAAACTTAGGGAGATTATGCAACAAATGAATGAGCATCAAGAGCAGTAATTCTCAAGGATACAGAATATACAGAATCAGTTAGATCAGATTGCATCATCCATTCATTAGTTACAAACACAGAGCGTCAATGAAGAGATGGGTTGTGGAGATCTTGTCAGGCCTGACACTGCATCTACTTCTTCTTTAGATTCCTTAAGTACTTTTTATTGTTGTGATGATGTAGTTGATCACACTTTTGATTCTACTAATGATGTTGCTCTAGATATTGGAAATGATACAGGAATTGATTTTGGAGATGATTTAAGTGTAGGGGATTGCTTACTGGAAGCATTACCTCAAGAATCACCAAGAACTGAAGATGTAAGTGTAAGGACTTGTGCTATGGAGCCAAGCACCCAAGAATCACTACATGAGGATGAACATTCACCAGAACCATAGTTTGAGCCATATCATGATGAAAAGGAGGTAACAATCACCACTCCAGGTACCTTTCAAGATGAAAAGGTGAGTATTATTTGTGATTCATCAGAAAATTTAATAGAGGTATCATTCATTGATTTTATTAGTTGTGATTCATTCCTTGCTAAATTTTCTACCCACACTAATATTCTCCTATTTTCTTTTTACCCCACATGCGTGTGGGAGTTGTTTTCCTTTATTGATGTTGTAGGAGAGTACAAGCTTCTGGAATGGATGCTTGAACTGAACTGCCTAAGACCTCCAGAAAGAATTTGCAATGGAAAAATGATCAATAAAAAGAAATTGAGTGGAATCAAAAGTACTCCATTTCCGACGTGGATTCTTTTGCTTAATCTTCTTCGACCGCCGGAATTAAAGGGGAGTTGGTTCTAATTTCGTTTTATCTTGCATTTTAATTCACACTTTGTTAATATATCTTTTTATGCATTTCTTTAGTTACATACTTTGCACTTTGCATTTTGTTTTTGACATTTTCTTCCATACTTTGCATTTAGTTGGTATACATAGCATGTCATTTTTAATAAAGTCTCCATGGGAATTTTCTAATAATACTTTTAAAATGATAAAAGCTTCTTAAATTTGATCATCAAGTTTAGGTCATGTAACATGATTGGATATTTTTCTCACATGATATTGGTTAATTTGGTGGTGGATTCCAATTTGATCAATTGAGCTTGATTGCATAAAAAATACCTAGAGAGGACCACTTTAAGCTTAAACACTATTATATTTTTGTGTGGCATGTACTCATAACAATTGAAACTCTAGAACTTGCTTAGTTTCTTTTCAAAGTCACAATATCATAAGTGTGCATGGAAATTGAGGATTTTGTCAATTTTGTTCCCCATACTTTCTAATTCCTTTCCTCAAAATTTTCTTGAAACATTCTCATCTAGCATTCTAAATCTTAATTCTCTTTGCTTGTCATATTTCTTTTATTTCATTGAGAGTTTGGATGAATTTCTTGATGAGTAAGGATGTCCAAGATTTTAAGTGTGGGGGAAGGAACATCACTGAATTTGAAATGGTAGAAATGGATCAAGATTTGGAAAATGTTTGAGCAAGGGCTGATTTTAGGAGGTGTTTATGGTGCAAAATGCTGAAAATTCGCTTGTGAAAGAATGGCTCTAATGTTCTATGCTAAATGTGTCCATTTCTTAAGTCTTATCATGTCAAGAGCAAGCTATAGTTGTTTTAGATTTAGAGAGAGTTGATACTATATTGATACATTCAAAACTCTAGGAGGCACATAATGGAAGAATATGTTGATGTGCTTAATTCTGCAGAGATGAGAAAGAAACTGAAATTGACAGAAGTTGATACTGTTATGGGGTTCTGAAATTGCTTGGCTGATTCAAGAACTTAAATTGAGGAAGAGAAACATATTCAGCTAGTGAAAAAGCAGTAAAGTGTGAAAAACTTAGAAGCAGTAGCAAGAGGAAGATGAAACATCAATGGTGTGCCAATATTTAGAACTAAATAAGAAATAGTTGTGGGAAGTTGTACATGGTTCTGAGCTAGAAAGTTAATTTTGTTTCATGATGGGAATTTTAGAGACAGGAATTGTACAGAATTGCAAGAGTTAAGAGCTACCCGGTGGAGTTGAAATGAGGAATAAAAGGAAAGGCAAACCTGCACACTGTTGTGGGCAATAGCAGAAGTTTACATTTATGTATCAACTTAGTATTGCTTACATTTTAATTCGTTGAGGAAGTAGTTGAAGACAGTGTGCTGGTGGAAACAAGTTTAATGACACTTTGATTGACCTGTGAAGTATTAAGATGTTCAGGAATGAATTTCTGGACGAACACAAAGTAGGTTTTTGGAACTGTATTGCAACTCAATTCTGATATTGCAAGAAATGAGCTTTGATAGATTCTGGAATTTGATCATTGAGGCCAGAATTCGAAATTCAATTGGTGAGTATTATTCAACTCATGAAGTACTTCAGAATGTAACATAAATTCTGAAAATTTGAAGGAAATTACAACCATTCGAAACTGGAAGCAGTAATGAAACTGATATATGCACTAAACAGAATGCAAGTTGGTTTGAGGAGATGAGTTTTTAAACAGAAATGCAAATGTGGAGTCTGAAAACTAGAACTGAGCTTTCAGATTCAATTCTGAATACTTCTGTACTGAAAGTCTGAAGGAAGCTAAAGTTATTTCATTCCTCTTAAGTCTAACTTTCTATTAACCAAGTTGTTAACAAGAGCAGGACTTGGAAATACAAAATTGGAAATTTTCAAGTTCCAAAATTGTTGCTATGGTTTGCGATTTATGGAGATCATGCAATATCTGTACAATGGCAGATTTCTGAAACTGAAATGCAGTGATTTATGTTAGGATCCTTCGTACGGAGGCTAGAGAGGGGGGTGTGAATAGCCGACCACAAATCGTCGTTTCTTTCTACAAAACGTGTTAGCGCAGCGGAAAATACAAAGAAACGAAAGAGAATAAAACCAAACCTTAACACAAGGATGTAACGAGGTTCGGAGATTAGGGCTCCTACTCCTCGGCGTGTCCGTAAGGTGGACGAGTCCAGTCAATCCGTCGGTGGATGAGCCCCCGGAGAACCGGCTAATACAATATACTCCTTGTGGGTGGAGAAACCTCGCCACAAACGTTTGCAACAGTACAAGTACAGTAAGAAAAGCAATACAATATGAATACAATAGCACTCTACCAATTGCTTGCTTTCTTATCGATTGGAGGTGAAGCAACTTCACAACCCAACTGTCGACGAATGGAAGCTCACGCGAAGCTTCGAGGCGAGCTCAATCAAAGCTCGGTTGAGCGAAGCTTGACGGAAGAGCAGTTCTAGAAGAAAGAAGAAATTCGGTCAAGCAGAGCCCTCGACCCCTTTATACCGCGAAGAAGGAAGAAACTGGCGTTGCTACTCGCGGCTGGGGCGTCGACCGATCGGTGAAGCTGATCGATGCAAACCTTGCACGATCGGTCGTGGGGACCGATCGGGCTCTTCTGATCGGTCCCCGAACCGATCGGAAACTTCCTGATCGGTACTGAGTGGAATCTGATCGGTCCCGGACCGATCCCACTCTGATCGGTCCGGGACCGATCAGACTCCTTGATCGGTCCCCGGACCGATCAGTGCCCTGACCTTGTTTGGTCACCGGACCGATCAGATACACAAACGTATCGCTGGATCGGTCTGCAGACCGATCCAGAGCTTGGTTTTTGCCCAAACCAAGTCCCAAGTCTCCCAAACCAACATCCGGTCAACCTTGACCTATTGGTACATCATGCTTAGCATCCGGTCACTCCCTTGACCTGCTAAGACTCCTCACCAAGTGTCTGGTCAATCCCTTTGACCCACTTGGACTTTTCTCTTCGTGTCAAGTATCCGGTCACTCCCTTGACCTACTTGACCTTCTCAACACCAGATGTCCGATCATCCTTGATCCATCTGGATTTTCCCTTGCCCGGCTTCACTCACCAGGACTTTCACCTAGCTTCACTCACTAGGGTTTTCACACTGCCTGGCTTCACTCACCAGGACTTTCCAACTGCCTAACATCCCAGTTAGGACTTTCCCACTGCCTGGCTCAGGGACTTTCCACTGCCTAACATCCAGTTAGGACTTTCTCTATTCACTCACCGGGACTTTCCAACTGCCTAACATCATTCTGCTTGGCTTCACTCACGGGACTTTCCAACGCCTAACATCCAGTTAGGACTTTCCCGTGCCAGTCTCCATACTTGGACTTTCCGCGTGCCACTCCTTGGACTTTTCCCGTGCCAAGTCTCCGTACTTGACTTTTCCGATCCAAGTCTCCATACTTGGACTTTTCATGAATCAGGTCAACCAGGTCAACCTTGACCTAAGGTTGCACCTACAATCTCCCAAACACCTATTCTTGTCAAACATCAAGAATACAACTCTCTTCTCGTCAAACATCGACATGCAACTCAACTAGGTCAACCTTGACCTAAGGTTGCACCGACAATCTTCCCAAGTCAAACATCAAAATATAACTCGAGTCAAGTCACCTCGAGTCGGGTCAACCAGGTCAACCTTGACCTAAGGTTGCACCAACAATCTCCCCCTTTTTGATGTTTGACAAAACCCATAATCAAGTTAGGTTAACCCGATAACCTAACTTAGGTTTTCCAACCATCTTCCAATGTCCAATGTTCTTTCCTTGAACATTCTCTGGACATTCTCCCCTTAGGTTAACCCGATAACCTAACTTGGGTTCTCCAATAATTCTCCCCCTTTTTGACACACATCAAAAAGAATTCCAATGTTCTTCCTCGAACATTCCTTGACATTCTTCCCCTAGCTTAGGTTAACCCGATAACCTAACTTGGGTTCTCCAATAATTCTCCAATGAACACTCTCCCCTTTTTGACACATATCAAAAAGAAAAAGGAGAGTATCAAGGTCAAGAGTTTTCTTCCTAATGAAAGTCTCATACCTTTCATTGAAACTCTTAATTTCCCCCTTGATACTAAACTCAACAATCAACTTAGTGATAATCCCATATCACTAATCCTCAAAAGTCTTAAGGAGTAAAAACTCCCCCTAAGAGTCAACTCCCCTTGACAATTAGGTAAAAACTCCCCCTAAAGGTCAACTCCCCCTTGACCATTGCACCAACAATGTCTTGAAGAGTTTCAAACCTTTAGAAATCCAAAACACCAACTCCCAGCTGAAATTTCAGACAAAACAGTCGAAAAATCAGCATTTGGCACGCCCTGATCGGTCACCAGACCGATCAGGGATTCCCTGGATCGGTCACAGTGACCGATCCAACATCCCCTGGACCGATCAGGCAACCTCCTGATCGGTCCACAAGTCTGATATCAGATTTCTGATTTCTTCTCCCGAAATTCAGAAACCTCTAGAAAATCACAGAAAATTTCAAAAATTATAAAATTTTAAGGATACATTCCTCATAACATACACTATCATGGAAAAATAATTTTCGATGAAAATAACTTCCATTTTCAAATCTTGATACAAAGTTCAAAAACTTTGAAATAGTTCAAGTTTAACTCAACTTTGTATCACAATATTCAATGATGAATGCAATCACTAAGATGTCTTCATCAAGGTTTTCCAAATCAATTTCAAAATGATTTTAAACCTTTTAATTTAGGACCATAATCTTAGGGCTAAATGTACATGACTTGTACACAAGCTTTCCCTATGATCCTCCATTTCTTGAATTAGGCTCATCTAGGTACAAAAACTATGCACCTTGATCCTAATTCATAATCCTAATATCTCACACACATCTAAAGTGTATCAAACACATCCATGGCAATTTTAATGTGAGATATGGATTTAGGTATCTTAGACTAAGGTCTCATGCATTTTCTAAACACAAATTTGATCTCAATATCAAAATGTGTTTTTCATCCTTAAATCAATTCAATTGATTATTAATGCAAGAGATGATGACATGACATAAAATGGTATTATAAATGAAAACATGTGCCAATGTCATGATGTCATGGCATAAAGTTTGAAACTTAAATAAACATGACATAAAAACTAGCCTAAGCATTATCATGTCATTTCAAATGATAATGAAACTAAACATGATGTCATGACATGTGGGAGCAAACAATCATGGCAAGATTTAGCATAAATAAATATACCTAGATTACCTATCTAAGTATCCTTAACCACTTGGCTAACTTCAAATTTAATCCTAGATTGCCCCAAAATGTCAAAATCCTAATTTTGACACTTCTTGAACTCTAGATTAATTCATGCCACTTAAAGATCAAATTTATCCTCAAAACTTGGCATGTTTGATTTTTTTTTTTTCGAGAGTTCTCTAGATTTTCCCAAATTGTGCCAATTGAGATTAAAAATGAAATTTCCAATCTTTAGGCACATTTAACTCTTCAAAGGAGTAAATGATAATTCCATTTCATTTTCAAAAGTTCTCAAAACCTTGAAAATGCTCCTTGAGTGTCAATTTCCTCAAAGTTGGGTTAACTACCCTTCTAATCGGAGTTGACACTCTCTAACCCATCTATGGGGTAGAGAAGATGCTCCTAGGAACCCAATACCTATTAGAGCTCATTGGGTTCACTAAATATTCACTAGGGATAACTTCCCTAGCAACCCTCCTAATGACCCTCTTAGGCTTTAAAGCCTTGGTCATTTGGGACTCATCAAGATCAACTCTAGGGGTGACTCCCCTTGTGACCTTGGTGATGGTCTTCCTAGCCCTAGATTTTGTTCCATAATCGAATGGAACATTATGATAAGTGGGCTTGACCACTTGGGACTTAGGTTTGTGACCCAAACCTTTCTTGTCCTTGGACATTGGTTTTTGACCCTTAAACCCTAGAGATGACTTCTCCAAGTTCTTAAGAGCCTTTTCCAAAGTATCAAGTCTTGACCTCAAGACTTGATTCTCCTTCTCTAATACCTCAAGTTTTAATTTGTCATTGTTCTTTGAGGCATTCCTAGGCATGTGTCTAGTTGATTTGGGGTTTCTACCTAGGTTTTCCTTAACCTTAGAAGTGTTAATCCTAGGGTTAGCATTCCTAGTAGTATCCCTATCTAGGTTGACATGTTTAGCACCTAAGCACATGTATTGATTTCTAGTGTTAACATGCTTATCATTATTGACTAATGCAATAAAATTACTAGCATGTATCCTACTAGAATTGCACGAATGAGCCTTAAAAGATACCTTAGGGTTTGCCTTAGCTCCCCCTATCGATGTGCATCCCTTGTCCTTGTGAGGTTTCCTCCCCTTCGGACATTGGCTCCTATAGTGTCCCCGTTGCTTGCATTGAAAGCACACCACGTGCTTCTTGCCTTTGCGTGTTGGGACTCCGGCTTCCTTGACCTTTGGTGCCGGTGGAGTCTTCCTAACCTTCTTTGGACATTTGCTCTTGTAATGTCCATGTTTCCTACACTCAAAACACATTATGTGTAATTTGCTTGAAATCACAGTGTTTGAGTTACCTAGGGTTGTGGATGGAGATGAGCTTTCTTCTTCAACCCTTCCGGAGGTGGAAACTTCTTCTTCTTGCTCCGAACTTGAACAAGAGGAACTCTCCTCCTCTTCTTCCTTGGATGTTGAGTAGCCCTCAACTCCCAATTCGCTCCCTCCATGATGTGAGCTACTTGGCTCACTAGGCTCCTCTTCATGGCTTGAAGTGGAGCTCTCCTCATGGTACTTGGCCAAGTTATCCCACAACTCCTTGGCATTGTTGTATTTACCTATCTTACACAAAACATTAGTAGGTAATGAAAATTCAATTGTTTTAGTTACCTCATTGTTGATCGTGGATTGGTGGACTTGTTCCTTCGTCCACTTGTTCTTCTCTAGAGGCTCTCCTTCTTTATCCATTGGAGGAGTAAACCCTTCTTGTACACAAAACCAGTTCCACATATTAGTCCTAAGAAAATACATCATCCTTACCTTCCAATATGCGAAGTTGTCGTTGTAGAAGGGTGGAATGGTGATGTCTTCTCCGAATTGATCCATCTCTAGCTTGTGCTCCCACGGGTGTGAATCCGTCGAAGCCTCGCTCTGATACCACTTGTTAGGATCCTTCGTACGGAGGCTAGAGAGGGGGGTGTGAATAGCCGACCCCAAATCGTCGTTTCTTTCTACAAAACGTGTTAGCGCAGCGGAAAATACAAAGAAACGAAAGAGAAGAAAACCAAACCTTAACACAAGGATGTAACGAGGTTCGGAGATTAGGGCTCCTACTCCTCGGCGTGTCCGTAAGGTGGACGAGTCCAGTCAATCCGTCGGTGGATGAGCCCCCGGAGAACCGGCTAATACAATATACTCCTTGTGGGTGGAGAAACCTCGCCACAAACGTTTGCAACAGCAAACAAAGAGTACAAGAACAGTAAGAAAAGCAATACAATATGAATACAATAGCACTCTACCAATTGCTTGCTTTCTTGTCGACTGGAGGTGAAGCAGCAACTTCACAACCCAAAGCGGCTCGGCGATTGGAAGCTCACGTGAAGCTTGCTCAATCAAAGCTCGGTTGAGCGAAGCTTGATGGCGAAAAACGAAGTTCTAGAAGAAAGAAGAAATTCGGTGCGGACCTCGACCCCTTTATACTGCGAAGAAGGCGAAGAAACTAGTTGTTGCTACGCAGCGGCTAGGGCGATAGGCCGATCGGTCGTGGGGACCGATCGGTCGTGGGGACCGATCGGGCTCTATGCTGAACTCTGCGTGGAGAATCTGATCGGTCCCGGACCGATCCACCTCCGATCGGTCCGGGGACCGATCCCCATCTTGATCGGTCCGGGAATCTCCTGATTGGTCACAGACCGATCGGATACACTACGTATCGCTGGATCGGTCTGCGGACCGATCGAGCTTGGTTTTGCCCAAACCAAGTCCCAGTCTCCCAAACCAACATCCGGTCAACCTTGACTGTTGGTACATCATGCTAGCATCGGTCACTCCCTTGACCTGCTAAGACTCCTCACCAAGTGTCGGTCAATCCCTTTGACCCACTTGAACTTTTCTCTTCGTGTCAAGTATCCGGTCACTCCCTTGACCTACTTAACCTTCTCAACACCAGATGTCCGATCATCCTTGATCCATCTGGATTTTCCCTTGCCCAGCTTCACTCACCAGGACTTTCACCTAGCTTCACTCACTAGGGTTTTCACCTAACATCCAGTTAGGACTTTCTCTCTGGCTTCACTCACGGGACTTTCCAAGCCTAACATCCCGTTAGGACTTTCCCCTTGCTTCACTCACCGGACTTTCACCTTGCCTAACATCCAGTTAGGACTTTCCAACTAACATCAGTTAGGACTTTCCCACTTCACTCACGACTTTCCACCTGCCTAACATCCAGTTAGGACTTTCCCGTGCCAAGTCTCCATACTTGGACTTTCACAACACTACCTGCTTGGACTTTTCCCCGTGCCAAGTCTCCGTACTTGGACTTTTCCAGTGCCAAGTCTCCATACTTGGACTTTTCGCGAATCAGGTCAACCAGGTCAACCTTGACCTAAGGTTGCACCTACAATCTCCCAAACACCTATTCTTGTCAAACATCAAGAATACAACTCTCTTCTCGTCAAACATCGACATGCAACTCAACTAGGTCAACCTTGACCTAAGGTTGCACCGACAATCTTCCCAAGTCAAACATCAAAATACAACTCGAGTCAAGTCACCTCGAGTCGGGTCAACCAGGTCAACCTTGACCTAAGGTTGCACCAACAATTTAGAGGTGGTTTATTCATCTGATCACTACTGGGAAGCTGGAACAATTTGTGTATCAAATGAGTACCAAAAATTATGGAGCAGCACTAAGTCATTGAAAAACTCAAGTGGAGCTCTTGTACTTTCAATAACAAATGGTGTTCTATTTTTTTTTATGTCTTCTACTAAATGCATGACAGAGTTATCAAATATGCTACTATAATTCTGAGCAGAAGCAACAGAACAGAAACATTTTGATGTAAATGAATATGATGTTGGAATTTTTGGTGGCCGGGATTTGTGTAAAACTACATTTGAAAATTGCAGTGCAAAACTGGAGCAAAAACAGGAAACAGAATTCTGGAATTGCAGAATCTGGAATTGAAATTCTTTTACTGAAACCAGAAATTGAATTGGAATCAATGTGGAAATGGTGTGCTAATTTTTCCATGTGATTCTTAAATTAGTAAGAAATTCAAGTAGAGTTTGTTGGTGTGGGAAGCATCCGATGATCGAACTCAAGTTTTGATAATGGCAAAGGGATTCAAAGTTAAGTTTAATTGTTATCTAACGTTTTGAATGAGCTTACAAAAAAGTCCTAAGTGTACTTAGGCAAAAGTCCTAACTGCGGTTAGGCAGGTGGAAAACCCTAGGGGGTGGTAACCCTAGGTCATAGGGGGTGGTAACCCTATGTGGAAAGTCTTGGCGGGTCGAGAGCTTCAGGCAAAAGTCCTAGGCGGGGGTAACCCTAGGTGGAAAGTCCTAGTGTCGCGAACCAAGTGAAAGACTGGACGGGCCGGGAAGCGGAAGTCAAAAGTCCAGTCGATCTGGAGGATCGCACTGGCAACAGGTAAATCTCCTGAGTGGAGTAGGTGAGGACGTGTTCTCCGTAGAGAGAACAGTAGGCGTCGGGTCGACCTAGGGTTTCCGGTTGGAAATCCGAAGTCAGACCCAGACAGTCCGATGGTTGTCAATTATATCACTTATAATATGTCTGTACTAACTTTGCTTTGCAGGGTTTTGTGTTTGGGACTAACACATTTTGCAGGAACAAAGAAGCACATTTTGACCTCGGATGAACAGTGTCTGATGCGCCTCCATGGGGATTGGAGGCGCCTCAGGTGCTAGCCGAAGCCAGCTGTCCAGAGGAGCTGGAGGCGCCTCGGAGGAAGTTGAAGGCGCCTTGGACTAGGCGTTGGAGGCGCCTTGGACCAGTTTGGAGGCGCCTTCAATGGGATAAGGCGCAACTAGATCAGAGCTGATCCACGCGTGCGACTCAGTGGCCTGGAGGCGCCTCGGACAGGCTTAGAGGTGCCTCTAGCACTGTATAAAAGGGGTCTTCGAGCAACAGCTAAAATCAACACCTTCCAAGCAATCCTTACGCAACCAGCTGCTAACAAGAAGATCCGACGAAGCTACAACTTGACGCCGATGACCCGGAGCTCAGAAACGGCCATTTCTATTGTCGTTGGTATATTTATTTATTGTGAATTGTACTTGAAATCTATAATCCTTTTCGAAATTATAGTTGTTGCCCAACGTAAACGCTCAACGAGCGTGGGCCTTGGAGTAGGAGTCGTCACAGGCTCCGAACCAAGTAAATACCTTGTGTTTGCGATGTGTTCTTTTATATTTCCGCTGCTTTACTCGATTAGTGTTTTATGAATTGAACGAATAAACCACGAGCGCTATTCACCCCCCCCCCCCTCTAGCGCTTCTTGATCCAATAGAGTTGTTGTGTTCTCAGTGTAAATTATCTACCATTTACCATGAATTGGAAATCTTGAATGGGATGAGTTCTGAAAATTGAAGATTGAACTTGGCAATGCAGAAATATATTAGTGTTGTGTCAAGCTTAGATTTGTTCCTTGAATTTGGTTTTTCATTTAAGATTTTGTGCCAAATATATGTGCTCTTTTTATGGTACAAACTTTTCAATTTAGTTGCTAATCAGGAGCAAGTCTCTTGTATTCATAATTTGGAGGTTGCAAGTAATCAAAGTCTTGATACTGAACCTGCAAAGCAGCCTGCATTGTGGCAATCCTGATTTTGACTAACGACAACATGAAATTATTTTCCTGTCAATTTCTGAATTGATAACTATAGTTGTAGGATTAGTACATTGGCAATGAACTCTGAAATAATGATCTGCTGAACTTGAGAATTTGCTTTTAAGATGAATTTCCTGGTACTTGAAGCTGTGTTCTACAAACAGTACTCTGATTCTGGTTTCTGCTGATCTTCAAAATTGTTGCATTGCTAAGCGATATTCTCTCCTATTTTATATCCTTCAATTCTTGACTATAAGTACCATAAATTAATTGAAGTTCCAATCCCTCTAATGCTATTTGTGACCACTGTTTGAGCTGAAATTTATTGATATTTCATTGACTTGATTTCTAATTTGTTTAAATGCAGAATTCTGTTGTGGGCATTAGTATAGAAATGAGTTTCATCTATAGAGTACTTTGATATCAATTCTGAAGTTCTTAAATGAGAAGTCCTTGAGCTATCAATTCTGTAATTGAAGTGCAGAATTTATATTGAAATTTTAAACTTTGGGATCAAAGCTGAATGCAGTTCAGCAACATTCTGAGTTGTAGGAAGTTTGTTGTTGTTGAAGACGTTTTGAAATGGAAATTGAATCCCTAGAGGATCCTGAAATTTGGAAGTGTAATTGAATCAAGCTGTTGGAGTGAAATTTGCTAATTTCTGAAGATTGTTAATGAGTGAAGAGCACTGATTCCTGTAAGTGTAATATCTGAATTGCTTTGTTGCTGCTGTGGAGAATTCTTAACTGCTGAGAAGACTTTTGGCTCTAAGTTTTTGGAATTTAATATGTCTAGAAGATTCTGGGACTTCATATATGAACTGATGTTTGAATTATTTTGTGGAATTGTGTGATGCATCACCTCTAATGATTTTGACTACTTGAAGTGTTTTGAATCGGAATTGCATCTTGATTGACATTGGATGAAGATACTGTGTATAGAAGAATTAAAACAAAAGTTTGATGTTTGATTCTGCCAAAGACAGAAATAGAGAAATAGAAAGAAAAATCTGCAGAATGAAATCAGAAATAGTGGCTAGAGGTGTATCATCTTGGATTAGATGGTATTTCATTGTCCGAGACGGCCAATACTTTAAATGTGGGGGAGGGAGCTCTTCGCCATAAGTTGATTTGAATTGTGTTAGTTTCAAAGTGTGCAAAAACAGTGAAAAAAAATTTGAGATATGACACATCAAAAGAGTATTAAATTTGGAGATAGAGTATCAAGATTCTATGTTTGCCATCAAATTGAAGGGGAGATTAGCTTGATATTTTGAAGTGGTAATGACATATGGTATTCATCTCTTTTCACATCAAAATGGTCAACTCATCAAGTATATTCTTCCAATACTCTTATCTTTTCAATTTTTCATTGAATTCTTTTCTTTTGCCTATTTCATTCACTTTCATTGTTCTTTTTTACTCCATTTCAATTCGTGATGATTAATCGTTTTGATTCATGTATGCTATGTTTATAGTGGTGGAGAATTAGAAAATAAGCAAGCTTATGGTAGTGAAATGTTGTGAGTGACATTGAGTGAGCTCCACTTATATGCATTTTTGAGTGTGAGGGCTAGAATAGGTTAATACCTTGTGAGATTGCAACTTACTTAATTTTTCAATTGGATTGAAATCACCATACCTACTGATTATTATTTGAATTGTATTCATGATTGTTTGTGATCTTTAAGATGACCTTAATTAAATTCTTTTTACCATTTTCTAGATATTGCTAGGGAATTACTATGGAGATGATTTTTAGTTTTTTCTTGACTTGAACGGGACGTCCAAAATTAAGTGTGGGGGATTTGATAATCATGATTTTGGCTATATTATCTTGATTCATAATGCATGCTTTTGATGGTCTATTCATAGTTTAATTTCACATTTACACCATATTTCATAATTGCATGTGATCTTGGACTTAATTGCAAATTAGCCTATTTTCATGGTATTTGATGCTAATATTTGATTATTATTTTGTAGGTATCAAAAGGGTCATGGACCCGATCAAATCAGATCACATTTGGGCTCAAATCAAGGGCTAATCAAGTTGATCAAGCCTTGGAGTGTTTTGGACCGTCCATTGAAGATCAGAGAGATCTGAGCCATCCATCAAGAATCTGGTCCATCCGAGCTACGAGAAAGCACATCACAGCCATAGATGAAGATCCAAGGGTTTTGATCCAGATCTGAGTTGATCCAGCCATTGATCAAGCCCAAATTAGTCTCAGCCGTCCGATCAGATTGAAGATGATTTAAAACGCAGAAACTACAGTGTTTTCCAGTGAGCTCGGCTTCACGATTTCCTCACTGTTCATCTTCTTCGTCGCCGAAGCTTCCATTCCAATTTCCAGATCTGAGGGCAAACTTGTTCTCCAACGGCAATCTCCAGCTTCCGGCGTCCATCTTCCGGTGATCAGAGAGCAGCAGAGGGAGGTTTCTCAGTCGCGATTTCAATTCTTTTCCATCGCCACATTCCTGTGAGGGGAGGTTTCCGATCAGTGAATTCACATCCACCAGAGCTTGAGGGGAGGTTTCTGAGAGTTTCTAATCCATTTCCGATCTCCATTCCGCAGCTAACTTGGGTCAATTTGGCCGTTCGATCTAGTTTGCGATTTCCAGAACTTGAGCTCTGTTCTTCGATTGTTGGGATTACCAGATAGTTGTGAGCTTGAGGGGAGGTTTCCAAGGGTTGTGAGCTTCCTCTGGTGATAGTTGGAGGCTAGAGATGAGTTGTTGAATGCTTGAGGGGAGGTTTCCGATAGCATTTCTGTTCATGGCAGGGAAGAAGAGGTTTAGTTTCAGTTTGGTTTGTGGAATGTTAGGGTTTAGAATTCTATGTTCTTGTCTTTGATTGTTCATCACTTGGCTCAGATCTATTGATCTGATTTCCTTTCTCTTGCAATTTCAATTTCTGTTTGAGATTTTGTATTTCCGATTTCAATTTCTTATTTACAAACCCAGACTTTAGATCTATTTTATGTTAAGTTTTGCAATATTGATACTAACAGTTTGTAGGTTTTTGTGATTTAATTAGCAATTCAATCTTTGTGACTATGAACTTGTCTAAGTGTTGGATGCTTAATTTGATGTTTTGATTGGTTACCTCTACTCATTGTAAATGAGAATGTGCTTTTGAGTTTACTTGTTACTGTGATTAAGAATAGGAAATATCAAATTGAATTGTTTGATTCAATGGTGCATTAGAATCTAAATTTAATTGATGTTAATTTGATGAAATTGAAGTAATAATGTATAGAAGAGATCAACCTTACTTGAATCTGTTCTTGATCTTATTAGAAGAACTCAATTTGAATTGTGAGCTAAATGAAAGTATTTAGTTAACCTTGTTAATGTAATAATTTGAGTTGAAGCAATTTTAGAGTACTCACACACTTACTAGTTAACCTTGGAAAAATACGACTTGGGACTCCTTACTACACGTGTTTCATTTAGTTTATTTAAGTTCCTGATTTTTATTAATTTGATGTACCACGTGACATCCAAATGGCCAACACCAATGAGTTATTCCGAATTACCAAATTTATTTTGGGGATATGCTCTGGAAACAACAGTGTAATTCTGAATATGGTACCTTCTAAATCAGTACCCTCTACTCCCATGGAATTGTGGAATGGACGTAAGCTTAGTTTAAGATACATTCAGATTTGGGGAAGTCCAGCACATGTGCTGAAGGGAGACACTGTCAAGTTGGAATCACGAACAGAAGTTTGTCTGTTTGTAGGATATCCTAAAGGAACAAAAGGTGGTTTATTTTATAATCCTAAAAATCAGAAGATCATTGTTAGCACCAATGCTTGATTTTTAGAGGAAGATTATATAATGAACCACAAGCCCATGAGTAAAATTGTTCTAAAAGAAATAAGAGAGGACATGCCTAACTTAGTACCAATAGTACAAGATGAAATATCACAAGAAACTGTAACACGTATCACAAATGATACTCGACTATAGACAGTGTCTCATCGTAGTGGGAGGGTTGTAAGACAATCTGAAAGATTCATGTTTTTGGGAGAGTCTTCGGACTTGATCCCTGGTGAACATGAACCTGATCCCTGGACATATAACGAAGCACTCCAAGATAAAGATGAGTATCTTGTCAAAGAGCGATGAACTCTGAAATATAATCTATGTATTCTAATAAGGTATGGGAGCTTGTAGAACCACCTATTGATGTAAAAGTCGTTGGATGTAAGTGGATCTACAAAAGGAAAAGAGGGATAGATGGGAAGGTGGAAACCTTCAAAGCAAGGCTTGTTGCGAAGGGGTATACTCAGAAAGAGGGAAGTTTGTGTTCTTTTATTTTTTTTGATCTTGTGATTCGATTGTTCCTTTTGGTTAAACCTAGGGTTACTATAAGGAAATTAAATATTAAATTTCGTTGAAAGGCTTTGTCTAGGAAGTGGTGGATGCTCCCATACCCAAGAAGGTCTAATGCCTCGTCATGTTTAACCTGGAAGCCAAACTTTGAAATTAATATTTAATTGAATTTGTAACATGGATGGAATTGGATCAATAATGTTAAGTATCATTTGCGATCCAATTCTAAAGCTCTAAGAACAGATAAGTTAAATTTGGAATCAATAATGTTAAGTTCTGTTTGTGATTCTTAATTTAATTTCTAAAGAACACAATAAGTTGTTAGGAATGGTTCAGGACTTGTACAAAATTTTTATACAAGGGAACCGGTACGATATTCCCAGTAGTAACAAACACACCCAAGCTATTGGAGCTTCGGAAGATGAAAAGGAGCTAAAAGGAGCTAAAGAAGCTAGCTGGAGGTGCCTTCAACTAAGTGTTGAAGGTGCCTACGCTGCCTGCAGGCTTGGAGGCACCTCCATCACCTTGAAGGCGCCTCAAACCAGTCCAAGGCGCCCTTAAGGGTAATGGAGGTGCCTCAAACCCAGTAAAAATGAACGTTTGCTATTGGATAAAGTTTTATCTAGTCAAACACCTTAGAGGCGCCCTCAACCCTCTTGGAGGCGCCTTCAACACTCGGGATAAGATTTCCAGGAGCTATATAAAGTCCCCTAGAGCTAGGAAATTAATAAATCAACTCTGTAACAACTTCCTAGCAACTTCTGTGCTCTCTTATTTTGTAAAAGGCTTCTCCGACATCAGAGAAGGAGACTTTTCTAGTGCGCTTTCCCACCACCTTGGATTAACAACCCCCTGAGTTGTAACCAAGTTTATTTCTAGTCTCCCTTTTATTTCTTGTTATTTCTTTTATTATTGTTGCTATCTTTTTGAGTTGAAAGTCTTGAGGAGGGTATACCTTGTTTTGTAGGTAATTCACCCCATCTTGCGGGCCCCGCTGCACCAACAAGTGGTATCAGAGTCCGACAGCCTCAAAAGGACTAACCGTCAACAGAAGCACAAAGATCAAGACAATGGTCGGAGCGAACATTCATCCCCCGAAATTCAACGGAGACTTCGCTACGTGGAAACGCAAAATGGAGGTATTTTTCAAGGCAGAGTTTGATATTCTTCTTATTATGAAATATGGTTTTGCAGCACCTAAAGACAAGGAAGAATACAACTAGACGAAGAAGGAGCAAGCAGATTTTGTGGCCAACGGATAGGCGGAATTCCACCTGCTCAGCGTTCTGCCGCCCCAGGAGGTAAGTCAGATCGGAAACTATGACTCCGCCAAAGACCTCTATGAAAAATTCATGGAGCTTCACGAAGGTACCTCAGAAGGCAAATTGGCAAGGCGGGACATCCTCCGGACTCAGCTAACAAACCTCCGAATGAATAATGGTGAGAAGGTAGCGCAACTTCAAGCGAGGATCAAGGAGCTAATAACTCAACTCAGCAACCTCGAAGAATCGGTAACGAACCGAGACTCGATTTGATATGCGCTCAACTCCTTCCCCAGAACTCCTGAATGAGCATCCTTAGTAGATGCTTACTATATCTCTAAGGATTTTGAGGTAAGTAGTTTAGAAAGTTTATTTTCTACCTTCGAACTTCACGAGTCTCAACTTGCAGAGTCTAAAAAAGTAGAGAAGTCAAACCTCAACATTGCCCTACAAGTCGAAAAGGACAATCCCGACTCTGAAGCATCGATCAACGAAACCAAAGCGGCACTACTGGTAAGATGTTTCAATAAATTTCTTAAAACTAATAAATTTCGATCGCAGCTGAGAAAGCATCAGCGCAATAGAAGGACGGCTCAGTGTTACAACTACAATGAAGAAGGGCACATCAAGGATGACTGCCCCGAATTAAAGAAAAAGGACAAAGAAAAGTCTCGAAGATCGACGCCCTCGAAACGTAAGAATCTGAAGGTTACATGGGATGAATCATCATCCTCGAAATCCGAAGTCGAAACCTTCTCAGGATTAGCACTGATGGCCAACCATCTTTTCGAAGAAACCAGCTCGGAGATGAGCATAGATGAAGGGGGAGGATCATCAGAAGAAGAAGAAAGCTACGATGAAGGGGGAGAATCACCAAGTGAGGTAAGTAAGGTATGTGATCTCACCCCTACTCAGTCTTTTGGATTTATCAAAGTACTTACAAAAGATCTAGCGAAATTAGAAAAAGAAAATGTTGAATTGAAATTAAGATTAGCAAAAGCATGTCCACTAGAAATGTATGATATTTTAAAATTAGAAAATAAGAAAATGAAAATTAAAATTGAAAAATTAAAAAATAATCAAGCATGCTTAATTAAATTTCCAAAATCAAAACTTAGAGTCTATGGAAAATTAAATTGATATATTAAAAAGCATCAGGGACAACTTAGAAAAGTTCCTAGAAACTATGTACCCCCTAAGTTCTTAATTAATCCAGTAGGAAGGAACCTTTATTAGGTTCCAAAATCATTTCTAGACTAAATATTTTTTTAAGTTAGAGCTTACAGCGAGAAAATTAAACAATGAGTTTCTTTATGAGGCTTTGTCTAAGAAAGTGGTTGTTGCTCTAATAACCAAGAAGGCTTAGTGCCTCGCCACAACCTGGAGGCCAAAATATTGAAATAAAATGTTTAATTAACTTTCTGGAAAAGCATTAAAATTAGAATTAAATAATGCTTTAGAAAGTTTTTCTATAACATTTTTTTTAATTCAACAAAAATATTTTTAAACTTAGAAAATATTTCTTGCATAAAATTTTTACTTAGGAAAATTCTCAAATAATATTTTTTGCCTAAGTTAAAATTTCTTCTGAAATTAGAACTAAATTAGAAATTTTTTTCTCTCTTACCTAAGTTTTAACTTAGAAAATTCTTAAATTGTTTTTAACTTAGAAATTCTTTCAAAAGTCTCAGAAATTTGTTTTAAAAGACTTAGAATTTAGTTTGAATATGTTTTATACCCCATTTTTACCGTGATCAAAGGGAGAGAGATAGACACAAGTTAAGAGGGAGTTAGAAATATTTTAAAATTCTACTTTGAATTTTTGTAAAATGATATTCTGTTTAAAAATTGGTATTAGATCTGAACTAAATCTTATGTTACAATTTATTTTATGCTTGAAAAAGTTAGTTGAACTTGGGTTTAAAATTACTACTTGTCTGTTTAACCCTAACTTGAACTTGGGTTGATGCACATCAAAAAGGGGGGATTGTTGGACCCCGTGGGTATTTTAATGTGATCAACCAAGTTAGTTAGGTCATGCTTTGTTATTTGATCCCTATGTCTAAGTGTGCAGGAACTTAGGAGCGCAGGAAGTCGAGCGAAAGACACAGCTAGCGAGAAGGACGACACGGGAAGGGAGCCGACGGGTTCGGTGCGCTCGAAGGACGAGAGAGCTGCGGAAGAGTACACCGGTGGGCGAGAAGAACGTGCGCGACGTTCGAGCGACGTAAAGCCGGGACGGAAGACTGCTCGAGGAAAAGGTTGGGAATTAGGTTCGGGTGAGTCCTATTCCGGTTGACCACAATCACCCAAGCTATTGGAGCTTCGGAAGATGAAAAGGAGTCAAAAGGAGCTAAAGAAGCTAGCTGGAGGCACCTTCAACTAAGTGTTGAAGGTGCCTGCGCTGCCTGTAGGCTTAGAGGCACCTCCATCACCTTGAAGGAGCCTCAGACCAGTCCGAGGCGCCCTCAAGGGTAATGGAGGCGCCTCAGACCCAGTAAACATGAACGTTTGCAATCGGATAAAGCTTTATCGGGTCAAACTCCTTGGAGGCGCCCTCAACCCTCTTGGAGGCGCCTTCAACACTCAGGATAAGATTTTCAGGAGCTATATAAAGGCCCCTGGAACTAGGAAATTAATAAATCAACTCTGTAACAACTTCCTAGCAACTTCTGTGCTCTCTTATTGTGTAAAAGGCTTCTCCGCCTTCAGAGAAGGAGACTTTTCTAGTGCGCTTTCCCACCACCTTAGATTAACAACCCCCTGGGTTGTAACCAAGTTAATTTCTAGTCTCCCTTTTATTTCTTGTTATTTCTTTTATTATTGTTGCTATCTTTTTGAGTTGAAAGTCTTGAGGAGGGTATACCTTGTTTTGCAGGCAATTCACCCCCCTCTTACCGGCCCCGCTGCACCAACACTACTGCTCGATATCTGTCTTCAAATAGACCTCCATTCTTTTCTTCTAGTATGGAAAATCATTTCCATTGAAGAGAGGAGGACGAGTGATGTTGTATCCCTTAAGTTGGGTTATTTGAAAATATCTTACAAAAAAATTAAAAAAATATATATCCTAAGACTAGGTCTTAGATTAGCAGAGTTTGAGGTGAAAATAAAAATTGAGAACTCGAATGGTGTTACAGCAACTTTGAGTTAAAAATGAACAAGAAAGATTTAATTGAAAAGGTAAATGTTACCAATTTAAATAAATTATTAAAACTAAAATCCAAGAAAAAATAATTCCCCGACTTGATTGGTGGTTGCACCAATTCAGAGCTAACAAGGCTCTGATACTACTTGTTGGATCAAGACCAGCATGAGGGAGGGGTGAATCACGTGATTAAAAAAAAAACTTTTCGTTTCTTTTTAAATCAAAGTAAGTAAGTGAGTGCAGCAGAAATAAAAACAGAAATAGAGAAGTACAAGAACGCAAGCAGTTTTACTTGGTTCAGAGCCTTCAGTGACTCCTACTTCAAGACTCAGGTCCCGCGGACCTATCGATAGGTAATTCATCCAGAACCATCGAAACAGTGGATCAAATACAAAAAGAATAAGAACAAGTGTAACATGCTACACTTTTCCTTTTTCTATAATTAAATATAGAACTGAATTTCGTTACCCAACACTTTCGAAGATGATCGGCTTAGGCTTGGTGTCAGACGACTCCTCAGCAATAGTCAGGCGCAGCAATGTCATAGCAGAGTAACAACAAGAAGTCGAAGCAGTTGAAACTTCAAACGGACGCGTAGAAGCTCATAGAAGAGTTGGTGAAGAAGGCTTGGTCGAGCGGCACCTTTATAGAATATGGAAGGTGCCTTCCATATCCTTGAAGGCACCATCCATAGGTAAAAATCTATCCCAAAAAGTCCTACTCCTTATTGTCGATGATGTCTGATTGTATCCATTTGAAGGCACCTTTTAAGCTCTCGAAGGCACCTTCCATGAATGGTACTGAAGGTGCCTTCCGTTGCTTGGAAGGCGCATCGGTACTGTTCACCCGAGGCTTTCGTGCTCCCTTTGCCCTGCAACAAGTGTTAGTCCAATGTAAAGATATTTAACCTGCAAAATAAGGTTAGCACAATAAAAATTATGATTAATTTATGACTTAGACCCTGCCCTTCATATCAGGATCTTGTCAGAGTCTTAATTTAAGTTTTCAAAATAGACCTAAATTAGACTGACGCCTACTGTCCCCTCAACCGGGGCGTGTCCTCACTTAGTTACTCTCCTCCGGTAACTTACCTTCACTTATCAAGTGTTGAGTTACTTACTCGACGTCCAATCTAAGCCACCAGGTCTTCCTACCAGAATCGCACATTCGGACTTCACTAACTAAGAATCGAACATCCTAATCTCCTGTCGGAATCGTACATCCGGACTTCCTCCCGTCAAAAATTGAACATCCTGACCTCCTGTTAGAATCTCACATCTGAACTTCCTTCTTGGTGTCAGGTCCTCTTGACCCATCAAGTTAGTCAACCCTGCACACTTGATAACAAGGTTACATCAACAACACATCTAATTTTAATCCATTTGTCATTTATCAAAATTCAAGTTTGATCATTGGTGCTAAATGCACCAATAAATAGTTCTTAAAACCATTAACTACTAGCAACATTAGGTACTGGTCATATAGTTTTAGAATTTATTCTTCAAAGGAAGTATTCGACTAATGCAGAAATTAAACTGGAAGGTCTTCAGGTTGTACTTTCATTGTCCGGATCTTGCTCACTGTCAATGTCTCCTGCTTCATTCGTCTCATTACCTAAAATGGTTAAAATCTATGAGTCAAGAGACTCAGCACATTCAAATCATACTTTACATTAATTAGTTCCTATATCTATGTGTCCTAACGGAAATATACCTAACTAAACCTTTACTCATATTAAAGTATTTTCCTTGCATATGCATACTAAAGTATGAATGTAAACATACTAGGTACAAGGCCATATATCTGAACATGAGCATAAAAGCATGACATGAGCTTGAACATATTTAGTCATAAACATAAACATATATGAATATAAACGTGAATATGAGCATAAGAGTATCAGTATGAGAATAATCATACATAACATAAACATAAACATATATGAACATAAACGTGAACATGAGCATAAGAACATCGACATAAGCATGATTATACATAACATGAACATAAACATATATGAACATAAACATGAACATGAGCATAAGAGCATCGGCATGATCATGATCATACATAACATAAACATAAATATATATAAACATAAACGTGAACATGAGCATAAGAGCATAGGCATGAGCATGAACATACATAACATAAACATAAACATAAGCCTTCATGGTTTGGTACGCTCCTCGGGCGTGAGTCCCCGGATCATACAACCGTCTCATATATAAAGTTAATTGATCTCTTAAGTAACCTCCTGGGCTTGCCTGGGACATATCTTACCCGTCCCCTTGCTTCTACCATAATCAGTAGGGATCCGAGCCTTGGAACAGACACCCCTACCCATATATACTTTATCTGATTGTATAGTATAAGCTTCCCGGGCTTGCCTGAGACATATCTTACCCATAGAGTGAGCCACTCGAGAGGGGATCCCTAGATCAACACTCGAAGCTCCCCGGGCAAAAGGTACCACCATCCGAACCTTGAAACAGAAGTGATACACGGTACCTGGATCATGGCTTGGTAAGCTCCCTGAGATGTAGGAATCCCCCGGATCAACACTTGGGAAGCTTCTCGACTTGCCGAGATATATCCTCCCTATACATACATAACTAATTCTATGGTAAGTTTCCCGGCTTGCCGAGACATATCTTACCCATATATATATAACTAATTATAATGGTAAGTTTCCCGAGCATGGGTCCCCGGAACATATCCTACCCATAGAGTAAGCTCCTTGGGCTTGCTCGAATCATAACTTGATAAGTTCCCCGGGCTTGCCTGGTTCATCACTTGGCCTATGGCATAAACATGAACATAACATAAACATGTATGTAAACTCAACTACGATCATTACATAAGCACGTGCTTAAACATAAACATGTTATTAACCCCTAAAATCAGTGAGGGAAACTAACTTCCACTTAATCCAAAATTTTACAATTTGTTATATTCTAATTTGAGCATGCAAATTTCCTAACTTTTAAGAATCACTAATAGAAATCATCTATCAAAATGATAGTACAACTTCATGATAAATAACCTTCAAAACTAGTAATTTAAACTGTCCCTTATAAAAATCCAAAACATACAATTGCTACGTCCTAATATGAGCCTACAAAGATCCCTAATTTCTAAGGAAAATTAATGGAAAGATTCTATAGAATGATAGTGCAACATCATAACACATAACCTCTAAAACAAGTAGCAAAAACAACCCTTGTAAAAAAATCAAAAATATACAATTGTTACATCCTAGTATGAGCATACAAGGATCCCTAACTTCTAAGGAAGCTAATAGAAAAATTCTACCAAATGATAGCGCACATCATCATACATAACCTCCAAAAACGATAGCAAAACAACCCTTATAAAAATCTGAAATTAATCTATAGAATGTAAAGTTATCATGATATAATAAAAGGAGACACATAAGCGAACTACACCTAATCTGAAAATTAACAGGTGATGTTTAAGGTGATCATAAATATAAAAAAAAAAAAAACTTAAACACAATTATACTAAATACAAAAATTTACATATATCTTAAGCACAACAGGATTAGTTTCATGACAACATAAACCCTAAGATCCAAACCTACATATGATACAAAATAATCATAAACTTGAGATCAATTTTATGTTATCAAAATTTCTAGGAACCTAACCTAACTTAACCTCCAAAGGTAGCAACAATGAGGAGAGTTTCATGGCATGGAAAACTAATAAAACTGAAACTAACAAACTCACATGGTTCTCAAAATATGAGGATTTCATGGCCTCCTAAAATCATCAAAATCGAACTACAAGGAAACTAAATATGCATGAATTTAAGGAACTAAAAAAAACATAATATGAGAAGAACATATCTTCAATTCCTTCTTGCTACTAAGTCTCTTCTTCTTCTTCTCCTTATCCTTATAGCTTGGTCCGACGATGGTGAAGGCTAGGGCCGACGAAAATACAAAGAGAATAGGAGTAAGGCTTTTCTAAGGGTGCATATATATATTGGTGGTGTCAAGTCTATCCCAAAGAAAATTTTGAAATGTTCCATTTAAAATTTTATATTTACGTAAATCATTCTTTCCATAATTATTTAGTAAAAGATGATCAAGTATTAGGATTTCTCTATAAAAATCTTACCAAATCACAAATAAATGTTTTTAAATTTATACCTTAAATAAATTTACTATATATATATATATATATATATATATATATATATATATATATATATATATACCACCTAAATTTTACACATGCTAAGCCATAAATAAATTTTTATTTATTAAATTAGGATTTATCTATTTATCTTTTACATATATATACCACCTAAATTTTACACATACTAACCCATGAATAAATTTTTATTTATTAAATTAGGATTTATCTATTTATCTTTTATATGTATATAAATAAATTTTATAAAAGTTTATGTCCATAAATCATATAAATTTTTATACTCACTAAATCCTATAAATTATAAAATGTGATGCATATAAATTATTATGTGTACTGAAATTTAAATCTGTAAATTTTAATACATATAAATTTCTAAATCTGGGCTAATAATCAACATTATTTTAATTAAGCATTTCGATCTACTCTAGTTATGCATGGTATTAACATGTATTAATTTTGGGTATTACAGGTGCTCATGAGAAGTCTGGAGGTAGTCAGGATGATCAAATGTTTACGGGGAACTCCGGAGCAAGTCAGGATGATCAGATGCTTATGGGAGGCTTAGAGCAGGTCAAGGTGACCGAATGCTTGCGGGGAAGGCCTAGAACAGGTAAGGTTGACCGGATGCTTACAGGGAGATCCGAAGTAGGTCGAGAGTGACCGAATGCGGAGAGACTCAAATCATGAGAATAATGATGACCCTTCATTTGAGGGGAGGATGGTTAGGAATACAATCAAAGTCCCACATTAGATGAATATAGAAAAAAATTATAGGTTTAAAAAGATGTAAGATATCTTCATTGGCATGAACTCTTTTAAGTAGAACCTAAGAGTAAAGTCATGAAGACTTAAATTTAAAGTGGATAATATGTATATTTGTTTTAGGCACCGCATTAGAAGTTTATTACATAATTAATTTGCTGAAGATATAGAAAATATAGTGGGAATTTAAATTATAATCTACATAATTTAGACTTTGAACGGATAATCTAAAATTGTATGTCTAGGTTCCAAGTGGACTTCCCTAGTGAGACACCCTATCACAAATGTCTGCCGAGGGAAAAAATTACATGATAAAAGAGAAAGAAGACAAAACAAGAGAATCATAGTAGAAGTATTCCTTCTCTTTAAAATATCTCCTTGGACAAGAACAACTCTTGAAATCTTTCTCTCAAGAATACTCTCTTCCTCAACCACTTGCTTGAGAATGAATTGTCTTTTGCTCAAGCTCAACCTTTTTAGATGGAAAGCTTTTTCTTGAGTAACAGACAAACTTTCTTTAACAATAAGAAACGCATGTGGCTAGAGCAACAAGAAATAAATCTTCTTGAGCAACAAGTCTTCTCGGTTTCTTGAGCGATAAGTCTTCGCGATTTCTTGAGCAACAAGACTTATCGAAGACTCGAGTAAACAATGCAACTAATTAAGACTTAGTAAACAAAGCAACCAAGAAATCAAGACTTGACAACAAGTTGAGCAACAATTTTTTATCAAGGACTTGATCTAGCCACAAAGAGATGTGTGGCAAATATTAATGGATCCACTCGGTCCTATGAGTTTAGTAGCATTTACACATAAGTTTGTATAATTCGGACTCTTAATTTGTACACCAACAACTATGTTTCATCATAATGTCACTCAACTTCAAATGTAAAATTAATATCTCATTTATATAGAAATTTATTTCCATCAATCATTTTATTCCATTCGTATTTTTCCAATAATTATCACGAACAAGATTTTATGATATTGTTGTCACTATTTTCTTTAAAAAAACAAAATTGTTTAAAGAAACACTATTTATTAGTTGCTTATTTTAGTATGTTTTAGGAGAATTACGTGTTTCTTGCGCGACGGTCAATTTTCACGTTAATAGTTCCTTAATTTAGTGAAAATCAAACTAAATTTTAAAAGGTCCAATTTCACGCACACTTTTATTAAACTGCCCCCTGTTTTTTTTTTTCATTTGTCGTTTGAGTTCCTCCTTCCTTTGTCCGACCGAATCGACTCGGCCTTAATATATCAAAATAAAACTACAAAACAATTTTATGACATTTTACAATCAGCTCAATGATAATTTTATGATCAAGCTAGCCAAAATTACAGCCAAATGACCACAGACTCAGTCCGATCGCAATTTATTATCTGACTCAGCTGCCTGGCAGCCAGAAGGCAGCAGTGGTGGATATGGAAATGATATTTTGGAAATATTTTTAAGCTATTAATTTATATATATATATATATATATATATATATATATATATATATATATATATTACGTTAATTGTCTTTTTAATATTAGTTCTACGAATATAGCGTCAGCGTCAGACTGATATTTATTAATTTTAAAAGTATGGTAGATGAGTTGTTAATTTTAAAAATAGGGTGTATCAGTTAATATTTAGAAAAGAATTTTTTAATAAGGCATTTACACGCCTCAAATCGGCCCGCTATAAACTCAACCCACACCGTAACTCCTCACTGCGAGCGATTATTCTCTGTCGATTTGGTGGGGATGGAAGCCGAATTGATCCCTGGATTGCCGGAGGTGATGGCCATGGAATGCCTCGCCCGCGTCCCCATCGTCAATTTAGGTGCCGCCCGCGCCGTCTCGAAGCTTTGGAAAAGCAGCATCGAGTCGGCCCCTTTCCAGGACCTCCGCAAGTCCACCGGCCTCGCCGACTCTGTCGTCGCCGTTTCCCAGGCACAGGTACCGGAGAATGAGACCGTGCATCCTTCCCCGTCCGTCTACCGCCTGTCCTTCTTCGACCCCGCCACCGGGGCCTGGAGCTGCGCGCCTCCCGTCCCTGGCGGCCACCGCTCCTTGCCGCGATTCTGCCAGATCGTATCCGTCGGGTGCGAGCTGGTGGTCGTCGGCGGATGGAACTCCCTCACCTGGGCCGCGTCCGACGAGGTCCACATCTTCGACTTGGCGAGCAAAGCGTGGCGCGCCGGGGCCCCCATGCCCGGCACGGGGCGCTCCTTCTTCGCGTGCGCGGGGTCCACGGAGCGCCGAATGGTGTTCGTGGCCGGCGGCCACGACGAGAGAAAGAACGCGCTGAGGTCTGCGCTAGCCTACGACGTGGCCGCCGACGCGTGGGTGCGGCTGCCCGACATGGCGCAGGCGCGAGACGAGTGCTGCGGCGTGCTCGTCCGGGACGCCTTCCAGGTGTTGGACGGGTACCCGACGGAGGCGCCGGCGCAGTTCATGCGGAGCGTTGAGTCGTTCGATGTGAATGCTTGGCGGTGGGGTCCGGTGGAGGAGGAGAAGCTGGAGGAAGCGGTATGCCCGCGCACTTGCGTGGTAGGCGGGGACGGCAGGCTGTACATGTGCCTGAAGTCGAGGGGGGTGGCGGCGCTGAAAGAGGGGGAAGGGTGGCAGACGGTGGCGGAGCTGCCCGACGACGTGGTGGCGCTGCAGATGGTGGCGTGGGAAAGAGGGCTCGTTGTGTTGGGCTCCGGGAACAAGTCCAGGAGCCAGTTCATCTATGTGCTGGACCTCAAGGCAGGCAAAAAAATGGGCAAATGGCGGAGGTTGGAGTTACCGCGTGAGTTCTCCGGCCATGTTCAAGCTGCGTGCACCTTTCGTATTTAGATTCGCCGCCTTCTTCTGTGCTCTGTTGTCTCCTCCTGTGTTTTGCTTTTCTCAATCAATTGTTGTGATGATGAAAACTTCGACGATTATTAATAATTGGTAATAGCCAAAAAAAAATAGTCTTTTTAATATTTTTTTTTTTTAATTCCTCATCTTTTTAAATTTATTTTTTTTTAAAAATAAATATTAATTTTAAAAAATAAATTTTTATATAAAATTTAATTTCCTGATTGTAAAAGATGTAAAATTATTAATTAAATTTTTATATTTAAATTTTGATAATATTTTTTTCCCAGTTGATAAAATTATTAAATTATTTAATATTTCTTAAAATTGAATTTAAAATTTAATTTTCTGACTTTTTTAGCATTCTATTTTGAGTTACTGGGCAGGAAGGAGAATACGTCCTCCTCAAAGAGGAATCACATGTGAAGATGGAAATTGGCGTGGAACAAGAGGAAAAAGTTATGAGACTAATGACAGTTAGGATAGGATTTTTAAGAGATATTAAAAAAGTAAAGAGTTGATTAGGTTTTATAAGACATAATTAAATGGGTTACTGCATAATTATAAAATGTGATAGAAAGAAGAAAATAACAATAATAATAAATAAATAAATAACATTTACGGTAACATGGAATTTTATATTAAATTAAGGAATATAATTAATAAGAAAATAAGGATAAATATTGTGCGTAAATGGGAAGAAGAATCGGTAGCAATAAGGTTCCTTACTCGGTGGCGGGCAATTTCACCAGCGCGATCTATTCCAAATGTTTGGCCGTTTGGAAAGGTTGAAATTTCCAGGCCAAATTTAAGTTCTCAATTTGTGAACTGTATTTAACGCCAATGCCCCTCTTAACATCAATTCCAAATGGCCATTGCATACTCTATAAAGTTTCTCTCATGGTTTTGGCAGTGCAATTAGCCTTCCATTAACAGGAGCCCCTGGAGCCTTCTAATATAATGTCATTTCGTAGAAATACAACAATTGAGGATAAGGATTATATTTATGCTGCTTCTAGATTCGTTTGATTATGCAAAGCCAAGATTATTAGAACTAGGCATTAGGTGGGTTTTCTTGTTTGCTTCATCTCTGAAGAATTTTCAATATCTACAAGATCAAGATGTCTATAAACCAGAAGAAAGGGAGGAGAATGGTAACTCTCTGTAACAAAATTTCTCTTCTATTGTCCAAGGAGAACATTCTTATATACCAATTTGTTTTTCTTCTTAGTTTTTTTTTTAAAAAAAACTTTTTAACTGCCAGGCAATAAAAACAATAATTTTGCTAAAAGTCTGTAATTATCCTCAACAATTGGAACTCTACGGCTACCTTTTATTATTATTATTATTATTACAGAACAAAGGCATCCTGGAGTACAGCATAACAATTAGCTATCAATTACTAAAAAGAAAACCCCATCATATTTATGTATATGCCAGTCACTTTGCTCTGCAGACTGATCGACTGACTTCAGACATAATCGAACAAAAGATGGACGGAGTTCGACAGGGAATTGCCAGACACTTCATAATCCCATCTGGTATAAGAGAATGGAGGAGTATATCATGCTCATCTCCGGTTAGCCTTGTCTTTATAATTTGCAACTTAGTATACATTTAGTTCATTTTCGGGAGGTAGAGGCTCAAATATTGATTCCACTTCAGTCATGTCAACATTCTCCAAACTCGAGGGGCACCACTTTGGATTCTGCAAATATCATATCGGCAATTACATTGGTAATATAAGGACTATTCTAACTAACTACAAATAACCAATTCGAACATTAGAAACATCTGGATGAATCCATCATTCAGCAACAAATTGTAAAATAAATTTAATCTTTGCATAAAGGTGAAAACTCATGTTGGCTGCAAAGAAAAGATAACAATGAATACAAGACCTGAATCATTGCCTATAACCCATCTGTTACCTTGACCTTCGTATGTATTGGCAGTGACCTGATGGTTACGTTACAGTAAAATTAGTGGTAAGCCATACCGCCTATCCCTAATGCCACTCACTGCATCGCACACCATGAACTCTGATGATTGATGTTGCACCAGGTGAAGATCCTTGGTATCCAAGACCACTGCATCTAACTGTAGAAAACTAAGAGCAATACAATCCCTGCTCTCTATGGGGTTGGAATAAAGTGTAGACTCCTACACTCTCGATAAGTATTATAATTGTTTGATCAAATATCAAGTAGACAAGGCAAAAGTTACGCTCTTACAACAAGCAAAAGCCAACAAACTCAAATTTTAAGAAATGCAAAGGAACTCACAAATTTTTAGCAAGGTCGCCATTGTTTTCTTTAGAACAATTTCAATGCGGCAGCCATAGTGGCTATTGGATTACAGCAGCACGTACCTACTGTATGAATATTAGCCATGATTTCCTAACTTTAATTGGTAGTTGCTAATGAATTAAGAATGCCTACATAATCATTGCCCTGAACCTATTATGAATTGCTCTTACCATTCAGAAAAACCTGAGCTCCCTAAGGAAAAATTGTGAAAGACACTAACATAAGCCCCCTCGGGACAGTCTAATGGCTAGCGCATGAGGTGTTGCCATCGTGAAAGACACTAACATGTAACAAAAGAAACACTGATATATGCAATTCCTCAGAACATTCCAAGGAGTGATGAATACAACTTTTTTAGCAATTAGCCAAAGAATAAAACAGAAAATTCTTCACTAATTCATGTGAGTTCTGCAATCCCCTAATGAGAACAAATTAGAACGAGAATACAAGCAATACAGTATTAAAATCATATTCTGAATATTTTATAAGGAACAAATTTCATTCATATATCGTTAGCTACCTGGTCCTTGTCTACCAAGACTGCTCGAACACCTTCAGCAAAATCACGCCGAATTGAGGTTCTTGTAGCAATTCGAAATTCATTCCTCATTACACCCTTTAACTGGATTTAAAATATCAGTTTTAACTGAGATGCAAATATTTGGCCAATATATAATTACCCATTTGAATGCAAATTTTCACCAAGGACTTACTTTTGATAAATAACTGTCCTTGTTTTCAAATGCTTCTGCAACTTTAGAAAAATGCCTCTGAGTTATGCAAAGAGAAAAGGGAGCACCTTTACCAAGTCCCACAAGAGCATCATTGGCCCAGTCTGCCACTGTGACCAAAAATATCAACAGAGTAAGTGAATTTGAGAACTGAAATATTAAAAAAAAAGAAAAGAAAAACATTTTTCACACTATGAAGTGCAAAGGTGATGTCTTTGTAAAGAAAAGATAAATGGTACACATGGCAGAACTCAATTTCAAAACTGAAGGAGCAAGCATCTGAACAAGTCCGCAACAAGTCCGCAATGGTGCTTGCATATCAGTACAAAACTGACTTTGGAGTTTTTTTCCCTCTGTTAGGAATTTTACTAAAGTGTTGGTCCATAAGTGTAGAAAAAAAAAGAAGAATCTAAGATAGTAAGATGTATGTATGAGAATACATAAAAGACAAGATCAAGAAATACTACTATTATGAAACACTTTGGTATACACGCATAGCACTAGTAGATGAAAATTTGAGAAAATAAATAAATTTAAACGGTATGGAACTACTTTAAAATGATCAATGGATGTTATCATTTGACAATTTGAGTGAAAACTCTACTTAAATAAATAAAAAATGATTTAAGGAATTCGAGCATCTAGTAATAGCTTGTACAAAGTTCAATGGATGGATACGATTCACGAGTTGACCTAAAATAGTTAGCATTAAAAAGACTTGTTTGCTGTAATTTCCTCCAGTGCATGTACATAGACATATTTTGATAATAAACAGAAACAATGAAGATCAATATTCACAACATAATTGACATAATTTTTTGTAGTTGGTGAAGAACTAAGGCACCCCTCTTCACTTTTTTCTCCTTCGAGCTTAGTACTTGAATTGACCTTATTCTAGCTGCATTATGTTATAGCTAGGATCAGTAAGTGTCCTTAAAAGTGCAAAGGGTCATGTTTTATATAATCTAGATACATCATCTGACTGATAACATGTGTAAATCAATCACACTTAGATAAGTGATTAATGCAAGGGAAAAGTTTTCCTATGAATTAACAATATTCTTCTACTATTTTTCTCCTTAATTTTCTTCCTTGTTTTTTCATTCCCTCCAATTTATGATGGCTCTGCATTTCAGTTTCCTTAATCTACCTAAATGAGTTAAAATTTTCACCAAATTTGTTTATAAAAATCTCAGCAGCATTGTTTTTGCAATTGAATGCAAGTTATGCTTTCATTTTCATAAAGTTCCTTTCATGTTTCTTGTGATACATGAAAATTTTAATCCCTAAGGCTGCATTTACTTGGATGAGAGGTATCAGAGGGAGGAGGGAAAGTCTACAAAACATATACATAATGATAGAACTCCATCTCTAATTTTGTGAATCTTTTTCTCTGCCCTCCTGAATTTCCATCCAAGTAAATACAGCCTAAGTAAAAGAGTAGTTTTTCTATCATGAGCATTTATAATTCTTATGCATTAACTAAGTTATATGCACATGAAACTAAATATTGAATCTCTCCTCTTTCAAGTAAGAAGACAATGGAGCTACTTCAAAAAGGCAAACCAGATAAAATGACTGAAAATATGTTGTACCTTGATATCCTCTAATGCATCCTCCAAATACTAAGAGGAAAATGGGAAACTATAGTAGATAAACCACGAAATAAATAAGCCATCCTCTCTTAATGTGCCAATCAAAATAATCAAAAAGGAGAAATACAAATATCATTTATAAGAAATAGTAAACATGGAAAAGATTATTTTCTTAGGTAGGAGCATAAGATCAATCAACTAAACAAAGTTGGTATCCTAACTGAAGATTCAGTCTAATGATCAGTTAGCACCAAGGTTTCCAGAACAGAAAGAAAAAGAGATATAATCAACACTTCAGTTAGTGCATTTAACATGTAGTTGATGAACACTTCAAGTTAACATTTAACACGTAGTGATTCACTTTAGTGCATACCCGGAGAATCAGAACTTTGTTGGTGCCCTTTCAACTCTTTTATCGTTTCATGGACAGATTTATTTGTAAAACAAGAAACAATCTGAGGCAAAAGCATTTTCAGTAGGGAATCTGATTCAGGCTCTCTTCTGTAATAATCCAAAAGGTCCAGGACATCTTTGTCAGGGTCATTAGAGCTGGAAGCAGAAATATACATTAGATTTTCAATAGCTTCTCTGAAAAACAGCAAATAACAGTAACAAGGCACGAGTATAGATGGAAATTTCACTCTTGGGGTATTATTCAAACAAGAAATGGTTCCATATCATAAAAAAATAAATACTAAATAAAATAGCTGCAGTAGCAGTTAAAATTGCTCTCTCACTCTCATATTGAGAAACAGAATAAGATAAAACAAAATCGCTCTTGTGTGTATATTTGCAATTTGAAGAAAACATGGCCATTTTTAAAATTCAATGCTTTATGACAAACAAATAGTGTTTTTTTTAGTTTTATAGTTAACTGCAAAAACTCACTACACTGGCTGAGTTTTACACAATCTGAATGGTACAAAAAAATAGACATCCGAAAGGTGAAATTGCTCCGAAGAATCTCAATACTAAGCCCGACTTTCTGGTGGAAAATCATAGTTCTTGAATAACTAAAATATTTTTTTCCCTCGCCTTTTTAAAAAAATAAATCCTCATTAATTACATACAAATTAATGCATAAGAGGGCTTCCTTTAGCATGGGCATGGTTCCAGATGGCACATAATGTGTTCCAAGACCCATATACAAAGCATCAGCAGGGGTTGAAATTTTCTTCCCAGTCATTCCAAGATAAGCACCTGAATATAACATTATGAAAAGAGTAGATTACTCATAAAGGTAAATTAGCCAGGTCTCCTTGGTCATTCATGTGAGTAATTTGACCAAATTTATAAAACTTAAATACTATAAAAGTTTGATAAATACAGACTAATCTTAATTGACCTATCAAGATGACAGGCAGAGACAATTCCCAACATGGTAAATATTAAAAATGGAGATTAAATGGCATGGAAACTAAACAAAAGTTTAGTCATTTCTATTGTCTGTAACGCAGCATGCGTGGTTATACTTTCCAGAACTCAGACAATTTATCACTACATAACTTTTAACTTATATTCAATAACAACGGTAGATCACAAGTATTCATTTGGCAAAGGCAAGGGTATTGTGTGGATTGAACAGATGGCATTGCTTGGAACTTATAAATCACAAGGCACTTACCATTTGCTACTTTGACATGCAAAATTATGAGTGAACACCGAAAAATGGAAATAAGATGATATATACAATTAAAGCCTCAATCATACTTCAAAATTCGCATGAGCGATCTCTGAATCACTGTTTTAAAAGATAAGGTAACAGATTTCTGGATTATATTTTTCACAATCAAAATGAAACTTTTTATTTTCCAGGTTTGATACTTTAGGGTATGATACACCGAAGGGTTATCTGACGTGGGATATGCAGATTTTGATGAGCATCAATTCAACAGAATTATATGGATCTCATTTCATTAATTGATGTGAGTTACACAAGGAATTGAACTACAGCATGCAGGAGAAGTTGAATATCAACAGCATGCATTCACAAGTTTTCCGAAACTTACCTACTGCCCCTCTTCCTGGACCACGTGCTGATATATAAGCAAAGCCAACATCTGGAAACAAGCCAATTCCATTTTCCGGCATAGCAAGAATAGTTCTCTGTGATGCATAAATATCAATGTCATGATCAAATAAAATAGGACTCAGACATGGTGCAAATAAAAATTGTGTATTGGCAACTTCGATGTATCTAAACTAAATATACCTCTGTTATAACACGAAACCGACCATGGCCCGACAAACCAATCCCAAACCCCATGGTCACACCGTCCATGAAGCATATATAAGGCTTTCTATAGTTAGAAATTTTACATATCAGTGAATATTCTGTAGCAAATACCTGAAAATAATAAACTTTTAGCGCAAGAATGCACATCAGTGTAATAGAAGTTTCGACGATAGAGAACATTGACAATCATAGAGCTAATCTTGCAAATTAGATTCATAAATCATAAGACACCAGATTGTAACTCATCTAGCACTTTCCTGTGGTTTCAACACATTCTAAATATTGCTGTAATTTCTTTATTGTGTATAAATTTTATGATGGGCATTGTCTTTCATCTTTGTAAAGCATTGAAGAGAAAGTCAACAAACTCAAAACACTCAGGAGAAGCCAAGGACCCCATTCATTAAGTTTAGGAGAAGATATTCAACTGAATAATGCATACTAACCAGATAGACTGTTAGATAATATATTATGAGCAAATAAAACTGCTGTCCTACTTACAATAATCAAGAATGCTATCCGGTGGCACATGGAACAAACAGAAATATATAAGCTGCTGACCTCTTAATGAGGCCACTTCTAAAGTGTTTCTATTTAAGGTAAACCAGTAAAGATACGAGAAGCAGGTGCATAAGACATAAATGAAATTGTAAGATAATAATAATCCTGAAGACAGTTGGACATAACTGAAGACATATCAATAACATAAACAAATATACATCCAGATAGAGAGACAAGGGAAAAAAACAAGCAGGTTTAATCAGAACAGTCTACATTTTTAGTATTGTCAATTGAATAAAAACTAAGGATAGCAACTATTCTGTATAGAATCACGTAAATGAGTGGACCTTAGTTCTTTCTGACAAATTGTATTTGGTAGCAACCTGCTTCACATCACCACCTGCATTTAGGTTACCTCAGTTATTACTCCATAAATTGCCAAAAACACAATATGTTACTCAGAGTTAACCATATCTAGAAGTAAAGCAATATGCATCTGAAGTAGAAACAACAACGCTTCAGTCTTGACATTTCCATCAAAGCAACTTTCATCCTATCCTTGTCCATGAACTATTTACAACTCACACCAATGCTTTGGGGTGCACAAAAAGAAACACAAAATCAACAGAATGGAGAGAGGAATGATTTATACAGAAGCTTAAAAGCTATTCCCCAAAATGTACTCACCTCCAGCTGCCTCCTACATGGTCAAACTCCTCTGAAAGGCCTGTGTTTGATTCAAAAGGACACAATCATCAGCAGGTTCCTCAGGAACAGCTCAACGCCTACCTAGTATCCACCTCGATCAAGGACCATGTCCCATAATGGTTGCTTAACACAATCCCAAGTCCACCCACTCAAATATTCAGATCCTTCTCACCATTCATGCAAGTGATTCTCCCACCCATCTCCATTAAGCAACACACGACTAGATCATAACCAGCATGAGCTATCCAAATTTATAGAACTTGGGAAAGCAACAAATAACCCAAAGATAGGTAACATTCAATTTTGCTAATGACTATAGCTACAAAGAGGACTCACATCCCAACAGGTAATGGAAGATACACAATCACTAAAAGTAACTTTGTTATTCTACGTATTGTTCAGTGTTCACCATTTTTTTCAAGCATGACTGGAATAAGAAACAAATGAGAATCCTCGTCTTTCTTCAAAAAATTTACTCAAAATCAATGTGTGTACCATTAATCATCTAACAAAGACCAAGTTAGTTCTGATGCAGTTCATACATTGGATGATTGAATATGAACATCTTCAGAGAGAATTAGGATGGGCTATCATAGCTTTCCATGAACACTACCCTAATTGCCACCCCTACCTCTGGACATGATGCATGGCAACAATATTCTGAAAAAAAAGAGCAGGCAAGCTCCAACAAATTCCACGTCATATAATAAACTTTGGACCTCAGCAAGTACTTGAGAAGAAAAAGAAGTTTAGCTATGTCGGCAACAGAACTAACAGGAGGGATTGACCTGAAGAAAAGGCTCGAGGCGAGCTGCTCTCCACAAGAACACATTTGATCCTGGGATCAGTTCCCCACTCGTCGAGGAAATTAGTGTACTTTAAGTCCATCTCTGCATTCCCAAAAATATTGTGTTGCAAACTTCATCATTAGAGCTTCGATAAAACAACAACGTCAAGATATAGAATCACGAAATTCATTATTTGTAAAGCGAGAGCATATTTCGTTGAGGGGCCTACAGCGCGATGACTTTTCAGTGCATAGCAGCTTATGAGCAAGATGCAGATGTTATCGGAAAAGTTCCGCAGATGTAACAAAAGAGAACTGAAAGAAATACTCGGTCATGAAATAGTAGGGAGGGGAAACAACTACCGAGGTTCATGGCGTTGAGGGCTTTGGGCCGATCTAGGGTGATCACGCCGACCCCATTGGGGAAGACGCTTCCCTTGACGAAATCCTCCGTTGCGCTGGAGGTGACTGTTGTGCAACGGCGAGAAATGGGAGATTGGATGGTTAAAAGGCGCCGGAGATTATGGTGTCCTGCCGATTCGGAGTTTGAGCAAGCGATTGAGGAACGAGAGACGGAAGAGGTGCCAAGGAGGAAGCGACACCGGGGGAGGAAAGCACGCATTGCTGCGATCGCGGAGTTATTGGTCTGGACAGGAGGTGAGAGGGCGGCGACGAAGTGGGGAGAGAAGAGAGGAGGGCGTTTGCAGGCTGGCAGGGATGGGCCTCTTCCAGTTCCCCCTTGTAGCAAGATTGCACAACCTAAGCAAATTTGTTTTTTCGGTTTATTTTTTTAACTGAAACGTAAATTTCTGAAATTACTAAATTATATAAGGTAATTTTAAAATTATTAAATCATATACCTATTTTCTATTTTACATCTTATCAGTTATTGATTATTTTAATCAGTATGAATCATCAAAATTTTGAGAAAAAAAAATTGAACAAATCAGACTGATTAAAAATCAATCGACTCATTTCCTTTTTTTTTTTTTCAAAGTTAATTTAAGATAAAATTGATTGATAAATTAAACAACTTCAGATTAATATGAAATTAATTTTTATGTATTCGATTATCTCTCCTTATTATATCCATGATTTGATGTTTGATACATTAATCGCTTTTATCCAAAATCACCTAATTGACCAAATGACATTGAATTGACATAAAACTAATTCATATGTGTTCTATCTCTCTTGATTATATTCATGCACTCAAATATTACTTTAACTCAATATATTGAGAGAACAATGATTTTTTAAACACAAATATATTTAAAAAATTCAATTCGTGTTAACAAAAAATTTACTGATAGACTAAACCATCTCGGATTGACATGAAATTATATCTTATGTATTTAGTTAGTTATCCTGATTATATATATATACCCTCAAAAATCAATTTGAACCAATATATTCAGAGCAATAATTTTTTAAACACGAATATATTTAAAAAAATGCAATTCATGTTAAAAAAATTTGATTGATAAATCAAATGGCCTCAGATTGAAATAAAACTATATTCTATGTATTGATCTAGTTCTTTTGATTATATACAAGCCCTCAAACATCAATTTGATCTAATATATTGAAAATAATAAATTTTTAATACAAATTAAATTTTTCCTATGTGTCAGGCAAAATAGGCTAATGGACCAAATAACCCCGAATTGATATGAAACTAGTTATTATGTGTTTGTGTACCTCTCTTGAGTATATATATGCCCTCAAACGTCAATTTGACTTAATATATTGAGAGCAACGATTGTTTGAACATGAAAATATTTGAAAAATTCAATTCGTATTCAAATAATTCGGTTGATGGATCAAACAGTCTCTGATTGATATGAAACTAGATCCTATATGTTCATATAGTTCTCCTGATTTTATCTATACCTTCAAACATCAATTAAACTCAATATATTAAGAGCAATGATTTTTTTAAACACGATTTAACTTTTTCAAATATATCCATGTTCAAAAAATTATTGCTCTCGATATATTAAGTTGAATTGATATTTGAATGCATGGATAGAATCAAGAGAGGTAAACGAATACATAGAAACTAGTTTCATATCAATCCAAGGTCGTTTGTGTTGGTGCGAGAAGCACCAAACAATCGAACCTGTGTTTTAATTATGTTAAAGGGTTCAAAGTTAAATTGTCTTGTAATCATTTAACAAGCTTGATTGAGCTTGCAAGAAAAGTCCTAAGTGTTCTTAGGCAAAAGTCCTAGTGGATTTTAGGCAGATGGAAAACCCTAGGGGGTGGTAACCCTAGATGATGAAAAGTTCTAACTGTGGTTAGGCAGGTGGAAAACCCTAGGGGGTGGTAACCCTAAGAAGAAAGTCTTGGCAGGTCGAGCGCTTCCAGCAAAATCCTAGAGTCAGGGACTCTAGTTTAAAATTTTGGTGGTTGCGAACCAAGTGGAAGTCTGAACGGGTCATGGAGCGGGCATTCAGCATAAAGACCGGAAGCCTCGGGTGCTGAGCAAAAGTCCAGTAGGTCTGGAGGACAAGTCTGGCAACAGGTAAACTCTCCTGAGAGGAGTATGTGAGGACGCGTTCCCCGGTGAGAAAACAGTAAGCGTCGGTTCGAACAAGGGTTTCCGAAGGTGAAATCCGAAGTCAAACCCGGACAGTCCGGAGACTATCAAAATAAGTTATTATTTTATTGTGCTAACTCTATTTTGTAGAATATGTTTTGTATTTTGGACTAACGCATCTTGCAGGGAGAGAAAATGACTTAAAAGCCTCAGATGAATAGTTCCCGAGGGGCCCTCCATGGAGCTTGGAGGCGCCTTTGGGTGGATAAGCAGCGCAGCCAGTGGAGCTTATCAGTACCGTGGAAATAGGGATAGAACCTTGGCTAGAGGCGCCTCTTATGGAGGTTGGTGTTGGGATCGTTGGCCAGCTAAAAGGGGAGTTGAATAGCCCTGCACAATTAAAACGAAACCGAACCTTTCTCGGACTTAAAAGAACACTTGTAAAAATTAAAATTAGAAATAAACCAAAAAGATGAGACTCACAGATTTACTTGGTTACAACAGGGAGGTTGTTAATCCAAGGAAGTTAGCACGCACACAAAAAATCTCCTTCAAGCAGAGAAGCCTCTTTACAGCAATGAAGCACAGAAAATGAGAAACTAAATGAAAACTAAAGTATGTACAAGTGTTGTTTGCAACGATGTTTGTTAATTCGAAGCTTCTGGACCAAGGTTGTACATATAGCCTTGGTCGGAGAGCCTGGAAGGGTTCCAGGTGCCTAGAGGGGGTTAAAATTTATCTTCTTCGCAACGAATCATGGTCAAACGCGATCTGGATAGAATCACATTTCGGACGCCCGAAATCACTCCGGGCGCCCGAAATCACTCCGGGCGCTCGGACCCTTAAAGTCAATACGGTTGACTTTTTCGATCTGGGCTCTCTGCTCCAGTCCTGCTCACCTCGGTCTGAGTTTTCTGCTCCGACTCCGCTTGCTTGGGTGATTTCGGCTAATCGAAATAGGGCTCACCCGAACCCAATTTCGGCCTTCTCCTCTAGCAGACTTCTACTCCGGCTTCTTATCCCTCAAACATCGTGCATGTTCTTCTCATCCACCGATGTACTTTTCCGTGGCACCTCGTCCCTCAGACGCGTCTTTCGCTCGACTTCTTGTGCTCCTAAGCTCCTGCACATTTAGACACGGGGATCAAAAACCAACAGGATCTAACTTTTCCGCGGCACCTCGTCCCTCAGACGCACTGAGCCCGTCGGCTCTCTCTCGTGTCGTCCTTCTCGCTAGCCGCGTCTTCCGCTTGACTTCCTGTGCTCCTAAGCTCCTGCACATTTAGACACGGGAATCAAAAACCAACAGGATCTAACTTAACTTGTTTGATCACATCAAAATAACTTTGAAGTTCTAACAATCCCCCCCTTTTTTATGTGAGCAATCCAAGTTAAGCTAAGGTAAATAAATAAAGTTAAAGAAAAAATAAATTTTGCAATAAATCACAAAAAGTAGAGAATTTAATATTTAGCTACCTCTCCCTAGACTTAATCTTGTTCTTCTCCTCCTTTGCTCACATAAAAAATGAGGTACCAAAAAAATCTAAGGGGAATCCTGATTTTTAAAAAAACTGGTATCAAGTTTTGAAAATTTTAAAAATTTCTCAGTAGTTTTAGAAGCTTTAAGTATTGCAGAAAAGTTTCTAAGTAAGAAAATTTTAAACAGAGAAAAAATAATTCTAAGTGAAAATATTTTCAAAAAAAAATCTAAGTAAACTTTGATTTTGGAAATTTCAATTTGATAGTTCTAAAAATGCAAATGTAATTTTTAAAAACATTTTCTAAGTAAAAAAAATGAAAAAAAAATTAGAAGTTAAACAAATTTTCAGGAATTTTTGTAGAAATTTTGGTAAAGTAAATCTGATATTTAAAAAAACTATAAATATTTATAAAGAAAAATTTACTAAGTTTTTTTTTAAGTTAAACAGATTTGTATAGAAGAATTTTCCAAAAAGAATTGAATAACTATTCAAAGCATTATCTAATTTCAATTTTAATGCTTTATCAGTTAGTCAATTAAACATTTTATTTCAATATTTGGCTTCCAGGCTATGGCGAGGCACTAGGCCTTTTTGGTTATTGGATCATCAACCACTTCTAAACAAAGTCGTATAAAGAAATTAAACGTTTAATTTTCTCACTGAAAGCTCTAAGTCTAAATAAAGTTCAAGTTAGACAAGACTTGGGAACTCGATATAGGTTCCAGCCAATTGGATTGATTAGATATTTCTTAGGGACATAATCCTTTGAAATATTTTTAATTTGTCCTTTGTGATATCTAAAATATAAATTTAGGTTATTGAACTTTCTAAAACTTGTATTATATGAGCATGCATGATTTTTCAAGTTACTTATTTCTTTTTACAAAATATCATTTTCTAATTTTATTTTGTCAAACTCTTCTAATGGGCAAGATTTTGTTAAAATTAATTTTAAAATTTTAATTTCTTTTTCAAGTTTGCAACAATCTTTGGTTAATAATTTTACAAACTTAAACAACTTGTCAGGTGGGAGAGATCGTACCTGACTTACCTTGTCGACTTCGTTATCCGTAGCTCCCCCTGAACTGCTGCTTTCTTCCGATGTAGCTCCCCCTTCATCGATGCTCATTTCGGACGAGCTTGCTTCATGTTCATATTCTTGATGACTTGCCATTAATACAAGTTCAGATAAAGCCTCGACTTCCAATTCAGACGACGTATCATCCCACGTCGCCTTTAATATCTTGTACTTGTTCGTTTGGACAGGCTTCTTTCCTTTGTCCTTCTCCTTGTTCCTTAGCTTGAGGTAGTTGTCTTTGACATGCCCTTCTTCATTGCAGTGGTAGCATCTGATCGTCTTTTTCTTTCTACCCTGCGGATGGTTAATTTTTCTTAATTTACATAACTTTTTAAAACATCTTACTACCATTTCCTCGTCGTCGATAGAAGATTCTGACTCATGTTCGTCTCTTGTTACCTTGAGGGCAATGTTGTGCTTTGGCTCCTTCGTACCTGCACATCTCGATTCATGCACTTCAAACGTCAAAAATAATTCTTCTAAGGTAATAGATTCTAAGTCCTTAGAGATATAGAAGGCATCTACTAGTGATGCCCATTTCATATTCCTAGGGAATGCATTAAGAGCGTACCTTAGCGAATCTCAGTTGCTTACCGTTTCTCCGATATTTGAAAGTCTGGTGATGAGCTCCTTAATCCTCGAGTAAAGGTGTGCAATCATTTCGTCTTCTTCAAATCACAGGTTGGTGAGCTGGTTGTGAAGTAAGTCTCGTCTCGCAAGCTTGGCTTCGAGCGCTGTCGATCTGGTTGACTTCTTGTGGCAGAAGGACGCTCAGCAGATGAAACTCTACTTTGTCGTTTGCCACGTAGTCGGTCTGCTCCTTTTTCATCCACTGGTATTCTTTCTTACCTTCGGGTGCTATAAAACCGAACTTCATTATTAAAAGTAATTCAAAGTCAGTTTTGAAGAATACCTGCATTCACTTTTTCCAGCTAGCGAACTCCCCCTCAAATTTTGGTGGGTAGATGTTTGGTCCGGCCATCATCTTTGCTTCGATCGGCAGTTAGTCCTCCTGAAGTATTTTGGCTCTGATACCACTTGTTAAGATTGTTGGTCGTCTAGAAGGGGGAGGGGGGGGGGGTGAATATCCCTGCACAATTAAAATAAAATCGAACCTTTCTCGGACTGAAAAGAACACTTGTAAAAATTAAAATTAGAAATAAACCAAAAAGATGAGGCTCACAGATTTACTTGGTTACAACCAAGAAGGTTGTTAATCCAAGGAAGTTAACGCGCATACAAAAAAATCTCCTTTAGGCGGAGAAGCCTCTTTACAGCAATGAAGCACAGAAAATGAGAAACTAAATAAAAACTAAAGTGTGTGAGTGTTGTTTGCTAGGATGCTTGTTGATCTAAAGCTTCTGGACCAAGATTGTATATATAGCCTTGATCGGGACATCTGGAAGGGTTCCAATCGCTTGAAGGGGGATAAAATTTTATCCCCTTCGCAACGGATCATAATCAAACACAATCTGGATAGAATCACATTCCGGCCGCCCAGAATTGATCCGGGCGCTCAGAATTGCTCCGGGCTCCCTGACCTTTAAAGTCAACATGATTGACTTTTTCGATTCGGGCTCTCTGCTCTGGTCCTGCTCGCCTCAGTTTGAGTCTTCCGCTCGGACTCCGCTTGCTTAGGTGATTTCGGCTAACCGAAATAAGGTTCACCCGAACCCAATTTCGACCTTCTCCTCGAGCAGATTTCCACTCCGGCTTCTCGTCCCTCAAATGTCGCGCACGTTCTTCTCTTCCACCGGTGTACTCTTCCACGACACCTCGTCCCTCAGAAGCACCGAGCCCGACGACTCTCTCTCGTGTCATCCTTCTCGCTTATTGTGCCTTCCGCTCGACCTCCTGTGCTCCTAAGCCCCTGCACATGTAGACACAGGTATCAAAACCCAACAGGACCTAACTTAACTTGTTTGATCACATCAAAACAACCTTGGGGTTCCAACAATCTCCCCCTTTTTAATGTGAGCAACCCAAGTTAAGGTAAGGTAAATAAATAAAGTTAAAGAAAAAATAAATTTTACAATAAAGAATAAAAAGTAGAAAATTTAATATTTAGCTACCTCTCCTTAGACTTAATCTTTTTCTTCTCCCCCTTTGATCACATAAAAAATGGGGTACCAAAAAAAAATCTAAGGGTAATCCTGATTTTCAAAAAAATGGTATCAAGTTTTGAAAATTTAAAAAATTTCTCAGTATTTTTAGAAGCTTTAAGTGTTGCAGAAAAGTTTCTAAGTAAGAAAATTTTAAGCAGAGAAAAAAAATTCTAAGTAAACTTTGATTTTAGAAATTTCAATTTGATAGTTCTAAAAATGCAAATGCAATTTTTAGAAACATTTTCTAAGTAAAAAAAATGAAAAAATTTCTCAGTTAAACAAAATTGTAGGAATTTTTGTAGAAATTTTGGTAAAGTAAATTTGATATTTAAAAAAACTTTAAAAAAATTCTAAAGAAAAATTTGCTAAGTTTTTTTTTAAAGTTAAACAGATTTGTATAGAAAAATTTTCTAAAAAGAATTGAATAACTATTCAAAACATTATCTAATTTCAATTTTAATGTTTTCTCAGTTAGTCAATTAAATATTTTATTTCAATATTTGGCTTTCAGGTTGTGGCGAGACACTAGGCCTTCTTGGTTATTGGATCATCAACCACTTCTAGACAAAGCTGTATAAGGAAATTAAACATTTAATTTTCTCGTTGAAAGCTGTAAGTCTAAATAAAGTTTAAGTTAGACAAGACTTGGGAACCCGATATAGGTTCCAGCCAACTGGATTGATTAGGTATTTTCTTAGAGACATATTTCTTTGAAATGTTTTAAATTTGTCCTTTGTGATATCTAAAATACTAATTTAGGTTATTGAACTTTCTAAAACTTGTATTATATGAGCATGCATAATTTTTCAAGTTACTTATTCCTTTTTGCAAAATATCATTTTCTAATTTTATTTTGTCAAACTCTTCTAATGGGAAAGATTTTGCTAAAATTAATTTTAAAATTTTAATTTCTTTTTCAAGTTTGCAACAATCTTTGGTTAATAATTTTACAAACTTAAACAACTTGTCAGGTGGGAGAGATCATACTTGACTTACCTTGTCGACTTCGTTATCCATAGCTCCCCCTGAACTGCTGCTTTCTTCCGATGTAGCTCCCCCTTCATCGATGCTCATTTCAGATGAGCTTGCTTCGTGTTCATCTTCTTGATGACTTGCCATTAATGCAAGTTAGGAGAAAGCCTCGACTTCCAATTCAAACGATGTATCGTCTCACATCACCTTTAGTATCTTGTATTTGTTCGTTTGGACAAGCTTCTTTCCTTTGTCCTTGTCCTTGTTCCTTAGCTTAGGATATTTGTCTTTGACGTGCCCTTCTTCGTTGCAGTGGTAGCATCTGATCGTCCTTTTCTTTCTACCCTACGGATGGTTAGTTTTTCTTGATTTACATAACTTTTTAAAACGTCTTACCATCATTACCATTTCCTTGTCGTCGATAGAAGATTCTGACTCATGTTCGTCTCTTGTTACCTTGAGGGCAATGTTGTGCTTTGGCTCCTTCGTACCTGTACATCTCGATTCATGCACTTCAAATGTCGAAAATAATTCTTCTAAGGTAATAGATTCTAAGTCCTTAGAGATATAGAAGGCATCTACTAGTGATGCCCATTTCATATTCCTAGGGAATGCATTAAGAGCGTGCCTTAGCGAATCTTGGTTGCTTACCATTTCTCCGATATTCGAAAGTCTGGTGATGAGCTCCTTAATCCTCGAGTGAAGATGTGCAATCATTTCGTCTTCTTCAAATCGCAGGTTGGTGAGCTCATTGCGAAGTAAGTCTCGTCTCGCAAGCTTGGCTTCGGACGTCCCTTCGTGTAGCTTAAGGAACTTCTCCCAAAGCACCTTACTGAATTTTAGGTGTCGATTCGGTTGACTTCTTGTGGCAGAAGGGCACTCAGCAGATGAAACTCTGCTTTACCATTTGCCACGTAGTCGACCTGCTCCTTTTTCGTCCACTGGTATTGTTCCTTACCTTCGGGTGCTACAAAACCAAACTTCATTATTAAAAGTAATTCAAAGTCTGTTTTGAAGAATACCTGCATTCACTTTTTCCAGTTAAACCAAATCAAGTTAAGTTAAACTAAACCAAACCCAGTTAAATCAAACCAAGTTAAGGATGGGTGGATGCGAGGCTTTATATAGAGGCTACAACAGGGACCTAGAGGAGGAATTGGTTTAGGCCTTCTGATGGGCTTGGGTTTTCTGTGTTCGGCCTGAACACTAAACTCAAGTCCATCAATAATAACTCATACCACTAAAGGGTTATTATTGAACTACCGCACTAATCTCATATTACAATATGAGCTCCTTCTTATCATGAGTGTGTTAATCTCCATGTGTTTAAGATATCGAATGTCTGTTAATTAAATGAGTTACTGCAACTCAATTAAATAACATCCGATTCCAAGAGTAGTACCACTCAACTTTATTATCATACCGGATTAAGTCCACCTGCAGGGTTTACATGATAATCCTTATGAGCTCCTCAAGGGGGCATCATCAGCCTAAATAATTAGGACACAGATTCCTTCTATAATCAACAACACAACATATAAATAGTACTATTTCCCAACTCATCGGGCCTATTGATTTAATGAATAAATCTCATCCATTTAATGAATAAATACGACGTATATGTGCTTGTTATTATATAGGGATTAAGAGGACACACATCCATAATAACAAAGGTTCTGTTCTTTTATGTAGTCAGTATAAATCGAAGAACTTCAAATGGTTCTGTTCAATACACACATAGTGTACTAATATAATTTTATAGTCAAGAAAGACTAATACCAAATTATACTACAACCATATCAATGGTTTGTCCCAATCCATCTTGGTTGTGAGCTACTATTTATAATTTATAAGAAACTGATAACATGATCTTTTGTGTGGCATCACACACCATGTTATCTACAATATAAATTAAATGGACAACTGCATTGATATATATATATATATATATATATATATATAATGTAAACATTTGACCAAGGTGATTCTCATTTCAAAATATTTCAAAACAGATGTTCATACGAAAGCTAGGCTTATAGTATACATCCCAACAATCTCCCACTTATACTAAAAGACTATGCTGCCATACATCTGATTTTCATCCCCTCAAGATACCTATCAAAAACTCTCGCTGGAAGGGCCTTAGCGAAAGGATCTATCAGGTTATCTGCTGATGTAATCTTAGCGACAACAACCTCTCCTCGTTTTACGATGTCTCGTATCAGGTGGTACTTGCGCTCAATGTGTTTACTTGCCTTATGGGCTTGTCGTTCCTTCGAGTTTGCTACTGCACCACTGTTATCACAATAAATTGTGATAACTTTGGGCAAACCAGGAATTACATCTAAGCCCATCAAGAAGTTTCTGAGTCATACAACTTTTTGGCTGCCTCAGAGGCTACCACATACTTAGCTTCCATGGTGGAGTCTGAAACGCATTTCTTCTTAATACCCCTCCATGATATGACTCCACCTCCCAAAGTAAACACATACCCTGAGGTTAATTTACTGTTGTCCCTATCCGATTGGAAGCCCGAGTCCGTGTAACCCACAGAGCGTAAATCATCTACCTGGTAAACCAACATATAATCTCTACTCCTTTTCAGGTACTTTAATATATGCTTTACGGTAGTCCAATGTCCCCGTCCTGGGTTACTTTGATATCTGCAAATCATGCCCATGGTAAAACAGATATCCGTTCTCGTACATAGCATTGTATACATTAGGCTTCCTACAGCCGAAGCATAAGGAACTGCCTTCATCTCCTCTATCTCCTTTGATGTTTTAGGACACATCTCTTTAGATAAAGGTATTGCATGCCGAAAAGATAGAAAACCTTTCTTGGAGTTTTGCATGCTAAAACGAGCTAGGATAGTATCGATGTATGAAGCTTGGGATAAGCACAACATCCTTTTCATGCAATCACTTATTACTTTGATCCCAAGAATATGTCCACATTCTCCCAAGACCTTCATATCAAACTGCTTGGACAACCATACCCTTACGTCTAACAACACTTTGATATTGTTGCCAATGAGCAAAATGTCATCTACATATAGTACAAGAAATACCACTACGTTTTCGTCACTTTTCTTGTATACACAAGACTCATCCGAACACTGAATGAATCCATAAGACTTGATCACTTCATCAAACTGGATGTTCCAAGATCTTAAAGCTTGCTTCAGTCCATAAATAGACCAATTGAGCTTACATACAAGATGTTCTTTACCCTTCGCAATGAATCCCTCTGGTTGCTTCATATAGATATTTTCTTCAAGACTTCTATTAAGGAAAGCTGTCTTGACATCCATTTGTCAAACCTCATAATCTATATGAGTGGCAATAGATAAAAGAATCCAGATAGACTTAAGCATGGCTACCGGTGAAAACGTTTCCTCATAATTGATTCTCTCTTTTTGAGTATACCCTTTTGCAACAAGTCTTACTTTAAAGGTTTTAACCTTCCCATCTGTTCCTCTTTTTCTTTTGTAGAGTCATTTACATCCAATGGCTTTTACACCATTTGGTGGTTCTACAAGATCCCATACTTGATTAGAATGCATAGATTCTATTTCAGAGTTCATCGCACTTTGCCAATATGCTACATCTTTATCTTGGAGTGATTCATCATATGTCCAGGGATCAGCTTCATGTTCACCAGGGATCAAGTCCGAAGACTCTCCCAAAACCATGAATCTTTTAGGTTGCCTAACAACCCCCCCCCCCCCCACACTACGACGAGGCACTACCTATAATTGTGTATCATTTGTGACACGTGTTGTAATTACTTGTGGTATCTCATCTTATACCGTTGGTACTAAGATAGAAGTTAAAGGCGTTGGAATTCCGTTCTGTTTAAATTTCCCTGTATAAAAAATTATACAAGAACAAAACTTTTCCTAGCAGCCCGCATGTTCGATCAAACATGTGTTTGATCAATCAAACAAGTTCTTGAATGATCAATGCACACCTTGATCAAAGTACAAGATCGCTGGCCTCTTGTGTTGGTATTCCGAAAATGATACAAAGATAAACTAACTAATTACGCAGCGGAATTAAAGAACTAGTTGTACCTTTCCTTTGTAGCTAAAGACCTCTTGATCTTCTATCGTATTCCTCTCCTCTTCTTGGACGTCGTGTGGGCGACGATCTACCAAGACAACACCACCCTCCTTCTCTTCTCAGTTTCCAAACCGCCGACTATAAAAGGAGGCTCTAGGATGTGGCACCTTCTAATCTTCTTCCTCTTCTTCCTCTTCTTCAAGCCACCGGCCACCAATGGATTGCTAGGAAGGGGCGCCGACCCTAGCTAGGAGAGGAAGGGGGGCGCCAGCCCTAAGCAAGGAGAGGAGGGGGCGGCCCTTGCAAGGTGAGGAAGGGGTGGCCCTAGCAAGGTCAGGAGGGGCGGCCCTTGTTGGATGCTACTCGGAAAACCTAATGGTTCCACTGTACAAAAATTTTGTACAAAGGTCTGAACCTTTTCCTAACTACCATGTGTTCTTTTAAATTAAACTTGGATCGCCTGTGGAACTTAACACGTTTGATCCAAAGTTTAATCTATTTATTCTTTTAGGTTTAGACTCGGATCTCTTGTGAAACTTAACACGTTCGATCCAAATCACCTAAGTTATTAATTTCATTAAATATTAGTTTCCAAAATTGGCTTCCAGGACTGCATGGCGAGGCACATGACCTTCTTGGATATGGGAACAACCACCACCGCCTAGACAATGCCTTTTAAGGAAAGTTAATATTTAATTTCCTTAAATAACTTTAGGTCAACCGAAAAGAACAATCAAATCACAAGGAAAAGAAAACAAAAGAATACAACATTGAAAACAAATTCGAAATACTAGAATCGCATGCCTCTTGTATTTGGTATTATTTCCAAAAATAACTAGTATGATGCGGAAAAGAAATAATACTAGTTATACCTTTTAGAAAGACCTTTTGATCTTCTACCGTATTCCTCTTCTAACCTCGGACGTTGTGTGGGCAACGATCTTCCAAGATGAGGACCACCTAGCACCTTCTTCTTCTTCCTTCAAGTTTCGGCCAAACACCAAAATCCAAGGATGAAGAACTTTTTCCACCAACTAAGCTCCAAGGGATGCAAGCTTTCTCTCCTCCTTCTTCTTCTTCTCCAAGTAGTATCCGGCCACCACAAAAGCTCCAAGCAAGGAAGAGTTTCAGCCACCACAAAGAGGAAGAGAGGGAGAGAGGATGGCCGGCCACAACACCAAGGAAAAAGAGGGAGAGAATAATAGAGGTTATGTATCATGAAGGCACCCCAAACCCCTCTTTTATAATCCTTAGCTTTGGTAAATAAGGAAATTTAATTACAATAAAATTTCCTTAACTTTCCTTGACATGAATTAATTAAGAAAAATAAAACAAAATTTCCTAAATAATCATGTCATGGCCGACCACCTCATAGAGAGCAAATAAGACAATTTTCAATCAACAATTAAAAATTCCTTATTTGTCTTCGGAAATTTTAAAAAAATAAAATTTCTCTTTACAATCCCTTCATGGTTGATAAAAAAAAATTTCTATAATTTTAATTTTTCTACATGTGAATAATTTATAAAGAAGAAAAATAAAATATCTTTCCAATCTACAAATAAGGAAAGAGATCTAATCTCTTTCTTTAATCTTTTGTAGATCCTTTTAAAAGAAATATTTTAATTTTTAATCTCTCCAATAAATTATATCTTTCATATAAGAAAAAATTAAAATTAAAATTCTTTTTAATTTAATGGGGGTCGGCTACCTAAGCTTGGGTTCAAGCTAGGGCCGACCACTCATGAATTGGTCAGGCCACCTAGCTCGATCCACAAGCTTCGCCCCTACATCATGGGTATTGATCACCCAGATATCACGAATCAACGGAGACTGGGCACGTGGCGCCTCGCGTTCGCGTGATCCCAGATCCCCCGACCGATCGTGGACCTCCGGCGAAAGAGAATCGGACCGGGAAGGGTTCCGCATGATCCTCCGACCGAAGTCGCAAGTGGACAACAAAGAAGTGGCTCGAATATCAAAGAACGCTAACTCCGTGATGTGTGAGGCCTCTTATATAGAGTCGAAAGGCTCACGCACACATATCGAGGTGAATACGTGTCCTCCCCATACCTCAATATGGGCTTGTCGAGCTTACGACCTTACCCCTGACCGAGCAGTCCACGGATAGCGGAACCACGTCATAAGATCCAACGTATGGTTCGGTGGGCCATATCCACCGCCGAGGATGTTTCGTCCTGTTCTCTTCTTACTCCATGTAGTGCGTACTTCAAGTCCTACGCTATTAAGGTCCGGCCTTTGGTCCACTTAGGATATTCTTGGTGTGCTCAGGAGACCGCGTGGCATTGCTATCTTATGCCTTCGACGAGTGAGCCACCCGCTCACCGCATAATCTTGTTCAGCACCACTCGACTCCTCGGGTGCCTTGACTTGATGGAGACCCGCCTTGGCCGGCTCTTCTCTCCTTGCCGCTTGGCCCTTTGACTTCCACGTGGCATTGACTTCCTGAGGGGGCGGTCTCCTTATGGATCACTTGCCTCCTTCAAGTCTAGTCGAGGAGGTGATTAGTCCGACCGACCATCAATCAGCCCATCACTACCATCCGAGGCGAGGCGCCCAAAGCGCCACCATACGCCACTTACTCAAAGATCTCTTGAATTTTCCGCCAATCTCCATTATTAAGGTCTAGCACGCTCATTAAATGTGTTCGGTCAACACGTGACGCCATCGGCTGCCGGCTCGCCAGGTGTTCTGGGATCGAGGTGGTTCGAAATGAACGACGCGATGAGTGCTCCAATTCTCGCGACCTGGATCCAACGGTGGAGGTCGCTCGGGCTTCACCCTATAAAAAGCTCCGTTTTCTCCCTTCGCCGCACTCTTGCTCTTGCGTGCCTCCTAACTTCTCGCGTTCCAGCTTTCCGGCGATCTCCTTCCTCTGGTTTCGGCGATCTTCGGTGCTCTTTCTTCGATCCTCCTCTTCGTTGCAAGGTTCTCTTTCTTTCCCTCTTTGTTTCCGGTGTTTTCTTTGCATTTCTTTCCCAAGTTTCCATCTTCAAGATACTGTTCCGTTGCCATCTTGCTTTTATCTTCTGCCTTCGTCTTTTTTGGTTTCGTCCGCTTGGATAATGGCCCAATCTTCTCAACCCGAAGACCAAACCCTCGGCCCATGGTACACTACCATGGAGTCACGCTTCGATCGGCGTGACACCGACCTTCTAATTAATACTTTTGAGATCCCCTCCAACCTTGAAATCATCTTACCCACAGATTCCGCTCGGCAAAACAAACCGCTGCGCGGAGCGTTTTGTGTTTTCCGTGACCAGTTCATGGCCGATCTGCGACTCCCCATTCATCCCTTCTTTGTAGAAGTTTGTAACTTTTTTGGCATTCCGCTCGGAAGCCTAGTCCCCAATACTTTCCGCCTCTTATGCGGTGTAGTCGTCCTCTTTAAAATCCATAACATTCCCCTCCGACCGGAGGTCTTCTATTACTTCTATTACCCTAAACAGTCAGAGCCGGGCACTTACATGTTCCAGGCTCGGCCCGGCTTGGTTTTCTTCAATAAACTTCCTTCTTCCAATAAGCATTGGAAAGATTTTTACTTTTACATTCGCCTTCCCGAGCGGGCTCCTTAGAACCCAATGGCAGTGGAATCCTCTTTCCAAGCTCAAAAATTCAAGACCGCGGATTATCTTCACGCCGCCAACATGCTTGTGGCGCTCGCTGTTCGACATCAACAAGTTCCTTCGAATGGGTCATGTACATATTCGCGAAGTCGATCGGAGCCCCCTCGCGGCAATTTGTGAATTTTACTTAGTCATTTGCCTTGATTGCTAGCTTCTTCTTTTTCCTTTGCGGCGGATATTGTCATGGAGCTCTGCTCGGTATTCAAGAGGAAGGCGGCGCAGCGCGACAGGCGAAGCCAAGAAATGGAGATGCTCATCACCGGCTGGCCGCCTACGGGAGAAGGAGAGCGGACTCATGAAGAGTCGGCCGCCTCAAGCCTCTCGGCAAGCGGAGCCACGAGGACCAATCTGTCCAAGAGGAAGGTTCGCTGAAGAGAACAACTGCCAAAGGCGCCTGTGGAGACTCCACTCCGGCGGCCGCGTCGGTCCAACCATCCGGTTACTACAACCGCGGCAGAGGCTCAGTCAAGGCTATTTCTCCGACCCGACCCTTCTCGATTGGACACGCCGCGACCCTCTCGAGGCGTCCGTCAGCCGTCTTCCCGCTTCAAGTTCGACGTTCGACCATTTTATTTCCCGGCTTGCCCGATCCTCTCCATCATCCTCGCCGCCGACTCATAGCCGGCCTTGTCCGGTTACACTTCACCTTCCGGAAGAATTGCTACGAGGCGATCGACCAACCACGCCCGAGCACACAATCATTCGAAGCGGCCCTAGCGAGATGTGGGCCGGCTCGGCGCGTCGCGATGATCCCCTCGCAATTTGGCTAATGCCATATAAGACCACGGTAAGTTCATTTTCTTCCACGTTTTGTATGCCTTCCTTCCGATCGGCCACTAACAACTTCTATTTTTCTTTTCCGGAGATGGGTGGAGGAGATAGCTGTCTCCAACCGCCTGCGATGGTGGACGAGGAGTTGAGACAATCAACGTGGCGGTCCTTCCGCTCTCAAGGCCCCCCGATGTGCGAGGAGTGATGAGAAGGCTCAAGCTTCATCGGTAAGAAGCGGCCCGATCAGGTGCCATTACTGGGTGAGCTCGGCGAAGTCAAGGCCGACCAAAAGATAACCTTGGCCACCACTCGGAAAAAACACGGCCATCTCCGATCTAGAGAAAAGAATGTCGAGGCCCGGGCCGAGGTGAAGGAGTGATGGATCAACTGCCAAAGAGAAGGTTGCGAACGGCAGACGAGGTGGCAAAGCTCGAGGCGGCTTTACAAGAACACAAGGCAGCCGATGCTTCCCGCGGTCCTTAAAGAATATCGGGGTCGAACCAAGGTTGGCGCCATCTAATGAAATACATCCGTCGCAATTTTTGGAGAAGGTCTGCGAATGGATGTATACTGCCTTCGACCTTGCTATGACCGCCACGACGACATATTTGAAGTCCAAGGGGCAACTTCTCGAGACCGCCGTCATCCCGGCCGCAGATCAAGTGGCGCTCCTCGATAACATCCCGAAGGATCTTTACGATTATTTAGAGTAGAAGCTTAAACGTATTCTAGCCGCTCGGCAATAAACTATCACCTTTTGTAATCCGGTCGCTCGACCTTAGTTTCTTTTAATATAATCTCCTTTTGCTTGCTTTGTCCTTTTGCTAGTCGATATGTGTGCTATCCACTCGCCTCCTATCATACCTCTCGTATTCGAAAGGGATTTTTACGAAGTACTTTGAGTAAGTATTCCGCTCGGCTGAATATGTCATGCTTCGCCAGAAGATGTTGTTCGCGGATATTGAAGTACCTTTGGCACCGGGCCGAACATAGGGTACAGGCGGTCGACGATATATCTGGCGAATACCCTTGGATACTTATTCGAAGTCTTTTTAGCCTTCTTCCTCTCGGAGATCTGACACTAGCCTCTCTCAATTTTTAACGTCGGAGCTCGGCGGTCTTCCGCCGGAGGTTTACGTCGCTGTCCTCGATTCCCATCTCGACGGTCCTTCCGGGGTTTATAGACGCCCGTCTCCGATTTTAACGCTACGCGGTCAAGCTCGCCTGGTCGAGGGTTTAGGACTTCGGCCCATCTCGATTTTACTAACGCCCTTCGACGGCTGTCGAGGAGTTTATGACGCCCTGCTCCTCGATTTTAACGTGACTGGCTCCGCTCGGATGATGAGCCTTATGCGGAGCTGGCGACGGAGGGTTTTATAGGCAGCTCTCGATTTTTACGTCGAGAGCTCCGACCACCAAACAATTTTGACGTAGTTCAGCTATCCTTTAATTATTTTCGCTTCGCATTACAAGGACATAGGCGACCAAAACATATATAAAATTACATCAACGACCTCACCCTGATACGTGGTGAAGATGATTCAGGCCCATGGTCGATCTAGCGACCGCCTTCATCCTCAATAATAAGCAAGCTGGACTTCAATGACTTCAAGGCTGCAGTGAGAGGGCTGCGCATGTGGCTTTACTTTCTTCCGCATAAGGTCGCCAACTTGGAATGCTCTAGGGATCACGCGTCGGTTGTAATTCGCTTCATTCTCCGCCAAGACCTATCAGACGCCATCGCTTAGCTCACTCCTCATCAACCAAATCTAGCTCCATGTTTCTCGCTCCGGTTCATCATCATAGTTACGGATCCGAACGGACTCGACACCCACTTCAACTGAATCACCGCTTAGCCCCATACACTAAGTGGAATGGCGTCACTGTGCCCTCCCCGGGTCGTTGGATGGCCCATAGGACTCCTGCACTTCATCCACAGCCCTCCCAAATGGTCGAGGCCGAAGTAAGAATTTCCTGCTGGTACTCGACCATTGCTTTGGGGATATGCCACGGACGTGAAGTGTTGCTCGATGCCATAGCTTTTGCACCAATCTTGAGCAACTTTCCCGTGCCATTGCCCCGGTCGAAACAAGTCGACGGGGATGCCGAACCCAGATGATATGTTGCCGGATAAACTTCTTGACCATTTGCTCGGTGATCTTGGCTAGCGCTCGGCCTCCACCCATTGGAAAAATAATCGATCGCCACTAGTAGAAATTTCCATCCGCTCCGCCATAGGAAATGGGCCTACAATATTCCCCCATGGTCAAATGGACAGAGGCGCCTTCATTTCCTCCGCCAGGTGAAGTTATGGTACTACCGGCAAGAAGTAGGCATGAAGGGTCCGAGCGCATCCGCTTGCCAGGTATCCGAAAGCATCCGGCATCCGGTATGGTACGTCTCATTATCGTCTCGCATAATCCTTGGTGCACCCTTGGAGGATGTAGGGTCGCCTCCGAGCTCACGCATTTCAACATTCGGCGAGAAAGCCTTTCAGAGTTGGTCTCCAATGAGGAATCCCTCCTTCTAATAGTTGACAAAGATCCCGATCCCGACGGTCGCGCCTAAGCCGCTAGAGAATCTATCTACGATGCCGCCCTCGCCCGCGCGGAAACGCGAGGCCCTCCATCCGTCAACATGTGCCACTAAAGATACTTGTTCAATTGGCCTGGACGACCGACGTTATTGAACTTGCTAGCTTTGGCCAACCCATCCGGCCGCTTGATTTTCCGCAGGGTATCTTTCTAGATAATGACTCTCGGAATTGGCTTTGAGCTTCGGCAAGAGTTCGCCAGCTAATCCTGGCCGTGCCGAGCCAGCGGTTAATCGCCAAGCTGAGAGCTGCTGTCACTGATGGTCACCTCATACGCATGCGGGCGACTGCACTGGCCAACCCAATGAGGGCCTCTACTCCGCTTTGTCGTTTCAGGGCTCAGAATCCAGCCGAACTGACAGATGCATTCGCTCTTCTTGAGAGAGCAACACCAATCTCGCCGTGCCGGGTAGATGATCCATCCACAAATATCTTCCATAGCTGGCCTCTTTGCAGACGTGATAAAATCGCCAAGGATCACATCGCCGATCGGGTCGATCATCGAATATCAAATTCGCTCAAGTTGTCCATCTGATGAGTCGTCCTGACTCCGATTCAACAAAGACTCCCAATGGCTATTTGTCCGGACTATGATAGTGTACCAAGAAATAGAAGGGATTGGAGGACTGAGGACCAGAGCAAAAGCTTCTTTGAGTCCAATGTAGCGAGATTCAAGATCTTTAAAATATAACTTAGAAAATATACAGTTCTTCCTCTTACTCATGCCTGACTTGCCGTTGAAGATAACAGATAAACACCCATAGTGGCTTCGGCCAAAAGCAGAGTTCAATGTTTCGCATCTTCTAACGCCTGACCTGATTTCTTCGTCTCAAAGAAACTTAGTGGCTTTCATGTAGATTTTGTGTAAAGGTCTTCGGCGCCTTGAGATGAATTCTGACAAAGAGCTGATCCGGCTACCGTGCAGCGTGTATTAGTCTTATATCTACTTTGCACTTTGTCGATTTGTCCGCTTCATCGCCTACACCATGAGCTCCAAGAAACGCCCGCCCTGTTCAATGCATTTCTCGAGCTTAACTCCATACCTCCCTCGCTCGAAAGTCTCCTCCATGTCTTTAAAGAGATCTGTCGATCGGACGGATTTGAGAATATCATCCACGATACTTCCAAATTACGTCCGATCTCGCCCTGAACACTTTGTCACTCATATGCTCCGCTCTTCACAACGGCATCATTAAGTGGCATACCGTCATAACGAAGCTAACTTCTCCCGATCTCTGCGAGCGAATGATAGCCTTGATATAACGCCGAGCATACATATCCTCGCAACCAAAATTTCCGTGGAGTCCACCAAATTACCGATCGATCCGAGGCAAGGATAAAAATCCTGCAAGCTTTGTTAAGATCCCGCACCCTATGCACACTTCCACTTGTTGCCCTACTTAGAGACTAATACTACATTCGCTTCTCAACCCCACCTGATGGCACTGCTCTGTCACCGAAATCCCTTTTTCTCACATATCGTCCGGCTGGACGTGAGCCTGTTCAGCTGCACCATGCTCCTGCAGGAAATTCCCGCAGCCTGCATGCGGGGACCTCATCAGGACTGCCCGGGATGCATTTGATCTCTCTCTTTTCTCGGGTTTCGCATCCGACCGCAACGACCGCAACGAACGCGGTATTCCTACTGGGTGAATCGCTCTCTTTTCTTCACACCAAAGAGGGAGGCTGCCATGGGCGCTTTTCATCGACCAGCTACAAGCTCGCTGCATCATCTCGCCGTAGCACGCTGAGCTCTCTGTATTTCTCCCACTTTGTCTTCGATCGGATCTTTTGAAAGTGGAAGGAATTCACCGAGCTTAATCGAGAGCCTAACAATATTATTGTAGCTGACCTGAGAGTCCCCACGACGAAATTCGCCATGTCCGCCCGAAAGCGTTTCCTCTCTAAATAAATGGTCAATCGGATCTTGTCGACCCGGAATACATCTGCCACAACCCAGAGGGGTTGGCCTGCCTGACTCAATTGTAGCTGGTCAAGGCCTTTTAAATATAATATCAATCGAGCTTCCCATCAATAAAACGGGTCAATAAGTAGTAGCTAATATTACCGCCTCGATGAGGAGAGCGTCACATGCACACTTCAACTCCAAGTCCTTGGGCCCGGTTTATTTCCCGTCCGCCGCCTGGTCTACCGCACTGATGGATCCGGGTCGCCGGGACGCCGCTCGCTTTGTAGAGCCTCCTCCGGCGGCCCGCCACCTATAATGTTGATTTCGCCACGAGAAGTGTTACTTATATTTTCTTCTTCCGAGAGGATCCGGGGCGCTCCTGACATCTTGGGGATTCATGCCCTCGAGTGTGATGTCGCCGAGTGATGTCTCGTCTTCCGCCGTCGGCTACCATCCGATCGGTTCCACGAGGCCTCTATCGCCTTGCCTGATGACGATGGCGATGGCCATCCCACCTGGGCACGGTGTGGCAATCTGAGGAGGGCAATCTCTCTTGTATTACAGCGTGGTCATGGAAAGAGCAGTGGAAACATAGGGGTCCATACCCTCTTTGGTGGGCCTACTTGTACATGGGACCTAGGGGGTAGGATTGCTTCGGCCGGTCCTCCGGGCTGATGAGCAGCCCTGCCCGCCTGGGCTTCTGGAGTTTCTTCGGGCCGCGGCCTCCACGTTGATGTAGGCCATGTAGCATATATGGTCGTAGTCTTTCGAATGAGTGATCGAAGAAGTCCCGCCCACGAGGCTGTGTATTCATCATGGTTTCCGAGGTGGCCGGGATATCCATACACCTGTTGAACCGCGGATATAGGCTCTTGAGCGATTTATGCTCTTGTTTGATGGCAACAGATCGACACTAGTCTTCCTCGATAGCCTCTCCGCTGCAAAGTGTGAAGGAAGGCCGTATGGAAGTCTTTAAAACTTGTGATGATCCGTCCTGCTCGAAACCACCGCTGAGCCGATCCTTAGAGGGTGGTTAGAAAAACTCGACACTTTACTCCTCTGTAATTGATGAAGGGTAGCCTGTTATCGAACTTACCAAATGATCGCCGTGGTTCCATTGTATTCCGACGGGGCACATAGTAAGTTTGGCGTAGGGTCCCAAGATGGCTTCAAAACACGGTTGACCCCCGGTGAGAAGGCCCGCCGGGGCTTTGCCGCCTCAGACAACTTGTCATTGATGACCATCGACGATTAACCGCGGCCCGGCTTGAGGCGCAGGTGGATAGCGCCCGCTCCGGGCCTCGGCCTTCGCGCCACCGATATTCGCCACGCCAAGTCGCTTCGCTCTGGCTTTGCTCCCCACTGCTACCCTCTCGACCGATCGTAGCATCGAGTTCCTCGTGAGAGCAGAGCGTCATCCAACTTCGCCCATTACTTCCGACCGGATGCGGGAGCCCTCGACGCTTAAATCGATCCCCGTCCTCAATCAATAGACGGGGCACGCGGCGCCTCCGTTGTCGAGATCCCCGATCAATCGACGGACCTCCCTAACCTCGAAGAAATCGGCTGTGAAGGGGTTCCCGCCATCTCCCCACGCCAAGTCGTGGGACAACAAAGAAGTGGCGAATATCAAAGAACGTATCTGTGATGTGTGAGGCTTCTATAGAGTAGGAAAGGGGCTCCACACATCGAGGTGAATACGTCTCCTCCATACCTCAATATGGGCTTGTCGAAAAGCTGACCCTTACTTATATACAACACGTCTCATGTGGAACTCGCTATAAGATCCTACGATGGTTGGCGGCCATATCCACCGCCGAGGATGTTTCCTGTTCTCTTTACATCCATGCCGAGTGTCCGCCAGCCATAGCCCCTTACGTCCTACAATGATCCACATATGGTCCTTAGGATCCAGCCTGTTGCATTGCTATCTTACTTCACCGAGTGGCCACCGCCCGGCCATACAATCCTCGCTCAACGAGCATCAAACCTCGGGTGCCTTGAACTGACCCACAGACCGTCTCCCATCGTCTCCCCTCCGTTCCGACTCCGCCTCGCTGACTTCCCTCGAGGGGGTCCTGCCTCCCATTATCACTAAGGTGGGTATAGGTGATATAGTACTCTATAAATAAGAGGCTATGATAGGACCTAGAGTAGAATTGGTTTTGGTCTCCGATAAAATTAAGCATCGCCCAACACACAACTTAATAATAATAATTCATTCCACTAGAGAACTATTATTGAACTACCGCACCAATCCCAAATTACATTTTTGGGCTCCTTCTTATTATGAGTGTGTTAATCTCCCTGTGTTTAAGATGTCGAATGTCCATTAATTAAGTGAGTTACTGACAACTCATTTAATTAATATCTTAATCCAAGAATAGTACCACTCATCCTTATCATCATGTCGGACTAAGTCCACCTGCAGGGTTTAACATGACAAACCTTATGAGCTCTTCTTGGGGATATTATCAACCTAGATACTAGGACACAGTTTCCTTCTACAATCAACAACACACACTATAAGTGATATCATTTCCCAACTTATCGGGCTTATTGATTTATCGAACTAAATCTCACCCATTGATAAATTAAAGAAATAAATATCAAATATATATGTTTGTTATTATATTAGGATTAAGAGCACACACTTCCATAATCGAGGTCTTGTTCTTTATAAAGTCGTGATAAAAGAAACAACCTCTAATGGTCACTCAATACACACTCTAAGTGTACTAGTGTAATTATATAGTTAAGATAAACTAATTCCTAATTACACTAAAACCTTCCAATGGTTTGTTTCCATTTTTGGTCGTGAGCCATCGCTTATAATTTATAAGGTACCGATAACATCATCTGTATGTGGCACCACATACTATGTTATCTACAATATGAATTAATTGAACAACTACAACTAGACAATTTGACCAAATGTGATTCTTTATTCAAAATAAATGTTTACAAAAGCTTAGGCTTTTGATACACTCCAACAATCTCCCACTTATACTAATGACTAAGCCGCCATATCTTCCGCCACATCTGATTCCCATTCCTCCACATGCCGATCGAAAGCTTCTGAAGGGCCTTAGTGAAAGGATCCGCAGTTATTCACAATCTTGGATGCGATGACAACCTCCTCGCCCATGATATCTCAGATGTATCGGGTGGTACTATATATTTACTTGCCTTATGGGCTCGTGGTTCCTTTAGTTTGCAACAGAATGCTATTATCACAATAAATTGTGATGATTTTGGGCAAACCAGAATCACATCTAAGTCCATTAGAAAGTTCCCGAGCCATACCGCTTCTTTAGCCGCCTCAGAGGTCGCTACATACTCATCTTCCATGGTTGAGTCCAAACGCATGCTAACACTCCTCCATGCAATGGCTCCACCTCCCAAAGTAAACACATAGCCTTATGTAGACTTCATGTCCCTATCTCGATTGGAAATCAACTGTAACCCATGGCAAATCATCCGCTTAAACTAGCATATAATCTCTAGTCCTTCTCGTGTACTTTAATATATGCTTTATCAGATCCAATGTCCTTGTCCAGGGTTACTCTTCAACCATGCCCTAGCAAAATGCAGAGTGTCTCATAGCATTGCATACATTAGGCTTCACACAGTCAAGTATAAGTATCTTCATATGCTCCTCTATCTCTTGATGTTGAGACATCTCTTTAGATAGAGCTACTCCATGCCTAAAAGGTAAGAAACCTTTCTTGGATTGCATGCTAAAACGAGCAAGGATTGTATCTATATATGAAGCTTGGGATGAGACAGACAAACATTCTTTCTTGCATCCCTTATAACTTTGATCCCAAGAATGTGTGCACAATCTCCTAAGTCCTTCATATCAAATTGTTTGGACAACTATACCTTACATCCGATAATACCTTGACATTGTTGCCAATTAACAAAATATCATCAACGATAGTACAAGAAATACCACCACGCTCACTCTTTGTATACACAAGACTCATCCGGACATTAATCAATAAATTCATGACGATTACTTCATTAAACCGATGTTCCAAGACCAAGCTTGCTTAATCTATAAATGGACCGATTGAGCTTGCACACTAGATGCTCTTTGCCTTTTCAATAACCTCTCGTTGCTTCATATGGATGTTCTCTTCAAGACTTTCATTAAGGAAAGTTGCCTTCATTTGCCAAATCTCATAATCCATATGAGCAAAGAATGGATAAGAGTATCCGGATAGACTTAAGCACCGATGAAAAGGTCACCTCATAGTCGATTCCTCTCTTCGAGTTTTCGCCAAGCCTAGCTTTGAAAGTTTCTACCTTCCCATCCATCTCTCTTTTCCTTTGTAGATCCACTTGCATCCAACGCTTTTACACCATCGTGGTTCTACGAGCCCTGCACCTTATTAGAGTACATAGACTTATTTTGAAATTCATTGTCTTTTGCCAAGATCTATATTTTGGAGTGCTTACGGATCAGGTTCATGTTTACCCGGATCAAGTCCAAGACTCTCCCAAAACATGAATCTATCAGTCGCAACAACCTCCCTACGGATCGCCCGTTTGTGTATCATGTGTGACACGTGTTGCGCTGTACTTCATCTGCTTCATCTTGCACTGGTACTAAGGTAGACGTGTCCTCTAAGTTCTTCTAAAACAACTTTGCTACTAGGCTTGTGATCCATTATATAGTCTTCTTCTAAAAACTGGGCAAATGACTTTCTGGTCTTTAGGACTATAAAATAAACCACCTTCGCTCCTCCGGGATACCCACAAACACGCCGAACTTCTCGAGATTCTAACTTATCAAGATCTGATTTCAAAGATCTGTGCTGCGACTACACCGAATATGTCTTTAGACTGGCTTCGCCCATTCCACAATTCTATGGGAGAAGAAACATTTAGAAGGTACTAAGTTCGTAATGTACACTAATCGTCGCTTCCAGCGTATCCCCAAAGCGAATGGTAATTCACAATAACTCATCATCGATCTAACCATTTCCATAAGAGTCTTATTCGCCTACGCACCACTCTGCGGGTGTACCAAAGTAGGCATAGATTGGATCAACGGCCCGATAAGTAATTCCTAAACTCTCCTAAGAGGCATTATACCACAATCGATCGATCGTAGTATCTTGATATTTTACCTAGTCGCTTCTCCACATTAGCCTTATACTTCTTAACTTATCAAAGCCTTACTAGCATTAGGTAAATATATCCGTATCTTGAATAATCGTCTATAAAAGACAAAATATTCAAACCACCTCTCCCGGACGCATATAGACTGACACAAATCGAATGAACCAAATTCTACTTCTTTGGCTATAGCCTTAAAGGCCTCTTGGTCATTTTACCTTCCAAGAAGATTCTGATGTTGGAAAATTTTCCAACTCTAATGAACCCAAAAGTCCATTGGCTATAAGTCTCAATCCTATTTAGTTAATATGACGACCAAGCCTTAGATGCCAAAGATATGCTTGGTTCATTTCAAGGTTCTTTCTCTTATTAGATTTAGAAGATGAGTTATAAATTTCCATGTTTTGTTTTTGTGGGAGAAATTGAAAGTATACAAATTGCCAACTAACGCTTGCAGATAATTACTTTATTTCTCTTAATAACTACATCATTATTAAAAGAAACTGAATATCCATCCAAAAATAGTTTAGAAACTGAAATTAAATTCTTTCTAAAGCTGGTACATAAAGACAATTCTTTAAAATCAAATTTCTATTCCTATTAAAAGATCTGCATGCAGCAATAACATCTTTGGTTCATGAAATGTACAGCCTTTCAGATAAAATGGAGGACCATGTAAATACTTTATCGGTTTCGCCGTTTCAGTTAGAAACACAGCTGAACTACAACTATCTGCTTTGTTCACAGATATACAGAGCTGCTAGTTGTGACTTTTCTACCGCAGGCGAGAAATCTTTCAGTGCATTCTAAATTGCCCTTAGCAGACTTTTTCATCCACCATATCTTTAGGTCATGCTGATTTATTCACTTTCTTTCTTGAACCAACTTGTTTCTTCTTCTTCTTCCTTCGGTTTAAAAGTAGAACCATTTCAGTTAAAGAAAAGAATATGAGATTTGACTGAAACAATACGCCTGTTACTGCAATCGGTTAGTTCCGCAATGAATATACCTTTTGTTCATATTGTAATTCAAGGTAAATTGCTCAAAACTTCTAGGTAGGATCATTTGGGTTTCCCCATCAATTTCTCCTCCAAGGATCCAGATTTTATTCGATAAGCCATCTTTTGGATATGATCCTCAGAGTACCTCTTGCATGGTGGTCACATTATCTTTCTCATGGCTTCTTCTGTCCACCCGATCCTAATGACCAAGAGTTCCTTGAGATTGTTCATAATATCATAAGTTGTTGGTAAATCTTGATCTGTTGCAATACATTTGACATTGAAGCCAAAATGTAATCTCATCGCCTTTACCCATTTTTATGATATTCATCTCCTCTTGGGTAGATTCACCAAGGTGCATCAAGATGATCAAGAAACTTATAGCTTTTAGTAAGAACAATGTCCAGTTCCTTTTTCAATCTATGTAGTTAGACCAGAGTCTATTACATGTAGTGAGCGGCAGTCATCCTAAGAATCACAAATAACTTTTGGTCAGAACTCTAAATTTAGAATAATATTGATTCCTCAAACAATACTATTTTAAATTAACCAACATCTCAAAATACCGTGAATTTTGTATGCCAACATTTGTAAAAGGAGGGTTTAACCCATTAATTTTATTATCTTGTCAACCTAACTTTTGACAAATAAAATTAATAGTTGGTATCCTTTGGTCACACAAATAATAGCAATGACTCCGATGGGGAGGATACTATTAGTTGTGCCTAAGTGTATACCATTATCTCCTACTCCCATTAATAAGATTTAATGTCACTTCCTATAAGGAATAGTCTTCCCAAATTCTTATTCATCAAACAAGCTCTCAATGCCAAATCTAATGAAATCCTAGCGGCTTTAGGCATCACTTATAAAATAAATGAATTTATAAACTATCCTTAGACCATAAAAGGAATTTTATAAATAACAATTCTAGTCTTTATGCTAAAACATGATACTCCTTTTATACAATAAATAGATAATTTCCTCTAATTATGGCTATCTTATCTATGTCTTCTGCATTTGTCATCCCAAGTTGTGATATTTCCTACTGCCATCGGGTCTCATCTATCCTATCTTGCTTGTTCACGCGCCTGGGTCTCATAATCAATTCCAACTTCAGAAACACGATCCATCTAAATAGAATTTTATATTTTTTGATCCTATATTCCTCGAAGGAATGTACATGTAAACTAGATCAAACATAAAATAAAAATTTACATCCATCGATCCTATATTCCATAAAAGGAATGTACATGTAACTAGATCAAAAATAAAATCCTAATAAAACTAAATACATCTCCTCTGTATTTATAATACAATCATGCACACATATAAATGCCCTTGACATGTCCAAGAGTCACACACAATAACTAAAAGTCATAATAGTTGGATCCTACATCCACAAAGTTAGCACATCCTTATTAACCTTGCTGGTTATGTATGACATGCATAATTAAACTAATACCAAATACACAGAGGCAAAACCCGTTGGATGCTACTCGGAAAACCTAATGGTTCCACTGTACAAAAATTTTGTACAAAGGTGAACCTTCCTAGCTACCATGTGTTTTTTAAATTAAACTTGGATCGCTGCGGAACTTAACACGTTTGATCCAAAGTTTAATCTATTTGTTCTTTTAGGTTTAGACTCGGATCTGCTTAACTTAACATGTTCGATCCAAATCACCTAAGTTATTAATTTCATTAAATATTAGTTTCCAAAATTAGCTTCGGGACTACATGGTGAGGCACATGACCTTCTTGGATATGGGAACAACCACAACCGCTTACAAAACCTTTTAAGGAAAGTTAATATTTAATTTCCTTAAATAACTTTAGGTCAAAAAGAACAATAAATCAAGGAAAAGAAAACAAAAGAACACAACATCGAAAACAAATTGAAATACTAGAATCGCATGCCTCTTGTAGTATTATTTCAAATAACTCAGATGATGAAAAGAAATAATACTAGTTATACCTTTAAAGACCTCTGATCTTCTACCGTATTCTTCTTCTAACCTCGGACGCTGTGGGAACCATCTTCCAAGATGAGGACCACCTAGCACCTTCTTCTTCTTCCTTCAAGTTTCTCACAAAATCCAAGGATGAAGAACTTTTCCCACCAACTAAGCTCTCTCTCTCTCTCTCTTCTTCTTCTTCTCCAAGTAGTATCCGCCACAAAAGCTCCAAGCAAGGAAGAGTTTCGCCACCACAAAGAAGAAGAGAGGGAGAGAGGATGGCCGACCAAAACCAAGTAGAGAATAATAGATGTTATGTCACATGAAGGCATCCCAAACCCTCTTTTTATAATCCTTAGCTTTGGTAAATAAGGAAATTTAATTACAATAAAATTTCCTTAACTTTCCTTGACATGAATTAATTAAGAAAAATAAAACAAAATTCCTAATCATCATGGTCGGCCACCTCATAGAGAGCAAATAAGACAATTTTCAATCAACAATTAAAATTCCTTATTTGTCTTCGGAAATTTTAAAAAAATAAAATTTTTACAATCCCTTCATGGTTGATAAAAAATATTTCTATAATTTTAATTTTTCTATATGAATAATTTATAAAGAAGAAAAATAAAATATCTTTCCAATCTACAAATAAGGAAAGAGATCTAATCTCTTTAATCTTTTGTAGATCCTTTTAAAAGAGATATTTTAATTTTAATCTCTCCAATAAATTATATCTTTCATATAAGAAAATTTTAAAATTAAAATTTTTTAATTTAATGGGGTCGCCTACCTAAGCTTGGGTTCAAGATGGGCCACCCATGCAAAATCAGCTCTAGCTAGCTCGATCCACAGTGACTGCACCTGGATGGAAGGTGGGTAGGTATAGTGCTCTATAATAATAGAGGCTACGATAGGGACCGAGAAGGAGGAATTGGTTCTCCGATAAATTAATATCCCGTGTTCGTTGCCGACAACACAACAACTAATATTCAAATCCACTAGAGAACTATTATTGAACTACACCGCAATCCCAAATTACATTTTTGGCTCCTTCTTATGAGTGTGTTAATCTCCGTGTTTAAGATGTCGAATGTCCACTAATTAAGTGAGTCGACAACTCATTTAATTAATATCTTAATCCAAGAATAGTACCACTCATCCTTAGTCATACCTGCAGGGTTTAACATGACAAACCTTATGAGCTCTTCTTGGGGACATTATCAACCTAGATACTAGGACACAGCTTCCTTCTTTAATCAACAACACACACTATAAGTGATATCATTTCCCAACTTATTATTGATTTATCTGACTAAATCTCAAATGATAAATAAATATCAAATATATGTGCTTATTATTATATTAGGATTAAGAGCACACACTTCCATAATATCTGAGGTCTTTGTTCCTTTATAAAGTCAGTATAAAAGAAACAACCTCTAATGGTCCTACTCAATGCACTCTAAGTGTACTAGTGTAATTATATAGTCAAGATAAACTAATTCCTAATTACACTATGACCTTCCAATGGTTTGTTCCTTTCCATTTTGGTCATGAGCTACTGTTTATAATTTATAAGGTACTGATAACATCATCTTCTATATGTGGCACCACATACTATGTTATCTACAATATAAATTAATTGAACAACTACAACTAAATGTAGACAATTTGACCAAATGTGATTCTTTATTCAAAATAAATGTTTACAAAAGCTTAGGCTTTCAGTATACACTCTAACAAAGACAACGGTCCACAAGGGAAGGATTATGGAAAATTAGGTTTTATGAGCCACCACCTACTCCTTTTTATAGGCTTGCCATCGGTTACAAAGAAAGAAAAATAACAGAATTCTATTTAGAAAAAATCTCTCTTTCTATAATCGAAATCTGTTTAGAAAAAATCTCTCTTTCTATAACCAAGTTAAACTAAACCAAGTTAAGTTAAACCAAACCAAGTTAAGTTAAACTAAACCAATTTAAACTAAACCCAGTTAAACCAAACCAAGTTAAGGATGGGTGGATGCGAGACTTTATATAGAGGCTACAATAGGAACCTAGAGGAGGAATTGGTTTAGGCCTCCTGATGGGCTTGGGCTTCTTGTGTTCGGCCCGAACACTCAAACCAAGCCCATCAATAATAACCCATGCCACTAAAGGGTTATTATTGAACTACTGCACTAATCTCATATTACAATATGGGCTCCTTCTTATCATGAGTGTGTTAATCTCCCTATGTTTAAGATATTGTATGTCCGTTAATTAATTGAGTTACTGACAACCCGATTAATTAACATCTGATTCCAAGAATAGTACCACTCAACTTTATTATCATGCCGGATTAAGTCCACTTGCAGGGTTTACATGATAATCCTTATGAGCTCCTCAAGGGGACATCATCAACCTAAATAATTAGGACACAGTTTCCTTCTATAATTAACAACACACCATATAAATAATGCTATCTCCCAACTCATTGGGCCTATTGATTTAATGAATAAATCTCACCCATTGATAAGTTAAAGAAATAAATATTAAGTATACGTGCTTGTTATTATATAGGGATTAAGAAGACGCACATCCATAATAATAGAGGTTCTGTTCTTTTATGTAGTCAGTATAAATCAAACAACCTGGTCCTGCTCAATACACACATAGTGTACTAGTGTAATTTTATAGTCAAGACAGACTAATACCAAATTACACTACAATTGTACCAATGGTTTGTCTCAATCCATCTTGGTTGTGAGCTACTATTTATAATTTATAAGGAACCGATAACATAATCTTCCGTGTGGCACCACTCACCATGTTATCTACAATATAAATTAAATAGACAACTACATTGACATATATATAAATATAAAATGCAAACATTTGACCAAGGTGATTCTCATTTCAAAATATTTCAAAATAGATGTTCATACAAAAGCTAAGCTTATAGTATACATCCCAACAATTTTATATAAATCTGACGTCATTTGGTCCATCAACCAATTTTATCTAAAACTGACTTTGGAAACAAAAGAGCAAATCAGTCGACTGATTTGTTTAAAATTTTGATGTTTCAGTATAGAACAAAATCGATTCAACTGATCCTAAACATCAACCGACTAATAAGGATAAAATAGAAAATGGGTACATGATTTGGTAATGTTTAAACTACCTTATACGATTTGATAATTTCATAAACTTACCTACATGGTTCGGTAAAAAGTCATTTTATTTAGGGTATACATCTGTCAAATTGACACTTTGCCTCCTAAAACTGTCCGCATCTAGTCAACTAGACATTGGCATACAAACATCGAGCTAATGAACCATCTATGATACTTGAAGGCATATGAAAAATTTTAGTGGGCTTCTTGATTTATTTAATGGTCAATACAAAATCTATCACTCCCAAAATTAATCATAATATCTAATGTCAATTAAAAAAATTAAAATACTACTAAGGATTTTTTAAGTATTTAAGTTTTTATAATTTACTAAGTGTATCTATTTTTTAAAATGTGTTTAGACCAATTTTTTCAGATCTAGGGTTATAAACAAGCCGAGTGGAGCCAAGGTTTGGAGTGTTTAAGCTTTTTTTATAAGATAACCGAATCAAACCAAGCCAAGCTTAAAATGAACTAAGCCTTTAAAATGATCGTTCAAGCTTGGCTTGATTTAATTTCTTATGAGCTTGAGTTTGTTTGAAGCTTGGCTTAAGCTTGGTTTGTTTGGATGTTATCAAGTTCCAAATGTTGGTCCCTTTGCGGCCAGCTAGAGGGGGGTGAATAGCCTGCACAATAAAAAAAAAAAATTTCGACTTTATAGCTATATTAACATAAACACTTGTACAAAAGAAAACTAATCAAACAAAGAAGAGGCTCAAAGATTTTACTTGGTTATAACCGGAGAGATTATTAATCTAAGGAAGATGAAAAGCTCACTAATGTCTCCTTTAGGCGGAGAAGCCGCTTACAACATTCAAAGCACTCAATTACAAAGCTAAACAAAAATAGAATTGATTACAAGTGTTCTATTTAACTTTTTGTATCATGGTTATATTTATAGCTCTGTTCGAGGCTCCTGGAAGGATTCCAGGCGCTTGAATGTGGATATAATTTTATCTGCATCGCAACAGCTCACTATACTTATCGTGTTGATAACTTTTTCGATTCGGTGCCTGCACCAGTTTCGGGTGCCCAGACCAAGTTAAACCCGCTCCGCGAAGACGCTCAGCCGAGGCACCCCCAAGGGATCTCAGGGGTCCGAGCACCTGAAACAGAAAGTCAACCTAGTGTTGACTTTTTTATCTCGGTCTTCTACTCCGGTTCCGCTCACATTGGTCCTGATCTTCCGCTCCGATCCCACTTGCTTGGGTGATTTCGACCATCTGGAATAGAGCTCACCCCGAACCCAACTTCCGGCATTCTCGAGTAAACTTCCACTTCGGCTTCTTGTCCCTCGGAAACGCCACGCGCCTCCTTCTCGTCCACCAGCGTACTCTTCCGCAGCACCTTATTCCTCGAATCCACCGAGCCCATCGGCTCTCTCCCATGTCGTCCTTCTTGCTAGCTGCGTCTTTCGCTCGACTTCCTGTGCTCCTAAGTTCCTGCACACTTAGACACATGGGTTAAACACCAATAAAACCTAACCTGACTTGGTTGATCACATCAAAATTATCTTGGGGTACTAACAACCTCTCCCTTTTTGATGTGAACAACCCAAGTTAAGTTAGGATAAAACAAACATAAAGAATTAATAACAATATAATAAATTTGTAACTCAATAATGTGCAAAAAATTAAATTACCCTCCCCTAGACTTAATCTTCCCTTCTCCCCCTTTGATCATATTAAATAAGGTACTTTAAAATGACTTTGGAAAATCTAAAATTAAAGTCTAAGAGAAAACTCTTTTTTTTCAGAAAATTATGAAAGTTTTAAGTTTCAAAAACTCTGATTTAATAAACAAATTTTGTTAAAAAAATTGAAAAACTTTTTAAATTGTTGAAAAAATTCTAAAAATTTAACAAAGGTTAATCAAACATATATAAGGCAAATATAAAAGTTGAAATTATTTTAAGCAGAATTAAAAAAAATTGCATTTAGATAACTAATTCATATAAAATTTTATAACGGTAAAAAAAATTCAAAAAATTATTTAGATAAAGTTTCACAGAAAAATAAATACTAAAATAACTTTGCGAGATAATTTTTAAATGGCAAATATGATTTTTGTTAAATAAATTTAAATGATCAAAATTTTGTGAAGAAGTTATCTTTATCGAAAAATTTAAGTTCTGAATAATTTCTAACAAAAATTTTGACAAACAATTTATAGCATTAGTTAATTTTTTTTATAATAATTAAATACTTAGTCAATTAAACATTTATTTCAGTAATTGGCTTCCAAGTTGTGGCGAGACACTAAGCCTTCTTAGTTATTGGAACAACCACTTCAAGACAAAGCCTTTTAAAAAAATTAAATATTTAATTTTCTCTCTGAAAGCCCTAGGTCTAAAAAATAATCAATCCAAATATGATTTTGAAACCAGAAATAAATTCCTTCCTACAGGATTAATCAAAAATTTCTTAGGAATATATTTTTTTGATAATTTTCTAATTTGACCCTTGTGATATTTAAGATACCAATTTAAGCTTCTATAATTGTTCCATGTATTTTGAATGAAACATGTAGAGTTTCTTTTTTTTCAATTTGGTCCTTTAATTTTTCATTTTCATCTTTTAATTTGTCATACATTTCTAAAGGGCATGTTTTTGCTAAAATTAATTTCAATTCTACAATTTCCTTTTTCAAATATCCTTTTTAAATTTAAGTTTATACAATCATTTACTCATGGATTTAATACCTGAATACAGTTCTGGTCAGGGGTAGTAAATATACCTCACTTACCAGATTTGCTCTGAAGTATGTTTGTTCCTCCTCGCTGCAACTTTCTTTTGAGGAGGCTCCCCCTTCATCTATGCTCTCCTCCTAGTGACTTGTCATCCGTGCAAGTCTAGCGTACTCCCCTAGATCTGATTTTGATGACGACTTGTCCCACGTCGCCTTCAAGTTTTTGTGCTTTGTGGTTTGTCCCTTCTTATTATCCTTCTTCATTAGCTTTGGACATTTATCTTTGATGTGCCCTCTTCATCGCAGTTATAACACCTTATCTTCCTTGCTCTTCTTTTCTTTGCATGTGCTTGGTTAAATTTATTAGAGCGAAAGAACTTCTTGAATTTTCTTACCATATATGGCGATTCATCGTCGTCAGGGAAAGTGTCTACGTCTGAATCGTCCTTCTTGGCTTTTAGGGCAATATTATTTGATTCTCTATTTCCTGAGAATCTATCATGACTCGTGAAGTTCAAAGGTTGAAAAAAAGTTTTCAAGAGTACATACCTCGAGATCCTTAGAGATATAGTAAGCATTTACTAAGACTAACCACTCTTGAGTTCTTGGAAAAGAGTTAAGTGCGTAACTTAAGGAGTCACGATTTGTTACCTTTTCTCCGAGGTTGTTGAGCTGGGTGGTCAAGTTTTTGATCCTTGCATGGAGTTGGGCTACCTTCTCTCCCTTGTTCATTCGAAGGATCGTTAGTTGGCTTCGGAGGATGTCCCGCTTTACCAGTTTGACTTCTGAGGTACCTTCATGGAGCTCCAGGCATTTCTCCCAGAGATCCTTGGCAGAGTCATAGCTTCCGATCCGGTCGATCTCCTGGGGCGGAAGAACACTAAGCAGATGGAACTCTGCTTTTCCATTAGCCACGAAGTCGCCTTACTTCTTCTTCGTCCATGTGCACTCTTCTTTCTCGGCTCCATGTTGATTCGTGGGTGCTATAAAATCATATTTTATAATTACAAGAATTTTGAAGTCAGTTTTGAAGAATACCTCCATACGCTTCTTCCACATTGCGAAATCTCCCTCAAATTTTGGCAGGTAGATGCTGGATCCGACCATTTTTTTTCTTCGGATGGCGGTTAGCCCTTCTGAAGTGAGTCTGGCTCTGATACCACTTGTTGATTCCTTGGCCGCCGACTAGAGGAGGTGACTAGCCTACACAATAAAAAAACCTTTCTCGACTTTAGAGCTATATTAATATAAACACTTGTATAAAAGAAAACTAATCAAAGAAAGAAGAGGCTTAGAGATTTTACTTGGTTACAACCGGGAAAGTTGTTAATCCAAGGAAGATGAAAAACTCACTAATATCTCCTTCAGATAGAGAAGCCTCTTACAACATTCAAAGCACTCAATTACAAAACTAAATAGAAAGAGAATTGATTACAAGTTTTCTATTTAGCTTCTTGTATCAAAGCTGTATTTATAGCCCTATTCAGGATGCCTGGAAGGGTTCCAAGCGCCTGGACGTGAATAGAATTTTATCCGCGTCGCAACAGCTCGCGACACCTGTCGTGTCAATAACTTTTTCAATCCGAGCACCTGGGCCAATTCCGGGCACTTGGACCGGGTTAAACCCGCTCCATGAAGCCACTCGACCGAGGCACCCTCGGGGGATCCCGGGGATCAGGACGCCCGGACCAAGTCCGGGCGCTTGGACCAGAAAGTCAACCTAGTGTTGACTTTTTGGTATTGGACTTCTGCTCTGGTTCCGCTCGCATTGGTTCAGATCTTTCGCTCTGGTTCCACTTACTTGGGTGATTTTGGTCATCCGGAATAGGGCTCACATGAACCCAACTTCCGGCATTCTCGAGCAAACTTTCACTCCGGCTTCTCGTCCCTTGAAAACGCCGAGCGCCTCCTTCTTGTCTGCCCGCGTACTCTTCTACAGCACCTCGTTCCTCGAAAGCACCGAGCTCGTCGGGTCTCTCCAGTGTCGTCCTTATCGCTAGCTGCGTCTTTCGCTTGACTTCCTGTGCTCCTATGTTCCAGCACACTTAAACACAAGGGTTAAATACCAACGGGACCTAACCTGACTTGGTTGATCACATCAAAACTATCTTGGGGTACTAACACTAAATTCAAGCTTGGCTTGAGCTTGGTTAGAGTTTGGTTTGTTTAGATGTTATCGAACTCTCAATTCAAGTTTGTTTAATTGTTTAAAATTTTTATTTGTTTGAATAGTTATTAAGTTTAATAATTCAAACTTATTTATTTATTTATTTTATTTTTATTTATTTAGCATGTCGATAGGAATTTTATTAATGAATATAGTTCATAAACATTGTTGATAAATATTAACGAGCTGATAAATATTAACGAGCTGAACACATATGTATTCAAGTTTATTTATTTAATTTAATCAATTATTTAAACTTATTTATTTAAATAATTATATATATATTGAATAAACATAATTAATAAATTGTTACTGATCTTGCAGGAAGAACGGGGGCCCCCTTTGAGGGAAGTCAATGACACGTGGAGGTCAAAGGTCAAATGACCGATCGGAAAAGGGGGAGCGGGTGGCCAAGGTCTAAGCGGAGCAAAGGCAACCCGAGAATCGGTCTCCGGAACATGGTGAGTCGCCGCCGATCGGTTAGCCCACTCGGTGAGGCAAGCATCGATATTGTAAAGGCTGGAGCCAAGCACCGTCGGCCTGGATGCCTACGCCGCTCGGATCGATGCCGGCGGATGGATACGCCAAGAGAAAGTAGAGGGAACATTGGGGAACAGCTTTTTGACGGGCATGTTCAATGACCATGTGTCATCACGGTCAAGATTACAATGGAAGGTTTTTTGTCCCACGAGAGGTGATCGTCGGGCGGCGATGGTGTCGCATGTTCCTTCACAAGCCCATACTACGGTATGGGAAACAACAGTACACCTCGGTAAGGTGCACAAGCCTCCCACAACTCTATATAGAGCCCTCATACTTGAGATTACGCATCTCGTGTGTAGCCACCTCATTTTCCTCTTGGAGCTTCGAGATCGAGGACGGAACCCCTTCCCGCCTCCTTCTGTCATGGGAGATCCCTCGACCGGTCAAGATCCACGTCATCAGTCGGGAGCGCCGACGTGCCCGGCTCATCGCCGCTGATTCGGACCGGCGCTGCGTCTGTGGACGCACCGCATCCGAGCGGAAGCAATGGGACGACGGCACGCACACGCGGTGATGCTCTCACGGAGGAGCTCGCCGCTCGATCGAGGTAAAAGCAAGCTGGAACTTGGAACAAAAGCAAAAGTCGCAAGACGGATTGAGCAACAACGACATCGAGCATCGGGAGACCGGGCGAGCACCACATGCCACGGTTCCATTTCCGGCCCTATTCCGTCTCACGGCGGCAGCAGCTAATCGTGATCGGGATCTTCATCGGAGAGGCGTGCGTGCGAGACAACAAAAGGCAAGGCCCCTCGAGCCGACGCCGCCTCCAGCGGATCAATCGCCGCGAGGCCATCTGCGACCCCCAGCACTATGTGCCCCGGTGATCGGTGAATACAAGGAACCACCGACCAGACGATCATCCGGTAAGTTCGACAACAGCTACCCTTCATCAATACAGATGGAGTAAAGTGTCGGGTGTTCCTTACCACCCTCTCGGGATTCCACGGTGGTTTCGGAGGTTGCCGACGGATCCATTACAAGTTTCAAGGAGTTCCGCACGGCCTTCCTCCACCATTTCTAGCAGCCGTTGCTCGGAAGACCAGTGTCAGTTTGTTTGCCATCAAGCAAGAGCCCTCCTGGAGCCTATATCCAACGATTCAACCAGTGGCCATGGATATTCCAACGGCCACCTCGAACGATGATGAATGCGCTCACGCAAGGCCTCGTGGACGGTGACTTCTTCCGTCCGCTCAGCCGCCCGAGACTACGATCATATGTTACACCAGCCAATGAATACATCAATGTGGAGGAAGCCGGGGCCAGAAGAAGTTTCAACCGAGGGCTAGCTCTCCGCCAGCGAGAGCCGCCTCACCGGAGACCGCCGGACGGCCAAGCAGTCCACTCACCATGCGAGGTCCCATGTCGTCCAAGTAGGCAGAACGGTCCAAAAGAAGAAGGTATGGACCCCATGTTCTCCGCATTCCATCGGACCGATGCATAACACAAGAGATTGCGGCCTTTCCCCGATCGCCCACGGTTCCCCGGGGTCCGCCGATCGATCATCATCACACAGGCAACGCCTCGTGAAGCCGATCGATGATATTCGGTGACGGTGACTCCGCATCATACTTTGAGGCGTGAGGATAATCCCGGATGTCTAGGGAGCGGCCTGGTCGTCCGCTGAAGAAGAAAATAGAAGTAACCCTTCCCGAGGTGAAATCAACATCATCACGGTGGGCGGGCGCCAACAGATGAGCAAGGAAGGCAAGGTCGACGACGCCTTGATCCATGCGGTCGCGCTGTTAGAACGGTAGGTCCCAATCAGTCGCCGCCGTGGACTTGAAGGAAGTCGGCGCCATACGACGGCGCTTCTCATCAAAGCGGTAATAGCTAACTATACTATTCACCGCTTTTCAGGAAGCTCGGTCAATATTATATTCAAAAGGCCTTCAATGGCGATCGATCGAAGAGCTCATTCATAACAACCCCTACTGGGTTTACGGGCGAAGTTTCTGATGACCGGACGAGTCCGGGCTATTTCACTGGGAGAGGCCCCTCGAAGGAACAGCCGCCAACCTCGTGGTCGACTCTCCTTCAAGATAATGTTATTTTGGGGCGCCACCGTGCCGGAAGTTCGGCCGGTCTCCACCTTCCACCGTAAAATCAAGTTCCCGGGAAGATAAAGTGGGAGAAGTATGAGGAGACCAGTGTGGCGGCTCGGCGATGCTACGTCGAGATGGTCCGAGCTGAAGCTAATTCACTCGAAGACACCACGGATCGAGGTGAACGCCATAAAAACCACCTCCTTGGTTTATGAAGAAAAGAGGAAGTGCAGATTCACCCGACCCGATCGGAGGCCACCACATTCATTGCGGCCGATCCGGAGGCGAGAAAAAGGAAGTGATCAAATGTCTCCGAGGAAATTGTGATGTCTTCGTTTGGTCGACGATGCCCGGAATTTCACCAAGTATAGCAAGCGGCCGAGCTCCACGTCCGACCGGACGCGGTGAAGCAAAGGAAGAGGACTTCAGCGAACAAAGCGCCATCATCCGCGGAGGTTGAGAAGCTCCTGAGGCCGCCATATAAGGGAGGTCGCCCCAGGCTCGCAAATGTAGTGCTGGTCTCCAAGCCGGGCAACAAATGGAGGGTCTGCATCGATTTTCGGGATCTCAACAAAGCGTGCCCGAAGGATTTCTACCCTTTGCCTCGGATTGATCAACTGGTGGACTCCACAACCGGGTGCGAGTTGATATGCATGCTCGACGCCTATCAGGGCTACCATCAAGTGTCGCTCGCCCGAGAAGATCAAGAGAAGGTCAGCTTTGTTACAGCCGATGGCACTTACTACTACAATGTGATGCCGTTCGGACTGAAGAACGCGGGAGCAACTTACCAGCGCTTGATGAACAAAGTGTTCAAGGAGCAGATTGGGCGAAATTTGGAAGTGTACGTGGATGATATTCTCATCAAGTCCGTCCAAGTGGTCGATCTCTTTAAAGACATGGAGGAGACTTTCCGAACGCTGAGGAAGTATGGAGTTAAGCTGAACCCTCAGAAGTATCTGTTCGGGGTAAAAGATGGGTGTTTCTTGGGCTATATAGTGACCGAGCGGGGTATCGAGGCAAATCCCAGCAAGGTGAAAGCATTACAAGATATGCCGCCCCCAAGAAATCTGAGGGAAGTACAGCGCTTGACCGGTCGGATAACAGCATTATCAAGATTCATCTCGAAGACGGCCGATCGGAGCCTCCCGTTTTTCAAAATCTTGCGCAAAGCTACTAAGTTTCATTGGGATGAAGATTGCGATCGGGCGTTTGAAGAACTGAAGACATATCTGAACTCTCTGCCCGTGCTAGCCAAGCCAGCTGTGGGTGAGCCGCTCTGTATTTACTTATCCTCGACCGAGCAGGCAGTAGGCACGGCATTAGTGAGGACGAGCGGGGAAGAATAACCTGTGTACTTCTTGATCCATATATTAAAAGACGTTGAATCTCGCTACACTAGGCTCGAGAAACTGGCTTTTGCCTTGGTCCTTGTCGCTCAAAGACTTCGTCCTTATTTCCTGGCACATACAATCACCGTCCGGACAAATAGCCCATTGGGAAGAGTGTTGTTAAACCCAGAAGTGTCCGGACGGCTCATCAAATGGACAATGGTGTTGAGCGAATTTGACATTCAGTATCAACCTCGTTCAGCTATAAAGGTGCAGTCCTTGGCAGATTTTATCACCGAAGTGCAAAGGCTAGAGCCCGAAGCTGTGTGGAAAATATTTGTAGACGGATCGTCCACTCGGCTCGGGAGCGGGATTGGCGTGCTATTACTCTCTCCCCAAGAAGAAAGGATGCACTTATCCGTCCGGCTGGATTATAGAGCTACAAATAACGAAGCGGAGTATGAGGCCCTTATAGCGAAACTGCGAAGATGGCCCCGCACGTCCTACATTGAGCCACATGGATTGCACGTGGTATGTCCGGCTCGGCACTTTTGAGATTAACAACGCTCGGCTCAAACTCTATCGAAAGCCTTGAAAAGCTCAAGGCCAACTTGAAGAGGTCATTATCCGTAAGATATCCCGAGCGGAACAGCGGTGACACAAGTTAGCCAAGCTTGCAAGTTCAATATCACCGGTTGTCATCGAGCAGCCAATTGAACAAGTATCCTTGGTGGCGCATATTGACCGGATGGAAGGCCTTGCACGCCCGAGCGATTGGAGGACAGCCATCATAGAGTTTCTGCGCTCGGGTGCGACACCGTCCGATCGGGAGGCTGCCCAGCTGTTGAGGAGGAGAGTCGGTCGGTTCACACTCATTGGAGACCAACTCTACAAGAAGGCTTTTCTCCTGCCCGCTTTTGAAATGTGTGAGCTCGGAAGATGCAGCGTACATCCTCCAAGAAGTGCATCAAGGATCGTGTGGAGGGCACCCGGGCGGACGATCGCTGGCTAAGAAGATCCTACTAGCCGGATACTTATGGCCAACCCTGCAAGCAGATGCCGCTCGGACCGTCGCGACGTGCCTTTCCTGCCAGAAGTATCACAACGTCTCCCACCGACCGGCTGAGGAAATGAAAGCATCTACAGTATCATGTCCGTTCGATCAGTGGGGAATGGATATCGTGGGTCCATTCCCTATGGCGGCCGGTCAGCGGAAGTTTCTACTGGTGGCGGTCGACTATTTTTCCAAATGGGTGGTGGTCGAGCCACTAGCCAAGATCATCGAGCAGATGGTCAAGAAGTTTATCTGGCAGCATATAATCTGTCGTTTCGGCATCCCTCGCCGGCTCGTATCTGATAACGGACGACGGCTTCAGAGCAACAAGACTGGTGCAAAAGTTATGGCATTGAACAACACTTTACTTCGTGGCGTATCCCAAACGCGCGGAAGTAACCAACAGAAATCTTAGAATTCTTCGCTCGACTTGAGCACATGGGAGGAAGTCGAGTGGTGGACGCGCGGTTTTATGGGCTATCCACGACCCCGAAGGGCAGGCACGTCGCGCACTTCCATTTAGTGTCTGTCGGCAAGTTATCCCAATTGAAGTTGGTGTGGAGTCCGTCGATCCGGCACTATGATGATGAAAATGCGGGCGGAGGAACATGGGCTGGACTTGGTCGTGAGAAGCGAGCCAAGGTGTCCGTCCGGATGGCGTCAGCGAAGAATGAAGTAGAACTACACAAGCCGCGTGATCCTAGAGCATTCCAAGTTGGCGACCTTGTTTGGAAGAAAGTAAAAGTCGGTTGCGCATGAGGCTCCTGGGTGGCCCTTCAAAGTCATCGAAGCTCCGCCGGTGCTTATTATTTGGAGGATGAAGACGGACGGCAGCTGGATCGACCATGGAGCGCGAATCATCTCCAGCCGTATCGAGCTGGGTGAGAGGTGCGCTGATGTAATTTTATATATGTTTTGGTCGCCTATGTCCTTGTAATGCGAGGAAGTAAAATGATAAAGATGACAAATATCTTCGCCAATAAAATTAACCTTAAAGGTCCGAGCTCGACGTTAAAAATTGAGAGTCGAGTCGGAGTCATAAACTCCCTCGGCGAAGACCGTCGAGCTCGACGTTAAAAATCGAGAAGCCGAGACTATAAACCCTCCGAGCGGAAGACCATCGAGCTCCGACGTTAAAAATCGAGCCGGCGACTATAAACCGTCGGAAGACCGCGAGCTCAACGTTAAAAATCGGTCGAGCGGAGCTCTATAAACCCTCCGACGGAAGACGCCGAGCTCCGATAAAATTGAGAGTCAAGCCGGACTATAAACCCTCCGGAAGACCGGGAAGGGAGCCGGCGTTAAAAATCGAGAGTCGAGCCGGTGACTATAAACCCTCCGAGCGGAAGACCGTCGAGCTCCGACGTTAAAAATCGAGAGTCGAGCCGGCGACTATAAACCCTCCAGCCGGAATAAGGCAATAAAGAGGACTTGTAAGCAAGTACCCAAAAGTACTCGCCGTCAACACCGTCTATACTCGTCGATCGGCCAAGTACCCAAAGGTGCTCCGTCAACATCCAGCCAACAACCTCATCTGTCGAAACAAGAATATATTCAGCCGAGCGGACTAGCTACGCAAAATACTTCACAAAAAATCCATTTCGGACGCAAGAGAGATGTGACAAGAGGCGAGCGGACAACATGCGTATTGATTAGCGAAAGAAAAAAAGCAAATAAAAGGATAGCATATCAGAGAAATTAAGGCCAGACAGCCGAATTATAAAAATGGATGAGTTTTTGGCCGAGTGGCCGAGTTACATAAAAACTTCTACTCAAAAAAATCATAAATCTCCTGGGGGATGTTGCCGAGGAGCGCCGCTTGATCTTGGGCCGGAATGAGGACGGAGTCGGCAAGATGACCCTTGGACTTCAAGTAAGTTGTGGTGGTGGTCATAGCGAGCTCGAAGGCGTTGTACATCCGTTCGCAGACTTTCTCCGAGAATACTTCCGAGCGGATGTAATTCAGCCTCAGGGTTGCGACTCGGCCAGGCTCAGCGTCTTGATATTCCTTGAAGGCCCCTTGGGAGGCGGCGAGGGACTCCTGCAAAGTCTTCAATTCTTCTTTATATTTGATCACCTCGGCCGAGCGGCTCGCCTTCTCATCATCTAGCTGCTCCATCAGCTCCTTGACTCGCTGCTCTAGGCCCCGAGCCTCAACATTCTTCTTCTCCATATCGGAGATAGTCGTTTTCTTCCGCTCGGTGGCCAGACTTATCTTGCGATCCAGTGATTTGTTCAGGTGATCAAGTTCAGCCAAAGTGTGAGCCTGGTCGGCCGTTTTCTTTCGTTCGGCCTCCAACAAGTCTTGGGTCTTTTTGAGCTCCTTCTGCAGCTCGGCATAAGATGGACCCTGGGAAGGCACGCCGCCCGAACTCTTCAACCTTTTTAGCTCCTCGTCCACCATGGCGAGCCGATTGGAGACAACAATCTCCTCCACCTATCTCTGACAAAAGAAAGATTGTTAATGGCCAATCGGAAAGAATGCGTAAAGGACTTAGAGAAAATAGACTTACCCCTGTGGCCTGCTGCATGTGGTTGTTGGCCAGATTGCTGAGGGGAATCATTGCGACGCGCGCCCGAGCGTCGGCCCACATCTCGGCTAAGGGCCCCTTCATTGTGATCATGTGCTCGGGTGCGGTCGGCCGAGCGGCCTCGGGCATTAATTCCTCGGTGGGCAGATGAAAAGAAACCCGGATGGTGCGGTGCCGACTGGGGGTCGTCTGGGCGGAAGCCGGGGAAGGATCGGAGGCCGGCGCCGAAAACTGGGACAAAATTGTTGAACGTTGGACTTGGCGACGAGCGGGCGGAAGGGAGCTGACGGGTATAGCCTCCAAGGGGTCCGCGGACGCATCCAATTGGGAGGGGGTCCGATCAAACAAAATAGCCTCCACAGCTGGAGCCTTGCCTCGAGAATCCGCGGTGGTCCGCTCGGCGGGATGGACCACAGATGTAGCCGAGCGGAGTGGTGTCTCCATCTGCGCCTCTTTGTGTGCGGGCGCTCCTCCTGCCGAGCCTTCATCCGGACGGAAGGCTCTCGACTAGCGATGCCAGCCACCACGCTGGAGAAGGCCTGCAGTGACGACTCCCAACTTTTGTCTCGCTCTCCCTTCATTAGAGCCGACCGATACAATGCGCGTCTCCATCTCTTTGGCCGCAGACCTCGAGCACCGCCTTCCTCTTGAAATTCCATCACCGACTCCATGATGATGTCCGCTGCAAAGGAAAAAAGGAGAAAATCAGTTAGCAATCAAGACAAATGCACAAGCAAAATTCTTACCGAAGCCGCTCGGAAGGGGGGTCCTAATCGGGCTCAGGCCGAATATGTACATGACCCCTTCAAGCAAGAACTTGTTGATATCAAACTTCAGGCCGGCTAACATGTTGGCGGCATGCAGATAATCCGGTCGGGTCTTGAACCTTTTGAGCTCTGGGGAGATTGACTGTCCGACCTGCCACTTGGTTCGAAAGGAGGCCCGCTCGAGCATACGAAGGTAGAAATAAAATTCTTTCCAATGCTTATTGGAAGAGGGTAGCTTATTGAAGAAAACCAAACCAGGCCGAGCCTGGAACATATAGGTGCCGAGCTCGGACTGCTTAGGGTAATAAAAATAATAGAAAACGTCCGGTCGGAGGGGGATATTGTGGGTTTTGAACAAAACAACCACGCCGCATAAAAGGCGGAAAGTGTTGGGGACTAGGCTTCCGAGCGGAACGCCGAAAAAGTTGCAAACCTCTACGATGAAGGGGTGGAGTGGACGAACTGGTCGCGGAAGACGCAGAAAGCTCCGCGTGGCGGTTTGTGTGGCCGAGCGGAGGGGGAAGGTAATATAAGTTCAAAATCAGAAGGGATTTCGAAAGAGTCCATCAAAATATCGGCGTCGTGCCGATCGAAGCGCGACTCTAGGGTAGTATACCATGGGCCGAGGGTTTGGTCTTCAGGTTGGGAGGAGCTAGCCATTGTCCGAGCGGACGAAACCAACAAAGACGAAAGGCAGAGGATAAAAGGAAGAAGATGATAGACGAAAGAGTGCGTAGAGGACGAAAACTTGACAAAAAAACACAAGATTAACGGAGAGGAAAGGAAGGAGAACCTTATAAAGAGACGGAGGATCGAAAGAACGACGCCGAAGATCGTCGAAGGACAGAAGAGCAAGATCGCCTGAGCACTGAGAGAGAAGAATTGCGGAGCACGCGAGAGCAAAGGTGTGGCGGTGGAAGAGGACGAAGGCTTTATAGGGATAAGCCCGAGTGGCCTCAGCCGTCGATTGTAGGTCACGGGAATCGAAGCCTGCATCTGGCCGTCCATTTCAAACTAAAGCGGTCCCATCGAAGGTAACGCCGCCGTCGTACGCTGACGGCACCAGGGGTGCCACGTGGCGCCGCGACATAGGCCACATTTGATAAGCGCGTGCTCGACCTTAATGTCGAAGATTGGCACAGATTTCTAGAAGATCCGAGGAATGGCGGTGTTGACCAACGTTACGGCTACCCCCGTGTAGCCGAGCGGAGGATAGTTGCATGGAAACGCCGCTCGGAGTGACTGGCGGTCCAGTCAGTCGGACTAATCGCCTCCTTCGACTGGACTTGAGGGGGAGGCAAGTGATCTTGCAGGAAGAACGGGGGCCCCCTTTGAGGGAAGTTAATAACACGTGGAGGTCAAAGGTCAAATGGCCGATCGGAAAAGGGGGAGCGGCTGGTCGAACGGGGTCTAAGCAGAAGCAAAGGCAACCCGACAGGGAATCGGGTCTCCGACGCTCATGGTGAACAGAGTCGCCTGGCCGATCGGGTAGCCCGCTCGGCCGAGGCTTGAAGCATCGATATTGTAAAGGAACCGTTGGAGCCAAGCATCAGGTCGGACCGATGCCTACGTCTGGTCGGATCGATACTTGCCGAGCGGATGATACTCGGCTCGGGGAAAAAGAAGACAGGCAGAGGGAACATTGGGGAACAACTTTTTCTGACAGCGGGCATGTTCGACGACCAGGCCATACGCAGAATCGTACAATGGAAGGTTTTGTTGTCCCATCGGAGAGGTGATCAGACTGTAGCAGTATGGTGTCAGGCATGTTCCTCTGACAAGCTCATACTACGGTATGGGAAACGACACGTGTACACCTCGGTAAGTGTACACAAGCCTCCCCACAGCTCTATATAAGAGCCCTCATACTTCGACGAAGATACGCGATTACGCATTCTCGCATATTCGAAGCCACTCTCATTTTCCTCTTGCCTGACTTAAGCGTCGGAGGGTCGTCGCCGGGAACCCCTTCCCGGCCCTTCCCTTCTTTGCAGGTTCACCGGAGATCCCTACGACTGGCCGGAGATCCACGTCATCAATTCGGAGAGCGGCACATACTCAGCGTCCATTGATTCAGCGTTCGGACAGGATCAATTACCAAGCTAAACACTAAATTCATTTATAAACGTGTGATTTATTTACCGCCCTATTCAGGTCTATTACTGCTTAAACTATTAGGGTCGATTGAAAATGATTTCGTGATTGTTGACGAGTGGCTCATATTTGGATGAAGGGATATCATGGAAGAAAAATCTGTTAAGATTTTTCGTAATAAAATTCTGTTAAGATTTTATATAACAGAATTTTGTTATGTTTTTCATAACAAATTCTGTTACGATTTTACCGGGTCTGGGGGTTTAGCAGTATTTATAGGGATCATTATAAACCCATTGTAGATCAGACAACACAAGAATCATTAGATGTGATTCTCTTGTGTAGAAGAGAATTCTAATAAAGCTTCGGCCGTTTTGTGGAGTAGGCAAGTCGCCGAACCACGGTAACTCTTTTTCTTTCTCTTCTTCTTCTCCTTCCTGGTGTTTGCTCTCTTTTGTGCGTCTTTGTCTTGTTGTTCCGCGATCTCTTTTCTCTCTTCCTCTTCTTCCAGCGTTAGAGGTTGAGAGGTATTGCCCTCTCTTTGCACAACAATTGGTATCAAAGCTCGGGTTTTTAGCAGATTTCTTCAACATGTCGGGGACGACTTGCAAAGTTTGATATGGTGAAGTTTGATGAACCGGAAACTTTGGATTATGGCAGAGAAGGGTCAAGGACTTGTTGGTGCAACAAGGCATGGTGAAGGCTAGGAGAAAGAAAACCGGAAAGCATGGAGAAATCAGATTGGGAAGAACTTCTGGAGCAACAATCAGGCTTTGTCTTACGGATGACGTGATGTACCATGTCATGGACGAGGAGTCACCGGTGACAGTTTGGCAAAAGTTGGAAAGCCGGTACATGTCAAAATCATTGACAAACAAGTCGTATCTCAAGCAATTATTCGGTGAAGATGTAAGGAACGATCGCGAGCCAGCACATCAACGTAATCAACGATTGTAAGTGATCGGCGGATTGATGTGAAGATCGAAGACGAAGACAAGGCGCTGATGTTGTTGAATTCTCTACCTTCATCTCCTACGTACGAGAATTTGGTTACTACTTTGATGTGGGGTAAGGAAACTCTCAAATTGGAGGAGATCACAAGTGCGTTGTTAGGTTTTCACCAAAGGAAGAAAACAAGCGATGAAATTTCTCAAGGAGAAGGATTTGTGGTAAATAACAACCAAGAGCGTGGTAGGAGCAAATCTCGATATGGATATGACAACAACAACAAGACTCGTTCTAAGTCGAGAAGGAAGAAGGTGATCACGTGCTACAAATGTGGAGGTAAATGTCATATCAAGAGAAATTGTCCAGAGATAAAGAAATATGTTGCAGAGAACAAAAGTAGTTCGGCAAAGTCTGCAAACATAGTTGAAGAAGAAAATTCAGAAAGCGGTGATGGAGATATGCTATCAGTTATGTCAAGTTGAAAGCGATCGACGGAATCTTGGATCATGGATTTTAGACTCAGCATGTTCATATCACATGACTCCAAACAAGGTTGGTTTGACACCTATAAGGTGGTGGATTCAGGTTTATGATGGGAAACGATGCATCATGCAAGGTTATCGGCATAGGGAATGTCAGAATCAAGATGTTTGATGGTGTGATCAGAACTTTATGTGATGTCGATATATACGAGAGCTAAGGAAGAACTTGATCTCACTAGGCACACTGGATGGTATTGGTTGTAATTACAAATCGGTGAGCGGGGTGATGAAAGTCAGCAAGGGAGCTCCGACGGTAATGAAAGGACAAAAGGTAGCAGGAAACATCTACAAGTTGATAGGGACTACAGTTGTAGGTGGAGTCGCCTCGGTGGAATCTGAATCGATAGTACTGTCTTGTGGCATATGCGGCTAGGGCATATGGGTGAACGTGGGATGCTAGAACTTCACAAGAGAGATTTGTTGAAGGGTGTCAAACGTGCAAGCTTGAATTCTGCAAATTCTATGTTCTTGGGAAACAGAGCAAAGTGCAATTTAAGATGCAACAAACAAGACGGAGGATTACGACTACGTACATACGGATCTCTGGGGACCGCCAGTGTAGCATCACGTGGAGGGCACTTGTATTTTGTGAGTTTTACTGATGATTTCTCACGAAAGGTATGGGTATACTTTATGCGTCACAAGTCGTAAACTTTTGCAAAGTTTAAATTGTGGAAAACTGAAGTAGAGAACCAGACTGGAAGGAAGATCAAATGCCTTAGGTCAGACAATGAAACTGAGTACACAGATTTAAAGTTTCAGGAATTTTATGAGCGACATGGGATAATGAGGCACTTCTCGGTTCGCAGGACACCTCAGCAGAATGGGGTAGCGGAAAGGTTGAACAGGACAATCATTAAGAAGGCAAGATGTCTCAGGCGAATGGAGGGCTTGCAAAGAATTTCAGGCTGAAGCGATTAACATGGCATGTTATCTCATTAATAGATCACCAAGGGCAGCACTAGAAGGCAAAGTATCGAGGAAGTATGGACAGGGAATCAAGTAGAATACTCTCATCTTCGAGTTTTTGGATGTCCAACCTATATGCACATATCTAGTGAGGAAAGATCAAAGTTGGATGCAAAGTCAAAGCAATGCATTTTTCGGGCTATCGGAAAGGAGTTAAAGGCTTCAAGCTTTGGGATCCTAAGGCAAACAAGGTGGTGATCAGCAGAGATGTGGTGTTTGACGAGAAAGCTATGTTACAACGTACTCAGGAAGAAGGAAAGGAAACACCACAAAGCAACAAAGAGAAAGATATTGTGCAGGTGGAGCTAGAGACTCATGACTTCGATGATTCTAGCTCAGAGCACATGGAGCATCGCACTATAGCTAGTGGTAGAACGAGACGAGTCGTAAAACCACCCACTAAATACGGATTCGAAGACTTGGTATCTTATGCACTTACCACTAGTAGCGGAGACCCTACATCTTTTCAGGAGGCAATACATAGCTCTGAAAAGGACAGGTGGACGGGTGCTATGGCGAAGGAGATGGAGTCGTTGCATAAGAACCAAACGTGGGATCTAGTGGAACTTCCTGAAGGAGAGAAAGCTATAGGGTGCAAGTGGATATTCAAGAATAAAAAAGCAATGTCAGAGGGAGAAGAAGTGAAATTCAAGGCTCGGTTGATAGCAAAGGGGTATTCACAGAGAAAGGAGATTGACTATGAAGAAATTTTCTCTCTAGTGGTAAGACTTACGTCAATTAGAGCGGTGTTGCTTTTGGTAGCACATCACAATTTACAGCTGGAGCAAATGGATGTGAAAATAATATTTCTTCATGAAAATTTGGAGAAACAGATTTTTATGTCACAACCCAAGGGATTTAGTTAGCCTGAACAAAAGCAGTTGGTTTGCAAGTTTGAGAAATCGTTCTATTGATTGAAACAATCTCCTAGGCAATGGTACAAACGTTTTAATTTATACATGATTCAAAAAGGATATAGGAGATGTGAGTATGACTGCTGCATATATGTGAAGAGCCTTGAAGATGAATCATTGATTTTCTTAATACTATACGTAGATAACATGCTCATTGTTGTGAATAAAATGAAAGAAGTTGATAAATTGAAGAAACTACTGAGCAAAGAATTTAACATGAAAGATTTGGGAGAAACCAAGAAGATTCTTGGGATGAAGATTCACAGGGATAGAGCTGCAGGGAGATTATGGTTGTCTCAACGTAACTATGTGGAGAAGGTGTTGAATAGGTTTAACATAAAGAATGTAAAGTTGGTGAGCACACCCCTAGCACATCACTTCAAGTTATACAGTACACAGTGTCCAAAGATGGATGACGAGATCCAAAAGATGTCAAAAGTTCCTTATATCAGTGCAGTTAGTTGTCTGATGTATGTCATGGTTTGTATGAGACTAGATTTGGCGCAAGCAGTTAGTATGGTAAACAAGTTTCTATCAAATCCTGGTCGACCACATTGGGATGCAATGAAGTGTATTTTCATATACTTAAGAAATACAACTGATTATGGCATCATGTTCAGTAGACAACCGGAAGATCCTTTAGTTGCTGGGTACGTAGATGTAGACTATGCAGGAGATTTAGATAACAGGAGGTCTACTACAGGATACGTATTCACTGTGGCAGGAGGACCTATTTGTTGGAAATCTATGATACAATATATTGTTGCATTGTCTACTACGGAATCCGAGTACATGGCAGCAGTGAAGCAGTGAAGGAAGCTTTATGGCTTACAGGGTTGGTCGAGAACTGGTGTTCAGCAAGGTGGAGTCAAGTTGTTATGCGATAGTCGAGTGCTATCTATTTGGCGAACAGGTGTATCATGCGAGAATCAAACACATTGATGTGAGGTTTCACAAGATCAGAGAGTTGATTGCTTCCGGGGAAATTCAACTTGAGAAGGTTCACACTGCAGACAATGCTGCAGATATGCTGACAAAGCCAGTGACCATAGAGAAGTTTAAGCATTGCTTGAACTTGATCCATATCTCTAGATGCTAGAGGAAGGAAGCCCAGACCCAGAGATCCAGATGGAGTTTTGTCCAGATATTCGTATTCTTCGAAGGGGTGAATATTCGCCAAGGTGGAGATTGTTGACGAGTGGCTCATATTTGGATGAAGGGATATCATGGAAGAAAAATCTGTTAAGATTTTTCGTAATAAAATTCTGTTAAGATTTTATATAACAGAATTTTGTTATGTTTTTCATAACAAATTCTGTTACGATTTTACGGGGTCTGGGGGTTTAGCAGTATTTATAGGGATCATTGTAAACCCATTGTAGATCAGACAACACAAGAATCATTAGATGTGATTCTCTTGTGTAGAAGAGAATTCTAATAAAGCTTCGGCCGTTTTGTGGAGTAGGCAAGTCGCCGAACCACGGTAACTCTTTTTCTTTCTCTTCTTCTTCTCCTTCCTGGTGTTTGCTCTCTTTTGTGCGTCTTTGTCTTGTTGTTCCGCGCGATCTCTTTTCTCTCTTCCTCTTCTTCTGCGGTTCAGAAAGGTTGAGAGGTATTGTCCTCTCTTTGCACAACAGTGATTCTATTAAGTTATTATTAAATATTTTTTTAGTTCAAAGTGATTGACTTTAATTTTGTAACAAATAGAATTTTTTACACTTTTAGGATTTTCATGAGTTTAACCATACTTGGTTTTGAACGTAAGTCTCGTACGCATGTCAAATAATTTTTGTTAAAAGTATTTAATAACAACTATTAATTAAGTAGTTAATTGATTGAAAATGGCTTCAATCAGTAGGCATGATTTTAGTCATTTGATTGTCAATAAACGACAACAACAATTGAATATTATCCAACAATTAAATATAATCCTACTAGATAGAGTATCTTTTTATATCATTAAATTTTATTTTTTTTACTATATCATATATATTTAAATAAATTTTATTTTATTTTATTTTTCTCAATCAAGTCTTTTTTTATCTTACTCTTTGATATACGTATTTGTCATAGTTTCATATCACCTAACTGGAGTATTTATTGGTCGTCTAAGTATATATATATATATATATATAATCTTAAATGTGTTTCTCATAATTTTCCCTTAATAGATGCTATGGATGATTGGTTACGCAGAGACCATTTCGTTTTTGTAGGTTGGTGATGCCGAGCAGAATATAAATTATTCTGGGACGTGAAGTTATAGAGGGATTAAGAAGAAACAAGAGAGAAATAACAAAATAAGAAGTAGCTCAAGATAGGTTTTAAAAAAACAAACCTTCTTGAGAAAATAAGAGCGGGAAATAAAGAACAAAAGAGATGTAGTCGTAACATGGCTTAAACGAAACCAATTGATTCAATATCAAAATAATGTGTCCCCAAACATCATCTAAGCATTGGTTTATATAGCTCTCAAAACCCTCAAAAAAATCTAAACAGAAAAATAACCAACTAAACTTATTCCTTAAGATTTAGGATAAATTAACTATCAAGACTTGATTCCTAAGATTTAGGACAAAATTAAATATAAAAAATAAACTAAACTTAATTAACGAATAACTACTTAAAAAAACCCAATTTGGATTCTCTCCTGCATCAGTCGCCTAGAGTTGAAGAGAACTTGTACTCAAGTTTAGGGTGGGTGTATCCGGCTCCAGAGCACAATGACTTAGGCTTTTATATTAAAAACATCAGAAGTTTTTAAATGGCTAGAAAGTCGCAACCTGTAGGCATTGTCATTAATTTTTTCTAGTATATCGCAAGGTCCAATCTTTCGATCTTTGAGCTTGTTGTATTCACTAACAGGGAAACGGTTACAAGTTAATACAACTCAAATCATATCACCAATGTGAAAAAGAACCTGACGTCAATGCTGATCTGCCCTGATCTTGTATTCGGTATTGCTTTCTTGAATATCTTGCTTAACCTGCTCATGAATAACTTGAAAATGCTCAGCCATCTCCTCAGTCTTGGAATTAGTTTATCCGGGACGCGAAATAGGGACTAAATCCAGTACCCCAGATGGGCTTCATTCATAAACAAATTTGAAAGGACTCAAACCAGTGGTCTTGTTCTTTGATCTATTGTATGCGAATTCTGCTTGAGGTAAAACTAGATCTCATTGCTTCGGTTTGATTCTTGTGAGACATCTCAGAAGATTTCCTAAGCTCCGATTCACTACCTCGGTCTGACCATCTGTCTGAGGGTGATAGGTGCTGCTGAAGTTTAGCTTTGTCCTAAGTTTTTCCCATAAAATCTTTTAAAATTGACTGACAAATTTAATATCACGATCCGAAGTAATAGTTTGAGGAATACCGTGTGAACACACAATCTCTTTGAAGAAGAGGGTGGCAATCCGAACAGCATCCATGGTTTTTTTGCATGCCACAAAGTGAACCATCTTGGAGAATCAGTCCACCACAACTAGAATAGAGTCTACATTGGTGAGGGTTCCCTTGGATTGCTGACAAGCAAAGCAATGGTCCACGAAATGAGCTACATCACTGGTTAGTTTAGTCCAATAGAAGTCGGAAGAGATGAGGGCTAATGTCTTATCTCGGTCAAAGTGTCCTTCGTTATGCAATTCACTGATAATGTGTTGTATATCTAAGAAAGATCCAAAGCTGACACCCTTAATGCTCATGGTAGTAAGCAGGGAAGAATGACAGCTTAGAGCATCTGCAACACAATTAAGACTCCTGGATTGATGCTTCAGTGCGAATGTGAACTCTGGAAGTGCTAGAACGGGTGGTTCGGTCATCTTTTCCTTCACCAGTTGAAAACTAGTCATAGCTGCTTCAGTCCATTTGAACTCGTGCCCCTTGAAACACTCAGTGATAGGAGCAATTAAGGAGTTGAAATTATGACTGAATTTTCGGTAAAAAGAGGCTAGTCCATGCTGCGGTCACTCTAGAATTGTGTCTATCTTTGATGGATCTACATGAACACCATCAGTGGACACTATAAATCCAAGGAATAAAACTGAGGTCGTGAAGAAAGAACACTTCCTTTTGTTGATGAACAAGTGTTCCATTTTTAGCTTCTCAAAAATAGTGCAGAGGTGATCAAGATACAAAGCTCGTGTCAGACTATAAATGAGGATGTCGTCAAAGTATACAACCACGAATCTTCCCATGAAAGGTCGCAAGACCTGATGCATGAATCTCATAAATGTCTTGGGTGCATTAGATAATCCGAAAGGCATGACCATCGAATCGTACAACCCATGTTGTGTTTTGAAGGCGGTCTTCCATTCATCTCCGGGTTTGATTCAAATATGGTGGTATCCACTCCTAAGATCAATCTTGGAGAAGATCTTTGAACCAGTAAGTTGATCCAACATGTCATCTAGGCGAGGAATCTAAAATCTATATTTCACCGTGATTTTTGTTGATGGCTCTGCTATCAATACACATGCGCCACGAACCGTCTTTCTTTGGCACGAGTAGGGAAGAGACTACACAAGGTCCGGGCTCATACCCTCACAAATATAGCCTCGTCGCAATAGCTCTACAACTTGTCGTTGTAGTTCTTCGGCATCCTTAGGGCTAAGATGGTATGTCAGCCGGTTAGGTACACTTGACCCCGAAATGAGGTCAATCTGGTGTTGAATGTCTTTCATAGGCGACAGTCCCGGAGGAAGGTCTTCAGCCATCAAGTCAGCAAAGTCGGATAGGAGTTGTTGCACCTCAGCTGGTAGATCCGAGTCTAGGTCTATTTCATTGCTTTTGTAAGGAAGTAGAGCATAGACCATGTCTTCCTGTTTCATCTCGTTTAAAAATCTAGACATAGAAAGTAGTGTAGAGTTATTGGTTACCAAATTTAAAGGGGTTCCTTCTCGTCTTGGAGCCAATACGATATTCCTCCCTTTAATACGGAGGGTGTAGGTGTTCTTCCATCCATCATGAATGACGCTCCGATCATATTGCTAAGGTCGTCCCAATAATACATGACATGCATCCATTGATACAACATCACACCATGCTTGATCTTAATATTTGCTGCCAATAGAAAAAGTTAAAAAGACACCTCTTATTTACTGTTACCTCGCTCCCTTTGCTCAGCCATGACAACTTGTAGGGTTTTGGATGATGATCCATCTTCAATTGCAACTTTTGCACAGCTTCTTCAGACAGAATATTTACACAGCTACCATTATCAATAATCATCCTGCAAACTTTGTCTGCAACTGTGCAAATTGTGTAAAAGATGCTAGTTCTCAGCCAATCCTCTTCCCATTCTTCCTTAGGGATTAGTAAGCTCTTGCGTACGACGAGAGTCTCATGACCATCTCCATGAAGAATCTCTTCATCGATATCGTCGTCATAAATCGGCTCATCAATTTGTTCGGATTTATCCTCCATGTCTTCCTCAACCAGCAGAGTTTTGTTTTTTTTATTTATGGATCTTTTATAATCCAAAGCTCGATGCCCCAGTTCACCACATCGGAAACACTTGATAGTGGTCTTAGAGTTACCTTGTGATGGCTGCTAGGAAGGGTGCAATTCCTGAGGGCGAACAACTCGATTGTTTTGATCGTTCTTATTTGTTGGTCTATGGTTTAATTGTCTTTCAACTGTCAAAGCTCGCTAATAAGCCTCTGAAACAGTCCAAAGTGAGTGGAGACTCAGGGAATCTTGCAAGGGTTGTCATAATCCTGCTAAATATCGCACTATCATTTGCTCCTCGGTCTCAGATAGATCATTCCTAGCAATAAGTTGATAGAATTCCTCCGTATAATCGTCGATGGTTCTAGTCCCTTGCCTAAATGTATGGAGCCATTGAAACAACATTTGCGTATAGCTAAAGGGAAGAAAGTGGGTTCTCATCAATTTTTTCAATTTTTCCCAATCGATGATTTTGGATTTACCTTGTCTCTCTTATGATCGCCGAAGTTGCTCCTGTTGGTGCAATCGAGCTCTAGGGTTTCGATATTTGACAATATGACCAAGGGTTGACCTAAACAGGATCTGATGTTTGGGAGAGAGAAGTCTAGTGAGGACTAGATAACTAGCAAAGGTAAGTCTTAACCAAAGGTTAGGCAAAATGGAAGTCCCGGTGAGTGAAGTCGGGCCCTAGTGAGTGAAGCTAGGTGATGGAAGTCCCGGTGAGTGAAGTCGGGCCCTAGTGAGTGAAGCTAGGTGGAGGAAGTCCTGGTAAGTGAAGTCAGACCCTAGTGAGTGAAGCTAGGTGGAGGAAGTTCTGGTGAGTGAAGCCAGACCCTAGTGAGTGAAGGTAGGTGGAGGAAGTCCTGGTGAGTGAAGCCAGACAATGAAAGTCTTAGTGAGTGAATATAGGCAACCCTAGGAGGTAACCCTAGGTTATACTTGATATATGTTAATACTGTGCTAACTCAATGTTGCAGGGAAGCTCAGCTAGGTCGACGGGCTGACCAGGTAGCTGACACGAAGTCCAGACGGGTCGAAGGGCTAACCGAACGTCTGGCAGGTAAGTACAAGTAAGTCACTGGAGGAAAGTGACTATGAGGACGTGTTCCCGGGAAGGGAACATTAGGCGTCGATCCGACTTAGATCCATTTCGGACACCTAAGTTGAGATCGTGACTAAATTCCAGTCTCGAGGAGTCGTAATTTAATTAATATTTTATTTAATCATAAACTATGCTAACACTCTATTTTTCAAGATATATAATTACCTCGGACTAACATTTTCGTGCAGGTAGGAAGCTGCCGGAAAACATGGGTCCGAGCGCCCGGAAGGGATCCGGGCACCCGGAGGTGAATTTTATCCCCAAACATCACTTCACCACATGAAAATCCCTGGTTGGCTCGGCTACGTCATATTCAGGACATCCGAAATGATCTAGGCACCCCAAACCTCCTATATAAGGAAGGTAGAGGCTGGAGTCAGTACAACAACGAAAGATCTACTCCTCCATAAGTTTGCCTAAACATAATGCTAGAGCACCAAGAAATGCACTTCCTAAATGTTGTTAAATTGCAAAATGAGTGATTTTAGCAAATAAAACTACTCCTGACAAACTATATGTATTATCACACATTTTCAGTAAAAATCTTACAACAACTAGCACATTTAATTGCTCTGCTTGCACTATTGTACAGTCACAAAGAATATTCTTCATCAGGCTGAAATCTAACTTTAGAATATCTTAATCATTTTAGTAAGGACTGAAGAGTGAAGAGCATTAGTTGATCATTAGTTGTTTTTGTTGTGTCCAAAAATAATTGGACCAATCACACTGCAAAAATTGTTGTAGAATTTAATATTCATTGGCGTGCTTAGCCATTCAAGGACTTTAATGTTCCATGTTCATACAATAAAAACTTCTGGCGTGATGAAATCAAATGTAAAGCAACAGTATCTTTATGCCCTTCACAAGCCTAAAGCAACAAACAAGCAAACATATCATCCTTTGGCGCATACTCCATCTTACATTTTATAAGTATAAAGTTGGCAAATTAAGATATGACATACAACGATTGTACACACCAGAAGCTCTACTGATCTGACTAATCATGTCCACTTTATCAGCATCTCTACATGATGATGCATTTAATTAAATTCCAGATTCCACCCTAGTTCAGTAAATATTCTGAAACTTCCTACGTCCACATTATAAATTTTTCTTTCAACATTATAAGAACACTTTATAAATCTGACAACAGATACTTGGAGTAACTTGCACCAAAATACCACTGATTTTGATCAACAAGAATTCTGACAATAGCAGAAGCTTCAACAAATAAATGTTTATATGAGTTAGAAAATACTAGTGCCCTGCTGGATAAAAGTTTCAACAAGGAAAAGGGACATGGAAACACTAGACAGTGGATGCTATTATAAACACAATGTTCCAGATTGGGCCAAGATTATAATGAGTAACAACTCCATGTCCTACGTCTCTTCCAATCCACAAATGAATTTAGAAAATAACAACTCAACATGAGAAATCCTTTGCAATTTCCAAAAAAAATCAATTGTCAAGAAACAACACTGCATAAGAGAAGAAACTTACCCAGGTTTAGAGTCGGTGGAACTTGTAGGAGTATCGGCCTTCGTCTAACCCATGCAAGAGAAGAGGCAGAAATGTAAGTAAATACGAGACATATTGTATCGATTTACAAGGACGAGTAAGAACGAAACAACACTCAACTGCAACGGCATTTGTGATCAAATTCCTTCCACTGAGCCTACCGGAGATCCTTCCATCGGATCTAACAAGTTTAAGAAAATTTCATTCTAAGTTTAAGAAATCTTCCGCCAGTCAATAAATCATCTATTAGAGTCAGCGTACTATCTCTTTAACCTTAAGACATGATCAATATTTATAAGGAAAAAATATCCCAACCGAATGTAATTATACATGTACCACCATTTTTCCTATATATTTCAATTAAAAAGACTAACAAAATCATTTGTGCTTTGGTTATCAAATGCACTGGTCCATGGTTAGATGCTCAATCAGAAACAAAAATGTACATCTCAATCGATCTCAATCAATGACCAGAATGCTGTTACCATTGGGTCAATAATCAAAGGTGCTAACCAAAGGGGGGAAAAAGAGAACAGCAATACAATATGCAAATTTTGTAATTAATTACTGAAAGATTACTCGTTTTCTATAGCCACTAAGAATACAATAAACCCAATTTCATCAGCTATACATCGAAAATCAAGTGTTTAGAGTACTATTTCGTGAATAAAACAAAATATGAAAAAAAAAATACAAGAATACATACAGCGGGCTAGGATAAATAAAATGCAGACACGCCAATCAAAAAATTGAGAAATCAATTTAAACTTCAGTGGAAAAATTTTATTTTGAATTTTAGATCATTCAGAAGGCCAATGAGAATTGATTATTCCGTTAAAGCTGAGTAGGAATTCAAACCTTCTCCAATCAGGGTTGAAAGCCATAGCATTTATCGGTCCAAAATGTCCTTTTACGCCACCAATTTCTTCTACGCTGACTCTAACAAGTTTACATTAGGAATTCTACCGGAGATGCTTCCTTTCGTTCCTGAGTGCCAAAGGAACAATCGTCATATCTTCAGATCCCAAATCAGTAATAGTTATCTGATTCGTAAAAGAGGCAAAAAAAAACCTGGAAGAGATCTCGCAGGGGATGCAAAGAGACGCCTGTGCGGATCAATACGATTTGAGAGGAACACTGCCGGCTGGAGTGATGCCGCCATTTCCGAAGCGAATCAAACCCAGAGAGAGGAGAAAGAGGAAGACGAGGAGTAGGAGGAGGAGGAGGACGAGAAAGGTCGAGGCTTGAGGAGGAGGAGGCGGTGAAGATGGCTGAAAGTAATCGAGAAGGTGCCGTTACAAAGAGGCGCGTGGAGGGAAGGACAGTGGTGGAGGGGAGGAGGGAGGAGGGAGGGAGGGAGGGAGGCGGAGGGAAGAAGGAGGTGAAGAAGGAGAAGAGGGCGGTGAGGAGGAGTCGGCGAAGAGTAGGGTTTTGGGAAAGAGACAGAAAAAAACAAGGCGTAAAACAGACAAATGACGAAGGAGAAAAAGTGGCGAAAGAAAAAACAATTGCATTTAACAACACTTAACAGACAACGGTTTTTAAAAACCGTTGTCGTAATCCCAAAAAAACGCACATAGACAACAGTTTTAAAAAATTGTTATCGTACCCTTTAAAAATCGTTGTTGTATCCCCAAAAAACATAAATAGACAACGATTTTTAAAAACCGTTGTCATAGGTCAAAAAAATTACTAAAAGACAACAGTTTTTGTTAAAACCGTTGTTAAAAGGTAAAAAGACAACGGTTTGGTATAAAACCGTTGTCGTTTGAGTGTTGTTTAATGACATTTTTCTTGTAGTGTGAATTGTATCCCCAAACGTCACTTCACAGCGTGGAGATCCCTGGTTGGCTCGGCTACGTCATATTCAGGGCGCCCGAAATGATCCAGGTGTCCCGAACCTCCTATATAAGGAGGGTAGAGGCTGGAGTCAGTACAACAACGAAAGATCTACTCCTATGTGCTCCTGCGACACTGCGAAAGCTCTCCAACAAAGTGTTATTTCTGTTTCTGTCTTTTCTTATTGTCGGTTTTGTTTTCTATACATAATTTTTGTACTTCAATTCTGTAATTATTCTTCGAATTATTAGTGATTGCCCATCGAAAGCACCCTTGTGTGCGGGCTTTGGAGTAGGAGCCGCCAAAGGCTCCGAACCAAGCAAATCTTTGTGTTTGCTTTGGCTTATTTATTTTCCGCTGCTTACTCGATATTTTTTTAATCGCTATTCACCCTCCCCCCCTCTAGCGAAACTCTTCGATCCAATAGCTCCCACCATGTTGAGGCTCGGTCTTTGAACTTGATAACAATCAATTTTACTTTGACGTGATCAGGTACTTCCTTGTACTCGAAAATCCTCTCTACTTCGTTGAGCCAATCAATGAAACCTTCCGCTTGTAATGTGCCAAAAAAAATCAAGAAGATCAACTCGAAAACCAAAGTCCCCATATCGTTCCTCTCGACCACGGTGTTCTTGGTACATAGTACGATGGCGATATGGATTCTCAAAAGTGGACTCAGAGTTATGATCAGAGATCTCACGATCTTCAAAATCCCGTGATGGCAAACGTTGGGTTAATTCTGCAACTTGCTTCTGTAAATCCTCAATCATCATTACATCCCGGATATTACGATCACGACGTTGGGCTTCCTCATTCGGAACCTGCCTGTTGCAACCACGACCACGACCACGTCCACGATGTCTCTCCATTGGATCTTAATGAGATATGATACCAACTGACACCGAGCATAATATAGATTATTCTGGGGCGTGAAGTTACAAAGGGATTAAGAAAAAACAAGAGAGAAATAAGAAGTACTCAAGATAGGTTTTTTTTTTTAAAAAAAAACCTTCTTGAGAAAATAAGAGCGGAAAATAAAGAACAAAGGAGATGTAGCCGTAACCGTGTAACGTGACTTAAGCGAAACCAATTAATTCAATATCAAAATAACTTGTCCCCAAACATCATCTAAGCATAGATTTATATAGCTATCAAATCCCTCAAAAAAATCTAAACAGAAAAACAACCAACTAGACTTATTCCCTAAGATTTATGATAAATTAACTATCAAGACTTGGTTCCTAAGATTTAGGACAAAATTAAATATAAAAAATAAACTAAACTTAATTAACAAATAACTATTTTAAAAAACCTCAATTTTGGATTCTCTCCTATATCAGTTGGTCAGGCCTATTGCTCTTTCCTTGTATTTATTTTGCTTTAGGAGGTTGGTTTATGCATACAACTTTTGTAACTTCATGGTATACTCGTGTATTGGCAAGTTCTTATATGGAACTTTAACTTTTTTCTAATGTTCTCATTTCTTATTCCGTCAATCCTCATATATCACGCATCTACCTTAATATCTTTATCTTTACAGAGCCCAGATCTCTTGATCCATAAAAAAGTGGACCAAAGGATGGATCACTTGTAATTGCGGTCGGGTCATGGCCGCGATTCGATTGTAATTGCAAGTAGTCAATCCCCTAGTCCACTTTTTTATGTACCAAAGGATCTACTCTCTTCTCTGCAGCTCTCATATTCTACTCATGTGCTCGTGTCATAGCCCGACATTCAGCTTCATATAACATAACATGTCTAACTGCGATTTTGTAAAATTTTTCTTTAAGTTTTAAATATACTTTTCGATCACATAAAATACATGGTACTATCCTCCATTTCAACCATCTCTCTTTAGTTTTGTAGAACTTTCCTTTAAGTTTTATATGTACTTTACAGTTATATAAAATATCTGACGCTATCATTCATTTCAATCATTCTACTTGTATTCTATATAGAGAAAATTACGTTTTTAGTCCTGTAACTTACACTTTTTTCAATTTTAGTCTTGTTATAAGTCAATTTACATTTTTAGTCCTGTAATTTGTAATATTTTCCAATTTCAATCTTTTTTCCTCTAAAATTGAAAATTTTCAACGGAAAATGACGAGTTGTAAATTGAATTTGGGGATTTTGATTTTTTATGACCCATGTGTTTTTTATATTTCAACCACAAACTAGACATTTTTCGTTGAAAAATTTTAATTTTGGAGGGAAAATGACTGAAATTGTAAAATATTATAAGTTATAGGACTAAGAACGTAAATTAACTCATAACAGGACTAAAATTGAAAAAGATACAAGTTACAGGATTGAAAATGTAATTTTCTCTTCTATATAAGATATTTTTCTCAATCTCTCCATCGTTTTATTAAAATGATCTTAAATTTTTAAACTTCTTAGTTTCAGTCAACTCGTCTTTTTTTATCTTAATAATTATCTCATTACGTCTAATATTTTCAAATTTAAATTTCATATATTCTATTAAAATCTTTTCCTTTTAATATTTTTAGTCAAAATTTTAATTTAGCATTTACTATGGAGGCTCGTAGAAACTTAATCTCGTGTCAAATAAACACTAATACACTTGTGGGATTCTCCGTAATCTATACATATATTTTCTCTAATTTTAAATTATTCGAGTTATCAAATATTTTAGTCTTTTAGAGCTTAAGCTAATGCCAAATAGATATTATGGTACTCTTAAAATTCTGTCTGATTTGTATTTATTTATTTATTTCTCATCCTCAATAATTATAAAATATTTTTTGGGCCCCAAACTGTTTGATATATTTAGAAACGTCAAATCCGAGTTTGTGACCTCGCAAGCTTGCACAGCGCTACTCCATCCCCGTGAGATTGCGGAGTGCCGAATTGCATTGAATGGTCTGATGGTCTGATGGAGATGATGTTCTACGTGAAGAAACAGAGGCACATAGCGTGGCCGTGACGACGCGAGGATTGGCATTATTCAACTGCAGGCTGCAGCTGCGCCTGCGCGTGGGACAGCACGGCACTGTCGCACACTGCACAGTGCACGGGCAGCACAGCACGCACGCGCGACCGCAGACAGGTTCGTACGAATTTGTCCCCGGATCATCGCCGCGCGACATTGGATTCCCTTCCGGCCCCCTCTCATCGATCGCGATATGCGCGGGCTTCGTCCCGTAGGCGGAATTTGCCTAAAAAGCAACGACTTCCTGCATCAAGTCTCTTATTTTAGTCTGTTAACGTGAGAATGTACCTATATTTTATGTCATTCAGATCGTGATAATATTCAGAGTGTCATCCAGATATTATGACGTATTTATAAAAAAATTTCTTCAAATAAAAGGCGTAATCAAATAATATTAGATTTTTAGACTGACCGTCACGTGCGCTTCTCGATTTATCCTGATAATCACTCAGGAATAGAGATTAACTGCATTATCAATTTTTTTTCCTCTAGGAACAAATTCTTATGCTTACCTGTTATTCAGATGTTAAAGTCAGATCTGTCTCTTTTTTTTAAAAAAAAACAAATTTGCTATTATTTCAACAGACAACATGATATGAAGAAATTAGAATGTTGTTTGGTGGATCAACCTAATATCTAATAGATTTTAGATTTTTAAGGCATAAGAGAAAATTCCCATTTAGAAAATATAAATTTAATTAAATAAATAAACAGGTACTTATTTACCTATGGTTTGACTATAAGTTGTGAAATATTTCAATCCTATTTAAGATGTTTTAGAAATAGAGAAGAAGCTCAATTGAATATTTGCTAATATGAAAGGCTCTGTTTGGATAATTTGTCTCTGTTTTTCGTACCTTACAAGTGTCATTTGCAGATTTTTTTTTTTAAGAACTTGGCCTTTATTTTTCATTTCCCCGCATTCTTCGGATACTGTGTTAAATATTCTCCGACTCCTTAATCAGCGCCTGCAATCGTTGGAGCAGGTGTGTAGCAAACTGGAGCACATCATGAGCTCATCGTGACAATATGACAACGGCTTCATTGCCTTCCTGGCTCAGGGTTCTCCTTGACATGCATAAACGATGAATTTTCACCACTGAATTCCCAGTGAAAACTACAGTGTCATAATTCCCAGCGATAACCCACTTGCAGACGGTTGAATGAGTTTCCAACCGAATACTGACACCTATTTCAGATAACATCATAAAAAAATATATAAAAAAAAAAAAAGGAAGAGGAACATAAATAATAAATACGATAGACAAGTGGTTACCAAAGTCAGAGCGATGTGATCTATCCACTAGACAAAAATCAATCAGTTGAAATGATAGTTGCTTCTTTCAAGCGTCCTTTCAACTGCCCGCTTTGTATCAGAAAATTGAATAAAGTTTCTCAGATATTGTTTTCGTGGGAGCATCAAATGATGCGACTAAACAAGTTTTTTGTTCGTCAATAATGAGCGAACCGCATCTCATTGAGCTTTCAGAATGATTTCGACTATAAGTTTTTATATGCTAGTCTCATCCAATGAACAAAATGTGACGGGAAACTGAAAAACATCGATGTTCGATTTGATTGATAACTTCACCCCAAACATAAATTAGGTTACAACAATGATTGATTGAATGCCGTCTAAATCAGAGTCTTTACCAGAAGAAAAAGCTATTGTCATGCAGCTTATTGAGTGCACCATAATGCAAATCACTGTTGGTCTATAATTGCGTTGAACTCTATTGACAATAATAATATGCAGCTTCGAGGCTGTGATGCAAGTCGACAACAGTGCATACATATTGGCAAAAGCCTTTACATTCTAAAGGGACAGTTCATGAGCAAGCAATGTTTTGCTCAAATATACTCATTAGAGGTCTGAATTGGTTGTACATCAATTCAGCTAATAAAAAAGCTGAAAAAAATGGTGAGCCATCGAACCGTCGGCTTACACCTTTTCTGATCAAAATTATTGCAACAGAGACTTCTTCAGACAGAGGGAAATTAATTGCCAAGGATTTTTCATGACTCAATAGCGGCATGCACGCTAAGATCAAATTAGCAAACACATGAATGTACACGGTGATCATCCATGGCCGCTAAAGATTCACACGGACAGCTCTCGATAGACAAATGATCACAGACTGTTTAGTGTTTACCGTAGCAATCTCAGCATCAGAAACGGAATGCAAGTTGAAAAATTGAAAATCAACTAGCATGTGGAGCCATGGCTGTGTCCTCGAAAAAGATTGCCTCATAGAAGGATGGGCCAGGAGGAGAAGACGAAGCAATAGTAGCCTTCTCCGACTCTTCGTCGTTCAAAATTTCTCTGTCACGGCAGTCACTGCTGCAGAAAGCTCTATCACCCCTGAAACATTATACAGTGTAGCATTTAGAAAGTTCGGTTGCTTCTCGGAGCATGACGAGAAATTAACTGACATATGGAAATGAAACTGACCTATACATGTATATATCTTTCCCCTCTTCCAGCTTCTTATTGCAGTACAAGCAGAGGCTGAGAAAGTCATTGGAGGAACTAGGAAGAGAATGTTTAGAGGACTTCAAAGGCCAGGCATAAGTTTCCTGGTCTTTACCGTTCTTATTCTTATAATTTTCTGGAGGAAAGCTGGGGCTTTCAATTATACAATCTCCAAAAATGTGAGTTGTTTTAGGGTTTGGGCCATGAGATATAATGCAAGTGTAGTCCTCGGATCGCTCCATTTCGCTGGCTGAAATTGACGTGATGATTCTTGAAGATGAGCCGATCGATGCAGGGATGAACTCAGCATATTTGTCAAAATTTATGCTCCCCATTGCACTTTTTGAATCTAATGGAAAGACTTGAGAATTGGACAGTGGAGAGGATGATCCACTTATTTCTGCAGAGCAAGATCTCAGCAACCCAAAATCTCTGGATTCTGATTCAGCTCCTTTGGATTCAAGAGTCATCCTCGAGTTCCTTCGGAGATCAGTTGATTTATTGTGGAACTGTGAATAAATCCCATAGTCTTTCGGCAAAGATTTGGGAGCTTCACCAGAGGGATTGGTGTGAGATTTGGGGCATGAGATGTTGGTTCTCATCTGTGGACCGAACAAGATGTTCCCACTCCCAGACAGTCCCAAGAACTCCCCTGAAGACTTGTTGTCATCGCTCAGAACATCCACCAGACTCAGGCCTACCTTGTTACAGTCCCAGCATTTGGGCTTCCAGTCAAGGCTGGTCGATTTAGGGAAACCAAGAAAAGAGTTGCCAGGGTTGGAGCAGTTCTTGAAGTCTAAAGGGGAAGTAGGGCTCGTGCCTGATTCACAATCTGATAAGCCTTTGGAATTGGCGTTCATAAAGAGTCCAGGAACACTGAAGAGGGAGGTGTTCCTGGCCTTCTGAATCAGGCCATTAGAGGAGAACCGAGAATCTGAAAACGAATCAGATGATAGCTGCCCTGTGCTCTGATCTTTACGGACCTTGTTCATTGCCCTCAGCATATCTTGAAGGCTCTGCTCTCTTACTCTACCCAGTTCTTGAGTTCAAGACAACGATCCTGAAAACAAATTGATCGGGGTAAACTAGTTCAGCCAGCCATTCAACAAGGCATGATGATTGATGAACAGGTGCAACTTTTCAGAGACGACGGAAAATAAACATCCTTTTGTTTTTCCTATTTTTTCTGGAGTAGTGAAAGTTGAATTTTCTTTCTTTTTTTTTTAAAAAAAAAAATGAAATTCATACTCACATGAAGGATAACCAGCAAACTTCAGCATCAATCAAGATCCTTTAAATTTACACCCAAATCTTTCAACGTGAAAGAAAATGAACGGGGATTTCAAGGATCGCGTCACCGAATGGGGAAAACAGAACATGAAGCGATTACGTAAAGAAGAAAGGAAACTCTTTATCAAATTAACAAGAACATGCCAATTCAGAGTTCCATCCTGACTGCAAACAAATAAGAAAAAGAAGAAGAAAGAATAAGATATCTTGACGCTTAAAATGCCAAACATCAGATGGGAAAAACATTCCAGAGACGCTGAGAGAGAACATATTCATCACACTCATAAGCAAGAAAACAAATCGTCAAATTAATAGCAGAAACCATAGAACCCAGTTCATCTTCCAAGCAAGACCAAACTTTTAGGGGGGAAACACTTCAAGGCAAAATTTATTGATCCCAAATGCTCCAAGAAATGCACCGATTGAAATAAGAAACACATGAGTAAAGCGTGCGCGAGCTCCAATCGAAGAGTAGAGGCAACACCCCACCTTTGTTTCCTCCCACCTTGAGCTTCCTTCCTCACAGAGAGAGGTCTATTCTCAGACGGACATGGCGATGGAGGAGGGTGCAGCGAGGAGAAGCCAATAAAAATAGGCAGGAAGCAAAGGCATCAATGCTAGCTTCCACTGTACTCCTCTTCTCTCTCGTCCCTGATTTGTCTGCATGTACAAAATCAAAGCAGTAGAGTTGTTATATGCATTTGACAAGCTTAATGGCGTGTTTCAGTACACATTGCTTACGAAAACGTAATTAAGCTGGATTAGTAAGATTAAACCTTCGTAATAATATTATTAAATGAGTTTAAATTAATCACATATCGATAAATAAATAAATTGTCAGCCCTGAGTGGATTCACTGCTTTTCCGTAGGTCCTAGAAAAAGCAGGCGTTTAAGAAAAAAAAATAAAGAAATAAAGGACGTTTATAAGTAATAAGACATTAGAAAAGCGGCTTTGCCAGTTTTAATTGTACCCATGTTTGTAAATAGGACGATTCCATTCACCTTAACCAAACACACACTTTGGCACTTCACTAGGTAAAGGAAAAGTTCTAGGCTTTTGATCAGAAGCATTTAACCAGTCAATTTCATGCGCTTCCTAATGGATTTTATTTGTGTTTGAACTGAACCTAATTAATCTTTGTCCCGATAAGATATTCAGAAGATAAAAAGGAGGAAAGAGATGTGGCACAATCATATGGAAGGACAGACCCGGTAGGATCTTTAATCATTTCTTCACACAGCACATATGACTGCTCCCATGCCGCAGTTATATTTCAATTTTTTTTAAAAATATTTTACTTCTATAATTACACCGACTCTCTTTATATTTTCCAAACTGCAATTTCTCTACTTTTCGTCGCTTTGCGTGACATGAGACTTCCGCGGTTTCAGTTTCTCTCCCCAGGAGAGGACAACCGACAACGACCCGAAACACGAGGCAAATGCAACGTCGTCTGTCGTAGATTCCCTGCCGGTTTCCGGCATATGGACGGCCTGGATCTGCTGACGCAAAAGGCTATGTCGCTGCCCCAGGGGCTGTCGGGCCCAACCCGCACGTGCGTCGCGCCTGTGGATCGTGGTTTGCGTCGAAGGTCGTAGCTCGAGAACAGATCTAGTTAAAGGAATTAAATCGACGGCCTAGATCATCAAGGCATTTTTCTCTGTTTTGTACTTTTCAGGAGGGGGAAAAAGGAAGAGTAAATAGCTATGCGAGATGCCCCCGCTTCACGGGCAACGAGATATTCCCGCATATTTACGTGCGCGTTGATTTTGTTATTATTTGATTGAATCGAAGACTGTAGAAGGAAGTGGATGGCAACGAAGGGCACTTGAGACGTTCATGTGAGTATGTTCCTATTTAGTACGCCTTATTTATGATTAAAATTATTCCTAATTACTCCTCGCACTCGTATCCGTGTTCAAGGACGACGGGCCAATTAAACTGAACTAATTCAGTTGAAACATACATATTAATATAAAGAGTATTACAGGATGAAGTCTACTTTGAGCTTGTCGATCTCCATAATCCAACACTATATATGCGGGTGCGGTCTCTCATGTAAATAGATCACAGTGCGTACCTGCATTTCGAAGCCCTAAAGATCCTAGTTATGCTCGACGACCGCTTGGATTCCACGAATATGTTAAATGCTGTGTGATGATTATCACGACAAAGCTACAAATTTTCAAAACAGATGCTTGATAATGCTGCCATTAAACAATGCGACTAATTAGTTGCCCAGCTGACTTTATTTGGCTGACATAATACTTTAGGTGGGCGCCATTAAACAATACTAATAATTAGTAAATCTAGTTGATTAGATTTAGGGTCTAGTCAATTGGATGTAGTCATAGATACTCAAGTATTTATGAGTAATATCATATGTAGACATATAGTTGATTGAAATGCTCAAAATTTAAAAGGGTAAATCTTGTTGGCTAAAATCTGATCAACTAGAAAATTTTATCTCCCAATTATAATATATGTATGTACATGCATGTAATTAATATCTACATATGATATTACTAAAATACTCATACATACACATGCATGTATATATTCTGGGTGGCCAGATTCTGGCTATTTAACATTACCCAATTTAAAATTTATGGTTTAGGGCACAGTTGATTTTTACTTCCTTGCATACTTTTATGGTGCATGATTGAGAACCACCGTGTCAAAATAGGACTGATATATTTTTTTTTTGATCCTAAACAAAGAAATACACAACAACAAAAAAAAAATACAGGATTATCGATGGAAATATCCATCAATCTTTTGTCGAAATATGACTCTACCGACAGATTACCGATGAAATTATAGTATCAGGAGATGATTTGTCAGAAATAGGATTACCGACGGAATATGCTATTTCGTCGGTAATATTCTACCAACAGATTCGATTTCTGTCGATAAAGACGTCGGAACAGTGTTAGCTAACCAGGACCGTCATTAAATAGATTACCGACGAAACAGACGTTTCCATCGGTATTTACAGACGAAAACGTAACTTCCGTAGGTAAATACCAACGATATCGAAATATCGACGGAAACCAAAGCTTTCGTCGATAAATTTTTTTCGATAATTACGGTCGGAATATATTTTCCATCATTATTCCGTTGGTAGACAAAAAAAAAATTGCACAGTTACAATCTGCTTTTGCGCTTACCCTATTTACAATTTCCAAATTTCCAAAACCATCGCAGACAACGATATTATAATCCATTACATACAATCCACACATACAAAAATATAATCCACACATACATCATATAACAATCACATACAAACAATCACACTTATAACATCCACACATAAAAATAAAATTCATACATCCTAACAATTCATTCATTTTTTTTCATACAAATATATAAGGACAAATAAATTAACATTTATATTATTAGAAACAATCAAAATCATCTAAAACAAACTAAACAGAACAATCCTGCAGAATACAAATAATTATATATAAATATTTTACAACATCCAACGTATTATACATATCATAATAGAAAACTTAAATAATACAATAACATATTATATTATAGTTGTAATAGATAATATCTAGTCAATGGTAATATCAAGCATTATTGTAGATTACACAAAATATTCATATATTAAGAAATGAATATATTAGAAGGCAAATATATGGCTATATATGATAAATATAAAGTTTATCGTTCAGCATTTGTTGGAAAGATAATCACATTTTCTTGGATTGTGACTCAAAACTATGTGATCCCTGAGTGAAATTAGCCACGATCACTCGCATCTGAGCCATCAAAGCTTCATAACTCTTGTCACGTTAAGCTCTCTTCTTCTCCTTATCAGCTCTACACTGATCCATATCGGCCTTCCTTTGATCCATTGATTTCAATTGAGTGAGCAGTTCTTAATTTTCACGTCTTAAAGACTGCATCTCACTAGAAGAAGAGGAACTAGCACAGCCCACCGGATTCCTCAAACAATTAAATGTAACTTTAGCTTGAGAGCCAAGTCCATAGAAGGTGGAGTTTTTTGTTCTTCCATCGACAACATCATAATAAATCTCATTTAGAGTGTCGGTGGATAGAGACTGTGACTCTCCCCCTCTGCTGATGGTTGAGTTGCCTGAGCCACCGTTTCTGTCATTTGTTGCTGTATACAAAAAATATAATATCCAATTTAATCTTACATGTAGAGTTTGAGATCGAGAATCAACAAATGACTCATCCTTCTTTTTATGGGTCTTGAGAAAGATCTCCATACATGTAGGCTACGGGCAAACTCACGTTCCTACATACAAAAGAATTTGGGATAAAGTTATACAAGTTTGGTAATAAATACAAAATTTGTTACAAAGTATAACTTTAAATTATACTCACCAGATATATGGTATGCTCAACAATAGATCTAGATCTTTACGTATGCCCAGGGATTCCGATGTTCGGGCCACCTGGCTATATATTTCTATTTATTTTTGCCTTTTCAGCATTTGCTTGCCACCTTTCTGTAGCCCAGGTGGCCGTCCATGGACTCCATATCGTCTTAGAAACATATGCAGGCCTAGTGCCCTTCTTTCTCATATAATACATATGATCTCTGTACAGTTTGACACAGTAAGTATTCCATGTAATTTTAAATCTTCTTCTTGCCCCTCCTCCCATGTATATATCTTTTTCTGTAATTATAAATTAAACATTTAGTTTAAATGATAACTATATTATAGAATACCAAATATATTAAATTTACTAACCATAAATTCATTATAATAAAATAGCTTCATCTTCTGGTCTACATGTCTCCATGTAGTACCAGACACGTAAACTCATTCCTTGAATTTTCTAGTAATATATGTGACAACTCTATAGCCATCTGGAGTGAACCTGCACGAAATAATATTAAATTATGATAAATATATTATATATAAACTTGAATTATTAATAAAAAAAATACTTATGAGTCCCCGACAACTCTAAGGACCTTGTAGCTATGGGGTGTTACAAGCTGTTGTTCTGCCATAATGATATATGCAAAATAACATTGCAACACATCATAATTGTTGGTGCGGTTAGCACTAACGGTCTAACTCAAGTTTTGATAAATGACAAAATAGGTTAAGTTAGTTTCGTTGTTATCTAACACTCTGATCGAGTGTGCAGGCGAAACCTAGACAGGTCGACGGGCTGACTGGATGTTTGGCACGAAGCCCATCTAGGTCAACGAGCCGACCGGATAGCTGGCATGAAGTCCAAACGGGTCGACCGGATGTTTGGCACGAAGTCCAGCTAGGTCGACGAGATGACCGAATAGTTGGCACGAAGTCTAGACGGGTCGACGGGCTGACCAGACGTCTGGCAGGTGAGTGAGGGTAAGTCACTGAAGGGGAGTGACTGTGAAGACACTTTCCCGGGAAGAGAACTTAGGCGTCGATCCAACTTAGAACCATTTCGGAACTCTAAGTTGAGATCTTGACTAGATTCCGGTCTCGGTGAGACGGAATCTAATTACTATTCTGCTTATCTATAAATTGTGCTAACATTCTGTTTTGCATGATATAATTTATACTTGCCTCGGACTAATATTTTCTTGCATGAAGGAGATTGCTGGAAAACAAGGGTCCGAGCGCCCGGAAGGGATCCGTGCGCCCGGAGGCATGTTTTATCCCTATCGTCGCCTCGCCACGTGGAGCTCGTTGACTGACTCGGCTATGTCACATTCAGGGCGCCCTGAAGGGATCCGGGCACCCTGAACCTCCTATATAAGGAGGGTGAAGGCTGAAGCAAAGAATAACTAACGATCTGCTCTCCTGTGCTCCTGCGACGCTGCGAAGACTCTCCGACAAGTGCTATTTCTTTTTCTGTCTTTCTTTTCTCATTGTCGATTTTGTCTTCTCTAAATAATTCCTGTACTTAATTTGTAATAACTGTTCGAATTATTAGTGATTACCCAACGAAAACACTCAACGAGTGCGGGCCTTGGAGTAGGAGTCGCCGAAGGCTCCGAACCAAGTAAATTGACCCTTATTAACATTGTTGTTGTTTTCACTTTTCCGCTGTTTACTCGTTTTAATTCGCTATTCACCCCCCCCCCCCCCTAGCGAAAATCATCGATCCAACTATAATAAGGTTTAGAAACATGATAATATAAATACAAAATAATATGGAAGCATAACTTACATGATGAATAATAATATTAATACTTAATCATCATTAACACCTGACTAATCAACATTAATAATTTCTATGTCCTCATCGCTTCTCTTCGTAAGTGATATTAATATCTACAAGTAATTAAGAAGTAGATTGGAGTTGTAAATCAACTAAATATCTCTCCACTTCATTATTCTGAAATACATCATGGTTTTGAAGAGTGATTGTGTTCGACATCTCTATGGTCGAGCGAGACTTGATTCGACAAACGAATAACCATTCACTAGATCTTCTTCTCTTCGTAGGTATTCAAGATAGAAAACTTGACTCACTTGTATCTCGAAAATAAAATGCTCAAACTTATTGAATCTTTTGTTTGCATTAACCTCAATTAAATTATAATTTGGATGCATTCTAGTACATATTCTTGGGGTTGGATCATACAATAAATATTTGAACAACACACACCTCTTTATTGGTAATACAGGATATTCAATTTCTATGATTTCTTCAAATCTACCATAGTAATCAAACTTAGTGTTATTGTTGTCCATAGATCCTTTGACGCAAACACAAGAATTATAAGGTAATCTCTGTGAATCTCGCTGTGCCATGTGAAATATAAGACCATTAACATAGTAACCAGAGTACACTTTTATTTTACGGAGTGGTCCTGATGTAATATTCATTGTCTTATCATCTTGCACATTTGATATTCTATAGTCTTTCACCTATAAAAATAGTTAATATATAAATTAGGACACTTTTTAATAGGCATGAACTAAAAAATTTCACAAATTCTCTAACCTACATATATTTGAAACCATAATGTAAATTCAGTCTCTAACTTTGCAGCTACCTCACTTACACCAATTGATGGATTTTATAGATAGTGTTGTTATTCGTACAAGTTGGGAAAGGAGGTAATTATATAAATATTGGGATATCAAGAAAGATATTTAAGAATAAATAAATATTTAATTAGAGATGTTAACTTATTTTTTGTATGGTTTGACCTCTTCACAGTTTAAGAGTAGTATGTTCTTGCAATATGGTATTCATCTTCGGTTAACCATCTAGAAAGTGATGTACCCATTGACTTACTAGAAAATTTAAAAATAGAAAGACTCAATGGGTCTATCGGCTGACGAGCATCATCAGAATTTTTAGGATATTTGCGATGTCTTGTTTGCACACTATCAATAAAATAATATGAGCAGAAAAAAGAAGCTTCTTCAACCAGATAAGTATTACATATTGACCCTCAACTCTTGCTTTGTTACGAACATTATTTTTTAATTTTCTCAAAAACCATTTGAATGGATACATTCATCTGTATTGGACAGGACCTGCTATTTATACCTCGTATAGTAAATGCACTGATAGATGTTCCATTAAATAAAAAAAAAACTAGGTGGAAAAATATGCTCCAGTTTACATAATATAAGAGGAATATCTGTTTCTAGCTGAAGCATATCATCCATCATAATACACCTCACTGTCAAATATCTAAAAAATAGACTCAATTCAGTGAGTGCTTGCCAAATATTTTGTAAAAGTAAGTCATGGAAAGCTACTGGAATAAGTTTTTGCATGAATACATGACAGTCATGACTTTTCATTCCAAGCATCTTTAATCTATTCATATCCATGCATCGAGCCATATTTGAGGCATACCTGATCCTGTCCGAACGCTGAATCAACGGACGCTGGGCACGTGGCGCTCTCCGGGTCGCTGATGTAGATCTCCGGCTAGTCTCACGAAGCTCCGGCGTACCTGCACAGAAGTCGGGCCGGGAAGGGGTTCCCGGCGGTGACCCTCCGACGCTCAAGTCAGGTAAGCAAGTGGTGGAAAAAGTAGCTCCAAAGCTTGTCGAACGCGTACCTCCGGCGAAGTCTGCGGCTCTTTATATAGAGCGGTGAAAGAGCCTCTACACGCCCACCTACGTGTCCGCAGCCCATACCTCGGTATGTGTTTGTCGAAAGCTTACCTGATGCCATACTGCTGTAGTCCAAGCACAACACCCTGTTGTCGACTAGGAGTATGGCTTAGCCATATGACTTGATGGTCACCGTGAGATGTTCGTCCCCTATTTACCCACGGCCAGACGTCCATCCGTCGGCTAGGAGCACCGTCGGGACCTAATTTGGCGGCGGCGCCATTAAGTCCCGCCTTCTCTTAGGCCTTCCACTCGGTCATTATTTATTGGCTGAACCCGATCCTGTCAGGCACCTTTACTATCGATGTCGCGGATCGATCGGCTTTCTCATGAGTCCGTCGGCTCACCCTTCTTGACGGACCACCGGCCTTTGACCTCCACGTGGCGTTGACCCCTCGTTAGGGGTCCGGGCCTACCAGGATCACTTGCCTTCCCCGAGTCTAGTCGGGAGGCGAAGTCCGACCGATCGACTACCGATCCGAGAGCAATGATCACGCATTAGGCCGCTCGGCGAGCATAGGATACTCATCCGCTCGGTATCTTGTCCGTGCCTTGTGTTCTCTTGGAATCCATGTCCGATGCTCTCCCTACTACCCATCACGTGCGCTGTGCACGGTAAGGGGAGTGGCGATCGCTCGTTTGTCAGGGTATGGCGGTGGCGTCACTTTCGATGGGACAACCGCCGTTTAATGAACGGATGGATGATGACCTCGTTATCGGCGACCTAGATCGAACGGTGTATTGAGGCCGCCCTTATAAAGCTCCCGACCCCAGCTCTTCGCCGCATTTCGACCTTATCGTCTCCACCATCCCTCTGTTCCTTTTTCCGGCGACCTTGCGTTTCAGCTCTTCGACGACTAACAGCCCCCTTCGATCATCTTCTTTGCCCGTAAGGATTCCTTTTCCTTGCCGCCTCTCCTTTTTCTCTCTATTAGCTATTTCTTTCATCATCCCGCATTCTTTCCCTGTTTTTATTTCTCCCTCCTTCCATCGCGTCCATCCCTAGCCTTATACCATGACCAACACCTCACACCCAACCGGCGGTGCTCCGGGTCTTTGGTATTCGACCATGGAAAGCCGGTTCGACGAGGAGGACGCCTTGCGCCTCACTCGAACCTATGATCTGCCGACCGACCACCAAATCATAGTAGCTGACACCACCGACCGGCCTCATGAACCGCCGCCCGACACCGTTCTATTCTTCCGAGACTAATTTTTGGCCGGACTACGTTTTCCACCCCACAAGTTCTTCTTACAAATCTGCAATTATTTTCGCATTCCGCTCGGCCAGGTAGTCCCCAACTCCATTAGGCTGCTGAGCGGAGTAATAGTCCTTTTTAAACTGAACAACATCCCCCTCGACCCTAAGATTTTTCATTACTTTTTTTATCCCAAGCAAGCCGAGTGGGGTACCTTTATTTTCCAATCTAGGATAGGTTTCGTCCTTTTTGATAATATGTCGAGCTCCAACAAACATTGGAAGGAGCACTTTTTCTATGTGCGTTTTCCCGAGCTGCCAACTTTTCGTACCAAGTAGCAGACGGCGATGCCGGCGCAACCAGAGCGGTTGGTGGGTCAGCGCTATCACATTGACAAGCTACTCCTCCCAGGAGCAATGTATATATTCGGCCTGTCTTCCACCGCAGCCGATCTGCCCTGCAGCATGAGTAAGCGATTCTCGTCCCTCCTTTTTCTTTTGTTCTAATTGATTTAATCTTTGTTTCTGCTGCTGAAGTTATGTGGCGTGCTAAGGCGACTGAGAAGCTCAAATTGAAAGCCGCCCAGATTGAGGCGGTGAAGAACAAGGAGGTCGCCGAGCGGGGCCTTAATCCAGCCGATCCGACCGACGAATCAGGTGAGGGGACTCAGGATGCCCCTGAAGCCTTAGCCGCTGCTACCTCTCACGACGAGGCAGCAGCCGAGCGGGGCGCGGATGCTCCAGTGTTGTCCGGGACGGTTTCCCTACCCCGACCCCACATGGCTCTCCGAGGGCAAGCTCGAGGTGCCGTGTAAGACCGTTAGATTCGATAGAGGGTGAATATCGATTCGAAAATCTCGAGTTAAAACGCAGCGGAAAAGTAAGGAAGTAAAGAAATGAACACGGTTGATTTTTACTCTTACTCGAAGGCCCGTACTCCTTGAGTACCTTCGTTGGGCAATTCACTAGCAATTCGGATAATTACAATTTACGTACAAATATTGCTAATGAAAAGAAAGAAAACAAAGCTAACCGACAAACAATGAATTAAAAAGAGAGCCGGAGTGAGTCGTCGGAGCTTTGTGAACGTTGTTGGAGCGCAGAGCCTGGCCCTTCTTTTATATCAAGCTCGGGGCGCTCGGATCTCTTCCGGGCGCACTGGTGGTACGTACATCCAACCAGCGTGCTCCAAGTGTCAACGTCGTCTCGGATAAAATTTGCCTCCCGGGCGCCTGGATCCCAAACAAGGTTAGTCCGAGGCAAATAAAAACCTGCAAAATGAGTGTTAGCACATTTCACAAGTTTAACATAAAAGTTATGACTTAGATTCCGTCTTTCCGAGACCGGAATCTAGTCACGATCTCGACTTAGATATCCGAAATGGATCTAAGCCGGATCGACGCCTAATGTCCCTTCCCGGGAACGCGTCCTCACACCTCCAGTGACTTACCTCACTTACCCGCCAGACGTCCGGCCGTCGCGTCTCCTGACTTCTAAGCGTCCCCGCCGACTTCTTCGTCGACCTATCCGGACTTCGTGCTAGGTCAGCCCGTCGACCGCTGGACTTCTCGCTAACGTCCGGTCAGCCTCCTAGCTGGACTTTTCCTGCACACTTGATCAAAGTGTCAGACAACAACACAACTAACTTAACCTATTTGTCATTCATCAAAACCTGGGTTAGACCGTTAGTGCTACCCGCACCAACAATCTCCCCCTTTTTGATGGAATGACAACCTGGTTAAGTTAGTGAAAGCATATGTACGAAACAACATGCATTTGTGTGGTTTTAAAGTCAGTTTGTGTTTTCAAATTGGTTTAGCTAAATTGGTTTAGCTAACTTAACCACCTAACCCTTCTCCCCCTTTGGCATTCATAAAAAAGTAAGCAGGGGTAAACAAGCATAGTGTAGAGTAATAAAAAGTTTGGTTAAAAAAAATTCAAAGATATTGATAAAAGTATAATTTTTAACAGCAAAAAAATAGTCAAGGTGACTTGGGGGAGTTTAAGCTTTTGAAAATTTGTTTAAAGCATTAGCTTTTAGCTTTTAGAAAGCTAGCTAAGTTTTCATTTTCAAACACAAGTTTTCAAAAACCAGAATTCCAAAACTAAGTTTGAAGAATTTATTTTTCAACACTAAGTTTGTAAACGATTTAATTTAAAACTTAAGTTTTGACAGTGATTTAAGTTTGAAAAAAAATCTAACTTTCATAATTTTTAACACTTGAGTTTTTGCAAATCAAATTTCAGTTTGCAAATATTGATTTTGAACTTTTCTTTTAGTTTTCAAAGGAGTTTGGTAGAACTAATTTTGATAAAGTAAAATAATTAAATCTAATTTTCAAAAATCAAAATTTTAAAGTTCAAAAGTACTAGTTTCAAAACCATGGTTTAAAATACTTGAAAAGTTGAGTTTTCAAAGACTAAGTAAAAAGGATAAAAAGTTTGTGATTTAAAACAAACAATTTTGAAAAAAATTTCACAATTTTAAGCAAGTTGATATTGAAAATTGATTTTCAAAATTAAGGAAAATGATTTTGAGAAGCTTAGTTTGTAAACTTAAGTTTTGAAAAATCTAATTTCCACAATTTTTAAAACTAAGTTAAATCTAATTTTCAGAATCAATTTTCAATAAAAAGTAAAACCCAATTCTTAAAAACAACTTAGTTTTATAAGAGTTAGTTTTCAAAAGTAGGTTTAAGAAATATTTAAGAGAACATTTTTCAAACAAAATTTAAAATGTTTAATATAAAGGAAAATTTTTAATTAATTCCTCCCCCTGAACCTGACATAACTTTAACCAGCTGTCTAACCAATTAGGTACTAACTAACTATCAGAAGATAGTAGCTTTCACTTGGTTAGTCAGATTAAGTTAATTACAACCAGTCAGTGTTTGACTTGACTGATGAACTTTAATCTGATAATATCTGAATTGTATTTAACGTCCAGACTTATGCGGATGCACTGAAATAAGCATCTTAAGTCCAGACAGTTGGCCTATGCATCTCACCCCTTTCTATGTTTATCAAACACAAGCAAGGTAAGCCTAAGATGTTGGTGAGATGCTCAAGAACTAAACCTATGGGTACATGCTTTCTAAGGATTCAAAACTGGTCTAAGGCCAAAACTGTTTTTGAAAAATCTAAAAATGGAAAGTTTTGAAAACAAACAAGTTTAACCTATAATTTGATAAAACCATTTTTGAAAGTATTTTGAAATTTCCTAGTCTATTAAGATAGAACATATTCAATGTAAGTTTGAAATGCTACTAGATAAATCCAAAATATTTTACAAGTAGTGTAGCTACAGACGTAGGTCATCACTAAGGCTACTGAGATGATGAAGGGGGTGGTCCAGATCCCAAGGATCGAAGAAGTGTCATCAGCTCAGTGTGTCGGGTGACTCCGGCAGCTCGTAACTCGGCAACCTCTCGCCGCATGTCCCGATGAAAGTCAGAGTTCTCCTGCTGGAGACTCGCCATAGTCATACGGTCGGCTAGAGTGGGAGCGTGTCGTGGTGCTCGAGTGGGGTGGTGGTGGAGCCGGTGCGGCTTCCTCTGGAAATAGTGCGAGCATGAACTCGTCCACCTGTGCGTCTGGTGCTGTGCCCCCCTCCGCCAAGACATAGTCCCGTCATCTCTATCTATGTGGATGCCGGCTAGAGAGAAGTTTCGAGCGGCTATAACATCGAACTCGGTCATATGGGCAATGTCTCCCCTAGTGACATCAATGTGCAGCGAGGACATATAGGCTGTCAGAACGTGACCAAATGGTATATGGACTCGACTGTCAGTCACAAATCCAGCTGAATAGATAATGGTGGAGAAGATGTGTAGGCTAATGTCAATGTCTAACCTATGAATCAGGGCATAAAGTAAGAACGAATGGAATGGGCGCATCACAGCGATGTCCCGAGTAGTCAGTGGTAAAATGCAAAGGACTACAACCCTATAAAGAGCGTAGTCCTGGACCCGAAGTTCTACTGACCTAAACTGTGTCACAGTGGGATCTCTCTCTCCCCCAAAAAAATACGAATAAATCGTATCGAGAGTAATATGTGAGTAGGGATCTCCGAATGGTAGATCCCTCGGAGGATAGCACAAAAAGGAACAAGTAGATGGACGCAACTCTAAAAACTCTCGGATAGTCGTAGGGGAAAATGTGATATCAGTGCCTGCTGCCCTAGTGGTATAGGTGAGATCGTCTACTTTCACTAGGTTATTGCAAAATTCGGCACACAGACTTATGTTTATTGGACTGGTACATTCGACAAGGTTCCTTAAGTTATAGTGGCCTATAACCTCTAAAGCGGAGGGACATGACCTTAGAAAGAACGATCTATCTATGCAGGTAGTCCTAATGGCCTTATAAATGGTGGACTCAAACTTAATCCTAAGTTCGTCTATGGGAAACCTAGGGTCTGTACTAGCATTGGAGGGTCCAGCACCAGTATTAGTTCGTTTCCTACTGAAAATAAAAGAATGTTCTAAGAAAATTGAGAAGACAAAAAGAATTAAATTTTAGAGAGGGGAAGAATTTTTTACCGAGGAGCCATCGAAAAATATAGATTTGACGACCTCGGTTGAATCGCAACAGCGTCTTCACCGCAAGGAAATTTTGATTTAGAGTACTTTCGCACTGAAACTCCTTGGGGGCGTGACAGTTGATTTAGGGCGGGGCGCCCGGATCCCCTCCGGGCGCCCCGGAGGGGAATACCAGGGGCGCCCGCCCCTGGTTTTGGACTAATTTTTTTTTTTTTTTTTTTTTTTTTGGGTTTTAGGTTTTGGAGTTAAGTTTTAAAATTAAAATTTTGAAATTAATTTAAGTTTTTGAAATTAATTTAAGTTTTAAAATTTTCAAATTAATTTAAGTTTTAAAATTAAAATTTTGAAATTAATTTAAGTTTTAAAATTGAAATTTTGAAATTAATTTAAGTTTTAAAATTAAAATTTTGAAATTAATTTAAGTTTTTAAAATTGAAATTTTTTAATTAAAATTTTGAAATTAATCTAAGTTTTAAAATTAAAATTTTGAAATTAATTTAAGTTTTAAAATTAAAATTTTGAAATTAATTTTTTAAGTTTTAAAATTAAAATTTTGAAATTAATTTTTTAAGTTTAAAATTAAATTTTGAAATTAATTTAAGTTTTAAAATTAAAATTTTGAAATTAATTTTAAAATTAAAATTTTGAAATTAATTTAAGTTTTTAAAATTAAAATTTTGAAATTAATTAAAATTTTGAAATTAGTCTAAGTTTTAAAATTAAAATTTTGAAATTAATTTAAGTTTTAAAATTAAATTTTTGAAATTAATTTAAGTTTTTAAAATTAAAATTTTGAAATTAATTTTTTTAAGTTTAAAATAAAATTTCGAAATTAATTTAAGTTTTAAAATTAAAAATTTTGAAATTAATTAAAGTTTTTGAAATTAATTTAAGTTTTAAAATTTTGAAATTAATTTAAGTTTTAAAATTGAAATTTTGAAATTAATTTAAGTTTTAAAATTAAAATTTTGAAATTAATTTATGTTTTAAAATTGAAATTTTGAAATTAATTTAAGTTTTAAAATTAAAATTTTGAAATTAATTTAAGTTTTTAAAATTGAAATTTTGAAATTAATTAAAATTTTGAAATTAATCTAAGTTTTAAAATTAAAATTTTGAAATTAATTTAAGTTTTAAAATTAAAATTTTGAAATTAATTTAAGTTTTAAAATTAAAATTTTGAAATTAGTCTAAGTTTTAAAATTAAAATTTTGAAATTAATTTAAGTTTTAAAATTAAAATTTTGAAATTAATTTAAGTTTTTAAAATTAAAATTTTGAAATTAATTTTTTTAAGTTTAAAATTAAATTTTGAAATTAATTTAAGTTTTAAAATTAAAAATTTTGAAATTAATTAAAATTTTGAAATTAGTCTAAGTTTTAAAATTAAAATTTTGAAATTAATTTAAGTTTTAAAATTAAAATTTTGAAATTAAATTTTTGAGTTTAAAATTAAATTTTGAAATTAATTTTTTTTTAAGTTTAAAATTAAATTTTGATTTAAAGTTTTTTTTTTAATGAAATTTTGAAAATAATTAGAATTTTGAAAATTAATTTTAACCCTTATTCATCTCACCTGATCTATATTATCAATCAGGGAATCCTATGATTTTGTGAGATGAAATTAGTTTGATTACAGAGTTTTGTTTTAACTTGTGTTAGATTCAGACTTAGCTTTGGTTTCCACAAATGGGCATTCTTCGGATAAACTTCTAAGCTTGGTGAGTCACAAGGACATCATTAGAAGTAACCAACCTTTCGAAGTTTTCCGAATAGTCCTATCCACGGAACTTAGTACTAAATCTTTGTCTAACTGGTTAGGATTCGTTTAAGGGTAGCTTCGGTCAGTTCCACTTGGCCAAATGCACCAGATCGAAGCCATATCTTTCTAGACATGCGATGCCCAAGCTTCCCTAACGTACTATCATCCAAAAACTTCACCAGTACCATGAGTTAAGTTAAACTTGGTCTCTCTTTAACTAATCCAACCCGACGGGTCCAACCCAGGTTGAGGTTACCAGCTATTCTGGAGCCTCCCCGAATTATTGGCCATTAATTTAGATTTTCGGTTTGTGTCGATTCTTTTTATAGTTATAATCAACTTGGTGATAATCTAAATTTTGTTGAGTTTTGAATTTTGATTTTAATTTAGATTTATATTTTAGTTTTTGATCTGATTTATTCAAGTTTATATAATGTATTTTATCTTTAGGTATATAGAATTGATTAAGTTCAACTTGCGTTGTTAAGCACGCTTTCGGGACCCAAGCTTGTTTAGTTGCTTTGTGTTGGGTTAATAATGATTTAAAGGTTTTGTTTGAGTTTGACTTATATCCAAGTTCGGTTTTATTATAGCATGCCTTTTGGTTATTTAGAATTAAATCTAAATTTTTAGATCTTGTTGTGAATTTTTCCAACAATTCTTTCAACTTATTAATTTCATTTTTTAATGATAAATTCTCCTCCTCAAGTGTTCGATCTTGAGTTGGATTCGAATTTTTTAATTGTTCCTTGAGGTTTTGATTTTCCTCAAGAAGCGATTTATTTTTATTTTCCAATTTAACTAATTTTTTATTTAAACACGAGATAATTCTAAAGAATTTACGATTTAAGTTTAGGTATACCTCTTCGGAACCTTCGGAAACGAGTGCGGACTCGTGGCTCGATTCGGGTTCGGACCCGTCTTCCGATTCCTCTTCAGCTTCGCGAGCCATCAGCGCGAGGTGACTTTGGTGCTTTTGCCTTTCTCCTTCCGATTCGTCTGAGGAGGAATCGTCCCATGTTGCTTTGAGGGCTTTCTTCTTTGTTGACTTTGGTTTGTCAAGTTTCAATCTTGGGCATTCGTTCTTGTAGTGCCCCTTTTTGTTACATCCGAAACATGTGACATTTCTTGAGTCGGCTGGCGAACTGATCTTCTGAAGATCCTGTTTGCTGAAGCTTCTCTTTTTCCTGGTGAACATTTTCCTTACCAGGTTCACCAGGTGTTCTTCGTTTTGGTCGGTATCTTCTTCAGATTCTGGTTTTTTTTTCTTTTCTTTAGAGGAACCTGCAAATAAAGCTACACCTTTCTCGACCCCGGCGTTAGTTTGCTCATGCAGTTCTAATTCACAAAAGAGTTCATCCAATTTTAATTTAGATAAATTTTTTGAAATTTTGTAGGCATCTACGATTGATGCCCACAAATTGTTTCGCGGAAAAGCATTTAACGCGTACCTGATTAAGTCTCGGTTCTCCATTTGGTGGCCAATCGCGTGGAGACCGTTGAGGATATCTTTGACCCTCGCGTGGAGCTGACTTGCCGTTTCTCCTTCCTGCATTTTTATATTAAAAATTTTATTTAACAGCAAATCTCTTTTTGTTACCTTCGCATCGCTTGTTCCTTCGTGCAGCTCGATCAGTTTATCCCAAAGCTCCTTAGCATTTTGATGCGGTCCGGTTCAGTTCTTCTCGTGTTAGTCCGCAGTGTAGAGTATTGATGGCTTTGTTTTCAATTGATGCCTTTTTCTTTATATCATTTGTCCAGTCTTCAGGGTCTACTATGTTCCCGGAGTTGTCTACTGGAATTTTGTAAGCCCTTGTGACGCTCATCCATTGGTCGTAGTCTGTCTTCATGTAGACCTCCATTCTCCTTTTCCAGTATGAAAAGTCATCCCCGTTGAATAGGGGAGGACGTACTGTGCTGAAGCCTTCTTGTTGAGACATCTTATCCTGCACACACTAAATTAACTGGAAAAAAATCCCAAGACTTCGTCTTGGATTAGCAGTGCGGGAGAAAATAGAAACTCTAAGTTGGTGTTGTACCAATTTAGATTTTAAATGCAACGAAAAAAAATCTTCCAAAAAGATAATAATATCAGTTTGGAATTGTTAAAAAATGATTTCACCCCCTGTCTGATTGGTGGTTGCACCAAATCAGAGCGGTACCTGCTCTGATACCACTTGTAAGACCGTTAGATTCGATAGAGGGGAGGTGAATATCGATTCGAAAATCTCGAGTTAAAACGCAACGGAAAAGTAAGGAAGTAAAGAAATGAACACGGTTGATTTTACTGTGACGACTCCTACTCGAAGGCCCGTACTCCTTGAGTACCTTCGTTGGGCAATTCACTAGCAACTCGGATAATTACAATTTACGTACAAATATTGCTAATGAAAAGAAAGAAAACAAAGCTAACCGACAAACAATGAATTAAAAAGAGAGCTGGAGTGAGTCGTCGGAGCTTTATGAACGTTGTTGGAGCGCAGAGCAGCAGAGTGATTGGACTCGAGTTCTCGGACCGATATCTTGAAGCTCCGCCTGGGCTTTTTATATACCGCCCGGCGCTGGATCCCTTCCGGCGCTCGAGGTGACGAACACTCCCAACCAGCATGCTCCAAGTGTCAACGTCGTCCTGGGATAAAACTTGCCTCCGGGCGCCCGGACCCTCACTGTTCCCTACCTGCAAAACAGTGTTAGTCCGAGGCAAATAAACCCTGCAGCACAGTTTGTTAGCCCATTTTTACAGATACGCTAAGTAATAAAAATTAGCATCAAGAGTATGACTTAGATTCCGTCTTTCCGAGACCGGAATCTAGTCACGATCTCGACTTAGATATCCGAAATGGATCTAAGTCGGATCGACGCCTAATGTCCCCTTCCCGGGAACGCGTCCTCACAATCACTCCCCTCCAGTGACTTACCTCACTTACCTGCCTGTCGACCTAGCTGGACTTCTCGCCAAGCGTCCGGTCAGCCCGTCGACCCACTTGGACTTCTCGCCAGCTATCCGGTCAGCCCGTCGACCTAGCTGGACTTCTCGCCAAGCGTCCGGTCAGCCCGTCGACCTGCTTGGACTTCTCGCTAGCTATCCGGTCAGCCCGTCGACCTAGCTGGACTTTTGCTGCACACTTGATCAAAGTGTCAGACAACAACACAACTAACTTAACCTATTTGTCATTCATCAAAACCTGGGTTAGACCGTTAGTGCTACCCGCACCAACACCTTCCTCGTCCACCAGTGGGCCATCCGGTAAGGCCGATGCTTCTCAGGGCGAGCCGAGTGGCCAGAACTTAATTAAAACCGTCCTGCGCCTCCCCTCAGAGGAATACATGGCTGCTGCTGATCGGCCAGTGGTCCCTGAGCAGCAGATCACCTTGACGGGCCCTCTTGCAAAAGCTTGGGAGGACGCTCGGCGCCGAATAAAAGCGATGACTCCCGGGCAGCTCGACGACAGCAACCTTCAACAGGCCACCGGGGTATGCTCTTTTTCTTTGTTCGTGTATTTGAATTAAGTTTTTAACCTGTTCACTTTTGCTCGTAGAACTGGGTGGAGCAAATTGCCGTTAGCAATCGGTTGGCCGAGCTGGAGGATGAATTGAAAAAACTCAAGGCTGCGGGGGACAACCAACAGTCGACGACCGCTCTGGAGAAGGCCAAAAAATTACTAGAAGCCGAACGGAAACGGGCTTCCGATCTGGCGAGCAAGGTCGTTCAGCTTGAAGCGATGGTCAAACAACGAGATAAGGAGATCAAGACGTCGATCACTCGGAAGCGACAGGCCATCGATGACATGGACCGAATGAAGGTGGAGATCAGAGGGCTGGAGCAGCGCATCAAGGATCTGGATGCTCTTCTGGCCACCGAGAAGGAGAGTCGTTCGGCCGATCTTCAAAGATTTGATGTAGATTTGAAGGATCTCCAAGCTGCCAGCGACGCTGCCCACGCCGAGCTCAAAGAGTATCAAGAGGGGGAGTCGGCTCGCTCCGACGAGGTGAGGAAGGCATTCGTCCGCTCGGATGCCTTTGGGGAGAAATTTACTGACAAGATCTCCCTCACCTTTGAAGAGGCGATCAAAGCGGCTGTGGATCACTTAAAGGCCAAAGGCCACCTGCCCGCCGAGCTGACCATCCCTCCCGAGGACCTCGCGACCGTGATGGGCGCCATCCCTGATGCTCTTTTTGATTTCGACGCATGAGGAGTGTTTCTTATGAACTTTTTTGTATCCCCGCCGTTCGGCCAAACTTATTTTTGCTGTAATTTTTTTGGTTAGCCCTGTGCTTAATAGATAATCTTTTCCTTTCCTTCAACTTTTGTTTTGGCAAGAAATTTTTCTCTCGTCTTAACTAAAGTGTTCTTTAAAACTCCTCCGCTCGGCACCACGCTCTGTCAGACTAAAGTCGATTGTCTTTAATAACGTCTTTCATCATGCGACTGAGCAGCCGCTCGGCATGAGAACGCCCTTTGTTGGTATGGTAATTACCTTTAGTTCTCATTGACCAATTTTTGCCCCCAAAGGGGTTTTCCGTATATTTTTGATAAGCGAGCTGCTCAGCCGTATGTTGGTCTTAACGACCAGGCTATCATTGATTGTATCATGTGAATGGCTATCCGCTCGGACGTTTATAGACGCCGGCTCGTTTCTCGATATTTAACGTCGGAGCTCGACGGTCTTCCGCTCGGACGTCTATAGACGCGGGCTCGTCTCTCGATATTTAACGTCGGAGCTCGACGGTCTTCCGCTCGGACATTTATAGACGCCGGCTCGTCTCTCGATATTTAACGTCGAAGCTCGACGGTCTTCTGCTCGGACGTTTATAGACGCCGGCTCGTCTCTCGATATTTAACGTCAGAGCTCGACGACCTTCCGCTCAGACGTTTATAGACGCCGGCTCGTCTCTCGATATTTAACGTCGGAGCTCGACGGTCTTCCGCTCGGACGTTTATAGACGCGCCGGCTCGTCTCGATATTTAACGTCGGGCTCAACGGTCTTTCGCTCGTCTCGATATTTAACATCGGAGCTCGACGGTCTTCCACTCGGACGCTTATAGACGCCGGCTCATCTCGATATTTAACGCCGGAGCTCGACGGTATTCCGCCGACGCTTATAGACGCGGCTCGCTCTCGATATTTAACGCCGGAGCTCGACGGTCTTCGCCGGCGCGTTTATAGACGCCGGCTCGCCTCGATATTTAACGTCGGAGCTCGACGATGTTCCGCTGACGCTTATAGACGCCGCTCGCTCTCGATATTTAACGTCGAGCTCGACGATCTTCCGCCGGATTTATAGACGCGGCCTGCCTCGATATTTAACGCCGGAGCTCGGCGGTCTTGCGCTCGGACGCTTATAGACGCCGCTCGTCTCGATATTTAACGCCTGAGCTCGATTTGCGGTAGCGCTACCGCTTGCAAAATGGTGGAGGAAGGCCGTCAAGTCCTTGCTTATGATGGATCCGTCCAAGAACCTCCGAAACCACCGCTGAGCCGATCCCGAGAGAGTGGTAAGAAAAACTCGGCACTTAACTCCATCCGTGTATTGATGGAGAGTAGCAGTGTTATCGAACTTACCCAGATGATCATCCGGGTCGGTTGTCCCATTATACTCGCCAATCGTCGGAGGCACATAGTGCTTCGGCAGAGGATCTCTCAGAATAGCCTCTGAAAATTGGCGATTAATCCTCTCGGGTGATGCGTCCGCTCGGGGGGCTTTCCCCTTTCTGTCATCTCGTCTAGGCATCTCCTCTATGAGCTGGTACGGCTTCAGGGGTGCGGAATAGGGCTCGATGAAATGCAACGGTGGCCGGTGGTGCTTCCGCTCGACCAGCCGCTCGGCTGTGGCTTTCTGTTTTTGCTCCACGAGCTTGGCGGCCCTTATCTCGATCAGAGCGTCGAGTTCCTCGTTCGAAAGCGCCACCATGTGTTGTCGTACAGCCTCGTCCATTGTTTCCGATCGGATGCAGGAGCGTTCCCACAGACGGCGCCAATTTGATCCTGTCCGAACGCTGAATCAACGGACGCTGGGCACGTGGCGCTCTCCGGGTCGCCGATGTAGATCTCCGGCTAGTCTCACGAAGCTCCGGCGAACCTGCACAGAAGTCGGGCCGGGAAGGGGTTCCCGGCGGCGACCCTCCGACGCTCAAGTCAAGTAAGCAAGTGGTGGAAAAAGTAGCTCTAAAGCTTGTCGAACGCGTACCTCCGGCGAAGTCTGCGGCTCTTTATATAGAGCGGTGAAAGAGCCTCTACACGCCCACCGAGGCGCGTACGTGTCCGCATCCCATACCTCGGTATGTGTTTGTCAGAAAGCTTACCTGACGCCATACTACAACAGTCTCATCGCGCCTTCGATGGGACAACAGGACACCCCGTTGTCAGACTAGGAGTATAGCTTAGCCATATGACTTGACGGCTGTCAGAAGATGTTCCTGTCCCTATTTACCCACCGCCGGCCAGGACGTCCATCCGGCCGGCTAGACGAAGAGCGCCGTCCGGACGGCCCTAATTCCCTGCGCCGGTCGGGCGGCACGCCCATTACGTCCTGCCTTCTCTTAGACCTTCCGCTCGGTCATTATTTACTGTTTCATTGAGCGTCGGAACCCCGATCCCTGTCAGGGCGCCTTTTACTATCAGATGTTTACTGGCAGACCGATCGGCTTTCCCTTTTCTCATGAGTCCGGTCGGCTCACCCTTCTTCGACGGACCACCTGGCCTTTTGACCTCCACGTGACGTTGACCCCTCGTTAGGGGGTCCCGGGCTCTTACCACCGGATCAATACCCATCTGGAAATTTGATTTCTTTCAACTAATTACATAAAGTTTGCTCACCATCTTTGTCCAATGTATAGCAAGCTTTTAGAAATCTATTGGTTGTTTCATCCTGATATAACTATAGTTTATTAACTAGTTCTTTTAATTATTCAGGTTATTTTGCAGTGTCTTTAGTTCTTCCAGGCACGTTCATCACAGTGTTAAAGATATTATCGAAAAATTTTTTCTCAATATGCATGACATCTAAATTATGTTGAATAAGTAGATACTTCCAATACGGTAACTCCCAAAAAATACTCCTTTTCTTTCAACCACACTTGCACATCATAATAATATATTTATTTAACTCATTGGAACCATATTGACATACTGGTAAAAATTCATATCTGTTTATTTGTTCAATGATTTCTTCACCTGAAACATGGATTGGAGGAGGTTTTCTTACTACAATATTTTTTAGAAAATTTTTCCTATTTTGCCTAAAAGAGTGATCAAGTGGTAAAAATTTACGATGATTATCAAACCAAGATACTTTCCCACTGTAAGGTAATGAAAATGCATCAGACTCTGTCATGCAGTATGGACATGCTAATTTACCAGCCGTGCTCCATCACGACAACATTGAGAATGCTGAAAAATCACTGATTGTTCATAATAATGCAACACACAATCTAAAATTAGTTTTACTTGCAACATCATAAGTCACTGACTTTATATTCCATAATTTATTCAGCTCAACAACCAGAGGTTGCAGGAAAACATCTATCTTCTCTTTGGTATTTGTTAGACCAGAAATAAGTACTATAAGGAACATAAATTTATCTTTTATACACATCTATGGCGGTAAATTGTACAGTGTTAATATAACTGGTCAAGATGAATATTGTTGCCCTGACTAATCAAATGACTGAAATCCATCTGCGAAAAGTTCTAATTTCATATTACGTGGTTTCATTGCAAAAGAGGAAAATAAAGCATCAAGATGTTTCCATACAGGGGAATCACAAGGATGACACATTATACCTCTATCATGTTCATGATCATGATGCCACATAATGTGGCAAGTTGTAGCAGCAGATGCATACCAACGTTGAAGTCTAGCAGTTAACGAAAAATAATACATCATATTCTAAGTAATTTTTATCTTCTTCAACCCTAGTATGCGAGTATCATGCTTATAACGAGGGTGTGTACAAATTTTATATTCACTCAGATCATTGTCTTCATTCCAAAATATCATGCAGTTGTTTATATAACAATCAATCTTCTCTATAGGCAAATCTAAACTTTTGACCAATTTCTTTGTATTGTAAAAAATATCAGTAATTATGTTATTAGCAGAAAGCAATTCTTACATTAATTGACATATATCATCGTAACATCTTTATGAAAAATGATGTTCTACTTTCATATTCAATAATCTTATAGCAGCTGATAACTGAGAATGACTAGAGGGAATACCTTCTCACATTTTTCTTTCACTAGCCTTTAATATTCATATAATTGTTGATATTCAGGTGTTGATATTTCATCTATATTGGAATACTCAACTGCAGCATTTATCGCATCGTGAACCATTGATTGTATTGCAATATCATTAGTTGATGATTCATGAGCAGTAAAAGTTGTGGTAGATGATGAACCACCAGAAGGCTCAATTGATTCATACAAATAAGACTCTTCGTAATAATATTAATTATAGTAATTTGGTACAAAACTATTTCTACATATGTGTACTTTCACGGTATCTTCTGTTGGAGCAATCCCAATGGTCTGTGCGACCATGTGTTTTGGTGTTTGGGCAAAGAGTTTAAGTTAGATTTACCCTTGTATTTGATATGTATAATTGAGTGTGCAGGGTTGCAGGATACACATATGACTTAGCTTGATGGCTTCGGGTCTGATGAAGGATGGAGCATCCGAGGGACCGTGGACAAGACAGCAAAGACAAGAGTCGAGGGAAGCGACTTCGAGGCATACGCGAAAGATGACATTAGGGGCGAGCCACGGGCTTGGATGCATCCGAGGGACGAGAGCCAAAGGAAGTAGGCTTAAAGGCAAGAGGTCAAGGCTGTAAAGAAAAGTCAAGTGAGTCATGAGGGTACGAGTACATGAGAGATTGTACTTAGAGAAAAATCCTGAGAGGGCACTGTAGCAGCTGACTGGTTCACTATAGCAGCTGACTGATGCATTGTAGCATTCGACTGGTGCACTGTAGCAGTCGACTAGTAGAGAGCCATTGGGTTGGCACTAGTCGACTGGTAACGGTAAAACAGTAGGGTTGTTTTCTTCCAAGCTCTATAAGAAGGAGCTTGGGATGACCGGCCAAGGTGACGAAAGTAGACTTGGTTAAAGCCTAATTAGTAGTCACCAAAGTGCTCAAGGTTCTCTTGTGTCCAAGTGTTCTTGGTTGGTGTTGTGGTGAGGTTTCTCCACCCACGAGGAGTTGCTTGAGTAGCCGGAGTTTGCCGGGGGATAATCCACCGAAGGATCGAGATCGTCCACCTTACGGACAACCGTGGAGTAGGAGCAAGTTATCTCCGAACCACGTTACATTGACGTGTATTGGTTTGCATTTCCTTTCTTTGTCTTTAGCTTTTGTATTCGTATTTTAGTTTTGTATTATTCTGCTGTGCAACTAACGAATACGTAGGAAGCGATCGATTTGGGGGCGTCGTCCATTCAACCCCCCTTCTAGCCGGCCACCGATCCCCTACATCTTCATCACGGAAGGATTTATTCCTACATTTCTTAAGATTACACGGACACCGTAACTCAGCACCATTGATACATTCTGGATGACTCTTAGCAAAGTTCACAAACTCTTCAACTTCAGCAATAAAATCATCTCTAATAAATCCATTTTCTAATCGATTGTATATCCAAATTTTGTTCATAGACATTTTCACCGAATACTAATAAATTGAGAATTAGAAATTAGCTTAGATTAATGTACTAACACAAAATAAACAAAAGGGTTATATTATATTACATATTAATATACGAACATAACATACATCTAAATTGAACCATACTAAATAATATAAAGTACAATTTACTAAATTATACATGAAGATGTGTAGGTCACCCGGAGAAGAGCAACAAATACTATCTGTTTACAAAATAAAAATAATTTAGCTCGAAATTTATCAAAAAAAAAAAACAAGTACAAAGTAGGAACTGCTGTTACCGACCATCCGACACATCCGTCAGCAAATTGTTGGTTACAGCCGGCATAGCCGCCATCATTCAGCACAGCAACGTCCGGTACAACTGACATACCAGCGTTCGACATAGCGGCCAGCATGGCAGTCAGTAGGATTGTAAATGAACCAAGCATTCGTGAATAAGCTTAGTGTTTGGCTTGGTAAGAGTTTGTTTATGTTCGTTCAATGTACATAAGATTAATTAAACAAATAAACTTGAACAGCTCGTTAAGCTAAATAAACAAACTTGAACACATATGTGTTCAACTTGTTAATATTCGTGAACAATGTTCGTAAACAATGTTCGTGAACAACGTTCATGAACAATGTTCATGAACAATGTTCATGAACAACGTTCATAAACAATGTTCGTGAACAACGTTCATGAACAATGTTCACGAACCATATTCATTAATAAAACTATTTTCAATATACTAAATAAATAATAAAATAAATAAATAAATTTAAATTATCAAGCTCAATAACCAATCAAATAACTAAAAGTTTAAAACAATCAAATAAACTTGAATTGAGAGCTTGATAATATCTAAACGAAACAAGCTCGAACTAAGCTCAAGCCAAGCTTGAATTGAGAGCTTGATAACATCTAAACACACCAAGCTCAAACCAAGCTTAAGCCAAGCTTGAATTGAGAGCTTGATAACATCTAAACGAACCAAGCTCAAACCAAGCTTTAAACAAGCACAAGCTCATAAAAAATAAATCAAGCCAAGCTTGAACACTCATTTCAAAAGCTCGGTTCATTTTAAGTTCGGCTCGGCTTGGTTACCTTATCAAACAAGCTTAAACACCCCAAAGCTTGGTTCGGCTCGGCTTATTTATAGTCCTAGCAGCCGGCATAGCCTCCAGTAGGTAGCTGACAGCCGACACAACCTCCAGTAAGCACCTGGTGGCCGCTGGAGGACAGTACAACTGCTGGCGGCTTGCACAGAGGCCAACAGGGTAGTTGTCAGCTCGCGCGGGGCCACCAGCGGCCAACTGCCGGTTGCCACAGAGGGAAGAGCCGCCACACGTTGGAAAGTGAGAGAGAAAGGCAAGGAGAGACGTCATTATCGGCGAATCGGGGAAATCGGGAAGAGTCGTCGCGTGCTCATGGAAAGAAAGGGAAGGGGCGGCTAGGGCTTTTTTAGCCGGCTTTACTAACGGAATTATAATTTCGTTGGTAATTTGGCCATTACCGATGCAATAAACATTCTGTCGGTAAACCTTCCCTAAAAAACCCTAAAAATTTGGGGCTACCGACAGAATATATAATTCCTTCGGTAGCCTCACGGGTTTTTCGACGGAATAATAATTCCATCAGTAATGCAGAATATTTTTGACGAATTATGTATTATGTCGATAATGTTGTATTTTTTTTGTAGTGATACATACCCGCATGAAATTTTATTGACAATATGAGGAAGATATTCATTGCAAGTTAATAATAATAATAATAATAATAATGATACGACTAATAAGAAAAGCCTCCGAAGTTAGGGTCGCAGTCAAGAAGATCGGCTGATGTGGGGCCGAAGATAAGGAGGATCAACACTCGAGGTCATGCACGATCACATGATGCGATCGAGTGGTCTGGCCGATCGAACAATTATTCCAGTTGAATACCACGTCCCACCAAAGGCCACTAGAGGCGAACATTTAGCCCAAGCTAGCCCCCTCCTTATAGGGATATACTACCTAATCTAAATATCCAAAGTCCATTATAAATTTTCTAACTAGTCCAGTATATCCTCCTCTCCGTATCCAAGACTTTAAATTTAATCAAGTTTGATGAGAAGTCTTGTAGAGTAAAGCATAATATTAATAAACTTGATTGTTTGTATTTCTGGTGCCTTGCATGATTATTTTCTTTATACTCTATTTGTATTTTTTGAATTATCTGTTTTTATATTTTGTTAAAATATTATCCTATGAAAGACTTGTTATATAATATGATGCATTAATTTTTGTATGAACAAAATTTTTCATATAAAAAAATGATGATTTATTTTAAATTTAGCTCTCCTTAGAATAAAATTCTGGTTTTGTCGTTGGGTCCCACCAACCCGATAAATCCTTAGCTGGTTCGACCGGGCTCCCTGTCCAAATGGACCTTATGCCAATCGGACTCTCTGGTTGGATGGATACCTAGTCTTCAAGAGGCTAAGTCCTTAAGATGTCCAATGCTCTTTGGCCAACTGGACTCCAAGTCCAAGCTAGTCAACCCCAGATTTGATCAGATTTACGAGGCCCAATTTCCCACTTTCCCTGGGCATGACTCCTTATTCGAGCGGACCTTATGTTGATCGGACTCCCTAGCCGGGCAGATACCTAGTCTTCAAGAGGTCAAGTTGTAACGCTCCGCCCCTCCTGCTAAGGCCACGGGGGTTACTTTACCCTACTTAACAACTTATTAACTTATTACAGCGGAAGTCTTACTTGTAAATTTTTGAAATATAGAATCCATATGTCATACTTTACATTATTTCAAGACATATAGGAATTAACATGATAAAATGTCATGGAGTTACAATCCTAAAAAAAAATATCAACTAAGCACAATTCATATTTAATGAAAGCAGGTATTTTCTTCTTTAGCCAGTTACTACCACACACATCCTGCTAGCCCCTCCTGCTGGCCCCTAGTTCATCCAACCTTTGCCCTTATCTGTGGTACAAGAAAGTAAGCTGTGAGCACTCATGGCTCAGTAAGTTTCCTTTCCTACTCACAAAATCCGTATAGCATGTCAACAATCACAAAGCATATATCAAAGCATAAAGTATCATAGCATATCATACATGATCATCATACGTATCCTAAGCACAATCATAGATATCATGGCATAATCATGCATAAACACAAGGTAGCATGGCATATCATAACATGAACATCATACTCATCATGGCATATTCAAAAAGTATATGCAAGGTGAACTTTTAAAACATGCATCATGTCTTGTTAAAATGTATAGTATAGATACTTAAACATAATCTCAACATAAGAGGGGATCCCGGCTTGTACCACGTACATAAATGCGCGCGTCCTAGTAGGTCCAAGGTAGCAAGTCTTGAACCCTACAAGGCATATACTAGGCCCGTTTCTTAGTCCATCGACCTAGGGGCACTTAGGAGCCCATCCCTAACGAGGCCCGTTTCTTAGTCCATCGACCCCGGGGCGCTTATGGAGCCCACCCTTGGTACAAGCCTTAAAAGTAAAATAGCATGTCATATTTACTTAGTCCATATCACTCATGTCATATTCATATCATGAAGAGTGCTCTTGATCCCACTTATAGGGAAGCAACTCTTTTAGGCATAGCTTAAAGCATGTATATTTGAGCACACAGCATATCATGATTTTGAGCACACAGCATATCATGAACACATGCATAATTAAGCATACCACCTATCATGAGTTTAAGCACACAACATATCATGAATTTGAGCACATAGCATATCATGAGTTTAGGCACATAGCATATCATGAATTTGAGCACATAGCATATCATGAGATTGAGCACACAGCATATCATGAAAATAAGCACATAGCGTATCATGAAATCAAGTACACAGCATATCATAAAATAAGCACATAGCATATTATGAAATTTAGCACACAGCATATCATGAAAATGAGCACATAACATATCATGAAATCAAGCACACAGCATGTCATGGATAGGACCTAACATATATAAATGAACATCACAACATGTCATACTCTCCACATATCATAAAGCATTGCATGTGAAGTTCATGGAAGAACACAATTAGGTCTCTAACCCTAGTAACAAGTGGTGGCCGAAACATGTAGAGATGGTTTAGGTTATCAAGCAACAAAAGAACATGTGCACCCTAAACATCTATCATTTCTTATGACATAAGAGGCATCTTAAGCATGTTAGGTATAGGTTCCAAGCTTTCTAGGTCCCTTTTCATAACCTGGCCGAAACTCATTAAGCCTCCTTTTGGGTTATTAACAACATACAAGCATGAACAACCCTAACAATTTTCATATCATATTCCATAAGAAACCACTTGAGCATATTTGATTTAGGTTCTAAGTTCTCTAAGCCTTTAACCCTAACATGGTTGAAACCCTAGCAACATGTTTCTAGGTTACAAGCAACATGAAAAGGTTGATCTTCATACTAACATATCAATACATATCATGAGAATCACCATAAGTACTTTTAGTCTAAGTTTCAAGCTTCTCAAGCCTTTTAACCTAATGTGGCCGAATCTTGTAAGCATGGGAATTAAGTTCTAGTGGCATATTAGCATGAAGACCATAAGAACTTTCCTAGCATTCATTTCAAAGAATAACATGGACCACTTAGTTTAGAAATTTAAGCATCCTAGGTCTTAAAAATAATTGTGGCCGAATGCTAAAGAACAAGGATTCAAGTTTCAAGCAACATGTGAACATTAATTTATTTCATATCTCTTCATCAAGTAGATCATAAGTATCTTAGACTTGCTTTAAACTTTCCTAGGGTTCAAGTTAAAATGGCCGAATCATCATATACATAAGAAATATTGTTCAACTTAACCTAAGATCATGACATGTCATATTAGCTTCATATCTTGTCTTATGAGAATCATAGCATGCTTAAATTTTTAGGTTAAAGCCCTTCTAGGCCCTCAACTCTATCATGGCCAAATGTACATGAATATGGAATCAAGTTTAAGTTGACATACAAGGGGAAAAAAAACATTAACAACACCATTTATCATGAGGTACACATCATAAGAACAAGGGAACATGCTTGGTTTAGGTTTAGAGCTCTTATAGTTCTTTTTGTTCCTTCTATGCCAAAAATCTAAGTTCATAAATTTATGTTCTAACCAAACATTCTAGCATGAAAATATTAGTTTAACCCTCCTACCATAAGGTACATAACATAAGCAACATCGTGAACATATCTTAGTTGGTTTTCAAGGTTCTTTAAACTCTTTCTTTTTGTTTGGCCGAAACCCTCATGAAACAACCCTAGGTTTTTAAGCAATATTTTTACCTAACAATCACATAGCTATTGTACCACAAGTGAGGGGAACTTACATCCTTTCGCTTGTGGTTTTTCTTAAGGAGGAAAGTGTTCTAGTTGTTAAGGAAGGAAGAAGGTTCTTCTTCTTGTGCCTCCTTTGATTTCCTTTGCTTGGGAGGGCTAGAACTTGAAGATTTCTTCTTGGAAATTAGCTTCCTTGGAGAAGAACTTGACTTAGTGCTCGGATCAAAGAGTGGGAGGATCTCCTAGTCTCGGTGAAGAAAAGAAAAGGAGGAAGGAGGAGGAAGAATGAGGAAAATGAGAGATTTACTTCTCATTTTTCTATTTATTCATCATGAGAGGAATTTATGCCTTCATTAATCTTTCCCTTAATTCATCCATTACTCCTCTCTTGATTCCCACGAAAATGAGTAGAGGAAGGGTGAGGAAGACAACTTGCCTTCTTCTTGTTCCTTCTCTTAACCAAGAGGGAGAAGAAGTGAGCAATTTGGTTTTCTCTTGCTCTTTGCTTTATTTTTTCTTCTCTCCTTTAACTAACATTTTTATTCCTTCCTATGCATATGTTACTCTCTATCCTAGTGGTGATCATGCCATTAATCTTTCCCCATTATTGGTGGGAGGTTCAAGGTTCAATCCTTGGCCTCCACCTCTTACCTCTTATTTTTATTTTGTTTCTTACTCTTCTTTTTCTCTTATTCTTTTTATTTATTTCCATGCTCTTAATGAGAATAATACTCATGTATTTATAAAAATTCGTGGGTGTTACACAAGTCCTCAAGATTGTTGGGACCAAAATGTAGCTACAGGGGGAGGGGGTGAATAGCTCTGCGCGATCTCGTGCTCGTCGTTGCTTGTTTCTTGTGATGAAATGCAGCGGAAAATACAAAGAAACAACACTCAACGCTAACACTAGGGATTTACTTGGTATCCACCTCAAGGAGAGGTGACTAATCCAAGGATCCACACACTCACGCACCCTCCACTATATAAACACTCTGTTGGTGCGGGAAGCATCCGACGATTGAACCCGAGTTTTGATAATGACAAAGGATTCAAAGTTAAGGTGCTTTGTGATCTGACAGCTTTTGCTGAGTGTTTCAGGAAAGTCCTAGCTGCGGTTAGGCAAGGGAAAACCCTAGGGGGCGGTAATCCTAGGTCATAGGGGGTGGTAACCCTATGCGGAAAGTCTTGGCAGGTCGATGGCTTCAGGCAAAAGTCCTAGGGGGCGATAACCCTAGGTGGAAAGTCCTAGTGTCGTGAACCAGATGAAAGACTGGACTAGCCGGGAAGCGGATGTCCAGCAGGAAGTCCGGAAGCGTCGAGTGCTGAGCAAAAGTCCAGTCAATCTGGTGGATCGACTGGCAAAAGGTAGAGGGAACAGTAGGCGTCGGGTCGACCTAGGGTTTCCGGTTGGAAATCCGAAGTCAGACTCGGACAGTTCGAAGACTGCCAGCTCTTTTTTAGTATGGAATATCAGTTTCTAACGTTGTCTTGCAGGGTATGCAATTGCTCGGACTAACCTTGTTTTGCAGGAGAAGGAGTTGCTGGAAAAAGGTGGTCCGGGCGCCCGGGACCAAACTTTATCCCTGCCGCGACTTCGCCACGTGGAGCATCCTGGTTGGTTGGCCACGTCACACTCCAGGCGCCCGGAATATCATATATAAAGAGGGTCAAGGGAGCAGCTAAAGACGAACGAATACAACAATCTTCTAAGCAATCTCCCTGCGACAAGCTGCTAACGACTCGATCCAGAAAGTGCTGCAACGACACCCTGACAACCCGGAGCTTTAGATTTAGTCTTTTGTTGTCGGTATAATCTGTTCACTACTTTGAATTGTACTTAGTCTGTAATATCTTTATCGTGATTATAGTTGTTGCCCACGGAAAGCGATCAAGGATCGCGGGCCTTCGAGTAGGAGTCGCCTTAGGCTCCGAACGAAGTAAATCTCCTTGTCTCTCTGTGTTTATTATTTCTTTATTCCGCTGCGTTTTTACTCGTTTGTTTTACGAATCGAAAGAAATAGCCATGCACGCTATTCACCCCCCTCTAGCGTGATCTCGATCCAACAATTGGTATCAGAGCGGGGTTGTTTTGAATTGGTGCAACCACCTTTCAAAACAAATTTTTTCTTTCGATTTTATATTTTTCGGAGTCAATTAGAATCTAGCCTTATAGCTTTATTCTAATTCTTTTATCGAATCGGCTTTTGCCCGAAGTTGGTGCAACACCACTCGAGCTCGTAATTATTACTATTCTTTATTCCCGCACCACTAATCCAAGACTTAGTCTTGGAACATATATTTTTGTTGTTTTTGTTGCATATTACAAATGGCTCAACAAGAGGGGTTCAGTACTGTTCGTCCTCCACTATTCTCCGGAGATGATTTCGGTTACTGGAAGGGAAGAATGGAGACGTATCTGAAGATCCAGTTCGAAACATGGATGATCATTAAGACGGGACTTCAGCTACCTTCCGATGACGACGGCAAACCAACCCCCTGCGAGAAGTGGGACGCCTCTCTAATCAAAAAGGTGGAAGCCGACGCCAAAGCTACCTGTACCAAAGAAGAACTCAACAGGGTCGGCCCGTTCTCTTCTGCAAAGGAGCTCTGGGAAAAGCTAGTCGAACTCCACGAAGGCACTAATGACACCAAGGTAAGTAAAAGAGATCTTTTATTTAATAAATTATATAATCTAAAGAGGCAGGAAGGCGAGACGGCGAGTTCTCTACATGCGAGAATCCAAGACATCCTCAATTCTCTTCACGGAATCGGACAGAAGATAGAGAATCGGGACGTCATAAGGTATGTTTTAAACTCGTTTCCAAGGAACACATTGTGGGCATAATGGTAGATGCCTACAAAGTTTCCAAGGACTTGTCTTCAATAAAATTAGACGAATTATTTTGTGAGTTTGAACTTCATGAGCAGACTAATGCACAGCCAACCGAGAAAGGTATTGCGTTGGTTGCAGGTACAAGTCGAACACGGGAGCCGAGATCACGACGAAGAACGGAGCCAGAGTCGGAAGTTGAACCAGACTCAGACGATGAAGACATTGAAATTACAACTGAGCTGGTAAACCTCGTAAAGAAGCTCTACAAGACGAAGGGCTTCAACAAAAGAGATCTAAAAAAGGCAGTGAAAACGAAGGAAGGTTCACATAACTCAAAAATGAAGTTTGAAGTGACATGCTACGGGTGCAACCAAAAAGGGCACATCAAATCCAACTGCCCTAACCTGAAGGAGGTCAAAAAGCAAAGAAGGAAAAAGGTCCTTAAGGCAACATGGGGCGAATCTTCATCGGAGGACGACGACGACGAGCTCGAACAGACGAGTCTACTCGCATTAATGGCCCAGGACCAAATCGTCGAATCTGGAAGTGAGAGCGAGTCTGAGGCGGAGTCCGAGCAAAGCCACGGATCCGTATCCGTTTCCGAAGGACCAAACCCCGCTGTAAGTATCTCCCGGTTAAACATTTTAGTTAGTTACTTATTGCGCAAATTAGCTAAGTCAAACCTGAAAGTTGAATCACTTCTAAAGGAAGTAACTGTCCTTAAAGAAGTGGCTGACACTAAACCCTTACCTGACCAGAGTCAGACTGAATTTCCAACTCAAGTTCAAAAACTTGAGGAAGAAAATTCAAGTCTAAAAAATCAGGTTAAAGATTTAAAAACTACCTTAGAACGGTTTTCTTTGGGCTCCAAGAACTTGGACTTAATTCTTGGGACACAAAGGGCCATTTACAATAGAACTGGGCTGGGATATAAAAGTAAATATAAATCTTACTTATCCTTAATAAACAAACAAAGTAGTAACTCAGTCCAAGCATGGGTCCCCAAGTCCAAATTGATCAATCAAGTTGGACTTGGTCAATACTGGGTCCCGAAGGATCAAATACACTACCTCGATAGACCATATCGAGGCCGTGATCCAAGGGACTTAGGAAAAACAATATGTACTCAATTAATCTACCCACATCCTCAATAAAGTGTTTTATAACACAGGAAGAGGAAACTGACTTGTGGCACAGAAGACTGGGTCACACTCACACTAGACTCATTTCAAAAATGAGTCATAATGGTCTAGTTAGAGGTTTGCCCAAACTAAAATTCATTGAAAACTCAATCTGTAATGCTTGTCAACAAGGAAAACAAACTAAGTCAACACACAAATCAACAAATCTAGAAAGAACCAACTCGTTACTTGAGCTCCTTCACCTTGACCTATTTGATTCACATGGAGCCAAGTCACTAAGCAAGAACCAGTATTGCTTAGTAATAATTGATGACTACTCTAGGTTTACATGGGTAAGATTCCTAAAAACAAAAGATGAAACCTATGAAATGTAATTTTGCAAATTAATAGAAAATGAAAAAGATACTAAAATTAAAAGAATAAGAAGTGATCACGGGGGAGAATTTGAAAATCATAGATTTACTCAATTTTGTAAAATAAATGGATACCTACATGAATTTTCATGTCCTAGAACCCCTCAGCAAAATGGTCTAGTGGAACGTAAAAATAGAACACTACAAGAAGCCGCTAGAACTATGTTAAATGAATATAATTTAAATCACCAATTTTGGGCTGAAGCAATAAATACTGCAAATCATATTCAAAACAGAATTTTAATCAACAAATTTCATAAGAAAACCCCTTATGAACTATATTATCATAAAATTCCTAACTTAAATTATTTAAAAATATTTGGGTGTAAAGTTCACATTTTAAACACTAAAGATTATTTAGGAAAATTCACACCCAAATCTAACCCAGGAATATTTTTAGGATACTCCTCAAATAGTAGAGCCTATAGAGTCTACAATCAAAACACTCTAAAAGTTGAAGAAACAACTAATATAATATTTGATGAAGAAAATAATCTACCAAATATAAATGAGAATCTTGATCCAAGAAATATAGAAGATGATGAAATTCAACCAAATCTTAATAAACCAGAGGAACCAGCCCCTGACCCGATTATAAGACCAACTAGGGTCAGTACTTCTCATCCACCTGACCAAATTTTGGGTGATCCAAACCTAGGAGTCAGAACTATATCTTCCTATAGAATTCATAGTCAGATTGCCCTAATTTCTAAAATCGAACCTAAAACAATAGAAGAAGCACTACCTGACCCGGACTGGATCATAGCTATGCAAGAGGAATTAGCCCAATTTGAGAGAAACCAAGTCTGGGACCTTGTACCTAAACCCATAGATAAATCAATAATAGACACCAAATGGGTTTTTAGAAATAAGTTGGATGATCAGGGTGATATCATAAGAAACAAAGTCAGACTAGTAGCCAAAGGGTTTAGTCAAGTTGAAGGATTAGACTATGATGAAACCTATGCACCGGTAGCTAGACTCGAATCCATTCGAATGTTATTAGCTTATGCAGCAAATAAAGGGTTTAAATTATACCAAATGGATGTTAAGTCAGCCTTTTTAAATGGTTTCATCAAAGAAGAGGTCTATGTAAGCCAACCCCCAGGATTTGAAGACTTAAACAATCCTAATCATGTATTTAAGTTAAAAAAGGCCTTGTATGGACTTAAACAAGCCCCTAGGGCATGGTATGAACGGTTATCCAATCACTTAATATCCAAAGGCTTCAACCAAGGTCAAATAGATCCAACTCTATTTGTAAAAACTGTAGAAAAAGACATCTTCATAGCCCAAATCTATGTTGATGATATAATTTTTGGATCCACTAACTCTAAATTTCTAAAAGAATTTGTTAGATTAATGGAAAATGAATTTGAAATGAGTATGGTTGGTGAACTTAATTTTTTCTTAGGCTTACAAATAAAACAAACTAAAGATGGAATTTACATTTATCAAACTAAATATGCTAAGGAATTAATTAAAAAATTCTGCATGGAAAATTCAAAAATAATAAATACTCCAATGGCAACCAACATCAACATTGACTCTGACCCAGTAGGAAAACCAGTAGACCCAAAATATTATAGAAGTGTAATATTGTTTGCTGTAGGTATGTGCGCAAGATACCAATCCTGTGCAAAAGAGTCACACTTAACCTATGTTAAAAGAATACTTAGGTACATTAAAGGTACTCTAAATATAGGACTCTGGTACCCTAGAACTTGCACCCTTGACCTTCTTGGCTATTCTGACTCAGATTACGCTGGATGCAAGTTAGATAGAAAAAGCACAAGTGGCAGTTGTCAATTTCTAGGGCAATGTCTTGTAAGTTGGTCGAGTAGAAAGCAACATTGTGTTGCTTTATCTACCACTGAAGCTGAATATATAGCCTTAGGTGAATGCGCATCTCAATTGCTATGGATGATGCACACTCTTAAAGACTATCAACTAGAATATAATAAAACAAAAATTTCAATTGATAATATAAGTTCAATAAATCTAACAAAAAACCCAATTTATCACTCAAGGACTAAACATATAGAGGTGAAGCATCATTTTGTAAGGGATCATGTAGCTAAGGGTGATATTATACTCAACTATGTTGAGTCAAAATCAAACCTAGCTGACATTTTCACAAAACCCTTACCTGAACTTGAGTTCAGCTCACTAAGAAGACAAATAGGTATGTGTTGGGTAGAATAGATACTATAACTTTATATTCTTACTTATTTTTTTATAACTTCTAGGCAAAACTGATTTTCCAAAATCCCCACTTTACTAGACTTTCGAAAGATGGATGTAGCCTAGGATTTCCCCCTAGAAATCATGTTCCCCCAGGACTCAGCCAGAGCATCTCACAAACACCTAGGTTTACCTTGATTGTGTTTGTAAAACATAGAACGGTGTGAGATGCATAGGGTACAGCCTGAACTCAAGAATGCTTATTTCTGTGCATCAATATGAGTCTGGGCGTTAAATACATGATTAACAGTAATCAAATCAAGTCTTCCAGCCTAAGTACAATCTAACTGGATCAATTGACTTGACTTGACTAACCAAGTGAACACTCAGCAAGTAGCTAAACGGTTAGACAGTTAATGGAGGAAATAATAAGTTTAAGCATGTCTGTACTTAAGGGATCTGATACCTGATCAAAACAAATCTCTACTCATGCTTGGACTGTAGGGCTCTGATACCTTATTTAAGCTGAAACCTCTTCGAAATTTGGAAATTTCGAAATTTGGAAATTTGAGCTTAAAAACCTGAATATCTTCTTTCAAGAAATTTTTTTTAAATTGAAAATTTTGCTTGAAAATCTTTAAAGTTGAAAATTTTATTAGAAAATTTCTGAAGTTAAAATTTTTTAAAATTTCTGAAGTTGAAAATCTTGTTAGCAAACTTTTGACGTTGAAAAGTTTTAAAATTTCTGAAGTTAAAAAATTATTTTTACAAATTTCTGAAGTTGAAAACTCTGTTAACAAGTTTCTGAAGTTGAAAATTAGGTTTTTCAAAACTGGCTCATTTTTTATGTATGGCAAAGGGGGAGAGTAGAGAAATTCAAAGAAAGAAATAAATTCAAAGAAAATATTTTAAAGGGAGCTTGTTTATGCGTATTCTTAAAGGGAGCTTGTATTAAGGGGGAACTATGTTTATGCCTATTTTTGCTATCATGCTTATCTTGCTTATCTTGTTTCTTGTGCTGCATAATTTTAATTTAACTTTGAATTACGTGTTGCCATAATCAAAAAGGGGGAGATTGTTGGTGCGGGAAGCATCCGACGATCGAACCCGAGTTTTGATAATGACAAAGGATTCAAAGTTAAGGTGCTTTGTGATCTGACAGCTTTTGCTGAGTGTTTCAGGAAAGTCCTAGCTGCGGTTAGGCAAGGGAAAACCCTAGGGGGCGGTAATCCTAGGTCATAGGGGGTGGTAACCCTATGCGGAAAGTCTTGGCAGGTCGATGGCTTCAGGCAAAAGTACTAGGGGTGGTAACCCTAGGTGGAAAGTCCCGGTGTCGCGAACCGGGTGAAAGACTGGACTCCAGCATGACGACCGGAAGCGTCAGACGCTAAGCAAAAGTCCGGTCAATCTGGAGGATCGTACAGGTAAATATCCTGGGTGGAGTAGGTGAGGACGCGTTCCCGTAGAGGGGTCGGGTCGACCTAGGGTTTCGGTTGGAAATCCGAAGTTAGATTGTCAGCTCTTTTTAGTATGGAATATCAGTTTCTAACGTCGTCTTGCAGGTATGCAATTGCTCGGACTAACCTTGTTTTGCGAGAAGGAGGAGAAAAGGTGGTCCGCGCCGGACAAACTTTATCCCGATGGAGCATCTGGTTGGTTGACGTCACACTCCGCCGGAAGGGATCCGATATAAAGAGGGTCGTAAAGAACAACGAATACAACAATCTTCTAAGCAATCTCCTGCGACAAGTTGCTAACGACTCGATCCAGAAGTGCGACAACCCGGAGCTTTAGATTTAGTCTTTTGTTGTCGGTATAATCTGTTCACTACTTTGAATTGTACTTAGTCTGTAATATCTTTATCGTGCTTATAGTTGTTGCCCACGGAAAGCGATCAAGGATCGCGGGCCTTCGAGTAGGAGTCGCCTTAGGCTCCGAACGAAGTAAATCTCCTTGTCTCTCTGTGTTTATTATTTCTTTATTCCGCTGCGTTTTTACTCGTTTGTTTTACGAATCGAAAGAAATAGCCACGCACGCTATTCACCCCCCCCCCTCTAGTGTGATCTCGATCCAACACACTTCTTTTCGGTAACTACCGAAGGCGGAGAATCCCTACAATACTCTTAATACAACAAGAAATAAAGAGAAGCAAATACAAGGGAAAGCTTACAAGATTTGGACAATGAAACCCTAACCCTAGCTTCTTCTTCTTGTTGTAGATCCGCCTCTTGACTTGGAAATGCCTCTAAGAACCTTCAAGATCTGGCGGTGAGAACTCTATAGAGAAGCTCTGGATTTGCTGTGAAGATCGGAGATGAATAGTGTAAGCGTTGGCGGAGAAAGAGCTCGACAACGGCATTAATCGACGCCAACGGTCGAATCCCAATCGATCGGATTGCTCCCAATCAATTGGGGAAGCTTTGGATCGATTGGCCGATCGATCCAGAGTGTCTCTGTGCTCTCGGAAAGTGCCTAGATCGATCGGTTGATCGATCCAGGACTTGTCGCGCAAACTTACATCTCCCAATCGATCGCCCGATCAATTGGAGGCTCCCAATCGATCCACTGATCGATTGGGAGGAGGTTTGTCGCGGGGACTCACCCAATCGATCAGCTGATCGATTGGGCATGAGCCAATCGATCGGCTGATCGATCCAGCTCTTATTTTTGCCCAAAAACAGGTCCAAGGTTCCCTAAACCAACATCCAGTCAATACAAATGTGTTTTGAGGGATAAGGAATGGTTACCTAGACTAAAGGTGGTTCAAAATGCTGAAATCAAGCTTTCCCAGCCAAAATCAACATTCTCAATCGATTGAACCCTGCTGAATCGATCCACTGATCCATTCAGATTGCGTGGATCGATCGGTGGATCGATCCAGTGAGCTTCTTTTCGTGAGAAGCTCACTCTCAATCGATCGCCCGATCGATTGAGACCCTTCAATCGATCGGGTGATCGCTTGAAGGTCTGAAGTTGCTGAAATTTCATTTCAGTCAACTTCAGAAACCCCTAAAAAATTCTACAAAATTCTAAAAATCATGAAAATCGTTGTAGACATTATTTAGGGTATATATTATCATGGAAAAATAGTTTTCTAAGAAAATACTTCATATTTTCTAAGATTGACACAAACTTGAAAACTTATAAAAACTTTAGTATTTTCTTCTAGTTTGTGTCTAACTTTTCAATGATGATCACTATCAAAAGATAGTCTTCACCAAGGTTTTCCAAAATCATTTTAAAAGTATTTTCAAAACCAATATCCAACCATGTTCTTTGGGCTCAATGCACATAACTTATACATTAGCTTTTCCAATGATTGGAAAACACATAACTATGTGTTTTGATAAATTTAAAACTCAAAGGAATGCACTAAATCAACATCTTGAGTTTTGTTCATCATACTAACATCTCACTTGTATCTAATGTGTACGAGAACACATATAAGTCACCTTATAATTCTTTGTGAGATGTACAATTTTGGTTTTTACCCTAATCTAGGGTTCATGCATATCTATCTAGGCATTTTGAGGTTATGAACATCCACCAAGGATGTTACTTGTTAATAAATGTCATTTGTCCTTTATTGCAAGGAATTAAGCATAATGCATGACATGTTATGGTATACATCAAAGATAAATAATTTTTAAAAGAAAATTTCCTATGACTACATGATGTATGTATGACATGACATGGTATTTTTTGTATTTTTCATAATAAATCATGAGTGCAAGAATAAATATGATGTCATGACATATGATGGTCAAACAAAGCATGACAAATTAGCATAAATAAAATATACCTAGTGTTGGTTGCTACTCGGAAAACCTAATGGTTCCACTGTAAAAAAATAAAAAATTGTACAAAGGTCTGAACCTTTTTCCTAGCTACCATGTGTGCTTTTAAATTAAACTTGGATCGTCTGCGGAAATTAACACGTTTGATCCAAATTTAATCTATTTGTTCTTTTAGGTTTTGACTTGGATCTCCTGCGGAACTTAACACGTTCGATCCAAATCACCTAGGTTATTAATTCCATTAAATATTAATTTCTAAAATTGGTTTCCAGTACTGACGTGGCGAGGCACATGGCCTTCTTGGATATGGGAGCAACCACCACCGACTAGACAAAACCTTTTAAGGAAAATTAATATTTAATTTCCTAAAATAACTTTAGGTCAACCGAAAAGAACAATCAAATCACAAGGAAAAGAAAAACAAAAGAACATTACATCAAAAATAAATTCGAAACACTAAAATCGTATGCCTCTTGTATTTGGTATTATTTCCAAAAATAACTAGTATGATGCGGAAAGGAAAAATACTAGTTATACCTTCTAGAAAGACCTCTTGATCTTCTACCGTATTCCTCTTCTAACCTCGGACGTTGTGTGGGCAACGATCTTCCAAGATGAGGACCACCAAAACACCTTCTTCTCCTCCTTGCTAGGTTCGGCCAAATCAAAAGCTTCACCAAGGATGAAGAAAAACACCAACCAAACTCCAAGAGATGCAAGCTTTCTCCCCTTCTACTTCTTCTTCTCCAAGTAGTATCCGGCCACCACAAGAGCTCCAAGCAAGAGAGGGTTTCGGCCACCACAAAGAGGAAGAGATGGAGAGAGGATGGCCGACCACAACACCAAGGAAAAGAGGGAGAGAATAATAGAGGTTGTGTCTCATGAAGGCACCCCAACCCCCTCTTTTATATTCCTTAGCTTTTGTAAATAAGGAAATTTAATTACAATAAAATTTCCTTAATTTTCCTTGACAATAATTAATTAAGAAAAATTAAATAAAATTTCCTAATCAATTTATCATGGCCGTCCACATCAACAAGATCAAACAAGACAATTTCAATCAACAATTAAAATTCCTTATTTGTCTTTGGAAATTTAAAAAAATAAAATTTCCCTTTAAAATCCCTTCATGGTTGATAAAAGAAATTTCTATAATTTTAATTTTTCAACATGTGAATAATTTTCAAAGAGAAAAAAAAATAAAATATCTTTCCTATCTACAAATAAGGAAAGAGATCTAATCTCTTTTCTTAATCTTTTGTAAAAGAGATATTTTAATTTTAATTCTCTTCAATAAATTATATCTTCTACATAAGAAAATTTTAAAATTAAAATTCTTTTAAATTTAATGGGGGTCGGCCACCTAAACTTGGGTTCAAGCTAGGGCCGACCACCCATGAATCAAGGCTTGGCCGGCCCTAGCTTGATCCATAAGCTAGCTTGGCCGCCCCCTTCTCATGGGTATGAAGGTGGGTATAGGTGGGTATAGTACTCTATAAATAAGAGGCTACGATAGGGACCGAGAGGAGGAATTGGTTTTGGTCTCCCGATAAAATTAAGCATCCCGTGTTCGCCCCGAACACACAACTTAATTTTATCAATAATAATTCATTCCACTAGAGAACTATTATTGAACTACCGCACCAATCCCAAATTACATTTTTGGGCTCCTTCTTATTATGAGTGTGTTAGTCTCCCTGTGTTTAAGATGTCAAATGTCCACTAATTAAGTGAGTTACTGACAACTCATTTAATTAATATCTTCATCCAAGAATAGTACCACTCAACCTTATCGTCATGTCGGACTAAGTCCACCTGCAGGGTTTAACATGACAATCTTTATGAGCTCATCTTGGGGACATTATCAACCTAGATTACTAGGACATAGTTTCCTTCTATAATCAACAACACACACTATAAGTGATATCATTTCCCAACTTATCGGGCTTATTGATTTATCGAATTAAATCTCACCCATTGATAAATTAAAGAAATAAATATCAAATATATGTGCTTGTTATTATATTAGGATTAAGAGCACACACTTCCATAATAACTGAGGTCTTTGTTCCTTTATAAAGTCAGTATAAAAGAATGACCTCGAATGGTCCTACTCAATACACTTTAAGTGTACTAGTATAATTATATAGTTAAGATAAACTAATTCCTAATTACACTACGACCTTCCAATGGTTTGTTCCTTTCCATTTTGGTCATGAGCTACTGTTTATAATTTATAAGGTACTGATAACATCATCTTCTGTATGTGACACCACATACTATGTTATCTACAATATAAATTAATTGAACAACTACAACAAATGTAGACGATTTGACCAAATGTGATTCTTTATTCAAAATAAATGTTTACAAAAGCTTAGGCTTTCAGTATATACTCTAACAATCTCCCAATTATACTAATGACTAAGCTGCCATATCTTCTGCCATACATCTGATTCTCATTCCCTCCATATGCCGATCAAAAGCTTTTGCCGGAAGGGCCTTAGTGAAAGGATCTGCCAGGTTATCTGCTGATGCAATCTTGGCGATGACAACTTCTCCTCGCTTCATGATATCTCGTATCAGGTGGTACTTGCGCTCTATATGTTTACTTGCCTTATGGGCTCGTGGTTCCTTCGAGTTTGCAACTGCACCGCTATTATCACAATAAATTGTGATGATTTTAGGCAAACCAGGAATCACATCTAAGTCTATTAGAAAGTTCCTGAGCCATACTGCTTCTTTAGCTGCCTCAGAGGCTGCTACATACTCAGCTTCCATGGTTGAGTCCAAAATTTGCTTAACACTCCTCCATGCAATGGCTCCACCTCCTAAAGTAAACACATAGCGATGTAGACTTATTGTTGTCCCTATCGATTGAAATCATCCGTGTAACCCATAGGGAGCAAATCGTCTGCTTATAAACTAGCATATAATCTCTAGTCCTTCTGGTACTTTAATATATGCTTTACCGCAGTCCAATGTGCTAACCATGCCCACGGCAAAACAGATATCAGATCTCGTACATAGCATTGCATACATTAGGCTTCCTACAGCCGAAGCATATGGAACTGCTTTCATGTCCTCTATCTCCTTTGATGTCTTTGGAGACATCTCTTTATATGCCTAAAAGGTAAGAAACATTTCTTGGAATCCTGCATGCTAAAACGAGCAAGGATTGTATCTATATATGAAGCTTGGGACATACACAACATTCTTTTCTTGCGATCCCTAATAACTTTGATCCCAAGAATGTGTGCACAATAGTCCTTCATATCAAATTGTTTGGACAACCATACCCTTACGTCCGATAATATCTTGACATTGTTGCCAATTAACAAAATATCATCTACGTATAGTACAAGAAATACCACCACGTTTCCGTTACACTTCTTGTATACACAAGACTCATCCGGACACTGAATAAATCCATATGACTAGATTACTTCATTAAACCGAATGTTCCAAGACCTTGAAGCTTGCTTCAGTCCATAAATGGACCGATTGAGCTTGCCCACTAGATGCTCTTTGCCTTTTTCAATGAACCCTTCTGGTTGCTTCATATGGATGTTCTCTTCAAGACTTCCATTAAGGAAAGCTGTCTTGACATCCATTTGCCAAATCTCATAATCCATATGAGCAGCAATGGATAAGAGTATCCGGATAGACTTAAGCATGGCTACCGGTGAAAAGGTCTCCTCATAATCGATTCCCTCTTTCTGAGTGTACCCTTTCGCAACAAGCCTAGCTTTGAAGGTTTCTACCTTCCCGTCTGTCCCTCTTTTCCTTTTGTAGATCCACTTGCATCCAACGGCTTTTACACCATCAGGTGGTTCTACAAGCTCCCAGACCTTATTAGAGTACATAGACTTTATTTCAGAATTCATTGCCTTTTGCCAAGATGCTGCATCTATATCTTGGAGTGCTTCGTCATATATTCGGGGATCAAGTTCATGTTTACCCGGGATCAAGTCTGAAGACTCTCCCAAAAACATGAATCTTTCAAGCTGCCTTACAACCCTCCCACTACGACGAGGCACTGTCTGTGGTTGTGTATCATGTGTGACACGTGTTACAGTCTCTTGTGGTACTTTATCTTATACTGTTGGTACTAAAGTAGACGTGTCCTCTCTAAGTTCTTCTAAAACAACTTTGCTACTGGGCTTGTGATCCATTATATAGTCTTCTTCTAAAAACTGGGCATTGGTGCTAACAATGACCTTCTGGTCTTTAGGACTATAAAATAAACTACCTTTCGTTCCTTTGGGATACCCCAGAAACACGCGAACTTCTGTACGAGATTCTAACTTATCAGCACATGTGCTGGACTACCCCAAATCCGAATATGTCTTAGACTGGGTTTTCGCCCATTCCACAATTATGTGGAAGTAGAAGAAACTGATTTAGAAGGTACTAAGTTCAGAATGTACACTGCTGTTTCCAGAGCGTATCCCCAAAATGAATTTGGTAATTCTGAATAACTCATCATCGATCTAACCATTTCCATAAGAGTCCTATTCCTTCGTTCTGCCACTCCATTCTGTTGGGGTGTACCAGGTGTAGACAGTTGGGATTGAATCCCGACCTCTGATAAGTAATTCCTAAACTCTCCTAAGAGGTATTCTCCACCACGATCAGACCGTAGTGTCTTGATACTTTTACCTAGTCATTTCTCCACATCAGCCTTGTACTCTTTGAACTTATCAGACTCGGGGCATTAGGTAAATGTATCCGTATCTTGAATAATCGTCTATAAAAGAGACAAAATATTCAAAACCACCTCTTGCCTAGACAGACATAGGACCACACAAATCAGAATGAACTAATTCTAACACTTCTTTGGCTCTATACCCCTTGGCCTTAAAAGGCCTCTTGGTCATTTTACCTTCCAAGCAAGATTCACAAGTTGGAAAATTTTCCAACTCTAATGAACCCAAAAGTCCATCAGCTATAAGCCTCTGAATCCTACTTAAATTAATATGACCAAGCCTTAGATGCCAAAGATATGCTTGATTCATTTCCGAAGGTTCTTTTCTCTTATTAGAGTTAGAAGATGAGTTATAAATTTCCTTGTTTTGCTTTGTGGGAGAAATTGGATTTAAAGTATACAAATTGCCAACTAATGCACCAGAACAGATAATCACTTTATTTTTCTTAATAACTACATCGTTACTAAAGGAAACTGAATATCCATCTAAAAACAGTTTAGAAACTGAAATTAAATTCTTTCTAAAACTGGGTACATAAAGACAATTTCTTAAAATTAAATTTCTATTTCTATTAAAAGATAAGTAGACATCTCCCACTACAACAGCCGCCACCTTAGTAGCATTGCCCATGTAGACAGTAATCTCTCCTTCAGTTAGTCGTCAAGTTTCTTGGAACCCCTGCAAGGAATTGCAGACATGATCAGTGGCTCCCGTATCTACACACCAGGTGCTGGTAGATAACACTGCTAAACATGTTTCAACAACTAGAGCATGAGATATACCTTTGTTGTTCTGATTCCTATGAGGACAGTCCGCCTTCCAATGCCCTGACTGCTTGCAAATGAAGCACTTGCCCTTCGGCTTCTTCATTCCAGCTTTAGGTCCTGTACTCTGAGATTTATTCACTTTCTTTGCTGAACCAACTTGTTTCTTCTTCTTCTTTCCTTTCGGTTTAGAAGTAGAACCATTTTCAGCATAGTGAATATGAGAATTGTGACGAAACAAACCTTCTGCTGCCTGAAGTTCTGTCAGTAGTTCCGCCAATGAATATACCCTTTTGTTCATATTGTAATTCAGGTGGAATTGCTCAAAACTTCTAGGTAGTGTTTGGAGAATCATATCGATCTGGGTTTCCCCATCAATTTCTCCTCCAAGGATCTGTATTTCGTTTAGATAAGCCATCATCTTTAGGATATGATCCCTCACAGGAGTACCCTCTTGCATGGTGGCTGTCATTATCTTTCTCATGACTTCTTGTCTAGAAGCCCGATCCTGATGACCAAAGAGTTCCTTGAGATTGTTCATAATATCATAAGCTGTTGGTAAATCTTGATGCTGATGTTGCAATACATTTGACATTGAAGCCAAAATGTAACACCGCGCCATCTCATCTGCCTTTACCCATTTCCTATGATATTCAATCTCCTCTTGGGTAGATTCGCCAGTAGGTGCATCAGGACAAGGCTCAGTCAGTACAAACTTATAGCTTTCAGTAGTAAGAACAATGTCCAGGTTCCTTTTCCAATCTATGTAGTTAGAACCAATAAGTCTATTCTGTTGTAGTATGATGGACAGTGGGTTGAAAGTCATCCTAAGAATCACAAATAACTTTTGGTCAGAACTCTAAATTTAGAATAATATTGATTCCTCAAACAATACTATTTTAAATTAACCAACACCTCAAAACACCGCGAATATTGTATGCCACGATAATGTGGGCGTATACAAATTCAGCATTTGTAAAAAGGAGGGTTTAACCCATTAATTTTATTATCTTGTCAACCTAACTTTTTGACAAATAAAATTAATAGTTGGTATCCTTTGGTCACACGAATAATAGCAGTGACTCCGATGGGGAGGATACTATTAGACGTGCCTAAGTGTATACCACTACTTGACACTAAGTCCATTAATAAGATTGTGCCCCTTCCGATGGGGAAGATCACACGCTCTTAATTAACTTCCTATAGTCATCCAAAATGGAAGTTTGTTCTAGTGATCCACAAACAAGCTCATCCGATATGGAGGAAGGCACTCAGAGCCAATGCGCAAGCTTGTTTGTATCACTTACAAACTAGTAATGGAGACCGTGGAATTTATTTAAAATCCCTCTCCCACTTAGTTATTTATAAATGAGGAATTTTAACTATGCTAGCCTACTAGACATGTATACTAACATGCACACACAACACAATATAAAAGCAATAAATGAAAAACTAATTTTCAACTAGCTTTTATCTATTGTTGTCCTCCGTGTGTCGCCAACCCTAGCTGCTGCCTTATTTGGCCACCGCCACCGGGTCTTGCTGTCGCATCCATCTTGCTCCTTGTTCCGCTGCGCCTCTGGTCCTCAAAAGGTTCCACGCCTTGCAAGATTCGATCCGCGACACAAATAGAATTTTACATTTTTCGATCCTATATTCCTCGAAAGAATGTACATGTAAACTAGATCAAACATAAAATCCTAATAAAACTAAATACAGCTCCTGCTGTATTTTATAATACAATCATGCACACACATATAATTGCCCTTGACATGTCCAAGGGTCCAATCGCACACATAAAAACTATAAGCCATAATAGTTGGCTCCTGCATCCACAAAGTTAGCACATTTTACTATTAACCTACCTAAATTATGTATGACATGTGCATAATTAAACTAATACCAAATACACAGAGGCAAAACCTGGCTCTGATGTCAATTGTTGGTTGCTACTCGGAAAACCTAATGGTTCCACTGTTAAAAAAAAAAATTGTACAAAGGTCTGAACCTTTTTCCTAGCTACCATGTGTTCTTTTAAATTAAACTTGGATCGTCTGCGGAACTTAACACGTTTGATCCAAATTTAATCTATTTGTTTTTTTAGGTTTTGACTTGGATCTCCTGCGGAACTTAACACGTTCGATCCAAATCACCTAGGTTATTAATTCCATTAAATATTAATTTCCAAAATTGGTTTCCAGTACTGACGTGGCGAGACACATGGCCTTCTTGGATATGGGAGCAACCACCACCGACTAGACAAAACCTTTTAAGGAAAATTAATATTTAATTTCTTAAAATAACTTTAGGTCAACCGAAAAGAACAATCAAATCACAAGGAAAAGAAAAACAAAAGAACATTACATCGAAAATAAATTCGAAACACTAAAATCGTATGCTTCTTGTATTTGGTATTATTTCCAAAAATAACTAGTATGATGCGGAAAGGAAAAATACTAGTTATACCTTCTAGAAAGACCTCTTGATCTTCTACCGTATTCCTCTTCTAACCTCGGACGTTGTGTGGGCAACGATCTTCCAAGATGAGGACCACCAAAACACCTTCTTCTCCTCCTTGCTAGGTTCAGCCAAATCAAAAGCTTCACCAAGGATGAAGAAAAACACCAACCAAACTCCAAGAGATGAAAGCTTTCTCCCCTTCTACTTCTTCTTCTCCAAGTAGTATCCGGCCACCACAAGAGCTCCAAGCAAGAGAGGGTTTCGGCCACCACAAAGAGGAAGAGATGGAGAGAGGATGGCCGACCACAACACCAAGGAAAAGAGGGAGAGAATAATAGAGGTTGTGTCTCATGAAAGCACCCCAACCCCCTCTTTTATATTCCTTAGCTTTGGTAAATAAGGAAATTTAATTACAATAAAATTTTCTTAATTTTTATTGACAATAATTAATTAAGAAAAATTAAATAAAATTTCCTAATCAATTTATCATGGCCGGCCACATCAACAAGATCAAACAAGATAATTTCAATCAACAATTAAAATTCCTTATTTGTCTTTGGAAATTTAAAAAAATAAAATTACCCTTTAAAATCCCTTCATGGTTGATAAAAGAAATTTCTATAATTTTAATTTTTCAACATGTGAATAATTTTCAAAGAGAAAAAAAAATAAAATATCTTTCCTATCTATAAATAAGGAAAGAGATCTAATCTCTTTTCTTAATCTTTTGTAAAAGAAATATTTTAATTTTAATTCTCTTCAATAAATTATATGTTCCACATAAGAAAATTTTAAAATTAAAATTCTTTTAAATTTAATGGGGGCCGGCCACCTAAACTTGGGTTCACTGCTAGCCCATGAATCAAGGGGCTATTTGAGCCGATCTAGCTGCATTGGCCCTCTCTCATGGGTATGAAGGTGGGTATAGGTGGGTATAGTAATGTATAAATAAGAGGCTACGATAGGGACCGAGGAGGAATTGTTTTGGTCTCCGATAAATTAAGCATCCTGTTACGAACACAACTTAATTTTATCAATAATAATCATTCCACTAGAGAACTATTATTGAACTACACCAATCCCAAATTACATTTTGGGCTCCTTCTTATTATGAGTGTGTTAGTCTCCTATGTTTAAGATGTCAAATGTCCACTAATTAAGTGAGTTCGACAACTCATTTAATTAATATCTTCATCCAAGAATAGTACCACTCAACCTTATCGTCATCGGACTAAGTCCACTGCAGGTTTAACATGACAATCTTTATGAGAGCTCATCTTGGGACATTATCAACCTAGATTACTAGGACACAGTTTCCTTCATCAACAACACACACTTATAAGTGATATCATTTCCCAACTTATCGGATTTATCGAACTAAATCTCACCCATTGATAAATTAAAGAAATAAATATCAAATATATGTGCTTGTTATTATATTAGGATTAAGAGCACACACTTCCATAATAATCGAGGTCTTTGTTCCTTTATAAAGTCAGTATAAAAGCGACCTCGAATGGTCCTACTCAATACACTCTAAGTGTACTAGTATAATTATAGGTAAGATAAACTAATTCCTAATTACACTACGACCTTCCAATGGTTTGTTCCTTTCCATTTTGGTCGTGAGCTACTGTTTATAATTTATAAGGTACTGATATTGTGACACCACACACTATGTTATATACAATATAAATTAATTGAACAACTACAACAAATGTAGACGATTTGACCAAATGTGATTCTTTATTCAAAATAAATGTTTACAAAAGCTTAGGCTTTCAGTATACACTCTAACACCTAGATAAACTATCTCTTGGTTAAACAAAGCATGGATGCTCTTGGTATTCACTAGGTATAACCTCCCTAGATACATTCCTAGTGACCTTGTTAGGCTTCTTAGAAGCCTTGATCACTTTTTCTAGGTCAACCCTAGGAATTGCTTCCCTTGTGACCTTCTTAGTGACTTTCTTAGACTTCTTAGAAGTCTTAGTCACATTTTTTGTTGCAAAAATACTTCTAGGGATAATTTCCCTATTATCTTTGACTTGACCACTAGGCTTAGAATTAGTTCCATATTTATATGGAACCCTATGATAAAAAGACACATCCTTTTTGATTTTTGGTTTGTATCCCAAACTTCTATGACCCTTGGATGACCTTTGTTGTCATAAACCTAGGTTTTGACTCCTTGACCCTTGTGTATTATTTGTGATTTTTCTAAGAGTCCTTTCCAATTTATCAAGTCTTGATCTTAAGATATGATTTTCTCTCCACAACTTCTCAACCTTAGATTTTTCATTTTCACTTTGAATTTTCTTTTTCTTAGGTAAATACCTAAAATCCTTAGAGTTATTTCCTAGTTGGTTATTTACCTTCCTATCCTTAGGCTGAGTGGTTTTGGCATGAAAAGCTATATAATTTTCCTCAATGCTATCATGCTTCTGTTTTATATAAATAACTATTTTTATGGTAAATACAGCAATTGAACCTTTCCCCTGATAAAAACTTTTGATTGGAACACAATGCCCTCTCTTCGTAGCCTTCTAACTTTTCCATTTGTCGAAGGAACCATCATGTAGTCATTGCTAAATCGTCACCCCATACGGCATGACACCCTTTACCCAAGTCGAGGGCGGACTCCCTCTTGACTTATATGTGACTCTCACATGCTTCCTCTCTTCGGGGAAACTGACCCCTTGTCCTTCTTTTCCAAGCATCCCCTTGCATCGATGCATTGTAGATCTTGGACTACCGTTGAAAGTGTTCCGCCAAAAGCGTCCCAGCGCGGCTCAAGCGAGCAAGAATCGTGTCAGCGTGCTGGTGAAGAACGATGTGCATGCTTGGTACCTCCTATTGCTCTTCTCTATCCTTCCGATCGGCATCCTCCGCATCCTCGGCGGCGGCAGGAGGCAAGGCTCCGTGCCTCCGGCGCTCGCCGGCGCATCCTTCGGCTCTTCCTGGGACCTCCATGTGTCAGTGTCCTGACCCGAATGGTCCTTGACCCTCGAGCCCGCCATGAGGTCCCGCTCACCGTAATGTAGCCACCCTTCAATCTGGCCGGCCCGGAATTTAGGGCACTTCGCTCTCTTATAGTGCCTATGACAGCACTTGGTCGCGGACCCAGTTAGATGCTTGATCACGGAATAGCTCACAGTTGAATATGCGATGATCTGATTAGTTCTGATAAAATCGAAAGTAAACATTTATTTTTGTCGGGTCTCGGACATGTGTAAGTGACCGGCCCGATTATTCGTGCTCGATTTTAGCGTCGCTCATGATGGAAGTGGTCCAGCGATGATGGGTCACGATTTTAAGCGTCGGTCGAACGTCTTCTCAACAGCGTCCTTTATGCCTTCTTGGTCTTACTTTCGTCCGACTCTCGATTTGTAACGTCGGACGGTACGCGCCGAGGGTTAGTCAGCGGCTCGTCTCTCGACGCGGCGTCTGACTCCTTCGACTCTCGGGTTTAGGCAAATTTGACGCTTCGTCTCGATTTTCTCCGTTTATAAACGCGAACACAGTCGGTCTGCTTCGATGATTTATTAGCGCGGGATTTTGCGGGGGGTTCCTCCACTGATCGGCGTGAGTCGATATGTCTCGGAGAAACATGGGGGTCTCGAACTTGGCGGCTTTAGCCCCGGACGATGTGCATATAAGAAGCTGGCGGTACTGAAGGTTTATAGTCGTGACGTCGGAGAACTCAGGTGTTTAGGTCCTTTTATAATAAGAGTCGGCGGTCTCCGCTTCCGGTGATAAGGCAATGATTTAGCGTCGCGACATCGTTTTGGGTTTATAGGCAAGGAGGGTCTTAGGCCTGCTGCCAACTTGACGTCATCCTCTGTCCACTTGCTCGGATACATTACCGATATTCGAGTGCCTCGGTCATGGAGGAAAACCGCGCGTTTAACACGTCTGCTTTACTGAAATCAAAGACAAGACTATTGCATTGGTGGTCATACCGGAAGTTGGACATGGTGGTCCCAATCCCTCATTGAAGATCTTGTCGGGAGGCGTATTTCAGATTGTCCCTGAACCTATACATTTCTGATTGCTCTTCGGGGGAGAGGCGCCGAGCTCCTGAGCTCCTTTTCACACCATCGTCCAGATGCTTCCTTTGTCCCCTTTTGTCTGCTTTTTTCTCTCTCCCTGTTAGTACTCCCGACCTGGCGAGAGCCCTCGATAGAAGTCGGCCGGGACCTCCACCTTCAAGTCGTCGGTCTGAACACAAACGTAATCGGTGCTCGGAATATCAGAGCGTACCGTATCTCTGCCAAGACCCTTTAAATTTGTCGGCAAGACCGATCTGCAGTGATGCTTTATGCTTGACTGGTAGGCAGGTGCGGGCTATCGCTACGAACAACATACCATTACTACTGACCCTCTCTTGCCATTTGTGAAGCTTGTGTCATGAGTCCCGTCAAACCGCGACTGAGCAAGTATCATGGTCGGGTATATGTACTAAGCGCTCTCGTTGGTAAACCCGTCTTCAGCTCTTGTTGGGGCATCCTTCGCTCGGCATCCTTTCAAGATCCTTGGCCGCGTTCGACCGCGCCGACGCATCCTTCGTGGTCAACAAGATGCGGGACATTCTTGGCCCGGCCCGCTCGGCATCCTTCCTTCCGGCGTTGGCCATCGACCCTCGGTGTAAATCTTAAAACTCCTCGGGGTTTCACCACTCGCTCATGGGTCCTTCGAGATCCGCCTCCCCTTGAGTCTAGTGAAGGCGCGTGATCTCCAGTGTGAGGCTGGTCGACGCCAGTGTCGATCATCAAAAACCATCCTCGCCTCCTCGCTAATCCTCTCGTCACACTTGCGTTTTCCACAGGGTATTTTGAGCAGTCCGGAATATTTGGGATGGGATCGTATGGTTGTTCTGAGTTTCTGACTACCCGCCCATGTGCTTACGTAATCTTATCGGACTTGAAGTCGTACAGCTGGCTGCCTGGCTCATACCCGGGTCGGGAGGGTTTACTCAAAGATGCTAGGGCTCTGAGTCCGGTAACCGTCGGATGCGGTCTCGGCGGGGATTTTCAGTAACGGGTCCTTTCGGAGGGTTTCGCCGTACTCGATTTTGCCTGGTAGAGGATTATGAACTCGGCGGCTCGGGGAGGCCACGCGTTATCGATCGATATGCGTGATTTTACGTCGGGCTTGTGCTTCGTCCCGCGCAGCCCGTCGGAGGTTTAACGTCACTGTCGCGGTGGTCGGGCGTCGAACTCGGTCGACTCCAGGGTCTATAGAGCTCGTAGACAGATTTAACGTAACGTCGGGCTGGCGGTCTTGTCTTCCCTCGAAGGTGTTTGTCGATAAGGCGTTCCTCATTCTATCATCTCTTCTCCAGATTTAGGTCTCGATTTTGGATGATTTATAGGATTCGGCCGGATGATCCTTTAATGCCTGGTCTCTCCGGATTTTAACGTAGGTTCGATTTTTAAGTCCTTCGCGGCCTTGTCTCCGGTTCCTCCACGACCAGCGGCAGTGTTCACAAAGATTTTTAGCAGCGTCGGAGCTCGCGGTTTATGCCGCTCGTCTCTGCCAGCGGGAGCTGGCGGTCACTATGGCTATGACGCCGCTTCGTCTCTCGGAGCTCGGCGGTCTTCTCGCTATATAGTCTCTCGATTTTAACGTCGGGCTCATGTCTTCCTAAGCCCTCGATTTTCAAGACATCGCCCTCTAGAGGCCTTTGTGATGATGTGCTAAGCTCGGTAGGTCGGCCGGGGTCTTCCATTGAGTCGTGCCTCCATTGATCTTATACTTCGTGCTCGGAGATAATGCCAGTGCTAATCTTCTGCATTTCGACTAACTTTGCGGCACCATTCATCTCACTTCTTGATTCATCCTTCGCATGATTGTCTCTTCGGTTAAGCTTGACGCCAGATGACATCCTTCCGACTGACTTGAGCTGTGCTTCGCATCACTGTGGAAACATGTCCTGCTTAGGCGTTCCAGCAGCAGTCATCCCTCTAGCGAAGGAGGCTGTTCTTGCATCGAAGCGGTAGCGTGAACACGGCAGTTCCGGTGCGACCACCACTCCGTTACTTAGATCGTTAAGGTGGCTCGCCTCGCAGTGAATCCTCTTCATCTACCTGCAAGAGGACCCTTTATATTACTGAAGAGCTCCGGGCACACTATCACAAAGTTTGAGCGTCCAGTCCATCGTTCGGATGATCTCTCAAGATGTGTATTTTCGTCTAAGTATGGGATCCTCTGTTGTAAGATCTTGGCCACGGCTTGCATCCAATTTTTCATAAGCAGAAGCCAGTCGTCACTAAGCTAACCGGCCGGTGCTATGAGCGGGACGTGACCCTTTTCACTATGAGAAAGGGTTGTCTTCCGGTTCGGCGTAGGCTATTAGCGTCCGTTGTCGTCTTACATATTTAATAGGCTCGGCTAAACTTCCCAGGGAGTCAGGGTATAGATCTGTTCGTGCGACTGTCCGTTAGCCTAGCGAACTTGGGGTTGATTTTTAACCTTGACCCTCACGGTTCCGTAGATATAATGCCTCCCCTTCGCAGAGTCGATCGAAGGGCGATAGTCTTTAGCGTTTCGGCGGCGAAACCATCCTCCGCTCACTTCGAACTTTCCGCGTTAATCGGCCATCGTGCCTCGATTTTTAACCTCTCTTGCGTTTTGCGGGTTTCTCCGTATAGCGGCTGGTGAATATATCTCCCGGAGGGTTTATAAGGCGCCGGCTTGTCTCGATTGTCTGGGATTTCGTATGTTCACCTGTAACCTCGGCGTCTACTTCTTGAGTCCCTTTCCTTGCAAGATTTATAGTCTACGATTTTTAATGTCAGTTTCGGCCGGATGAATTACCATGGCCGAGCTTAATGCCGGAGCGCGCTTCGGCAATCTCCGTAGATACCGTCGCGTCGGGCGGATTTTAGCAGTTCGGCAGCAGGAGGGATGAACGTTATCGGCGGTGGTAGCGGAGGTTTATCTCTTGTCTCTCGATGCAGCGTCGGGCTCGGACCTTTATGATAGGCGACGATTCAGCTCGATTTTTAACGTCGGCCAGCGGTCTTCGCTCGGATGATTTATACCTCTGTAGCTATGTGGTGAGTGGAATCTTGGCTCGTCTCTCGTCCGTTCGGCGGCCCATAGGCATCCGCTCTGGCCGGAGGTTTATATAGCCATCCTTGATCCTGACAGCGTTATTGGCATGCTTCCGCAGCGTTATTGCCCGCTGCTCCGGATTCCGGTGACCCTTTTCACTATGGCGCATCCTTCGTATCTTCCGAATTGGCCGGCATCCTTCGTATCGCCGGTTCGGCGGGCATCCTTGGCCCGTTGCGCAATTCGGACATCCTTCCTCCACGTTGTTGGATTATTTCGTAGACACGGTAGCGTTGACTGCATCGCGCGTTCGGCCTCACAGTCGACTCATCGCTATGGGGTCCGCAGGATCGCCACCACCTGCTCCTTCAGTCTAGTGAAGCGTCGCGTAATGCGCTAGGCGGCGGCCACAGCGTGGTAGCCGGGCGCATCAGAAAGCCATCCTCACTCCGTAATGCGTTAATGCTCCTCATCCTCTTTCTTCTGCGTTTTACAGTTTCTCCGATTTCTCACTAAGAATTACAGCAAAGAATGTGTTATCTAGCTTATTGATTAGCTTAGTTGTCTATGGTTACATATCTGGTGGAATCGTGGAATTGAATTTACTCGGATTAAATGGGATATCGTAGTAAACATACGTTAAGGTCCGTGCGACCGCGCAGCTAAGCTAGGATAGGTCAGTTACATACATTTTAATGTGGTCCGGGCTCCACGGTAGTCTCGGAATACACGTCGTCTTAATAGGCGCCGACTTGTCCTGAACCACGATCGCTGGATGATTTAAGTCGCCTTTCGGAGGGTTTATAGATATGTGACAGACGATTTTTAACGTCGAGCTCGGCGGATCCATTCGCGTTTATATGAATTGCCCCGACCCTTATGAGCCGGTCACGGAACCGCTTCATCGCGGTAGCATCCTATACGGATGACTTGTCGGCCTCGGATCACGCATCCTTCCGATTTTAATGTGGACGCCGTATCCTTCTTCTGCCAGGCTCGACGGGCTTCCTTGGATTAAATGCGAACTTGGGGTTGAACTTCCGGGCTCTCGACGGTCGCGGATCACATGCCTCCCCCAAATCCGCCTGAGCGTGGTGTCGGCGGACGCATCAAGACCATCCTCGCTCGCCGATTTATATCGCCTAGCCACTTTATTTAGTGGCTTCGTGAAGTGTTGCCAGACACTCGAATATATCTCTCTTCCATGAATGGAGATTTTTCGTAAGATATTTAACGCCACCCCGGCTTATACTTCTATTGAGGGTATTGAATAGCGGCCGCCTCATCGTCTTTGGTAGGGTGATGATAATGCGTGAGTTGACGACGGTCTCGGGACTCTCAATTTTAAGGGCCGATATAAACTAATGCGATCAGATCTTCCTTCGGAGGGTTTATAACCAGACGAGAGGTTTATAGACGAGGGACGTAGCAGTCTGCGCCTCGGACTTCGGAGCTCGCCTCCTGCTTCGAGCTCTCGAGGTTTCGGATAGGCGCCTCTATTTTTAACCGGACTTCGACAGTCTTCCGCGAAGGGTTTATAGAGCGGCCTTGACGGACGTATAAGCTCGGGCTCGGCGGTCTATCGGATTTATAAGCAGCCTTCACCTTCCGGATCATCGCCTCTTCTTCTGGACGGAGAAGACGTCTCACTTCCACGCCGCGTCTCTTCTGATGTCGGGCCGTGCTCGACGCGACTCTGCTAAACGTCTTGCGGGACCTCGCTCGGAAGAGATTTATAAGGCCATCCGGCTCGAGGGTTTTAAACGTCTCACGTGGGCTAGCCTTCGTCTCATTTGAGAGCGGATGGATCTTCTCCGATGATTCTAGCCGCGAGCCTTGCTCGCGGAAGGTGTCGATCCGGGCCGAGCTTTTCTCCGCGGATGTGTATGTGCTCATGTACTTCGGAATTCTAACAACGGACTGGCGGTTTAAGGTCGTATTTAATAACGCCGAACGGTCTTCTGAATGTGCTTGTCGCTATAGTCGTTTATCAGCCCTGGGGTTTAGATAGATGACTTGGCTCGATAATTAGCGTGGACGTGTGCGTCCGTGCCTGTCCTTCTAAGCGTGCCTGTCTATCGCCGACTCTCTTCCGGCCATGATATATTTTATTTGCTGCTAATAAAGCCTCTGGCAGTCATACGCCCTGAGAGTCCTGTCTAAAGTCGGATTGCCTTGGATCTATAACTCCCGTGATCGCCGTGATCGGGGTCCTAGAGACCGCTACGGCGATAATAGAGAAAGGCCGATCCAATTTGGCGATAATGCCAATAACATTTGCTGCTGAATATCGGCGCCTTTTATTGGTGCACCTTTCACTGGAAGGCTGGGAATTCGCTATTGATCAAGTCCCGTCCATCTTCATCCGCCCGGTAGCGGCTCCCCTTAATCTTGCTGGTTTGATCATTGTCTCTGGGAGGGTCGCCGCTCGTCGCAACCGGATCGCCGTTCCGTTTGGCTTCCACCTTGGCCTTGATGCTCTGTTCTCTGTGCTGCCTGCTCTTCATCTGGAGAGAAACATCCACCGAGCGTCTCGGCTCCGGATGTCCAGGCGTTCCTAGCGTGAGTTCCGCGCAGACTTTATTTCCTCGTCAACTGACAGAATGACTGCCTCACGCCTCTCGCGTCCGTCGTATCTGAATGCCGAACACGGGCAAAGAAATGCAAAGCTGCGGACGGCGACTCCGTGCACACAGTCGTGACTCCGAACCCTTGGCTCTGCATAGAACCATCTAGGCAGGGGACCTTTTGAAGAAGGCTCCGACCCATGCAATCATGATCGCATGAGGTTGGGCATCTTGATCCATACTATTGCACTCACCACTCTTTTCTTTCTTTTAACTTATCGTGAGTTCTGTCGTTGGAGATGCCCCGATGTTTCCTTTGTCCTTTGTCCTTTGTCTCTCTTTCTCCTTGCCTTGCCAGGTCGGGCATCGGCATCAATAAAGTGTCAACAGTCAAATCCAACCGCCGTTGCTGCAAAGGTCGTCGACCGGAGAACGGATGCTTAGTTGTCAAGAACGATGGTGCAAGCTATCGGCATCGCTCCGCCTCGCTGATGACCCTTTGGTTAAACGCGTATGTTGCGTTCGCTAACGGATCCCCGTCGGTTCCCTTTGATTGTGAGATGTTGGCCGGCGACCCGGTCCTTCTTTGGTCGTTCTTGCTTCTTGCTCGGCTAGACCAACCGTTGCCATCAGCATCCCGTTCGAGCGAACTTGGGGTTGACCTCCACGTGTCCTTGACCCTCCGCCCATGACTCTTGACTTGTGGAGGTGGCATCATCTTCCTCTTCATTTGACTCAGAAGTAGAGGTTTCCTTATTCCGGTGTCAACGAACTACACTCCCCCCAATTCTTGAGGTGGATGGCTCTTTGATTTCATCCTCAAATGTTGAATGTCTCTCAACCTCTGAATCATCATGCACGTGAAACAAAGAGTTTCCTTCTTTGCCTTTGTAGTTGCTTTCCGTTGAGGAGGGTCTTCATAAAGCTTTGACAATTTACTCCATAGCTCCTTGGCATCTTGAAATTCTTTAATTTTTCACAATATGGTGGTTGGCAATAAATTAACCAATAATTTGGTTACCTTGTCATTTGCCTAGTACCTCTTGACTTGCTCCTCAATCCATTTCTTCTTCTCCACCTATAGCAAGTGATACTTGACTTGTTGGAGTTTGGAAGCCTTCAGAGCAAACAATTGCTCTATCTCCATCATAAGAAAATTCTCGATCCTTGATTTCCAAGAATCACTTGTAGATACATATGGTGGAGGTACCTTGTGTCGAATCCAAGGCCATCTTGGAATTCCATCTTGAAGTTGAGCTTTTGAATTTTGACTTGATGAATTTGAATTCACCAGCCTTTGGCCGACGATGATGATTGAAGAGCAAACCTTGCTCTGATACCACTTGTTGGGACTGAAATGTAGCTAGAGGGGGTGAATAATAGGTGTGGATCTCGTGGTTTGCATTGCTTGCTTGCTTGTTGCGAGAAAGATACAAAGAAACAACACTTAACGCTTAAGTTTACGCCATATCCACCTCAACAAGAGATGACTAATCCAAGGATCCACACTCACGCACCCTCCACTATGAAAACCCTCCTCCAGAATACCGAGAGAAGCCTTACAACACTCTCAATACAAGAAGTAAGGAAAGGAAAATAAAATACAAGCAAAAGCTTACAAGATAAGCGCAAACCCTAACCCTACTTCCTGTTGTAGCCTTGATCTTGGATCACCTTGCTCCAAGAGAACCTCTCCAAGGGAGGTAGAGTGAGAGTGGAGACCGTGACCCGTCGATGTCGAGAAAATCAGTCGTCGTACATAAGATTCGTCCGGTGCCAAAGTTCGGATCCGCCGATCCGATTGGTTGCTTAATCGATCGAGGGCTTTGATCTGGTCGATCGGCCAGGATCCAGAGCGCCTTTGCGGATCGGGATTGCGGCAGCGGATCGACCCACATCGCATTAGTAACCTCCCAATCGATCATCGATATCGAGCTCGTCGATCGATCGATCGACGTCATGATCCGCTCGCGGCGTTCACAACTCCTGATCCATCGATCCACTAATGTCGAGGGGCTTGTCACAGAAAGATATTCGATCGATCTGATCGATTGATGGTAATCGATCGATTGATCGATCCACCATGATTTCATCCAAAATCAAGTCAAAACCCCTAAACCAACATCGGTCAACTATGACCGACTGTTGTACATCATATCCACCCTTGACTGCTAGAACTCCCCTCACCAAGTGTCCGATCCCTTAGACTTCTTCTCGTAGCAAGTGTCCCCCATCCTGGACTTATCTCCACCAAGTGTTCGATCAACCTTGATCCACCTGGATTTCCCGTGCCAAGTATTCGGTCAATCCCTTTGACCTACTTGGGCTTCCCAACACCAGATGTCTTGTAAAATACTGGACAAAATAGTAAATAAATAATAAGGTTTAATAGACTAATAGCCTTAACAGAATATTTTTGGGATTTTTAGAAATTTTTTTGAGATTTAATTGGAGCATGTATGACGTACTTAGAGGGGATGCATTCATGGGCCCGAGGAAAAGTCTGTTTCGAATACCCAAAGGTGGGAGTTGATCAATTTGATTAATGTATAGTTGAATTAATCAAAACCTAAGTTTTAAATAAAACCTTAACCTCCCCCCTCTTCACCGCCGAAACCTTTCCTTCTCTTCCCCATCTTCCTCGATCTCTCTTCCCATAAGCTCTCACGCAACGCCGCCGCCCTCTGTGCCTTTGTCGAAACCGTTCTCCCCAACCCACCGCCGGCCTCTCCTCTCCTCCTCACGCGAACGCCACAGCCGCTGGCCTCTCCTCACGCGAGCACCAGAGATGCACACCACCGCACCCGATCGCTCGACGTTGCTCAAGTCGTCGCTCACCGGAGCCTCCTAACCCCTCTACCCTGCACCGATAGCACCGCTAGGTATTCCTCTCTTTCGATCCTTGCCCCGCATTGATCGATCTTCAGCGAAAGGAAAGAAAATCCTAGCCCTAGCCTCACCGGATTTGGAGCTTGCTAGATTCATTGGAGGTATGTTTGAGGTAAGGTTCTGTTTTGGATTTTTGGGACGTGGGATGCTTCTTCTAGATAATTCCATCATTTTTCTTGTATTGGTTGCGTTCTATTTGAAAGGGATTCGGGATGTATAGATAGGTTTCGATTTTCATTGATCTTGCGTTGTTTTATTTGCGAGGCTTTTGTACTCTTGGATGTTGATGATTGAAGGAGTTACGTTTGGGGTTTTTCGTGGTAGCCTGGGTTTTCTCACGATTTCCTTTTTCAGTTTTCTGCTAGGGTTAAGAACATACGGATAAGATTCAGTGTGGAATTGGATTTCTCATCGTGGATGGAGCTTCGGAATTAAGTTCTTGGTGTTTCCCGCGGGTTTTATTGGGGTTTGCTGCTTTCTTATCCTTAATTGGTTTGCTTGAGTTTTAAAGATCAATGGACTTTGGGCAGTTTGATTTGTGAGATGAATTCCAGAGTTGATGGTTCTTCTATGTGCTTAGAATGTTGGATCAGACTTTGAATTGATGATTTAGGCGTGGGATAATGATGTGTTATGGTTTATGGACAGATTGTGGTGGGAATGGTTTTGGAGTTTTCAGATTTCATTGTTAATGATATGAGTTTGATCAAGTATTAGATTGGCTATGGAAGAAATTAGGATCAATTGAGGTAGATTATTAATTAAGGTTAATTAATAATCATTTCGATTAGGGTACTTCCTAATTAGTTGGGATGTGGTTTAGCTAGTTGTGGCATATGTAATTAGCTAAATACAATTTGTGATGCAGGACTTTGGCTCGAGACGAGTACTGCGATGTGGGAATTGCTTAGCTCGATTTACGTATAAAGGCGGGTATTTCTTGCTTTGTTCCTTTTAGTACTTTGACCTTGGTGCATGAACTATTGTTGATAAGAAATTATTTTTATCTTGACTCCACTCTTATTTGTCTCATCCATTTTACTTCCGAAATTTGATTTATTTTAAATCATTTCTTGTTGCTCATGATCGTGAGCTGTGCACAACTAGATACCATGTTTGTATGCTTTGACTGTTGTTTATTTATGTACTATATTGAACCTGATTGCTTATAGTATAACATTATTATATAATATGATTTGCATATTTATTCATCTCATTGCACGCATGTCCATCCCCGCGCCACGCCGAGAGAGTGGTAGTTGGACATGTCGCCTCGCTGTCGTCAGACTCGGCCACCGTGTGGAGTGGCAGAGTGAGAGATCCTGCCAGAGGATCCCGAGATGTAAGCTAGTTGTTAGCTACTATTGCCCGCTCCGCCGGTAGGCTGAGTGGTAGTTGGAGTCATCGACCCGACCTCTCGATCATCTGGGTCATGGTGCGGAGAGTGGGCGGGGAGTGACCATCCGTGCATACGCCAAGTTTATATTTGGTTGTCTTTGCCTATATATATCTTTATTGCATCTTTGTTGTTGTGTTGATATGCTTACTTAGGTTGAGATATATTCTCATTGTAGATGTTTAGTCATTGGAAATTTGTATATACCTTGCTTATTACCTCTGTAGATATGATTAGTATCGCTTCGACCTACTATACCTAGCCTAGGATATGGTTTCAAGTATGAGCATTTATTTTGGTTCTATTATAGTATCGGCTATTCTTCTTATGAGGTTGTATCTACATCTACCACTATGTTATGTTCACTCTTTCCTTACCCGCTGAGTTCCAATACTCACCACCCCACAAAATGGTTTTCTTCGCCGCAATGAGATGAGTCATGGATGCTTGAGAGATGCCAAGGCCCCGTCACACTCGAGGATAGTTTTCGTTTTGGTTTTGTTATCGTTTGTGGTATATTAATTTTGTGTATTTTGTTTTCAACAAGTGTGAATTCATGGGTGAAGTGATATTTATTAATTATTAGTTGTTGGTTTTACGTTCGTATCGTCTTTATGTCTTCGATGTGTTGTCGTACGCTCAACCGTGTAGGTATATTAAATTGCATGGTTGTATTTATTTGTTCTAGCCGATGTAATGATATACTAGTGTTGTGTTTATTTCATTTTGTCCAACGGGTGAAATATATTAAATTATGGTGTATATTTTATATATATATTCTAGGGTGGTGTATATTTGTATGTAGTAATGCATGTAGTCATCTAGGGATTCTTGCTGGATCAGACAGGAAATTTCTTGATCTGATCCTCTGATGTAGTCGACATTCAAGCGACTGGATTTCTCCTGCACATCATACTCGACTTTCACCTAGATGCTTCCTTACTCGCCAGGCTTCCATTTGCTGACTTTCACTTAGCTCCATTTGCCGACTCTCATATCTTCACTGCCGACTCACGGCTTCACCAGGTACCACTAGTCTTTCACCGCCGGACTTTACCTACCTCGCTTCAGTTCCTTCACCTAGCCACCAGACTTCCTTCTACCTAGCCTCTCCCTACACTCTAGGCTCCAGCTTCACCCATAGGTCTTTCACTTCACTCACCAAGATTTTCCAAGTATCCGTCAACCTTGACCTACTTGACTCTTCTTCATTCTTCATAATCTGCACCATCCGTATATGTTGTCTATGTCAAATACATCGAACAAACATCAAGACTCGAGCTTAAACCAAGCTCAGTCAACCAAGTCAACCTTGACATTGCACCAACATAGACTCTCTTCCGCCTTTCTTTTCACTGCGACTAGCTTCACTCCTCACTCCAGATCAAGTATCCGTCAACCTTGGTCAACCTGACTTCTCTTCTTCACTATCCACATGAACAATTGCACTGCAACATCTCCATATGTATTGTCAAACATGTCAAACATCAGAAACGATCACCAACTCATCACCAGTCACCTTGACCTTGACTAGAATATTGCACCAACAATCTCCCCTTTTTGATGTTTGACAATACTTTAAGTTAAGCTAATCTCATAGCCTCAACTCTCCTTCATGCCAATGTAAGAGTGATGATTTCCTTCATCCTCCTTAGAAACTACCTTTAGGTAATGAATGCCTAACCAACCATACATTCTCCCCTATTGGCACACATCAAAAACTCTCCCTCAAGAGTTACCCGCGTTGTTTACAACTTCACGTTGTATTCACAACACATATAACGGGACAATTACCCTACCATTATTCTTAAGGCCATCCTTGAGCATATACCATATTCATGATTCAAATGATCCTCTCGTACCATTGCCATCAAATGCTCATCCGTGAGCATACACCACTGAATAATGAAGATATCCACTCCATTATATTAAAAATGTCCAACCTTGAGCATTGCTAAGAAGGTTAACCACCAGGTGTATGAAAATAGATTTCATGTCCTTAAGTAACTCCCCTAAAGACATGCCGTAACCTCCGTTGCACCAACAATGACTTGGAATCCTAAAACTTTAGAAACCCAAATTTAGAAGTTTTGAGGTTCAAAATGTAATATTGAAACCAAACCCTCAACCTCTACTTAGTCTCCCTTAACCAATCCGTCCTTGTTTTCATCACGAAAACTCCCCTAAATGTATTTTGAGGGGTTAGGAATGGTTACCTAGACTAAAGATGGTTCAAAAATACTGCCAAAATCAGCATTCCCAATCGATTGAGTTGGGTTTCAATCCATTGACTACTAAATCGATCCAGATCGATTCGACATGGATCGATCGGTGATCGATCCAACTTTCTGCTTCCGTCACGAACTCCTCTCAATCGATAATCGATTGAGGCACTCAATCGATCGGGTGATCGATTGAACCAAATTTATTTGAAATTTATTTCAAACTTAATTCAAAATTTACAAAAAAAAAATCATGAAAATTATGTCATTCTATAGCATAATTATCAAGGAAAAATAGTTATCTATAAAAATACTTTCTATTTTCTAAGTTTGACACAAACTTGAAAACTTGTAAAAACTTTAGTGTTTTCTTCTAGTTTGTGCCTAACTTTTCAATAATGATCACTATCAAAAGATAGTCTTCATCAAGGTTTTCCAAAGCATATTTAAAATCTTTTTCAAAACTAATATCCAACCATATTCTTTGGACTCAATGCACATGACTTGTACATTAGCTTTCTCAATGATTGAAAAACACATAACTATGTGTTTTGATGAACCTAAAACTCAAAGGAATACACTAAATCAACATCTTGAGTTTTGTTCATCATCCTAACATCTCACTTGCATCCAATGTGTACTAAAACATATACAAGTCACCTTATAGTTCTTTGTGAGATGTAAAATTTTAGTTTTGCCCTAATCTAGGGATCATGCATATCTACCTAGGCATTTTGAGGTTATGAACATCCACCAAGGATGTTACTTGTTAACAAGTGTCATTTGTCCTTAATTTCAAAGAATTTAAAAATTATGCATGATGCGATATGACATACATCGAAATAAATATTTTCAAAAAGAAATTTATCAGAACTACATGATGTATGTATGACATGACAAATGGTATTTTTCATAAAAACATGAATGTAAAAGCAATGATGTCATGACATATGATGGCAAACACAAGCATGGCAAATTTAGCATAAATAAAATACCTAGAATAACTATCTACGTATCCCTAACTAATAGCTAAATTTTAAATTAAACCTAGATTGATCATTATCTTCCTAAGAAAATGCCAAAACCCCAATTTGACATTTCTTTGATTTCTATCAGATTTGTGCCAATTTAAATAAGTTCATATCTCAAAATTTGATTGGCACATTCTTACTCTTTAAGAGTAAAAATCAACTTAACATTTCTTTAGGTGTAAAAATTTCTCAACCTATGGCACATCTTACCCTTACCAAGAGTAAACCATCAATCCTTATCATTTTCAAAGATTAACACTAATCTTGAAAATGCTCTTAGAGTGCCAACTTCATCATGATTTGGTTAACTACCCTTTCAATTAGAGTTGACACTCTCTAACCCATCTAAGGGGTAGAGAAAAATGCTCTTAGGAACCAAAAACCTATTGGTGCTCCTTGGATGCTTTAGGTATTCACTAGGAATAGCTTCCCTAGATACCTTCCTAGTGACCTTGGTAGGCTTCTTAGAGGCCTTGGTCACATTTTCTAGGTCAACCCTAGGGATTGCTTCCCTTGTGACCTTCTTAGTGACTTTCGTAGACTTCTTAGAAGTCTTAGTCATATTTGTTATTGCAAAAATACTTCTAGGGATGACTTCCCTTGTATTTTTATCTTGATCATTCGAACTAGGGTTGGTTCCATAATTATATGGAACCATATGGTAAGAAGGCACATCCTTTTTGGTTTTAGGTTTGTATCCCAAACCTCTATGACCCTTGGATGGCCCTTGTTGTGCTAAACTTAGATTTTGCTCATTTTGCCCTTTAGGATATTTTCCATTCTTTTTAGGGTCTTTTCTAATTTATCAAGTCTTGACCTCAAGACTTGATTTTCTCTCATTAAATCCTTAGATTTTGATTTTTTCCTTAAATCCTTGAGCATTTTTATTTCTAGAATTATAACTATGGTCCTTAGTGTTATTGCCTAAACTTTTACCTACCTTCCTAACCCTAGGTGTGGTAGTCTTAGCATGGAGAGCCATATATTTTTCTTTAATGCTATCATGCTCCCTATTTTTATGGTAAATAGCATTAAAATGATAAAAATTGGAATTAGCATGCTTTTTACCATTATTTAAAGGAGTAGGTTCAATAAATGATACCTTTCGTTTTACCTTGGAGGCTCCCCCTTTACTCATGCTTCCTCCTTGAGCCTTGACCGCTTTCTTCCTCTTGAGACATTGACTTCTATAATGTCCCTTTTGATTGCAAGAGAAGCACACAATGTGCTCCTCACTCTTCTTTGTTGTAGGAGCGGTCTCTATGGGCTTCTCCTTGCCCTTTGGTGCCACTTGACCCTTTTTCTTGGCCAATTTAGGGCACTTGCTCTTATAATACCCATGTTCCCTACACTCAAAACATATAATATGATTTTTATTCTTAATTGAAACATTTATACCTTCATGTGTAGGGATGACCTCTTCTCCTTTTGATCCGGAGGTAGAAGCTTCCTCTTGATCCGACAATGATGCTCCTCCAATAGATTTGACTTGACTTGTGGAGGATGCATTGTCTTCTACTCCATTTGACTCTGATGTAGAAACTTCTCCTTCTTCTTGATCCGGTGTTAACGAAAATCACTTCCCCTCAATCCTAGAGGTGGATGCTTCATCATCTTCATCTTGTACATGGAACAAAGAGTATGCTCCCTCTTTGCTCTTTTCATTGCATTCCTTTGAAGATGAGGCTTCTTGGACTTCTTCTTCGGAAGTTGAGCATCTCTCAACTTCGGAGTCCACTTCCTCTCGATCTTGACCCACTGAGTCGCCCTCTTTGGGTTCTTCTTGAATTGGTACAGTGGAGGGGATCTCATGAATCGTTGCTAATTTTCTCCAAAGCTCCTTGACATCTTTGAATTCTCCGACTTGAGCCAAAATATTGCTTGGCAATAAATTGACCAATAGCTTGGTCACTTTGTCATTTGCCTCGCTTATTTGAATTTGTTATTGGCTCCATTTGCTCTTCTTTAAGATCTTGCCTTTTGAATTCTTTGGAGCTTCGAAGCCTTCCATTAGAGCAAACCATTGCTCTATCTCCATCATAAGCAAATTCTCGATCCTTGATTTCCAAGAATCGAAGCTTGTAGATACATATGGTGGAGGCACCCTTGTGTCGAATCCAAGTCCATCTTGGAATTCCATTTTGAAGTTGAGCCTTTTGATTAAGTCTTGGACTTGTAGAATTGCACCAACTGCTTCACCGTCTAGCTTTTGCCCCTTCCGACGATGACTCCGGTGAAGAGCAACCTTGCTCTGATACCACTTGTTGGGACCGAAATGTAGCTAGAGGGGGGGGGTGAATATTGCGTATGCAGGCTGCGTTGCTTGTTTCTTGTGATGAAATGAAAAATATACAAAAAACAACACTCAACGCTAACACTAAGGATTTTAGTATCCACCTCAAGGAGGTGACTAATTCAAGGATCCACACACTCGCACCTCCACTATATACGCCTTTTCGACCACCAAGAGAGGAAGGAAAACCCTGATACAATACAAAAATAAATAAGCTTACAAAGCAAATAACCCTAGCTTCTTCTTATCAGTCTCTTGACTTGGAAATGCCTAACCTTCCAAGAACCTTCCTCGAGAACTTGAAGCTGCGGAAAGTGGACTAGGCGGCTGATCATTGTGACAAGCGCTTAGCGGAGAAAGAGCTAAACTGTCAATTATTGATCGGATATCGATTGGGAGGAGTCGAACGATTCGATCAAGCAGTGCCTCAGTCGGATCCGAAATCGAGGTTCCGTATCCAATGCACCATGAACTGACCCGTCGATCGGTTGATTGATTGATCATTGTTGCGCCTCCACTCCCGATTGAAATCACCGAGCAACTCTGTCATCTGGGCATTAATCCGAAAACGATCCAGTCGTTCCTAAACCAACATCCGGTCAACCATGGCCTGTTGGTATATCATGCCTAGCATCCGGTCACCTTGACCCTAGAACTCCCTCACCAGAGTCAATCCCTTTAACCCACTTGGTCTTTCCTCGTGTGTTTGGTCATCCTGACCGGACTTATCTCCTCCCGTGTCCGATCAGATCCACAGGATTTCCCTGTATCCGGTCAATCCGTCAGACACCTGGTTCCCAACACGGTGTCTCGAACTTGATCCATCTGGATTTCTGCCTCTTTGGCTTCACTGCCAGGGACTTTCACCTAGTTTCACTCATTAGGATTTTCCTACGCCAGCTTCACTCATCCTTCGACTTCTTTGACTTCACTCCCCAGCTTCCTACTAGGTCACCGGCTTAACCTTCACCAGGTCTTCCATGCTTCGGTTCACTCACCACCAGACTTTCCCATCTTTTCAGCTTCACTCCTTCACTTTCGCTTACCTCCACTCCAGGACTTTCCCATCCGCTTGGCTTCACTCGACTTTCCAGGTCCAAAGTATGGTCAACCTTGACCTACTTGTCTCTTCATCACACCAAACTGCAATCTTCATGTATTGTCAAACATCGAACAAACATCAAGACTCGAGCTTGAACCAATAAGCTAAACGTGACCAACGAACCACTTTCAACGGGGATAGTCCAACATCTATAGGCAAGTTCCCATCATAACTCAGTCAGCTTGAGTGTCGGTCAGATCTACGGGACTCAGTTCCACACCTCTAGGCATGACTCCCTATCTGAGTGGACTTTATGTCGACTGGACTCCCTGGCCAGGGTGAGAACAACCCTACCGGCTGGGACAAAACCTCTAGAGTAGTCCTATCTTATATATAGAGGGTCCCATCAGGACTAAACATTAATAGTTATTACTCATTAATGATAATCACCATTATTAATGTATAAAACATTGAAGCAAGGAAAGATGAGAAGATAACAGAAGCAATTATAAAGGAAAATATGTTGGGAGATTGTTGGTGTAATCATCCCTGAGTCAAGTTTGACCTGTTTAGCTAAACTTGAGTGGGGTTGAGTTTAAATTTTGATGTTTGGACAATATGTTGTGGACAACATGTTTGGACAATAAGTTGTGGACAACATGTTTAGACAATATATTTGGACAATATTTTGTTTAACAATATGTGAGAAAGATCAAGTAGATCAAGGAGGACCAGTACTTGACTTGACTGATATAATCCTAATCGGAGGTTAGGTAAATGAAAGTTTAAGTGGGTCAAGTAAGATCACACGTTGGTAAGGGCAAGACGAACGGGATGGTTGGTAGAAGAAGAAAAACTAAGTGAGTTAATGTTGACCGGACATTTGGTGTGAAAAATCTTGGTGAGTGAAGTCGAGTAGTGAGAGAAGTCTTGGTAGTGAAGTCGAGTAGTTAGGCAGATGGAAAGTCTCGGTGGGTGAAACCAAGCAGTTGAAAAGTCTTGGTGAGTGGAGCCAGACAGTTGGAAAGTCCTGGTGAGTGAAGCCAAGCAGTTGGGAAGTCTTGATAAGTAAAGTCAAGTGGGAAATGTTCTGGTGAGTGAAGCCAGACATTGAAAAATCTAGATAGGTCAAAGGTTGACTGGACACTTGGTGTTTGAAAGTCTAAGTGAGTCATAGAGGACCAAAAAATTAGCACGAGAAGAGAAGTTTAAGTGGATCATTGAGGACTATACACTTAGCATGAGGAGAGAAGTCCCATCACGAAGAGGGGCGGTGAATCGATCGAGTAATAAATTCAGCGAGAACCCAATATTGTTCCGAGTAAACAGAAGGGTTCTTAATCGATTAGGTGATCGATTGGGAGGAGAAAATCACAACAAATAGGAACTTCTTAATCAATTGGTTGATCGATCAAGAAGAGTTTTTTGCGAAGCACAGTAACTTCCTTGTGAGAGCATAGAGGCGATTTGAATCGATTGGGTGATCGATCTAGAAGTGTGTAACCGATAAAGTGATCGAGTGGGAGAAAGGAAAAAGTGCCATTGCGAGGTTTGGACAGCTGGATGCGCTCAGATCTGCCGTGGCAATCGATTGGCGATAAGGTCAATCAATTGAGAATCCTAGATCGCGAGGTATAAAGGTGTTTGTGAAGATTCAAACCGTGGATATTCTCTCTACACTCTCTGCCGGTTCTTGGAAGATTCAAGGCGAAGTGCTTCTACATTTTTGAGTTTATAAGAGACAATTATAAGCAATAAGAAAGTGCAAAAAGAAAGATTCAAGTAATGTTGTGTATTTATTGTATTTGCTTTCATTTGTTGTTGTATTTGTGTGTTCTTGTGAGAACAAGTGTATGAAGTTTCTCCGCCTTTGGATTGTTTCCGAAAAGGAGTAATTTCATAATGGATGAGATAGTGAGGAAAGCAGACCTTTGGATTAGTCATCTCAAGGAAGTGGATATCAAATAAAATTAAGAGCGTTAGCATTGTGAAATCTTTGCTTTGATTATCCACTGCAAATCATCATTAAGAAACGAGTGGAGCTACTCACTCCCCTCTCGCTCACATTGGTCCTAACAAAATATTTTGCCTATATTTAATACGGTCTCACTTAATGTCAAAAAATTAAAACAAAGATAATTTCTAATTGCAATTAATGCAATTTCATTAAATATTTAAAGATGGAAGACCATTTAAAAAGGTATAAAAGGATATCCCAAATATAAAGGACATAAGTGAAAATAACATCTCTAGATTCCCCTCTACTTTAATTCTCATTTTTACCATTGCTTTTGACTTAAGCATCGAAATGAGAACATCAAGGGAATCTCTGGTGTCCTTCTAATCTTGTGTACTTATTTTTTTTTCATCTTCAGGATCTGAGAGTGTGGTCGATGTGTTTATCAGTTCACTGAGTTGTCTATTTTGAGAGTGTGGTCGATGTGCTTATTTATTCATCAAGTTATTTTAAAAATTTGGGTGCATGATCAATAATAATAATAATAATAAATTATTATTATTATTATTATTATTATTATTATTATTATGTTGTATCTTGAAAACGTAGAAGCGGGCCGAGGCGTTGGATGAGTCGGGCCTGCGAGGGATTGTCTGGCCCGATTAAGTTAAAGTTCAGTCCCGTTTCCAGTAAAAATCAAGAAAATAAGCGACTTCATAGTTTTTAAACAAGACGCCTTTTTTTTTGCACCATTTTTTTTAAAAGGATAAAGAAAATAGGGAAAAAAAGGGCACATTTTTGCAATCAGTAGAGGCCTTTCGAATTCCGGAGATCTGAGTCACCGCGTCCCCCAAATTAACAAAAAAGAGAGGGAAATCCGAGCGGTCTCGGGCGGGAGATTTGTTGCTATTTCCCTCTCCCTCTCCATCCATCTACTCAAAGATCTCTCTATCAATCTCTCTCGAAGCCGCATCGAGCCCCTCAGTAGACCAGAAGCCGGGCATCACGCATTCCTCCTCTCTTTTTTACTTCGCCTTTGGCATTCCTTCGTTTTCCTATTGCAATGGCCGCGAAGCGAAGAAGACGGGCCGGTTCGACTGGGAGCACCTCATCGGAGGAAGCCGTGGTGATCGTATTTGACTCGGAGCGTCATCAGCTTGAGCGGCTCCGGCTTCGGCAGCGGTGGGAGCTGGCCTCTGTGTTAAACTTCTTGCATGTGTGGTTTCTATCGCCTTTTTCGTTGCTCTGTCCCTTGACTTGTAGTGAAATGTTTTTCTTGGATATGTTATCCTTGTTTTTGGGGTTGCTTACTGATCGGTGTGGGTTCAAGGTTTTTGAGCCGGTCATTCAGAGCGACTTGAACATTTCTGCGGAAGAGATTGAAACCGCTTTGATCTCAGTGAATACTGACCTGGGTCGGATACACGTCTCTCTCCTGAAGGTTTGCATTCTTCTTTACGTATCTAAAAAGTGTTTTACGCCCGACATTTGTTCGTTGTGGAAGTCCTTCAAAGAACAATTTATCAAGCCTTCACTAGGAAGGAATATCCACCCCCGAAACCCTTTTATCGGATGGATGGTTATATTCTATGTATTCTACTCATTCCAATCAGGTGACAAATTGTGGCTGGTAATGGTGTGATTGCTCTATGCAAAATCTGTAAGTTTTGCCATTTGTTTTCTGGGCTCAATTGTCTAAGCTTTGCATTTTGGTTATTACAAGGACCCAACTGACTTGGGCATTAGCAAACGTGTGAAGGTAGATCAACAAGTGACCTCTCCTTATCCCAGCTAACATTAATGCACATGATTAAGAAATTTTTATTTGAGTATTACTTGTGACATAGAGCTTAGGGCATCTCCAATCGTTAAAGCTCTAAATGGAGTCTCCAACATTGTAAAAGCTCTAAATGGAACCATGTAGTTGCATGACTCTATACATATTATATCAATTTGGATACAAAAGAGCAAGTTAGAGTTTCACTATTACTCTTAAACTATAAGCTTCAAACCTCACCTCTACAATAGTTCAAGCTTTTTATTGATCTTTTTTGATTTTAGAAACCTCTCACAAACCTTGCATTGGAGATGCTCTTAATATCACTTTTGAAATAGTCTTCATATACTTAAATGTATTAAAATCCATGTGGCTGATCAATAGTCAGGAACGACATGGCTTGTTAATGTTTTAAATGAGGTCATAATTAATTCTGTACCAGAAAATGATAATAGAGAGGTGGTACTTCTAAACTTGTTTTGTACTGGTAAGCAGTTCCTTAGCTCAACTGGCAGAATGTGTATATCCCTACCACATCCAAAGGGATAGGAGAAAAGTTTGTCAGACATTAGACATGAATACTCTTGTCATGTTCTCTCTGTATGCCCCTCCTATAATATAGGTTAAATATATGAATAATAAGATATTCTAACCTACAAAAAAGATCTTTGTTTTGATTGTACAAGGAGTTAAGGACATTGGTTATGATAGAGCATTATATGACATTATGATTCTACTTTGTTTTGATTTATGATACTTAATGGAATCAATTTCTTGCAATTTAATTATGCTCATAAGCTGGACTTATATTCTTGTGATTGAAATTGCAGGGGATACCACCTGTAAGCAAAAATCTCAAAGACAATGACGCATGGATAACAATAGTTTGCAAGAAGCTTGATCCCTGGTGGCCATGGGTGGGTGAAAGTGATTTTTTATTTTTATTTTTTCTCTCATTGTACAATTACCTAACTACCATTCTAAGAGAATAAATATCACTTGGTAATATTGCTTTTTTAGGTTTCTGAAGGAGAAAATCCACTTAAGCACAATCATGGGTGTGTTTGATCATCCAATCTCTCTCTTTTTTTCTTTGCGATCATCCTTCATTGATGCAGTGAGGCTAGCTGTTGAAGACAATTGAATGATACCATCTTTGTTTGTCTAGGGAGGAGATAAAGAAATACAAAGAACTTGATCCATCAACCCGCTTGGTGATACTGAGAGCACTGTGTGAAGTTCGGGCTGAGGTATATTTGAATACTGATCATATAGAGGACATTTTTGTTTTCCCACGTTATGCATTCCCTTAATGTTATGCCCAATATAGTACTTTGCCAGGCTTGTTTCATAAGAAAAAACTTGTATTGCATCCCCTAACTATATAAAAATTATTATCTTATCTACAACGTCTTTTAATTTCTTATCATAACATTGATTATGTTCATTTCCCATTCTTAATTATTTAAAACATTATTAGAGTTTTTAATGTGCAGCAAGATGATGTAATTAGGCACATAACTGATGCGTTGAAAGCAGGAGAGCAACTCACTACTTTCCGGAAAGAGAAAATTAGCAGTGATGAGAATGGAATCACTTATTGGTACAAATCTCTGAACAATTTTGGTGGTCATTGACTTTGTATAGCAGCTTTTAATCTTTTGTAATTCAGTTATAACAGCTGTTTTTTATTTTCTAATTTGAAGGTATGATGGGGATCCTAAGATTGGTCATAGGTTATACAAAGAAGTAGTTCAATTTGACTCAAAAGCCAAGTTGACAGGGAAATGCAGTTCTATGCTATCTGAATGGGAAACTATAGCAACTAATCTTAAAGAATTTCGTGAAACATCAGTAAGGCTAATCTCTATACTAGTCTTTTAGTTGGAGAATTTAAGGAATCTACAAGTGATGCCTTCATGTGCAGGAGAAACTATCTTCTAGCATGTCTAAAACAGAAGCTTTTGTTGCCAAGAAATTAAGGGAAGACGTCCTTCCTGTACTCGAGGAGATTCAGAAGGTTAGACCCTTTTATTGTTTCTTTGTTATTAATGTCTAAATCTTGCCTATGCCCTTTTCATATTCATGCCCTTTAATTAGTGTTTTTTTTTTTGCAAACATTTGATCGTGGCCACAGAAAAAAGAGAGGATAATCAAAAGGAAGCAAAGACATGCTGCATCTTTAGATAATTTTCAAGCTATTCCTAGAATTGGGATTAATCGTATCTGCAGGCAGCGAAAGCCAGTTAACTACACTTACGGTATTGTACTGGTCCTGGTTGTGCTTTGCAAGAATTTAAATTAGTTCTTTTTATACATCTTTACTAGCAGTCTGTTTCCTATTTTATCTTGCTTTTAATTTTCTGATATGTTTCAAGGGATTATTGCATAATTAAATTTGTTATATTGTTAACGGGGTTGATAATGATACTTGTATAACATCATGATTTGATTTGAGATCATTTATCATAGAGTTGAACAGCAAAAGCGAAACCTCAACCTCCACTACTTCTATACTAATAATCAGTAAAACATTTTTTTATTATTTTTGCTGTGTTTTATTGATCAGAAATTTCTTTTATGTTATTTTCTTTCTAATGTTTATCCATCCTGCTGTACTATAGTAGAAGGTTACTTAACCATCTTTGAGCCTTCTCCATTCTCTTAACTTGTGTAGGTTGAAAATCGTATCTACATTAAGTTCAGGTCCAACTTAGATTCAGAAGTTTAAAAATGTTTAATTGTTTTTTCAGAAGTATGTATGGGGTGCATATTCCGAGTGCTAGCTAGTAATATTACTGATGCTATTATGTGGTTCCCAGAAAGCATTATGTCTTTGGGAGGATATGGCTAAAACTAATATTACTTCAAGAATTCTTTTGTCATCCTCTTTTGTGTTTGGCTCTAACTTGAGCTTCTTTTACAGATGATTTTGATCGGTCAATATCTGAGGCTATTGTCCAAATGTCAAAGTAAGTCAAATGGCTTTCTTGTTACTGAGGTTTTCATGTGAAATTTTAAGCATATGCATGCTACTGTACGTGGTAGGAATATATATAAAACTTTATTTCTAAGAAGGCCACAATTTCTCCCTTCAATTAAGTGATTTTTTTTTCCTTCTAGAATGTCAATTTCCTTCACCAAATTATGCATATTCATGCCTTCGGACTGTGCTATTAATCCAAATCTAGCATTATATTTCCCACTGACTTGCTCTACGTGCATTAATTGTGGACAGGAAATTGCCCACCATCCAAAGGGAGCGTGGTGGTGGCAAGCAAGATGCGATTGTTTCCTGTATCGAGAACCAAGGAGATGATAAGAGAACTGACGAAACTGATTACGACGCCATGGATGCTGAGTTTGTCAATAGCAATTTAGATAATGGCAATGCTGAGCAAGAAAGCAGTCTTCCAATCCAGATACAAATAGGTGATAGAGAAAAATTTGACAGTGGAAAATTAGGTTCTCGTGGTAATCTCAATCAAAGTGCAGAGAAGGCTCATGCAAAAATGAGGAAAAGATTGAGACAAAGACCTACAGCTAATCCCGATTACAGTTCTGCTGTTGTTCCTGATTCTGATGATGACGTGGCGGATTTTAGCTGAGCAAAGCATGTGCCGACTTTCATGTAGGCTTCATGTTATAGTGATTAATCATAGGTGGAACTTATGAACTAGTAACTCATTTTGGTAACGGCTGAATGTTTCCATCAGCTAGCTTTAAAGAGTTTAGTTTTGGCCACCATATACTCTTCTTTGCGACTGCAAGTTAGAATTTAGTTTAGTTGTATATAAAACCTAACAAAGATCTAGTGAACTGTGTTGCTTCTTTAGTGTTGCTATTTGCCAGTTTTCCTGCAAGTGATTTCTTTGAATCGGTGACATGTCACTGATTATTTGGATACCAAAAGATTATACATAGTTGGTTTATATATGATGGGCAATAACTCCAAAAAGACTGAGGAATGTGGAAATATCACGAGACATGTGGATTATGAACACAATAGCAGTCAGCAAAGAAGATTGCATCCCACATTGAACCAATCCTTCAAACGCAACCACACAGAATATGATAAACCAATGCAATATCCTAACTATTCTGACTACAAAATTTTCTAGACGAACGACCTGGCTTCTAATTTAATTATTCTTCTTGGCAACGGGTTCTTTGGGTTGCTTATTTGAATCTGAAAAAATGATAAACACCAAGACTTCAGGAAGAAGCCCTTAACATGCACATGTAACTGAGAGGCAATTAAAGAGGATAGCATAATTGTACACTTGAGACAAATTAAGTAGGTTGATTTGGAAAACTCCTGCACTCGCTTGGAGTTTTCCACACACACCCATGTCTCAACAAGTTCAACATAGTTCTTGTGAGGACAAAATTGTTCTAAATTTCATCATTTCAAGACCTAATCTAATGTTAATATCAAAGCTTAGTCGTCTTCAATTTCCCACTGTTAGCTATATATTTTTCTTATTGCATAATTCTGACCAACCGTGGCAAATTGTTTTCTGATTAATTAGGCACTCAGATCTACTAATTATATTTTGAAAAACATAGTTATATGGTGTTCAAACGTTCTAATTTTCAGAGAAATATAATGGAACATCATTTGTTATATTCACGCTCTCTCTGATACACAATCATGTTTTACCATAAATCTTCTGATTTTCAGGCATATATATAATATCATTTGACAAAATATGATTCTGCACTTTGAAGTGTCAAAACTCAAACAAAAGTAAAAACAGCCAGAGTCACAACAAACAAAGGTTATTGTACTCACCTGATGTGTTTCTCATTTATAGTTCATATCTTGTTGATTATATGAAGAGAGGTAAATTATGGATTAGTTTATAATTGACCGTCAAGTGGTAAAGGTGAGAGGAGTTTTTCCATGAGGACATGCACTTGTCAAGAATTGATCTCTACCCTATTATAATAAATCTATTACTCTTTAATCAACTAAAAAAAAACATGAGTGAAACTAATAACAAGACTGGTTTAGACTTTTGGCGGTTTCCAATGGACACTACTCCATTAAAGCTTGATGGTTGACGAGACTTAACTAATAATACCTTGTAGAGTCCAGCGAAGGGGTATGGATATTTTCATAAGAAAAAGTTAGAAAAGGTTTTCTATAAAGTATTTTGCAAAATTGAGACGTTTTTTAATCAAAAGGAACCTTTTTCTAGGACCTTGGCCCATAAGGTTTTGAGGCCAGTATGACTTCAGAGTTAAAAAAAAAAAACATTTTTTCATACTAAATTAACCCGTGTTAAAATTTAGTTGAATGATTTTGGGAGATTTGATAACTAAGCCTATATGCTACAAATATCATAGTCAATGATGCTCCTTATGATTATTGTCGGCATGCTTTAATTTATTCATACAATTAGTTGGTCAACATACAATTAGTTTGTTCATACAACTTATTGGCTCCTTAATTTCAAACATGTTTCTGTGCGTCAAGTTCCATATTCACTTTGGCATCTATGCTGCTTTCTTGTGGTATTTTATACAATCATGTCAGTTTTTTTCATTCTATTTTTTATTATTGATGCAGATCTTTTCTTTGTCCATACCTGAAATTGGCTGTCTCGGCGCAAAGGATTATTGTGAGTTTTTTCATGATCATTCAAAGGAAGACAGTAATATTTTGAACCATAATAAGAAATTTATTGTATGCATCAAAATCATTGGTGCAGTTTATCTTGATTCTTATTCTTAAATAGAGATGTGATGGTCCTCTCAGGATGATACGATAGTTAAAACATGGGATGTTGTCATATGAGATCTTGGGATCGAAACTTGGCGCATCTGAGCATGCCTTCCTCTATACCTTGATCACCTGCACTAATAGCTAGTAGCTACCCGTGATTTATCTTCTCCGTGTTGGCTTAGGGACAGGGGCGCTGGGTCTAGAGAATCACCTTTTGCCACTGGAATAGGGACGTGATGGTCGTCCTAGGGCATAACTGAGTTGGTTATCACGTGACAAATTTGTTGGATATATGTGAATGAAAAAGAAGTGAAAGAGGAAAGAAACTTTCCATTGTGAATGAGACTTTAGTCCCATATTGGGAGTTTTAAGACATATTAGTTGGTTTATATTAATTCACATGTTTTGATGTTGTGAATAAATGCATGGGGGGAGATTCTCTCTCATGTGTGGGTGCATGGAGGGGGTGCAAATCTAGGGTCTAGATTGTACTGAATCATGTTGACTCGTGTGCAAGCGCAACTTGACGGCGATTCGCACTGGCCACTTGATCATTTTGTCATTTGGTTGCTCAGCTTCACGGTCTGCTTTGTCCGCTCGACTAATCTACCTAGATAGCCGACCTATGTCATGGGAAATGAATAGAGATGTGATGATAACCCTTCTAAAATGTTTTTTTAGTTTTAAACATCATTTGTACGTGTCTAGTTTCACTCTTATATGATTTTCTGTAGGACACAGCTTTATTTGATCAAGAATACTTGTTAGTTAGCGTATCTCCATATTCATGCACTCCCCACATTTCAATAATTAGTTTCTTGATATTTCTGATTCTAGGTAATGATATTCTAGCTTGACATCATAATTCATGAGAATCTATAAGATTACTGCAAGTCTGCAACTGTGACTCATTCAGCGTCTTTGCTTAAGTGCAACCTTAATTTATTATTTTTATTATTATTTTGCAGTGAGGAAGGCAAGATAAGGAAGTTTTAAATGGCACCGGATATTTCTTTAATCACAGTAATTCGCTAATTTCCCACATTTTGAATTCAAATCGGATTTTTTTTTCCTCCATATGATGCAATCTGTCATTCCTCGACAGTCACTCTTTAAATTTCTGTGTTTCTCATCTGTTAATTAACACTAAAAATGTTCATCCAGACTTTTTAAATCCTATATGCAATCTATTTGTGCTATTCAAACTTAGAGCCGTACAGCAGATAAATGTTCTTTGGTTTTATGCCTTTGAAACCTCAAACTAGTAACTAACTAGTCTTGCCTGTACGCAAGCATCCATAAAATCTGCATCAAACAGTTTTGTTATTTTTTACTTTAGTTCATCTCATTTCTTTCGATCAAATTATTCCATGCGTTCTTAATTTTTGATAATTTTGCTATGGTTAATCCTACTGGAAAAAAAATCTCCATTTGTTCGTAACGATTTCTTCCGTTTCTGCCTTTTTTCTGACAAATGCATGCATCATTTTGCTTTTCTATGAGCTACACAATATTGGCTACTTACAAAATTCTCGGCATTTGGCTCCGACTCTGTCCGGAAGGCTTGGCATGGTCTGTTTCAGATGTTCAAAATCAGCCGTTGAATATGAATGACAGCGTAAACTTACCAATCAGAAAACCGGAGTTTGACTATTCGTAACTCAGCTTTCAATGTATGGAATCATTCCTTCCTTTAAAATAAATACATTTCAGTAAAATCTTGATTATCTATTTAAAATTATCAATAAAATTTTTATTTAATTTAAATAATCTATGATTTTTTGAATAATATTTCATATTTGATATATCAGTAAAAGGGACATGAAATTTAAAATCGGAAATCTTAGAAAATTAAGGGGGCGTTTGGTACGCGCGTTTTCCATTTTCATTTTCTGGAAAACGCGCGTTTTCTGAAAAACAGTGTTTGGTTTGCGTTTTCCGCGGGCATTTTCTAAAAAATTGGCTATCGTTTTCTAGAAAAACAGAGAATGACAAAAAGTCGTTTTCTGCTTTCTAGAAAACGTGCGTTTTCCAGAAAATGAAAATGAAAACGGTGCAAACCAAACGCACCCTAAAATTAAAATGAAAATTTTTGGATTAATGAAAAATTAAGATTTTTCTTAATTCCGGGATTAATGAAATTTTTTTATCTAAAATATCCTCCAATAAGAGAAAAATGTGTTAAAAAAAATAAAAATTTTAAACAAAATAAAAAAAATAAAAAAATATTTAAAAATAAAAAAATAGAATAGAAAAGATGAAAAAATGTAAAAAATAATAAAAATGTAAAATATATATATAAAAATAGATAAAAAATAGAAAAAACATAAAAAATTAAAAACATAAAAAATAAAAAATAAAAAACGTAAAAAAAAATAAAAGAAACATAAAAAACTTTAAAAAATTGTAAAAAATAAACAAACGAAAAAAATAAAAAACTTTAATTTTTTTTAAAAAATAAAAAAATTAAAAAAATGAAAAGAAATAAAAAATAAAAAACTACATAAAAATAAAGAAAAATATGGAAAAGAAAAAATAAAAAAAATATAGAATTTAAAAGATATATATGGTTAGTTATAAGGATAATATATTAAAATATTAAATTATGTTATTTATTAAAATTTTCAAATAAATAAATTTTTATTGTATTAAATCAAATAATATTTATTTATATTTTATTTCTCATAATTTTGATTATGTGATTATTAAATAAATATATAATCAAAATTATATATGATAATTTAGAAAAAAAAAACAAAAGATATCTAATTGTTCCTATGCATGAAGACGTCATAAAAGCCTCCCATCGTTGTCACACAGTTCATACCCCACAAGATCGCCGCCACCGGCCACGGCTCCATCGCCGCCGCCTTATAACTGAATATTTCGGTGAGCATCGAGGCCAGCAGCCAGACAACCACCTTTAGCAATCCTTTGACCCGCTCGTTGGCCCCCTCGAATCTCCTCATGCACCAGAAGAGGCAGAGGAAGTCGAGGTACGACGCAACAATGAAGGCGACGACCCCAGGGTTGTCGATGGACCTACGCTCCGCGATGGCGATGTTGAAAGTCAAGAAGGCAAAAACGTCGAGGGAGAACCAAGAGAAGAAGGACTGGTCATCTTTACCGTCCTTGGACTCTCTGAGAAAATAATCCCTCCACGTCATTAGTGAATGATATCCTATCTGATTCTAGGCTAACATCTGGTATCAGAGCCTTAGCATTAGATCCTATTTTTATGGATCTCGTGGTTCGTGCTCTTATCATTTGTGATGACAGACATTTTTGTGGAATCGTGGATTCTTGGGTGTTCTATACTGCTAAGGCTCTGATACCAAATGTTAGCCTAGAATCGGATAGGATAACACACCCAAAGCATCCAGCACACAAGAAGAAACAAGAAGAATAAGATAAATAGGAACTTCACTTATGAAAGGAAACTTTACAATGAGATGCCTTTTACATGCCTCTACAACCCTTTATATAGCATCACAAATGATAAGAGCACGAACCACGAGATCCTTAAAAATAGGATCTAGATGAGATCCATAAAAATAGGATCAAGATTCATAAAAATAGATAGACCAAGTAATAATTAATTATCAAGAAAAAAAAAATAAAAATAAATAACTAATGACGTGAAGGAATTATTTTCTCATAGGCTCCTCGGGGGACGGGGGCAGTTTTCCCTATGCATGAAGACGACATAAAAGCCTCCCATTGTGGTCACGCAGTTCATACCCCACAAGATCGCCGCCACAGGCCACGGCTCCACTGCTGCCGCCTTATAACTGAACATTCCTGTGAGCAGCGAGGTCAGGAGCCAGACAGCCACTTTTAGCAACCTTTTGTCCCGCTCGTTGGACGCCTCGAATCTCCTCAGGCACCAGAACAGGCAGAGGAAGTCTACGTAGGACGCGACGGTAAAGGCAACGGCCCTGGGGTTATCGATGGACCTAAGCTCTGCGATGGCGATGTTGAAGGTCAAGAAAGCGAAGGCGCTGAGGGAGAGCCAAGAGAAGAAGGGCTGGTCGTCTTTACCGTCCTTGGGCTCCTCCGGCAGACGGGATGCTGCCGGAGACGATGGTTGGTGTGAGTGAGCAGCTTCTGGCTGTGGTGTGGCCATGCCTCACGATGCGTGGAGAAGCTATGTTTTATAGCAGAAAAAATTGACTAATAGAAATTATATAAATAAACAGTGGAAATTTCAACTTCTTGTGACTCGGTTGAAAGTTCGCGGCTTCGAGGAAGCTTCGTATATTCAGGTCGGATCGTACTCGAAAAGACGCCGGCAAATCATAACATTGTCACAATCTTATGACATCATATCCAATGTTTTGAAAATCGGTTATTGAATCGGTGGGATGACTAAGTCAAGATTTAACCGATCGAATCGAATCTATAGTTCAATCATATATATATATATATATATATATATATAATATCATGCTTTAATCATGATTAAATCATAATATCATGCTTTAATCATGATTAAATCTATGATTTTAACTGATTTCGAATGAATTTAACTGGTTTTAAATGGTTTTGACCGATTTTGACCGATTTTTTTGAGGTTTTCGACTTTAATGGTGAACCAGACCAGATGAAGAGTCAATTCGCGGTTCAACCGGTCAGACCAGCTGGTCCGATCCGATTTTCTCAATACTGATCATACAATACATCATATATTTAGATTATTTTTCTAAATAAAATAACCCTGGTTTAGAATTCATTATATAGATTTATTTATTTATCCTACTTTCTTTTTAATAATAATAATTGAAACAATCTCTAATTAATTTATCAATTGAAATTTATTATATTTGGTATCGCAACCAATACCGATATGAATCAAATAGGAAAAATAATATTTCTAATTCTATTATATTTCTATAATTACGATTGGATATCTTATTTAATCTTTCTTTATTGTTTTAAACAACTTGTATAAATAAGCCTATTAATTTTAGTAATAAGATTATCAAAAAGTCTTATATTATTTCTTTCCTCTACCTATTAATTTCTACATGATATCATAGCCAAGTTCTCTTTCTTACTGGGGCAAAAGCTTGTTTGTCTGTTTTTTTCACCACCGTTTGGCTTTTATTTTTCAAAAAAAAAAAAAAAAACCGCAAGAAAAAAAACATAGAGAAAAAAATGAAAAAAAAGAAAAAAAAAACGTGAGGAAAAAAATGAGAGAAAAAAAAGAAAAAAAATAGTAGTGAAAAAAAATGTCTTCTCTTGAGTCTACTGATATTTTTTCACTGTCATAAAATCCTTCTTTTTCAATTCCTATGGTTTCTTCTTTCTCCGTTAAACTTGACCAGGATAATTATTTACTATGAAAATTACAATTTCTTCCTTTATTTTGTGTTCATAATTTACTTGGTCATGTTAATGGTAGGTTATCTTCATCTCAAAAAGATGATTCATCCTATACTATTTCATTTAAGAATGATCAATTAATCTTGACTTGGTTAATTTCATCAATTACTGAGTCTATACTTCCTATGCTCGTTGGGCTCAACACTTCGCGGCAGGTTTGGGAAGCTCTTGAGTATTTTTTTGCATCTCACTCTCAAGCACGAGTTCTCCAACTTCGTCTACAATTACAGTCTGTACAAAGAGGAGATGCCTCCATCAATGACTATATGCAATCAGTCAAGACCATTGCCAATAACCTAGTTGCAATTTGACATCCAGTCTCTGATCTAGAACTATTAATGCATGTTCTTGCAGGTTTAGGTCCTCAATATAATAGCTTTGTTCCCAGTGTGACAACTCGTATGAATCAACTGTCACTTGAAACGCTTCATGGTATGTTATCCTCTCATGAAAGGCTTCTACAAATACAATCTCAAAGGATGTCAGATTCTCTATCTTTATCGGCACACATGATTAGCAAGGCACCACAACTTGATCAACATAATCAGCCTTCTCCCCAATATGGTCAACAAAATCAGTTTGGAGGTTTCAGAGGCCGGGGTCGAGGTCGAGGACGCTGTCATATTTGCTTCAATTATGGTCATTATGCTCAAAATTGTTATAAAAGATATGATTCAAATTTTCGAGGAGAACCTGTATCATCAAGTCGACCCCCTCCCTCATCTTGGCAATCTAGTACTCAATCATCTAATTCTGGAGCATTTTCACTCTCTATCCCTCCTAATGCAACATCATCAGTTCTTGACACCCCAGGATGACATCCGGATTCTGGAGCAACTCATCATATTACACCGGAGTATAATATTCTTACAGAAGCTTCACCTTACCATGGATCCGACATGATACAAATAGGCAATGACTCAGTTTTGCAAATTGCTCACATTGGAAACACATTATTTCATTCATATGGTCGTACTTTTCGCATGTGCAACACTCTTCATGTTTCTTCTATTACTAAAAATTTACTTTCCGTCCATCAGTTTGCTCTTGATAATAATGTGCTTTTTGAATTTCATCCTAATAATTGTCTTGTGAAGGATCCCGCGACAGGAACTATTCTACTTAGGGGGACATTAAAAGAGGTCTTTATCATCTTCAACCCACCTCTCTCAAAACCTTTGTTGGAGAACGTACGGATAAATTCTCGTGGCATGCACGTCTTGGTCATTTGTCTCTACGTCTTGTTAAAAATATTATTAATCGTTTTGGTTTACCAACTTCTTTGGCGTCATCATCTCATTTCTGTGAAGCTTGTATGAAAGCGAAATCTCATAAACTACCTTTTGTTTCCTCTACTCGTAACTGTAGTTTTCATTTAGAAATTATTCACTTTGATGTATGGGGTCCTGCTCCTATTCTTTATAATCAAGGTTTTCTTTACTATGTTATTTTTATTGATAACTTTAGCAAGTTCACTTGGATTTTTCCTATGAAAAGAAAATTTGTTCTCTTTGATATTTTTTGTCATTTTCAAAAGCATGTCGAGTGATATTTTGTCGTAAAATACTCTCCTTTCATTCTGATTGGGGAGGAGAGTATTAAACACTTCATCGTCATCTTACTTCTTCTGACATCCTTCACCGAGTCTCTTATCCCCACACTCCTGAACAAAATGGATCCGCTGAAAGAAAACATCGTCATGTGGTTGAAACTGCCTTAGCTCTTCTTAATCATGCCTCGGTTCCACTTAAATTTGGGATGACGCCGTCCAAACCGCAGTCTACCTTATCAATCGTCTACCCACTACACTACTTCAAAACAAGTGTCCCTTGGAAATACTTTATAATTGTTCTCCAGATTACTCTTTCTTCCGTATCTTTGGTTGCGCATGTTATCCTTAGCTACGACCTTACTCTAAACACAAGTTAAACCCTTGCTCTCAACAATGTGTTTTCCTTGGTTATAGTAATTTGCATCATGGGTACTGTTGCCTCCATATTTCGGCCGGACGGATATATATTTCTCGACATGTTACTTTTGATGAATCTCTTTTTTTATTTGCAGTTGGTACATCGGATCCTCCTTCAGATAATCGAGGCAGCTTTCTAATATCACTAAATAATATACTAGAATCCCCAAAGATTGCTCCATTAGGACATATTGAAAGAACAAGGGAGGATGGTATCTTGGGTCATGCTCAATCTCCATAAATTCCTGTAGATTCAGCGGCTAATGGTGATCCACTCTATAGTTCTAATTCTCCCGCTCAATCTTCACGAATTCCTATAGACTCAGCGGCTAATGGTGATCCACTCTCTAGTTATGATTCTCATCCGTTTGACCACTCATCTCCGAGTAGCTCCGATGATGATATTCCTTGGCGGATACTTCCTCTAAGCGATATTTATGTACGATGTCAACCAGTTTCCATTCATTATCCTCTTCCATGTGCTCTTCTTTGTAACGACCACCCTTCTTACTATATTATACTACTATCTAAGGATGACCGTTACTTAACTACTAACTCTACTTAACCGGTATGATCGAAATCACGAGGAGTCTCTACTGAAAAATTTTGACAGAGTCTCCCCATCGGTGAACTCGCGATACAAACATATAGCCATGGCAGTGGTCGAACATATATCAAACACAAAAGTAACATCACCACGCAGCTTAATAAAATCAAATCATCAAGTAATAGCGGAACACAAAATAAATATAGAACTTTTCTTATCAACCTATATACGAATTAATCTAACAAATTAGACTAAGTCCCAAGACTTCCATAGTCCTTGCATCACACACCATCAACCTCCTCGTCGTCTTCCTTTATTTGCAAGAAGAGGAATGAAATGCTAGTAAGCCACAACTCACAAAACATGTCGATGTGAATATCAAAAACTAACGAAATGCTCAAAGGAAAAATCAGCGCTCATCTACTAGTAAAGAAACAAACATGAAATGCTAACATGTAAGCTACTCATGCTCTTCTAATAGCAAAGAAAAACTAATCTAAACATGCTAGCATAAAACTCAACTACGATTTTAAACAAAGTGAAACTTAATTCATTTGTTCTAAACCTATTCTTTATCTCACTTTTAAACTTATCCTTTACTTTATACTTATGTGAAAACCTGATTTTACTTGTTCAATACTTATAATACTCAATAATCAACTTGGGCCTCCAGCCAGGTACTAATAATCTGGCGTAGCTAGCAGCAAATCCCAAAGAGAGATCTCAGCCGTCACCAGCAACGAATTGGACACTGGATTTGTTTAACGACAATCCACCTCAATTGGCACTAGCCTCTTAAATAAAGTAACTTGTTTCTCTTATTATTCAAAATTTATTTCTTTCACTTTGCAAAATACAGTATCTGACTTTTGGATTATTAAGGCCTTGGCTTTTTCTTTCTTTCTTTATCTTTCTTATACTTGTTAATACCTCTAATAGGAGGATGTCTCATACTAAACTGCACTAAAATGCTTATTAACATTGCACTAAATGACATAATTGTACGGAAATGCTTAATAAAGTCTGATCGAAATGCTCAATAAACCGCATATATACTAATCAAATTCGCATATTTAGCTAATCTGTAACATTGCCATAAACAAAATGACAGCTTAACAAACGCATTTGAATGTTAACTAAAATCTACATATGAAATGTTTAATAAAATATGCTAAGATTGAGTTCAAGCATACATACAATCGCAATCTCAGCTACTAAAGCAGTATAATAGTGGTCGATTTCTTCTTCATCGAATAGCACAAGAGATCTTAAGCGATAGCCAGGTTGTTCCTATCTCATACATCACGAAACAAACAACCGACCTCGAACTTAAAGAAACCAAAACGCTAGATATAACCATTAAAAGTCGAACTTGCTAAAGCTTGAAACCTATATAAAACTTCACGTCCATTGCATCATCACAAAACAAAAGCACGAAGCTCAACATGCCCATCGGGTAACAACAACAAAATCCTAAATTTTGAATGCTACACAATGAGCAGCATTTTTCCCCATTTGAGCACCACAAGCCAAAAAGACCGAAATGCCACATAGCCATTAGAAGCCATCTCAACATTATATGAAACTTATTCAAAGCTTGCATACTATAGCAGAAGTACAAAGAAGAAGGCAATTCCCGAAGCTACACTCAAGCCTCTGGCAACCCAATTCTGCATAGCATGATCCGAAGCCCAAAAGAAAGCCATATCTAACTACTACAATATCAATACAGCATATTTCCGAAATCTGAAGAACTCAAACCGTGTACCTACCCTTTACAATCTATTCCCCTCTTTGAGCTTCACGGCAGAAATTTTCAAAGAATCCTCCTTACAAACAGGCTTCGAAAATCAAGAAGAAGAACTAACAGGAACCGAAACTACTCTACTGCAGGTGAGGAAGCGCTTACCTTGTGTTCTTAGACTCTCTACCGAAGGAGAAAAGGGCTTCTAGGGTTTGGATAACTCGAGTTTTCCGGCCTCTCCTTGCGCCTATAGCTTCTCCTCGGTGAGAGTCTAAGAACGCAAGGTAAGCGCTTCCTCACCTGCAGTAAAGTAGTTTCGGTTCCTGTTAGTTCTTCTTCTTGATTTTCGAAGCCTGTTTGTAAGGAGGATTCTTTGAAAATTTCTGCCGTGAAGCTCAAAGAGGGGAATGGATTGTAAAGGGTAGGTACACGGTTTGAGTTCTTCAGATTTCGGAAATATGCTGTATTGATATTGTAGTAGTTAGATATGGCTTTGTTTTGGGCTTCGGATCATGCTATGCAGAATTGGGTTGCCAGAGGCTTGAGTGTAGCTTCGGGAATTGCCTTCTTCTTTGTACTTTTGCTGTAGTATGCAAGTTTTGTATAAGTTTCATATAGTTTTTAAGCTTCAGTAGGCTTTAGCTTGGAATGGCTATGTGTAGCATTTTGGGTTTCAGTTGTGGCCTTTGAAACTTGCACCCGGGTGCCTCAAATGGGTAAGAAATTGGAATGCTACAGCCATTGTAGTTAGCATTCCAAATTTAGGATTTTGTTGTTGTTACCCTGATGGGCACATTCGGCTCATGTTGAGCTTTGCAGGTTTTGTTTTGTGATGCAATGGGTTTGAACAAGTTTTATATAGGTTTCAAGCTTTAGCAAGTTTCAGCTTTTAATGGTTATATCTAGCGTTTTGGTTTCTTTTAAGTTCCAGCAAGTTTTGGCCTTTGTTTGTGCTATGTATGAGATAGGAACAACCTCATTTGAAGCTTAAAACAGCTCAGTCCTCTTGTGCTATACGATGAAGAAGAACAGCCCATTAATCCTATACTAGCTTTAGAGCTTGCATTGCAGATTTTGATATGTATTATATGCAGAACTCCAATCTTAGAGCATATTTTATTAAACATTTCATATGTAGATTTTTAGTTAACATTCAAGTGCAGTTTCGTTAAGCTTATAGTGCAGTTTTGTTGGCACAGTATGCAGATTCTGTTAGCTAAATATGCAGAATTTTGATTAGCATAATATGCAGCTTTATTAAGCATTTCCATGCAATTCTGTTAAGCATTTCAGTGCAATGTTAATAAGCATTTTAGTGCAGTTTCGTATGAGACATCCTCCTATTAGAGGTATTAACAAGTATAAGAAAGATAAAGAAAAGAAAGAAAAAGGCCAAGGCCTTAAGTAATTCCCAAAGTCAAGACTTTAGGGATTTTGGCACACAAGGTGCTAAAGAAAATGCCGAGGCATTATATATTAGAAGTAATAAAAGATAACAAGTATTTTACTTTATTTAAGAGGCTAGTACCCGACTTTCGAGGTTGTCGTTAAACAAATCCAGGTGTCCAATTCCGAGGTCTTGGCCCTGGTAGACCGATGTTTGCTCTTTTAGGATTGGTAGCTCGCTACCCCAACCTATTAGTGAACGCGCATAAGGTGGTACTACGCCTGGGCCCAAGAAGAAAGTTGATTATTATTTTGAAGTATTATAAGTATAAGCTTTTGAACAAGTAAAACAAGTTTTTTACATAAGTATAAAAGTATTAAAGGATAAGTTTTAAACAAGTGAGATAAAAGAATAGGTTTAGAACAAATGAATTAAGTTTCACTTTGTTTTAAAATCAGCAAGTTGAGTTTTCTTTTATGCTAGCATGTTATTTAGATTAGTTTACTGTTCTTTGCTATTAGAAGAGCATGAGTAGCTTTACATGCTTTGCATTTCAGTATGTTTGTTTCTTTTACTAGTAGATGAGCATGAGTAGTTTTCCTTTTGAGCATTCAGTTTTAGTTTTCAGTATATTCACATGCATATCGAGTTTTGTGAGTTAGATAGCGCTTACTAAGCATTTTGCTTATAGATTGCATTTCCTCTTACTGCAAATAAAGGAAGACGACGAGGAGGTGCGGATGGTGTGTGATGCAAGGACTATGGAAGTCTTGGGACTTAGTCTAAGAATTTGTTAGATTAATTCTGTATATAGGTTGATAAGAAAATTTAAGCTGTAATTTATTTTGTTTCCGCTATTCATTACTTGCATGATTTGATTTTATTAAACTGCGTGGTGATGTTATTTCTTTTGTGTGTTTGATATATGTTCCAGCCACCTGTGGCTGATGTATATTATGTTTGTATCCCAGTTCAAGGTCACCGGTATAGGGGAGACTCTGTCGAAATTTTTCAGTAGAGACTCGTCGTGATTTCGATCATACCGGTTAAGTAGAGTTAGTAGTTAAGTAACGGTCATCCTTAGAGAGTAGTATAGTATAGTAAGAATGGTGGTCGTTACAGTGGGTATCAGAGCAGTTCCTATTCTCCAGCATCACATATCAGCACCAACCTTGCCGTCTTCAAGTAAGAAAGTACTTAAATTCTTTTTAGTATGTTTTTTTTTGCAGTAAAGAGAAATCTTTAGAAGTATTTGTTTATATGTGGTTAAGCTAGATAAAAGTTCTTGTGTGAGGAACAGCATGAGGCAGAAATATCCAGAATTGTTCTAAGTTTGAGGACGAACTTTTTATAAGGTATGGAGAATTGTAACAACCCAAATTTCCTCATTTCGAGTCCTAATAGTACTTAAAAATATTTATAAATGCTTTAGAAAAATTCTAGAGATTTTTAGAAATTTTTAGAGTATTTTTATGCAATTTTTGGAGTTCGTTTGGTATTTTTACCAAAAGAAACAAGTTGCAAAAAATAAAGAAAATTAGCCGAGATTCGAACCTGCAACCTCCGGTCGAACCAAGCCTTAAGAAAATTCGGCTGACCAAGTGGTCAAGCAAGCAGTTCTGTTTAGAAAAGGTAGCAAAATTTATTTAAGATAGTTAACAGAATATTGGATTATAAAAGGGATAAGTTGATGTTGGATTTGTTTGTTTAGAAAAGGTAGCGAATTTATTTAAGATAGTTAACAGAAATATTAAGTTATAAAAAGGGAGAACTTAGGGATTATTTTCCAAAACCTAAACCTCTCCTCTCCTTTTCTCTCCCGACGGCACAGCGTCTCCTGTTTGGGCGAAGGAAAAAAGGGGGGATCTAGGGTTCCTCTCCGGCGGCCGGCCAAGGGAGATTTCTGGGAGATCTTCACATGGTTGTGATCCTCTCGTCAAGGGGAAACCGTGAGTACAAAGGAGGGGTCGAAGCTTGCAATTCCCGCAAACCCTAGAAGTTTCTTTCCAGTTGTAAGCCTAAGAATGCAAAGGTAAGTGCTTCTCACATGCAGTAGGAGTAGTTTCGGACCTTTGTTCTTCTTGAATTCGAAGCATGAGAAGCGCTTATAGTGTAGATTTTTAATTAAGCCTATAGTGCAGATTTTAATTAAACTTATAGTGCAGATTTTTATGTAGGCTTATTGTACAGATTTTAATTAAGCTTGTAGTGCAGATTTTTAATTAAACCTATAGTGCAAATTTTAATTAAGCTTATAGTGCAGATTTTTATGTAGGCTTATAGTGCAGATTTTAATTAAGCTTATAATGCAGATTTTAATTGTATATAGTGCAGATTTTAATAAGCTTATAGTGCAGATTTTTAATTTATAGTGCAGATTTTTATTATTTAAGTTATAGTGCAGATTTTTATCTAAGCATTTTAATTAAACTTATAGTGCAGATTTTAATTAAGCTTATAGTGCAGATTTTAATTAAACTTATAGTGCAGATTTTATGTAAACTTATAGTTGATTTTAATCTTAAAGTGCAGATTCTTAATTTAGTGCTTAAGTGATAGTAGTAAAGTGCAGAGCTGCTAGTCTAGAGTGCACAGAAGAGCTTATGTGCTGATTCTTTTAAAGTCTATATTGCTTTTTAGTGAACTTGTAGTGGAATTTTTGTGGAATTTATAGCATTTTGTGGAACTTGAAAGCAGATTTTTTGTGGAACTTATAGTGCAGTTTTTAAAGAAAAAGATTATAGTGCAGTTTGGTTAAGTATTATAGTGCAGAATTTATGTTTGCATAGTATACAGAAACAGTGTAGTATAGAATGTAGAATCTTGATTAGTATAGTATGTAGAATTTTGATTAGCATAGTATGCAGATTTTTGTTTATACATTTCAAAATTAGAATTTGTTTAAACATTTCAGTTTTTAAAGAAGCATTCTTTTATTAGAGGTATTAACAAGTATAAGAAAGATAAAGAAACGAAAGAAAAAGGCCAAGGCCTTAAGTAGATCTCAAAGTCAAGACTTTAGGGATTTTGCCACACAAGGTGCTCGTTAAAATGCCAAGGCATTTAAAGAAGAAGTAATTAAGATAAATCAGCTTATAAATCAGTATTTTACTTTATCGCTGGGTGTGTTGGACTCTTAGTTGTCCTGGGTTGGGCTCCCATAGTCGTCCCTAGGTTTAGATAACCTAGTAAGTAAACCCTACTAGATTCGGGACCAGCTATCTCGAGTCTAGTTAGGGATGCATAAGTCTATGGGCAACATCAGTTTGATTATTATTTTTATTATGAAAATAATTTTCAAAACTTCACAAATCAAGTTCAGTTAAACTTATTATTCTGAAGAATTAAAGTATAAGTTTTTAAGCCAAAGAAATAAGCTTCACATAAGTTTAAAATCCAGCAAGTTCAGTTTTCATTTATGCTTGCGTGTTTGTTTAGATTTGCTTTACATGTTTAGCATTCCAGTATGCTTTGTTTCCTTTGTTGTTAGATGAGTATGAGTAGTATTTCTTTCTGAGCATTCAGTTTTAGATTTCTTCCAGTTACATGCATATCGAGTTTTGTGAGTTAGATAGCGTTTACTAAGCAATTTTGCTTATAATTGCATTTCCTCTTACCGCAGATAAAGGAAAGGAAAAGTTATAGCAAAGGAAGGCGACAAGGAGGTGCGGATGGATGTGTGATGCCTGGACTATAGAAGCCTTGGGATTTAGCATAAGAATTTATTAACAAAGAGTTGAGTAGAATGTATTAGATGAGTCATTTAGTCTTCCGCTGCTAGTTAATTGTATGTTTTGAGTTTTTTTAGAGTTTATGTATTGATCTTTACATGTGAACAACTCTAATTAAGTAAAGTTAGTAGTCCAGTAGCGCTCCGCCCTCACAGTGCAGTAGTGAGGAGGGTGGGGTGTTACATTCTTGCTTCTTTAAATTGTGTTGAACCTTCTAGTTTTACACAGGCAGTCAAAGATCCAAATTGGCGTGCTCCGATGGCTACTGAATTTGATGCTCTTCTTTGCAATGCAACCTGGAGCTTAGTTCCTCGTACCCCATCTATGAATATTGTGGGCTCTAAATGGGTTTACCGAATTAAGTATCATGTAGATGGTTCTATTGAAGGTTACAAAGCTCGCCTTGTTGCTAAAGGCTTTAATCAACAGCCAGGTATTGCCTTCAATGATACTTTTAGTCCCGTCGTCAAAATTACAACTATTAGAGTACTGCTATCTATAGTTGTTAGCTCTAATTGGTCAATACGTCAATTAGATATTTCCAATGCTTTCCTTCATGGACATCTTGAAGAAACTGTTTATATGTAGCAACCTCCTGGGTTTATCCACCCGCAACTTCCAATACATGTGTGTCAACTTCAGAAGTCTATATACGGTTTTCGAAAAGCACCTCGTACATGGTTTCATCGTCTATCTACCTGGCTTCATACTAAGAGATTTTCTGGCTCAAAAATAGGCTCTTCCCTATTTTACAAATGTCATGAGGAATTTTCAATATTTGTTCTGATTTATGTGGATGATATATTAATAATTGGTAGTGATCAAAATGACATTACTACTTTACCATATCTTCTCCGTCAAGAGTTTTCTATTCGAGATCTTGGCAATGCTCGTTTTTTCCTTGGCATAGAGTTTCTCTCACATTCGAAGGTTGTCTTCTCTCTCAAAGCAAATATATTACTGGACTCCTACAACGAGTTAAAATAGATGGTGCACATCCTATCTCCATATCAATCATTGAGGAAGGTTTCACTGCACCTTCATTCTCCTCTTCAATGTTTGACCCTAGATATATCGTAGTATTGTTGGTACCCTACAATATGTCACCATTACACGACCTGATATTGCTTTTGCTGTGAATCGTGCCTGTCAATTCATGCATGCTCCTACTGAACATCATTGGAAAGATGTTACGAGAATTCTTCGATATCTTAAAAAAAAGGTAGATCCGCTACCTTAGCGGCCCCCCTAGTGCCGGCCCCACGGATATGGAGGGAGGTTTATGCAGGTACACAGGCCATAGGCGCATGGCGGGGTAAACCCCAGGTCGTCAGTTCCTGAGAATCGACCCCTGGCCATTACGCCAGAGATACCATGCTGTGCTATGCCCTGGGGCTTCTGATATCTTAAAGTATTTGATCTTATTTTTGATCTTGCTTGAGAATTGATGATGGTAATGGATAATGGTATTTTTAATGACACAATATCTCCTTAGTAAACTTCTATTAGACGGTCTAGATGCTCAACTTGTTTTGAACTTATATGACGCATAATCACTATAAACTACATTGTTAGTCATGAACAAATTATTTTTGGTTACCTTTAATTTCAATTGCTATGCATAAAATATGGTGTGATAATATTGGAGCAACTTATCTTGCGGCAAATCCTGTTTTTCATGCTCGTACCAAGTATGTGGAGATTGATTTTTATTTTGTTCGCGAGCGTATGATGACTCGACAACTTTCGATTTCTTACATCTCTACGGAAGATCAAATTGCTAATATATTTACCAAGCTATTATCTAGACAACGTTTCACCAAATTAGCACTCAAACTCAACGTTCAGGCACTCCCGTTGAGTTTGTCGAGGGGTAATGACAATAATGAAAATAATCTCTAATTGATTTCAATCAATTGAGATTTATTATATTTGACATCACAATCAAGATCGACATGAATAAAATAGGAAAAAATAATATTTCCAATTCTATTATATTTCTATAATTACGATTGTATGTCTTATTTAATCTTTCTTTATTATTTTAAACAACTTGTATAAATAAATCTTATTGGCTTTAGTAATAAGATTATCAAAAAACCTTATATTATTTCTCTTCTCTACCTATTAATTTCTACACTTTCCCCCTCACCTGCAATACTACCTCCATCGATCACGTCATTTCCTTCCCTCATCGCAACAGTAAACTTCTTCCCTCTCCGCCGCACAGCCTCCATCGCGTGCTTCCTTTCCCTCTCTGTAGCCGCAAGCTTCTTCCCTCTCCACAACAAGCTTCCTCTCTCTTCACAGCAAACCCTCTCCGCAGCAAGAAGGAGGAACTCAAAGGTAATCCTAAATTTCTTATTTCTCGTTAAAATAGAATCCCAGCGAGTGCCAACCACGCGAATCGGCCACCTGCTGGCTTCCTAGTGAGGCAGCGACCCCTTGCATTCAGTCGCACGCGAAGCGACCGCTCTTTGCCTGGCGCAACAGCCCTTACGTTCGCAGTTAGTCGCATGCGAAGCTACTCTTTTAGTTGAGATGGTGGACAAGAATAGGATTTACTTCTCTTGTGGTTGACTTCTGGAACATGATGTTGTTTTCAGCCCACTCCTGTGGCTGGCCGTTGCTTATGTTGATTTTTGCATGCTTTGGTTTTTGTAGATATTGATTTTTACAACCTTGTCGTAAGCTTGTTTTTATTATAAGTGTGGTTGGGTTAATTATAACTGCAATTGAGGTGGAGTTTGTCACTCTCTTTGTAACAATTCTCCTTTTACCCTAATTACAAACCATGAAAGTAGACAATTTGATTTTGGGTGCACTTGTTAGACATGTGCATAAAACTCCACAATTATAGCATCGACCTGGTCACCTCTTTAGTGGTTAGGATACAAAAGCTTGAGTTTTTAGTGGAGCTTGAGATAATGCCGAGTTATGAACACTAGCCTTCTTGATGTCTAATGACTTGTAGAACTTAGATTTTCCATCAATTGATGTTGTATTGGTGCCCTTAATCTCCATTATTACAATCACAATGGTAAAGATGTGAGCAAGATATTCAAATAATTAAATAACTATAATTTAGAGTTATATCAATCCCATTGGTATAGATGTGTGCAACTTAAAATGGGAAAAATACCTCGTCCATGATATTCTTAATTTTGCTCTCAACAATAATGATTGATAATAACACCATCATTGCCTATGTTCAATGAAATCAATAGATCTTGCCGTAATTAGATAGCTTGTTTACAATATAGAGCTTGTTTTTGGCACACAAAGTTCATTCATAAACTATGTACAGTCAAGCATGGATGCATGTGTTTAAGAGCCAAGAAAAATGAATACTTTTATTCTATATCAGATATCTAGCAATTTGCATCTAGGAAATGATAAAAACAAGATACCATATAGAGTTATCTTTTTGTACTATTGATTTTTCTTAGATGAAATAAATTATAAGATACCATAGATTGTTGTATCCTCTTGAGTCCTTGTGTTATATAGATTTCTCTATATCTTGAGTTCTCTATCTTGTAAAATTTTATGTCAATTGGAAATCCTGTTAATATGAGTTGAGATCTTAGCTCAGACTTATCCCGTGTTTCTTTAAATTTCATTTAAACTGTATTTATGGTCTATAGTTTTTATTATACTTGAATTTTATTTGTGATACAATTATTTATTTATGAGTGTTATTAGTATACTTGTATTTTAAAATTTAACAATATATCATAATGTTAAATTGATTTAAATAAGTGTTTTTTTAGAATCATTATGGATAAGAGTTGGATGTTTTTACCGAGACAAATTGAGGAGTATAGAAATGATGTTAATAGTTTCTTACATTTTGCATTTTCTAATGCAAATACAAATTGAATGATTTTATGTCCTTGTATACGACATAAGATTGATATATTTATTTTAAGAGAGGTTGCCTTTGATCATTTGACGGTTGATGGATTTATCAAAGGTTATACTCATTGGGTAGCTCATGGAGAGATATCATATAGTACATCTACAAACTCTACTTCTGTTCTATCTAAACATTATGTAGATGATATGCAAGGTTTAGTTTATGATACATTTGGGATCCCAAACAATGATAATATAATTATCACATCAGAATTTGAAAATGATAACGAAATTCCAAC